>NC_052340.1:9886774-10542607 GCF_016432855.1 Salvelinus namaycush | reverse complement strand
AGATGAGGTCCTCGTTTTCATCAGCTGGCAGTCCTGCCACTATGATAGACACGTCTGGGTCGAACTTTGTTGTTTTGGCAGCACCTATTCTCCCAGATTCTAGGAATTCTATACGGGACTCCAGACGTCCAACTTCAAGAGCTATGTGGTCTAGTAGCTGCTTGTTATTATTCTCCAGTTGATTCTGAAAAGCTGTATGATTATCCTGAATGGCTTTCTCCAAAGATGCACGTAAGCTGTCAACTTTACTATTCATTCTTTTTTCATACTCAGCTTAATTTCTTCCATCTTTTTTTCCATTTTTGTACCTAGACTCCTTATCTCTGTCATGAGATTAGCCATGCTATTGGCACTTTCTTTCTTTGATAAATTTGGCTTCATGCTTTTCTCACCACTGCATAGATTTATACCGGAGTCCATATGTTTTAGCGGTTAAGTGTTTCTGTTATTGATGTTCAAGGTAACATTAGATGGCTAGCTAAATGTAACATTATTGCTAGGCTAGCCAGATTACTCACCAAACAATCCCTGACAAGTCTGTCTATTGACTGTCTTTCACCTTCACGGGATTCATACCTCAGCTGCCTCCATTTTACGATCCAATCTCTATGTTTTAAACTTTGACAAAGTTTAAATTAAAAAAGTTTGAAATAGTTTGGTCCCATAAAGAAGCTTCAGCGTTTTCCACCGTGTGCATCGGAAGTGTCAGTGGAGGCTCCACAGAGGAGGAAGGGGAGGACCATCCTCGTCAGTGAATTTCATAAAAATACAAATAATAAAACATTAAAAAAGTAATAATTTTAAGATTAAACTACATTAAATATCTGACCCGTTTCAGGAAACGAGGCATATGTTGCGGGTCACTACTTCACAGGAAAGCCGTTTGAATGTTTTTTATTAACAAAAAGCATTTTTTGGCAGAAATGCCTTCTCAAACATATGAACTTTCATGTGCCTTAATAACAAACTGTTATGCCATCTGTACATATGAATAAAATTGTTAACCTCTAACACCTCCCAAACCCGGATCCGGGATCCCCCCCATCAAAAAAGCTGACTAGCATAGCCTAGCCTAAAGCCACAGGGATATCATATAATAAAATGTTCATGAAATCACAAGTCCAAGACACCAAATGAAAGATACAGATCTTGTGAATAAAGCCATCATTTCTGATTTTTAAAATGTTTTACAGGGAAGACAAAATATGTAAATCTATTAGCTAACCACGTTAGCAAAAGACACCACTTTTCTAACTCCATCAGTTTCTTACTCCATCACTAGCTATCACAAATTCGACCAAATAAAGAAATAAATAGCCACTAACCAAGAAACAACCTCATCAGATGACAGTCTGATAACATATTTATTGTATAGCATATGTTTTGTTAGAAAAATGTGCATATTTCAGGTATAAATCATAGTTCACCATTGCAGCCACCATCACAAATCGACTAGAATAACTAGAGAGAGCAACGTGTATTACCTAATTACTCATCATAAAACATTTCTTAAAAATACACAGCGTACAGCAATTGAAAGACACAGATCTTGTGAGTCCAGAGAATATTTCAGATTTTCTAAGTGTTTTACAGCGAAAACACAATATATCGTTATATTAGCATACCACATGTGCAAACATTACCCCAGCATTGATTCAAGGCAAAAAGAGCGATAACGTTATCACCACCAAAATATATTAATTTTTTCACTAACCTTCTCAGAATTCTTCAGATGACACTCCTGTAACATCATATTACAACATACATATAGAGTCTGTTCGAAAATGTGCATATTTAGCCATACAAATCGTGGTTATACAATCAGAAAAGATGCCAAGCTGGCCAGAAAATGTTGGGCGCCATCTTGGAAAGGCACCTAGTCTAATCAATAAATAATCATAAACTTGACTAAAAAATACAGGGTGGACAGCAATTGAAAGACAAATTAGTTCTTAATACAATCGCTGAATTACATTTTTAAAATTAACCTTACTGCGCAATACAAGGTGCGCTAAAGCGAAGCTACCCAAAAATTAATGGCCGCTTATGCATTTAACATTTTTCAACAGAACAACGATTTATCAGCATAAATAGTTCTTACTATTAGCTGAACTCCCATCAGAATCTTGGGAAAGGTGTCCGTTGGCCAAAAGAATCGTTGCTGGGTTGGAGAAAGTTTCCTTCGACGTTGTAATTAGCAGTACACCTCGGCATTCGAGAGAGAGCTACCCAACTACATACAACGTCACAAAATGAAATGCCTGAAAATCGCAATATACTGACATAAACTGATATAAATCGGTTTAAAATAACAAGATTATGATGTCTTTAAAGCCTATATCGAATAAAAACAGAGCCGGATATATATAGTTTCTAAAACCAGAGCTTCTGAAAAGACATTCCAAGACCCTCTCTGCGTCAGCGCGAAGTCCCAAAAGACAGGACACCTCGGTTCCAATCAATTTATCAACTTTCTGAACTACGTAGAGACTTCATTCAAACTCTCCCTATTCGCTAACAGCCAGGGGAAGGCGTATGCAGTGCATCTCAACCAATAGAAGACAGGCAAAGTTAAAGACAGGTCTCAGAGCAGATGACAAAATTTGCCATTCTCACACAGACATAGGAAAAGTGCTCTAAATCCAGTTCTCTTTCACTTACAGACATAATTCAAACGGTTTTAGAAACTAGAGAGTGTTTTCTATCCAATAGTAATAATAATATGCATATTGTACGAGCAAGAATTGAGTACGAGGCAGTTTAATTTGGCTACGAATTTGTGCTATGTCGAAATGGCACCCCCCTAGTGGCAAGAAGTTAAATGACTAGTTGGTTTAGCCAGAGAAAAAGTCGTCAACCTTCCCGCTAGCCATGATTGGCTAAGATAATGAGTAGGCTGGACATGCCAAGAGTTGAGTTTGGATTGGTCTGCCATATAGCACGGTTCTGTCTATTTGAGCTGGTCAGTATGTCTTTATGGCTTTTAAAAAATGTATTGTGTATTAACACTGCATAAGTGTTGCTCTCCACTTTCTGGAGGACTGAGTTTTGAAATCAGTGGAATTCGAGTATGATAGCTTCCGGATTACATCTTCAAACTACGGGCAACCATGGCATCCGACAGGAGACATGTCCAACCATGAATGATTTATACGGGTAAGATAGTCTGGCTAGCAACATTTTGATATATTACATGTTTCTAATTTTGACAGAAAGAGCAATTTACTTGGCTAACTATAGCCTAATACTAGCTAGCTAACATTGAACCTGGTTGGTTAGCTGCTGCAGATTCATGCAAGGTAGTAACGTCATGAGTTGTGATTGTGGATGAATTTGACTACAACAGCCAGAATATAGCATAAGCTTATAGTATGGCAACTTGGTATGAACTTTGAACTTTTATTCACTAAAGAAGTGATACATCCTAGACGTCGAGTTAACAGCAGCAGCTGTAAATGTGCGTGGCCTAGGAAAGGACGGACAGTCTCTTCAGAACGACAGGGTACTAACAATGTATCCGTTCTACCACACAACGACAACATATCCGCCCAGAAATATTCTTCAAAGGACAAGGGAGATCTCTGCTGGGCAACCCAGCCTTCCATCTTCGACCAATCTATCAAAGCGCAGCTCAGAGTAAATATATTTCTTGCATTTTCATTTTCCGAATGGGCGGTTATTTTGAATGCATAAGATTCTGTATTTACGATGGAATAGCTTCATAAGGTCCAATAGAGACCCAATCCTTTTGTTCCTCAGTCTTCCTGTGCTTTCATTCAAACTCAACCCCCTTTCTTTGTGTAACCAGCCGTCATATCTGTTTCGTCCGCTAGGGATGTTTTATTTCATGACAAAATTTGTAATCAATGTATGATCCATCCTGTGTATATGTAATTGTGTGATTATTTAGGTATTTAGTAAATAAATAATTAAACCAAATGTTGTATTGCTGATTCAACTTGTTAGCCAGGGTTCGTGAAGTTAACCAATAGTTTTACGATGTTCAGATGAGACTGAATAAGGTGATGTTTAATAATTGACTGCTATTGATATAAAAGATTACCAAGTCTTTAAGAGTTTATTCGGAAGACAGCAGCTCTATAAACATTATACGTGGTGCCCTGACTTCCTAGTTAATTACATTTACATGATTAGTTTAATCAGGTAATATTAATTACAGAGAATTGATTTTATAAAATAGCATGTCATAATTTAATCCATAGTAAAGACACGACACTAGTTAACGTTAGCTGGCTGGCTCGCTAGCTAACGTTACGTGTAAGACCTTATTATTCATATCTCCAGAGCACAGCAACCTATCAGAGCTCTTGCAGCATGTCCACCCAATCAAAGATAATGAAACTAGTACTGAAAGCATAAGCTACAGCTAGCTAGCACTGCAGTGTATAACATGTGGTGAGTAGTTGACTCAAAGAGAGAGAAAGACAACAGTCGAACAGTTTTGAACAAATGTATTAATAAAAAAATGAAGGAGAAGCAAGAGAGAGAGGGATAGATAGCTATCTTTTATTGTATTTTATGTTCACTTTCACTTAGCTAGAAAATGTAGCTAGCTAGTTTAGCGTACTCAAACAGAGAAGGATGCTCTGTTAGCTAGCTGGCTATGGCTATTCAACACTGGAACTCTTCCAAGTCAAGGTTTTGGTTTTATTATTAATTTATTGTCTTACTGTACACTGTACTACATGATTGTAGCGGGTTTACTAACACATTAGATCTAGTAGCTAGATGATGTAGGTAAGCTGTGTGTAGCGGTTAGTGATTATGATATGAAGGTTTCACTTAGAAAGGTTTTTTCGCCTGGTCACAGACAGCTGATGTTTTGTACACTGAAGTCCACAAGCGAAGGAAAAAGGTGAGAAGAGGAAAGCACGTAGATGCATGAAGGAATTCCACAACGAGCAAAATGATCATGCTGTTTGTATGTGGATGCTATGAAATTGAACTGTTTTTACGTGTGATCAGGGCTGTATTCATTCTGTCGATTCTGTTGAAAAAGGAAGCGGAACAGAACAGAGATAAACATACCTGAATTTGTCCAGTAGAAACTATTGTTTGCAATTGTTAGACTAATGATTGCACCCTAGATCAGCTAGATGCAGTCAAGAGTGCAAGGCATTATTGAATTTGTCAATGTCTGTTACCTTGATTACTCAAATTTTTCTCTCGACCTGTGCACCTACGTTGTAAACTTTTATTCATAGACTAAGTTGTAGCAACCTCATGATGGGTATAGGGAAAATGTGAGTATCATGTAGTAGCATAAACCTATCGATATTACATTGAACTGGGAGAATGGAATATAAATAACAGTCATCCAACATGCTGTCATAGAAATAAGGCCATGCTCATTAAAATAATTATCGTCCTCCCTCATCTAAAATGTCACCGACCGACACTGCCCCAGAGTGACCTCCCTGTTCCCTTTGTGCTTTAAACACTCTTGTGGGTCAGTGGTTAAGGTTTAATAGTGCTCTGCTCCAGCCTCTCCGACCTAATTTGTGTATGTGTGGGTGTATATCGGGGGGTTGGATAACAGCAGAAGACAAATTTCCATCTCGTCTGGACTAATAAAGTATGTCTTAAAATCTTATTGCAATCATTTTCATGTCCAGGGAAAGCCAGAATGGTGTGCTCACTAGAGGTCGATCGATTATGATTTTTCAACGCCGATACCAATACCAATTATTGGAGGACCAAAAAAAGCCGATACCGATTAATCAGCCGATTAAACAAATATATTTTTGTAATAATGACAATTACAACAATACTGAATGAACACTTATTTTAACTTAATATAATACATCAATAAAATCAATTTAGCCTCAAATAAATAATGAAACATGTTCAATTTGGTTTAAATAATGCAAAAACAAAGTGTTGGAGAAGAAAGTAAAAGTAAAATATGTGCCATGTAAAAAAGCTAACATTTAAGTTCCTTGCGCAGAACATGAGAACATATGAAAGCTGGTGGTTCCTTTAAACATGAGTCTTCAATATTCCCAGGTAAGAAGTTTTAGGTTGTAGTTATTATAGGAATTATAGGACTATTTCTCTCTATACCATTTGTATTTCATCTACCTTTGACTATTAGATGTTATTATTGGCACTTTAGTATTGCCAGTGTAACAGTATAGCTTCCGTCCCTCTCCTCGCCCCTACCTGGGCTCGAACCAGGTACACATCGACAACAGCCACCCTCGAAGCATCGTTACCCATCGCTTCACAAAAGCTGCGGCCCTTGCAGCTGCAAGGGGAACAACTACTCCAAGTCTCAGAGCGAGTGACGTCACCGATTGAAACGCTATTAGTGAGCCATTTCACATCGGTTACACCAGCCTAATCTCGGGAGTTGATAGGCTTGAAGTCATAAACAGCTCAATGCTTGAAGCATTGTGAAGAGCTGCTGTCAAACGCACGAAAGTGCTGTTTGAATGAATGCTTACGAGCCTGTTGCTGCCTACCATTGCTCAATCAAATATCAAATCATAGACTTAATTCTAACATAATAACACACAGAAATACAAGCCTTTGGTCATTAATATGGTCGAATCCGGAAACTATCATTTCAAAAACAAAACGTTTATTCTTTCAGTGAAATACGGAACCATTACGTATTTTATCTAACGGGTGGCATCCCTAAGTCTAAATATTGCTGTTACATTGTACAACCTTCAATGTTATGTCATAATTATGTACAACTCTGGCAAATTAATTACGGTCTTTGTTAGGAATAAATGGGCTTCACACAGTTCGCAACGAGCCAGGCGGCCCAAACTGCTGCATATACCCTGACTGTTTGCACGGAACGCAAGAGAAGTGACACAATTTCCCTAATTATAAGAAATTCATGTTAGCAGGCAATATTAACTAAATATGCAGGTTTAGAAATATATACTTGTGTATTGATTTTAAAGAAAGGCATTGATATTTATGGTTAGGTGCAACGACAGTGCTAAATCCTCACCCGTTTGGCGAAGTAGGCTGTGATTCGATGAGAAATTAACAGGCACCGCATCGATTATATGCAACGCAGGACACGCTAGCTAAACTAGTAATATCATCAACCATGTGTAGTTAACTAGTGATTATGTTAAGATTGATTGTTTTTTCTAAGTTTAATGCTAGCTAGCAACTTACCTTGGCTTCTTGCTGCCCTCGCGTAACAGGTAGTCAGCCTGCCACGCAGGCTCCTCGTGGAGTGCAATGTAAGGCAGGTGGTTAGAGCGTTGGACTAGTAACCGGAAGGTTGCAAAAACGAATCCCCGAGTTGACATGGTAAAAATCTGTCGTTCTGCCCCTGAACAAGGCAGTTAACCCACCGTTCCTAGGCCGTCATTGAAAATAAGAATGTGTTCTTAACTGACTTGCCTAGTTAAATAAAGGTGTAAAAAAAAATAATAATAATAATTGGCCAAATCGGTGTCCAAAAATACCGATTTCCGATTGTTATGAAAACTTGAAATCGACCCTGATTAATCGTCCATTCTGATTAATCGGTCGACCTCTAGTGCTCACTATATGATAGGTTAGTGACTCATATTATAAAACATCTACCTGTTACGGAGGTCTGGGAGAAGGACCTACAAAGTGCAGGGTTTCAATGGGAATAGATCACGATATGAGGCAATATTTCTGCCTTTTCTAAGAGCCTCGCCAGTCAACTTATTTATTTCAAATTTGCTCACAGGTTTTCTTTCACCCCAGAGCAAAAGTTCAGGATGAAGCTTGTGGATAGTGATTTATTTAATAAATGCACCCAATCTGAGGTGGGCAATTATATGCATATGTTTTGGAGCTGTGTACCTTCTTTGGGTTCATGTTAATATTTGAAATACTATTCTTGGCAGGAGCCTACCTGTTTGTCTATCCCTCCTCCTGCTAGGTTGTAGCCCTAGCATTTCCTTATCTTATCAAGAAAGGGCGGATTGTAATGGCTGCAATAACAGCAGACAAAAAACTATTCTGAAGAGTTGGTTTGAACCGTTTGCAGATTTTGGTTGCTTATGTACAGTACTTGGACATTGCACAGCTGGAAAGATCCACTGCCAGACTGTGTGGGGCCAAGTCTGAAACTCTCGTCAATAGATCTCCCACTTTTAAGAGCTAATTTAACAAGAGTCTTTGGTCTTGCAGATGGGAGAGAGCATTAACCTGCTCTGTCTTTTTTCTGTTTTCCTATGTGGCTCTGGGTTGGTAGCCTTTGAGAATGACATTTGAATAGACCGATTGAATTTGGAAATACTGAAACATTTGTTTTGAATCTGTTTTGTTTTTTCCATTTAATTTGTATGGTGTTCTTTTTAGGTTTTACATTTAGTTTGTTTTCCCCCTATTAAACTGTATATATTTGTATGTATTGTATCTTGAAACTGTCTAGGACATGCAAGAAAAAAAAAATTGTTCACACATTTTTTTACAGCTGATTTCTAATTAATTTCCTATCACTGCTAAACCGAGCAGTCCTCTGTACAAACTAATGAGTTGATTCCTCTCCTTGGAATGAAGGTTGATAGAAACTTTCCCATGCCAAGCGTGGCTTCTATGCCAGGCCTGATTCATTTGGCATGCCAAGCCTGAAAGGACCCATAGGACCAATGCTGATTTGGCCCCAGTCTCAATATCACAAGTGCCACTGAACACATGACTAGAAAATACCACGGTTCCCAGAGACAACTCACAAATACTGTATCTACTTTTCTATCTATCAGACAGTGAGTCATGGTAGAGTTTCTGCTTAGGATACAAGAAAGGTCATTTGAAAAAAATAGAACTATTTCACTGCTCAAATGAAAGTAAATCAATAGGTTAATAGTGCTTAACAAAAGCCCTACGTTGGTCAGAGTGATATTCTGTAGTAGGTCCAGACCATTTATGAAAAGGCTTGAAGAAATAAACCCAGTCTCACAGAAGTAAAAATACAGCACAAAACAGTCAAATATACAGCTCTAAAAACAGGAACTCTGTATTTTTAGTTGAAAGAGACTTCTGCATATTGGTTGCAGGCATTACACATTTTACATCTGTCTCACATTAGTATGACTAATTAAAAATTAAAAAGCCTGATTTAATGCTAAATATTGCAAAACTGCACCAATAAAGTATAAATATCCCTCACAGTCCCTGATATGAATGGCCCCTGTTGTGACTCTCCATATAAAAGACAGTGCCATCTTTAGCCCATCTGAAATCAGGGCATCTCTGGGCATCTGTCTGATAACAGTGGATTATTGGCTTGGAATATCTGGGAGGGGATGCTGAAATGTCCTCAGGACAACACTAGCCTAGCGGTATGGAGGATGTAGGAGAAACTCCCCATAATAACCCACTCTGTAGCATCCACTAAAGAAAGAGAAGAGAGAGAGGAGAGAGTGCAGATTACAACTCCCACTAAATAAATCCACCCATCACTGCCACATAGAGAAGCAAAATACCACTAGAAACTGTGTCCTGAGACTGTTAAAGAAAGAGAGGGAAGGAAAAGAGAGAGAGAAGGAGGGAGAGAGAAGGGAGGGAGCGGGAGAGACGGGGAGAGGGAGAGGAAAGGTATTCACAAAAGACACTCTCCAACATCATGGGAAGAACGATTCGGTGTCTAAAACAAATAGTATGATGCAGTTGCACACTCACCGTTCTCTCGTCTCCTTCCATCCAGAACTTTCCACCAGGCAACCAGTGAAAAGGATGGGGAGCAGTAAACCACTTACAACACCATGTCTCTCAAATTACTGTAAGCCCATTGATGAAGTGTCTCTCTCAAATGCCAAGGTCATTTATTTCATTAGAACATCCTGAGGTACCAGACTACACTTAGGACAAGCTGACATGGTGACATAATCACGTCATGGCACAGATCCACAACGGAATGCAATGACTGTATCAAGACACTAGTCAAATGAATACTGAGTGATTAATGGCAAATTGTCAAGAGAAATTCTCAGTGATGAAACTGACATACTGAGGATTGTCTGATATTAATGAGGAAATACAGTGTCATCTAATTTGTTTAACCATTCTTGTTTATATGTCCATCACTGTTGTATAGTTACTCTTTTTGAACAACAAGGTTGGAAGGTGAGAGGTTTTGGGGTGTATAGTGATACCTGTGATAGCCACTGTGGAAGAAGCATGCATGGTGTCTGTGTGATTGTATTCCCTCCAGCACAAGCCAGCCAGCCAACCAACCAGGGCCCTGCGCACACACACACACACACACACACACACACACACACACACACACACACACACACACACACACACACACACACACACACACACACACACACACACACACACACACACACACACACACACACACACTCTAATGCCACAGATGAGGCTTATGAACTGTGGTTCTAGCTGTGACTTCACTTTGAGTGCCCTCTGGAGTGCAGTAAGCATGGCGACAGCCTCCATAACGACTTCCACGTGAACAGAATAACACCTAAACCGCTGCCATAAAGAGTGGGAAGTGCTGATTAAAATTCTCCAGCTATTGTTGGTGTTGATAGTTACTGCTCTGATCTGTCTGGTCCCTGTGACTGGACACTGTAGTCGTCTGTCACTGGCAGCCACAGCTCTGATTAGATGTGTCTTTCCTCTAGTTAACAGTCCCCCCACCCCCCCATATGACCCTGTTTAATGCAACCCTGGCACTGTGATTTACTGCAAAGTCAATTCACAGTTAAATCCAATGCAGTGGAAGTCAATATAACACAATACACTGGCCAAACGCCTCTTGAACCAAAATGTATGTGGCAAAACGGTAAATAGTGAGAGTAATTACAAAATATGTAATTGGGGTGAACAAAGGGGAAAAGTGGGCAGAAGCCAGTTCTGCTGTGAGTTATGAGTGATGAGTTTCTATTCATCTATTGATAAACTGGTCTCAGTTTCTGTTGTAAATATGAAATATTAAGCATATGGAAAATCGGACCGTTTTTTCAAGTCCACCTTTTCCTTTGATGAAGGTGTGTTCTAATCTAAATATTACAGTATGCATGAACATCAACTGTAGTCATGTTTACAACGATAGCAATGAATGAAAAACTCTCTCTCCTCTTGGCATCATAGCGTTGAACTAGCCTTATTTCACAAACACACACAAACGCCACCTACGCAGGATAGGCTCTTTTGAAAACCTACTTACGCATGTTTCATAATGTGTCTGAGGGGGTGGAAAACGTCTCCACATCCCTGTGTAAATATCTGCTTTAGTTCTCTATCTGTCTACAGACAGCTTTAATGAGCTGTTTGGAGCTATGCTAAACCAAATGAATGAGTTGGAGAGGCAGTCATGGTGATTTCAGGCCAGGGTAGGATAGAAGGATCACTAAAGACACACTGGGCGTGCGTATTCTAATACATTTACATGGTAGTTACGGTGTGCCGAAAGGATGCTGCAACCACTATGTTTAAAATACGATGGTTGTATGTTTTTCTATGTTAACCATTTCCCAGGAAAGACGTCATTTGAACTTTGAAATGTTTATGCAGCAGAATGCATAATACTGCTATATGAAAGATGTTCCATTGTATATCTAAGTCCACATCCCCATATCACACTATGCATAATACCTACATTAAAACTAGAAATACCTCCTTGTTTTGATAGAAACTCTAAAACAGCAAAAATATCAATCATAGCCCCTTTTCCTTTGTGTTCAAATGTGTTTAGATTGGAAATATTCTGTCAGATTCTGTTGTTTACCATGTCTTGTCTACAATCAGAGTATAGTTCCTTAGGAGTGGGAGAAAATGTACTGCCACTGAGCCCCTGAGACACTAAGGGTCTCTGGGGAGCAGAGAGGTCTTGTCCAAGTCTTGGAAAGATCTGATAAGGGGGTGCAGCTTAACCAGGTTAAAACGTTATCAATAAGGGGATGGACCTTGAGATCGATTCTGAGTGCAACAGGAAGCCAAAGCGGCAAATGTGAGATGAGGTGGAGTAGAAAACTCAATTTATGGTGAAGTCTGCGGAAGCCTGCATTTGAAGAAGCATCACAACTGTTGGGGGATCACATGATGCCATCTGTCTAAAGTAGGAATTTGACGACATGATAATGATGGCAAAGTTGTTTCCTACTACATATTTGCCTATTTTAGCAATGTCATCGTATTTCCAGGACACTATAGTGTATTTTAAACTAAACACTCTTTAGCCTCTGTCCAGAATGACTGAGCTTATCACGACTTTTGGGCACCACTATGGCGCTGCCAGCAGAGGGTCGTTTGAGAACGTTCATAGCCATATCTTGCGCCGGCTTCGCGGTGTCCTGATCAGGCAGTCGAGCGTTCAGACCTTCCAGGGAAGAGCTAATTACAGCAACCTTAAGGTCTGAATCTTTAGGCTAGCCTAGAACTGAATCCCTCGAGGACAGGGATTTCCCCTCTAGCTGGATTTGAAAGAGTGAGTTTGAAGTGTCATAAAGTAAAGGGAGAAGTGAGATGACTCACATACATCACAGGTCTATTTCAGATATGCCTCCAAAATATCACAATGTGAGTAACTGCAAAGGATTCTGGAAAGTTTCACTGACAACAAATCAATCCCAATATGGTGGTAGGTAGTAGTCTGGTTGTTGTAGGTCTGTGGTGGTTAAGTGGACCATGCTGTTATAGTGAATATATGTACTAGTCAAAGTATAGTAAATGTTGTAAATGTTACTCAGTAAATGTCAACATAACTAACATCTTGTACATATTGCTCATAATTAAAAATAAACTCACAAAGTCCCATTGGAGATCATTTTAATAATGTGGACAATCATATTAGGGTGTTGTTCAGTAAATGTCAACATAACTAACTTCTTGTACATATTTCTCATGTTTAAAAATAAACTTTAAGTCACAATGGAGATGAATTTATAATCTTGGACAATAATTATAGGGTCAGGAGTGTTGCAGTTGTCACGGTCGTGTGGAGAGACGGACCAAGGCGCAGCGTGATTGGAGTTCCACATCTTTATTTTAGTGAAACTTTAAACAAACCAAGAAACAAACAACGACGTGCAGTACTGTAGTGCTACATGCACTCACTCAAAAACAATATCCCACAAAGCAGGTGGGAGAAAGGGCTTCCTAAATATGATCCCCGATTAGAGGCAACAATTACCAGCTGCCTCTAATTGGGAACCATACAACCCAGCCACATAGAAAATCAATGACTAGAACACCCCCCTAGTCACGCTCTGACCTAAACACCATAGAGAACCAAGGGGTCTCTATGGTCAGGGCGTGACAGCAGTTGTAAGGACTATATAACAATACCTTCACTGTAATGACAATGTACATGCCTATATAATAACCATGTAAATACATATCTGTGGGCGGTAGTTTTGTTCCTTAAAACTTCTTGGG
The DNA here is from genome assembly GCF_016432855.1 of Salvelinus namaycush. Lineage (NCBI taxonomy): Eukaryota > Metazoa > Chordata > Actinopteri > Salmoniformes > Salmonidae > Salvelinus > Salvelinus namaycush. Next base: position 10,529,227 of record NC_052340.1, on the reverse strand, counting down.
GATAGGGTGCAGAGTTTTCACATATGGAAAAATAGCGTGCACAATTTCAACTTCGTTCTACTCATCCCCAGAATATAAGATATGCATATTATTAGTAGATTTGGATAGAAAACACTCTGAAGTTTCTAAAACTGTTGGAATCATATCTGTAAGTATAACAGAACTTATATAGCAGTCAAAACCCTGAGGACCAACTTTTTTTTTTTAAGTCACTGTGTGTTCAATGGGTTATCATGGGCAAACCAGAATTCTAATCACTATCCACGCAGTTTCTACTGCTTCCACTGGATGTCGCCATTGTATGGAAAAAGGTTAAGGTTTTTCATTAGAGAACTGAGAAAGATATTGACCCGGAAGTGGAGTGACGTCTTGTATTTATGTTTGAGAGTTGAGCAAGACTTGAAAAGTACCGTGAGTTTGTTGATATCCTGTATTGAAAACAGATTGACCCGTCTTCAATTTGATCGATTATTAACGTTTACAAATACCTACAGTTGTATTACAAAAGTACTTTGAAATGTTTTGGCAAAGTTTAGAGGTAATTTTTTTAGATATTTTGTCGTGACTTTGTGCAAATTGGACGATGCTTTTTCTGGTACAACGGCGCCAAATAAATGGACAATTTGGATATATATGGACGGAATTAATCGAACAAAAGGACCATTTGTGATGTTTATGGGACATATTGGAGTGCCAACAAAAGAATCTCATCAAAGGTAATGCATGTTTTATAATTTATATCTGCGTTTTGAGTAGCGCCAGCATGGTTGAAATAGGCTACACTCTCTTGTTTACATTGGGCTATCATCAGATAATAGCATCTTATGCTTTCGCCGAAAAGCCTTTTTGAAATCTGACATGTTGGCTGGATTCACAACGAGTGTAGCTTTAATTTGGTATCTTATATGTGTGATTTAATCAAGTTTAATTTTATATAATTTTTTTGAATCTGGCGCTCTACATTTTAACATGGCTGTTGGGACGCAAGCGTCCCACCTATCCCAGAGAGGTGACAAGAACATTTCCAATGTCCTGAATCAGCATAACTAAGTGTAATTAACGCAAAAATTAATGCTTGGTTAAAAAGTAAAGGCTATATAATTTCTTATTATTAGGTGATTTAATGTTAATTTCCTCCATTATAAACGGTCATCTGGCGCCATCTGCTCCACTCCAGTGTTTATCAGTGGTGGAGACGTGGAGCAGTATCATGGTGTCAGACAGGTGTGAAGAGAAACAGCCAAAGAAGGGTACATTATTATACCCAGGGTACGAAGTTACTGCCAACAAATCTGCTTAGCTACACAGCTATGTACCACCCAACCGTCCATATACAGTAGACATAAGCATACAGTGCATTAGGAAGGTATTCAGATCCCTTTACTTTTTCCACATTTCCAAATTCTTTACATTTACATAAGTATTCAAACCCTTTACTCAGTACTTTGTTTAAAACCTCTTATGGATCCCTTCACGCAACAATCCCTTTAGCGGGATCAATTTGACAACATCCAGTGAAATGGCAGCGCGCCAAATTCAAACTACATGAATATCAATATTCAACAATCACGAATATATATGTGTAATACATCAAAATAAAGCTTAACTTCTTGTTAATCCAGCTGCTGTGTTAGATTTCAAAAAGGCTTTACGGCGAAAGCAGACCATGTGATTATCTGAGGACAGCGCCCCGCATACAAACACATGAAAATCAGATTTCAACCAGGCAGGTGCGCGACAAAATTCAGAAATAGCAATATAATTAATGCCTTACCTTTGAAGATCTTCTTCTGTTGGCACTCCAAAATGTCCCAGAAACTTCACAAATGGTCCTTTTGTTCGATAATGCCCTTCTTTATGTCCCAAAAATGTCCATTTATTTGGCGCATTTGATTCAGAAATACACCGGTTTCAACTCACCCAACATGCCTACAAAGTATGTAATAAGTTACCTGTAAACTTGGTCCAAACATTTCAAACAATGTTCCTAATTCAACCTCAGGTACCCTAAAACGTAAATAATCAATCAAATTGAAGACGGAATAAACTGTTTCTAATACCGGATAAAAACAACGTGAAGCGCGTTCCAGTTCACGCGCACCAAAACAGTGGAGTACACCTGGAGTGACACTTACAAAGAACAGCAATACTTCTTAATTTCTCAAAATAAAAACATCAACCAATTTCTAAAGACTGTTGACATCTAGTGGAAGCCATAGGAACTCCAACCAGGTTCCTCATAAATAGGGCTTTCAATAGAAAACCATTGGGAAACACAATGACCTCAAATGTTTTTTCCCCCTGGATGGATTGTGCTCGGGGTTTCGCCGGCCAAATCCGTTCTGTTATATACTCACCGACATTATTCTAACAGTTTTAGAAACTTCAGAGTGTTTTCTATCCAAATCTACTAATTATATGCATATCCTAGCTTCTGGGCCTGAGTAGCAGGCAGTTTACTTTGGGCATGCTTTTCATCCGGACGTGAAAATACTGCCCCCTAGCCCAAAGAGGCTAAGCACCTTTGGCAGCGATTACAGCCTTGAGTCTTCTTGAGTATGACGCTACAAGCTTGGTACACCTGTATTTGGGGAGTTACTCCCATTTTTCTCTGCAGATCCTCACAAGCTCTGTCAGGTTGGATGGGGAGCGTTGCTGCACAACTATTTTCAGGTCTCTCCAGACATGTTAGATTGGGTTGAAGTCCGGCTCTGGCTGGGCCACTCAAGGACATTCAGAGACTTGTCCCGAAGCCACTCCTGCGTTGTCTTGGCTTTGTGCTTAGGGTTGTTGTCTTGTTGGAAGGTGAACCTTCCCCCCCAGTTTGAGGTCCTGAGTGCGCTGGAGCAGGTTTTCATCAATGTTCTCGCTGTACTTTGATCCATTCATCTTTGCCTCAATCCTGACTAGTCTCCCTGTCCCTGCTGCTGAAAAATATCCCCACAGCATGATGCTGTGGGGATGGTGCCAGGTTTCCTCCAGACGTGACAATTGGCATTCACGCCAAAGAGTTCAATATTGGTTTCATCAGACTAGAGAATCTTGTTTCTCATGGTCTGAGAGTCTTTAGGTGCCTTTTACTGAGGAGTGGTTTTGGTCTGGCCAGTGCTGCAGAGATGGTTGTCCTTATGGAAGGTTCTCCCATCTCAACAGAGGAACTCTAGAGCTCTGTCAGAGTGAGCATCGGGTTCTTGGTCACCTCCCTAACCAAGGCCATTCTCCGCCAACTGCTCAGTTTGGCCGGGCAGCCAGCTCTAGGAAGAGTCTTGCTGGTTCCAAACTTCTTCCATTTAAGAATGATGGAGGCCACTGTGTTTCCTCTGGGTACTTCAATGCTGTATAATTTTTTTGTACCCTTCCCCAGATCTGTGCATCGACACAATCCTGTCTCGGAGCTTAACGGACAATACCTTCAACCTCATGGCTTGGTTTTTGCTCTGACATGCACTATCAACTGTGGGACCTTATATAGACAGATGTGTGCCTCTCAAAATCATGTCCAATCTATTGAATTTACCACTAGTGTACTCCAATCAACTTATGTAAACATCTGAAGGATGATCAATGGAAACAGAATGGAGCTGAGCTCAATTTCGAGTCTCATAGCAAAGGGTCTGAATACTTATGTAAATAAGATATTTCTGTTTTCTAAAAACTTGTTTTCACTTTGTCATTATGGGGTATTGTGTGTAGATTGCTGAGGAATAGTTTTTAATTTGTCCATTTTAGAATAAGGCTGTAACGTAACAAAATGTGGAAAAAGTCAAGTGTTCTGAATACTTTCCGAATGCACGGAACACCAAGAGATAATACAAAATAAGTCATTAAATGTTTTAGGAAACAGTGATATTTCCTGTGAATCCTTAATATGTTGATATAATCTTGTACAGTCATTAGACTGCTCATCAGGAAGGTTAGATAGGTATAGAATATAAGTCTTAAAATTAACACTAAAACAGAATTCTTCATGACCTTAATCATGCTGAACTTAATAGAATTCCTGTGTATTGAATAATCTCAACAAAAACACAAGAATACAGTTAACAGTTTTCGATAGACCTTTTTGACCAACAAGTTAAAATGTAACACTGTGAAGTCTAAGCAGTGCTGTTAGAAGAATGTCAAAACACTTCAAAGTTGTGTTTTAATGTAAGCTTTCTGAGCGATTGCTTCACAGGGGTAAGATTGCAGACTTTCTTAAAATTTGTTTTCTCCTGCAAACTGCAAGGAAAGATCAGCGTTTGCTGTTTTGATGTCTGGCGCTAATCTCATTTTAGCTGCCATGGCCAAAAGCATGTTTAGGGGAAATCTAAGTCATACTCTGGATACCCCCAACAGCTGATGAAACTAACAGTGTAATAATATGTTTATAAAACCCCATTGCCAATAACAGGCTACATATCCCTCCCATTAGGCTCCTCCGCTCTGGTCCCTCCCCCGCGCCACCCAGACAGTAGTTGCTAAAAAGCTATTTTTGTTTATTTTTCACCCTTTTCATGGAAAACTATTACAGTAACTTAATTGTAACCCAGAAATGATTTGATATTGATGTAAAAAAAAAAAATGGGCATTGGGCTTTTAAGCCTTACCAATTATGAGTTACACAAGACCAGATGTATGAATAGCTAACAAAATGTATGAATAGCTAACAAAATGTCTACACGGACTATCTGCATTGGCCATTTTATTTTGTTTACATTTTTGCACTGACACTATGCACAATCACTCACACACACTCACACTCCAACACACACACAAACGTAATTGACACACACAGACGACACACACACACATTCATACAGACTCCACACACACACACAATCATCATATATGCTGCCGCTACCCTGTTTATCATATATCGTGATGCCTAGTCACCTAACCCTATACTGTATATATCTACCCCTACAATACCACTCCATTATCCCTGCACATTGTAAATATGGTATTGGCACTGAACCTGGAACTGACCCTGAATATACAGTGCTTACTTACTTTCTCGGGTTTTTCTATTTCTCATGTGTTTTTGTTCTACTTTACTACACAGTATAATATATATTTTCACTACTGATATTGATTACTATATTGTTGGGAAAGAGCTTGCAAGAAAGGCATTTCACTGTACTTGTGCACATGACAAAATGTGAAATTTGAGAAGTTTCAAGTTTCAATCCAACTGTTTCCATGTGAATACAATCCTATTGGGGGAAAAGTTCACAACAGAAGCATTGGAAACAACAAAGGTTTTGCATTACATTTTGCCTGGAGCAGTAGTGGAAAAAGTACCCAATGGTCATACTTGAGTAAAAGTAAAGATACCTTAATAGAAAATGACTCAAGTAAAAGTGAAAGTCACTCAGTAAAATACTACTTGATTAAAAGTATAAAGGTCTTTGGTTCTAAATATACTTAAGTATCAAAAGTAAAAGTATAAAACATTTCAAATTCCTTATATTAAGCAAAGCAGAAGGCACCATTTTCTTGTTTTTAACATTTATGGATAGCCAGGGGCACACTACAACTTACGTTACATACGATGCATGTGTTTAATGAGTCCGCCTGATCTGAGGCAGTAGGTATGACCACGTGTTTCTTGATAAGTGCGTGAATTGGACTATTTTCCTGTCCTGCTAAACATTCAAAATGTAACAAGTACTTTTGGTTTTCTGGAAAAATGTAGGGAGTAAAAAGTACATTATTTTCTTTAGGAATGTAGTGAAGTAAAAGTAAAAGTTGTGAAAAATATAAATAGTAAAGTACAGATACCCCAAAAAACTACTGAAGTAGTACTTAATTACACCACTGGCCGAGAGTGTATCCTTGAAAGAATAGCACAAAGACTGTCATAGATGAGAATTCATATTATTCACTCTTTTTATTGAAGATCCCTCCTGACAAGAACGGTTGATAGGGTTTTCAAGTATACTGTCCCTTATGGAGTGCTACAATCAGTGTGTACCTGTTGCACTGGATGGGAGACTGACCTGTGGAGACTTGACACCTGTTCAGTGACTCACAGATGAATAACATTGAACGGGGTCAACAAGGGGTTAAAGTCCTTTTCGCAAAACACCAGATTCAATTCAATTTTCAGGGTTTGCACTTTTGCATGACAATTCTTGTAATTTTTTTAATTGAGCAATTCTTGTAATTTTTGAAATTGAGCATGAGGAACACTTTAATGAAGGGACAATTGCTATTGTATACTTGCAGGATAACCACGCCTGTTTTCTCACTGTCTTTTACCAGAATGCTGTGCTGTGCAATGTGAAATTAGAGAGCCATCTATTGCTACAGTTTCCTGAACATCATAACTAAGATTAAACATTATCAAAAGACAAGATTCATTTTAATCATAGTACTACAATAGGTTTCTACCGTTTTTTGCAATAAGTAGGCCTAAGCATTGGGTAAACATTTTTTTAAGCATTCTAATGTGCTCAGCTTGATACCTTTTGGACAATGTAAGAGGACACATTATATTAACTTGCACACACTTAGTAGTTATTACCTTGATAAATCAAAGCAATATCCTCCTCTGGTAGATTCAAACAAACCAACATTGTAAAAGTGAGTGGAACCTATTTTCTTTGGACACAGAGAAGCCATCCTGTTTCCCTCTACTTCATAAATGTTGTATTGGGTCTTTGCTTTGAAGCCTTGCTGGTGGTACAAGATAAGAAGTGCCAACCTTAAAAATAAACGTAAGAGTGGTTGCCTCATACCATACAGCGGTCAACACCAAACACGGCAAACATTGGGGAAGCACCTTGTACCTTGAAGTGAATACCAACTCTGTATGTTGTTATATTACTGAATATGTCTGGAATTAACATCTTCACAGGGGCCTTGTGTAGAAATGTTTGATCTTGCAAGATTTATGCAATTGCAGATTTTTGAATGGTGGACATAACGAGGATTTCAGACACATTGGGTAGTAAACATAGTGGTTGCTGTTGTTGTGGAAATATCAGATGGAAAGGGGAAATGGAGACTGACTAGAACCTGGGGATATTTGTAATGATATGGGAATGTACAAATACGACGTATGAGTGACATCGTATTCACTTGCAAATTTAACCCAGCATATGGAGCATTAGTGTGCTGTTGATGGAAACTGATCATTTGTCAGATAAATGCCACAAAATTCAATTTAATAACTTGAAAGAAATCAGTGACATCTAAATTCAGAGCAAATTGGATTTGCGCTATCGCTGTCATCTTAATTTAATGTTGCCAATTCCTTGAAATATCAATGCTTCTTGGAAAGGCCATATTTCTAATTGTTTCTCTATTTTCATATACATATCAAGATGGAAGGCCTATATTGGTTTATATTACCTGTCATCCGATGTACTAATATGATTTTAAGAAGCTGACACATCTCATTTTAAACTGAAGTAATCAACTGTTTGTCACCTCATCAGACAGTTTCAACCAAGGTATTTTATTCCACGAAACAGTGTTCCCATTTTACATTCATCACCTCTCAGTAAGAATAATGTATATTTTCAGCCAACCACCCAAGTGAGTACTTTTTACAGTGTGTGATTTTGTTCAATATACAGTACATGTACTATATTTAAAAGTGGCTTTCCAAATGCAATATTATATATTGGTTCTGGTCAAACCCTTCATATTACCTGACTGTTCCACTCCCATTGGATGGGTCAAATCAAAGATGATGATGTATCATTGTCCCCAGGGAATGTGAGACTAGTCCCTTTACCATGACATTATCCAGTCACACCGGAACCCTCAGAGTTGGTTCACGTCAAGGAGAATTACACAATCTGCAAATGCTTCAATAGGCTCTGTGTCTATGAAGAGTGGAGGTGACCTTGAAAATTATTGACTTTTCTCCACTCGTTAGTTGCGACTCTGGGTGCCACGTCAACTCTAGAGGAATAATGTGTGTTAGAGGTTAGAGATCTATTTACTAAACCTCAAGGATTTTGTATATGCAGATCATGGCAAACAGTCTGGACTGTGAAATAAGGCCGGGAAAATATTTGAGTCTAAATAAGCAAGAGTGAGTACATTCTTGAAGAACTCAGTTGAATGGCTCCACTGAGTGCTGGCTTTCCACTTGAGTATGTCCATCAAATAGATTATTCCAGATTGGGTTTAGCGTGATGGAGAGTACTAAGTGAGGTTTGAAGGGTATGCACAAGCACTTCAGAGTCATTTCCGCTTCAAATCAGGGGATAAACACGTCAAAATCCTCTCCAACAAAACAGACATACCCAAGTCAATCAGAGAGGAAAACCAACCGGTTCATGTTCTTCTCTTCAGACAATGGAACACACAGCCTCCAACTACCAGTGGGTTTGGAAAACATCACATGCTAAAACCTAGGTCTCAAACAAACACTTCAAATCAACTTGTACAAGACTATAAATCATTATCATTCAACTGCTCATCAAAATGTTAGTTATTTTTGTATGGCATATGCCATCCTTATAAAATGCACACTTCAAAATGACATGGAATAGCAGTTGACACAGTATGGGCTCACCAAACAGTACTAACAGTCCAAAATAATTGTGTTTTTCTCATTAAAGAAAAAGTATTCTTCATTTTTATTTAAACACACTCTGTCTTGAGGTGTAAGCCCTTTCCTCAAGAGAGCTCTCTAGACCACCAGATTGCTTTACACAATGACAATACATAAACATTGATTTGGCAGATTTGAATCTAGCCGACTGTGCTTGATATAGTTATGCACAGTAGAGATGTGGTTTACATCAACATTGTGGTCAGACAGCCAAGGAAGTGGATGGGAAAGATCACAGAGGGACCAAAACCAAAGCCAACCACACTTCCCCTGGCAGAGATCCAAGTGAGTGATGTAATAGCAAGGTTCAAATCACAGCACCCTGGATCAAACAGTTCTCACACGCTCTGAACGGTCAAATGTTAACCCTGTGAAAATACTAGTGTAGACTCTCATACATTACATGGTCATAGCAGCAGCTCAGGTGTACTGTACCGTGTGTGTCATGTAATGTGTGTCATGCTGTGAGAGCAGATGTCCAGGACACATTGTACTCATCATGGAAAAGCTCTACACTCAAGTGCCTTCATCGGACACTGAACAGTGTGTAGCGAGTAGACTGTTAATGGGGGGAGTGAGGAGACTGCGATTGTGAATCAATGGAGAAAATCCCCTTTGAGGATTAATCTCTTTGCCTCCCAAGAACACAGACAGAGCTACCCTACAGGTGGTCTCATTAACACCCTGAGCATGTTGCATGCATAAAACCCAATCTACATTGTGTTTTATGCTGCGATCGTAACCAAGTGGGAATTTACCAGTTGTGAAGTCGTAAATACCCGTTAGATGCTTTGAACTCGTTGAGAAACGCTGATTGGCTAATGGCGTAAATCTTTAAACTAAAAGTACAGCTTTCATGCTTGTAAACAAATATAATTGCTTTTTATGAAAACTATTTTGATGTTGCATTTAAATGCCAAAAATCCTGTTTTTGAGGTTATTTCCGTAGTAGGTGACGTCAGAGGTCAGCATGTGGGAGAAGTGGGAGCTCAGGATGATAGACGAGTTTCCCACTAGTAATTACTAGTTGGAGGGCAGTTCAAGTGGATTTTTCCCAGTCATATGTGGTAAACTCCCACTTGGTTACGAATGTAGCACTGATCTCGATTAACACAGAATGTAATCTGGTCAGTTTTGGATTCCCTTCTAGGTCTATATGTGTTACAAATTGAGAGTTCGGGCAAAAACAAAGTCTCCACCCTTTCAAAAGGAAACTCTCAGCCAAATATGTCAATAAATCAATAAGGTCCGCCAAAGCAAACACCTAATTAAAATGTATTCACATGAATGCTGTAAGTACAAAGCATTTTCCTCACGGGAAATTAATAACCAACTAGTCAGGGACAACTGTGTGGAGTTCGGAGTTTGTGAAAGCAACTATGTGAGCTTTTTACAGTAATATAGACACTATGTCCTGGTATTCCCTATAATCTCCCTATCACAACTCAGGATATGACCCAGATCCAGACACAGGAGGCGGATAGTTCGGTTCTCAGAATATTTATTATAACAAAGGGGCAGGCAAATGGCGGGATAGGGGGGAAGGCAGAGGTTCGTAATCCAAGGGAGAGTCAATCAGGGACAAAACGGCAGGCAGTGTCAGGACAGGCAGAAAGGTCGGAACCAGGAAGACTAGAAAACAAGAACTTGAGAACTGGAGAAACGGGAAGCACGCTGGTAAGACCTGACAAAACAAGACGAACTGGCAACAGACAAACAGAAAACGCAGCTATAAATACACAGGGGATAATGGGGAAGAATAGGAGACACCTGGTGGGGGGTGGAGGCAAGCATAAGACAGGTGAAATAGATCAGGGTGTGATACTTCTATGTAGAAAAAAACTTACCTTCTTTTTCTTTTTGACTTTATTGATAGATTTTCAGATATGAGAACAGAAAAACAGTACAGCCCCAACCCCTCATTCCCCCATCCACCCACCCACCCTTTCCTCTCATCTCTCCCTCCCTCTCATCTATTCCTCCCATCTCTCCCTCCCTTCTCATCCATTCCTCCCTCCACCCCACCACCAAGGCATCATACGAGGATATCACAGAAAAGTAAATGAAATAAGACAAACACAAACAGTAATAGAAACAGAAACAATGGAAAAAGTTACATGAAAATACAACTCGGTATCATAATTATAGTTGAGTCTCATCAGCACAATATATGGCCACTAGAACAGACATGACTGCTTACAAAAATATACAAGTTACACTTAGTAAAAGACAGGCTCTCCACGTATTGTATGAACGGTGACCAGGTTAAGTCAAACTTTTGTTGGGACCCATGCATAGCGTACCTGACCTTCTCCAGAGGCAGAGATGACATCACCTTCTTAACCCACAGCATAAAGAAAGGCGGCTTGGCAGACTTCCTGTGAAAGAGGACAAGGTGGCGAGCTACAGTAGCAGCGAGGCAAATGCTATTGCATTCGTCTGATGCGTGGTAACATTCTGATCTCGGGGAAGTACACTAAAAATGGCAGTGAACGGGTTGTGGCTAACAGTTGTATTACACATATGTGAGAATGCCTAAAAAAATGGGGTCCCAGAAGCCTCTCAAAGATTGGTATGACCAAAACATGTGTCCCACAGTCACTGGACTCTGGTGTCATCTCAAAAACTTGGGGTCCACATTTGGATATATTTTTGTCAATTTGTCATTTGAGTAATGGAGACAGTGAAAAACTTTAAACTAAATTAGCCCATGTCTTATGCAAAATGATGAGGGGTGGATACGCCCAATACTATGTTGCCATATGTCATTGGGTAGCTTGCCACCAATGTCTTTCTCCCATGCAGATTTTGTCTTTGCCAAAGAAGGCGGATTAATATTCTATATTATGTCGTATAATCTGGAGATTGTGCCCTTCAGATACGGGTTAAGATCTAAGCACCTCTTGACTGGACACTTAGCGGGCTTGAGTGGAAATGAAGGGAAATGTTTTTTTAGCAAATCTAAGAGTTTGCAGGTACGTAAAAAGTGGGTATTGGGAATATTATGGTCAACCCTCAGAGTATAGAATGAGACGAATGTGTTATCAACAAATAGCTCACAAAAAAACACCAGATCATTCTTATGCCAGAACTGGAATTCTGTGTCAATCTGCGACGCTGGGAAGAGATGATTAGATGTTAATGGGGGGAACCGGCTTGCTTGTTTAAGGCTAAAGTAATTTCGGAATTGGGACCAGATTTTCAGGGAGTTCTTGACAATGGGATTCAAAACATGGGTGCCAAGGTTCATGGGCAGTGGGGAGCACAGGAGTGAGACCGGAGAAGTTGGAAGGATTGACTGTAACTCCATGATGGCCCAAGTTGGACCATCTTTGTTTCCTAATGAAGAAACCCAATAAACACATTTAGATATATTTGCTGATCAGTAGTAGAGTACAAAATTGGCCTGCAGGCTTAGGTCTCTCTTAGATATACAGTACAAGCCAAAAGTTTGGACACACCTACTCATCCAAGGATTTTTTCTATATTTTTACTATTTTCTACATTGTAGAATAATAGTGAAGATATCAAAACTATGAAATAACACATATGGAATAATGTAGTAATCAAATAAGTGTTAAATAAATCAACATTTGAGATTCTTTGAAGTAGCCACCCTTTGCCTTGATAACAGCTTTGCACATTCTTGGCATTATCTCAACCAGCTTCGTGAGGTAGTCACCTGGAATGCATTGCAATTAACAGGCGTGCCTTGCTATAAGTTCATTAGTGGAATTTCTTTCCTTCTTATGCGTTTGAGCCAATCAGTTGTGTTGTGACAAGGTAGGGGTGGTATACAGAAGATAACCCTATTTGGTAAAATACCAAGTCCATATTATGGCAAGAACAGCTCACATAAGTAAAGAGAAACGACAGTCCATCATTACTTTAAGACATGAAGGTCAGTCAACCCGTAAAATTTCAAGAACTTTGAAAGTTTCTTCAAGTGCAGTCACAAAAACCATCAAACGCTATGATGAAACTGTCTCTCATGAGGACCGCCACAGGAAAGGAAGTCCCAGAGTTACCTCTGCTGCAGAGGATATGTTCATTAGAGTTACCAGCCTCAGAAATCGGCAATTAACTGCACCTCACATTGCAGCCCAAATAAATGCTTCACAGAGTTCAAGTAACAGACACATCTCAACATCAACTGTTCAGAGGAGACTGCGTGAATCAGGCCTTCATAGTTGAATTGCTGCAAAGAAACCACTACTAAAGGACACCAATAATAAGAAGAGACTTGCTTCAGCCAAGAAACACGAGCAATGAACAATGGACATTAGACAGGTGGAAATCTGTTCTTTGGTCTGAGGAGTCCAAATTTGAGATTTTTGGTTCCAACCGCCTTGATTCGGTTTTATGTAGCAAAATTTGAAATTGTGTTTTTTTTAAATTGGATAAAAAGCAGAGACACAGAGCTACAAAATGGTATATCATACACTGCATTTGAGGAACAATGGGAAAGTAAATATTTTTTGAAAGTTTTTTGAAAAATGGCCTTTGAATGTACCGTTCTCATTTGTGGATTTGACTTATTGCAAATGATGTTGGAAATGCAGCTGTCCAGTTGTTTGAACATCGACTTTGGCAGAAAAATGGGAATCGTTTGGAATAAGAACAAAAACCTAGGTAGTACAGTCTTCTTAACAGAATTAATGCGACCTGCTAATGAAATGGGAAGAAACGACCACCTTATGAAATCCTGCTTAGTACGCTTCACGAGTGTTTTGTTTTTTTATATATTTTATTTTTGCATTTTCCAATTAACAACATTCAAGACAAAAGTGAAAAGATATTAGACAACAATAGGACAAAGTGACAGTAACAGACGAGAGTAACAAAGAAAGAAAAAATTAAACAAATTATAATTAAATATACAAACATACAATTAAAAAAAATGAGACATTGGATCACCTGCCGTAGGCTACATATTATACATTACGTGTGAAACATTATATAAGGATAATATAGAGATTCATTCAATGTGATGTGGCGGGAGATTCTCCATATTCTCCACGAGTGTTTTGAAGTAATGTTTAAACTGAGCCTTAAATGAGCATGTGACCTTTATCCCCAAATAAGTAAAGATCTGATATTGGGTATTGGCATACCCAATACCTTCTGCTAACTTATTAATGGGGAGGAGCACACTTTTTGTGAGATTTAACTTATAACCAGAGAATGTCCCAAAACCTTGTAGCATGTCCAAGAGATAGGGTATAGACTCCACAGGGTTGGAGACGTATAAAATAAGATTGTCTCCATACTGTATACAGTGCATTCAGAAAGTATTTAGACCCCTTGACTTTTGCCGTGCGGTAGCAGAGAGAACAGTCTATGACTAGGGTGGCTGGTGTCTTTGACCATTTTTAGGGCCTTCCTCTGTGTAGAGGTCCTGGATGGCAGGAAGCTTGGCCCCAGTGATGTACTGGGCCGTACGCACTACCCTCTGTAGTGCCTTGTGGTCAGAGGCTGAGCAGTTGCCATACCAGGCAGTGATGCAACCAGTCAGGATGCTCTCGATGGTGCAGCTGTAGAACCCTTTGAGGATTTGAGGACCCATGCCAAATCTTTTCAGTCTCCTGAAGGGGAATAGATTTTGTCGTGCCCTCTTCACGACTGTCTTGGTATGCTTAGACCATGTTAGTTTGTTGGTGATGTGGACACCAAGGAACTTGAAGCTCTCAACCTGCTCCACTACAGCCCCGTCGATGAGAATGGGGGCGTGCTCGGTCCTCCTTTTCCTGTAGTCAAAAATCATCTCCTTTGTCTTGATCACTTTGAGGGAGAGGTTGTTGTCCTGGCACCACACGGTCAAGTCTCTGACCTCCTCCCTACAGGCTGTCTTGTCGTTGTTGGTTATCAGGCCTATCACTGTTGTGTCATTGACAAACTTAATGATGGTGTTGGAGTCGTGCCTGGTCATGCAGTCATGAGTGAACGGGGAGTAAGCATCTCTGAAGGGCCCCCGTGTTGAGGATCAGCGTGGCGGGTGTGTTGTTACCTACCCTTACCTCCTGGGAGATGGGAGAACCTTCCAGAAGGACAACCATCTCTGTAGCTCTCCACCAATCAGGTCTTTATGGTAGAGTGGCCCGACGGAAGCCACTCCTCAGTAAAAGGCACAAGACAGCCCACTTGGAGACTGTTGAGACCAAGATTTATATTTTTGGCCTGAATGCCAAGCTTCACGTCTGGATGAAACCTGGCACCATCCCTACGTTGAAGCATGGTGGTGGCAGCATCATGCTGTGGGGATGTTTTTCAGTGGCAGAGACTGGGAGACTAGTTGGGATCGAGGGAAAGATGAACGGAGCAAAGTACAGAGAGATCCTTGGTTAAAACCTGCTCCAGACCTCAGACTGGGGTGAAGGTTTACTTTCCAACAGGACATGCCTCAAGATTACCTGGCCTGATGACTCCTTGCTGTCCCCAGTCCACTTTGTCGTGCTGCTGCTCCAGTTTCAACTGTTCTGCCTGCGGCTATGGAACCCTGACCTGTTCACTGGACGTGCTACCTTGTCCCGGACCTGCTGTTTTCGACTCTCTACCGCTCCTGCTGTCTCTAACTCTGAATGCTCGGGTATGAAAAGCCAACTGACATTTACTCCTGAGGTGCTGGTAATCTATGAACGTTTGAACATCTTGGCCATGTACTGTTATAATCTCAACCCGGCACAGCCAGAAGAGGACTGGCCACCCCTCAGAGCCTGGTTCCTCTCTAGGTTTCTGCCTTTCTAGGGAGTTTTTCCTATCCACCGTGCTTCTACATCTGCATTGCTTGCTATTTGGTGTTTTAGGCTGGGTTTCTGTATAGCACTTTGTGACATCGGCTGATGTAAAAAGGGCTATATAAATACATTTGATTGATTTATTGATTGACAACGACCCTAAGCACACAGCCAAGACAAAGCAGGAGTGTTTTCGGGACAAGTCTCTGAATGTCCTTGAGTGGGCCAGCCAGAGCCCGGACTTGAACCCGATCAAACATCTCTGGAAAGACCTGAAAATAGCTGTGCTGCGACGCTCTCCATCCAACCTGACAGAGCTGGAGATGATCTGCAGAGAAGAATGGGAGAAACTCCACAAATACAGGTGTGCCAAGCTTGTAGAATCATACCCAAGAAGACTCAAAGCTGTAATCGCTGCCAAAGGTGCTTCCACAAAGTACTGAGTAAAGGGTCTGAATACTTTCGTAAATGTACAATTACATTTTTTTGTTTTTAATACATTTGCAAAAAATTCTAAAAACCAGTTTTTGCTTTGTCATTAAGGGGTATTGTGGGTAGATTGATGATGGGAAAAAACTATTTCATCAATTTTAGAATAAGGCTGTAATGTAACAAGATGTGAAAAAAGTCAAGTAGTTTGAATACTTTCCTAATGCACTGTAAGGACACCTTGTGAATTATGTCATCCATGTATTCCCTTAATCCTCTCCTCCGTCCGCAGAGCTATAGCAAACCCTCAATAGCCATATCAAATAAGAAAGGGGATAAACAACAACCATGCCTGGCCCCCCGTGGAGAGGGAATTAGCTGGAGGTAACATTGTTGGTGCGAACAGAAGCCACTGGGGACAAGTACAAAAACTTAATCCAGGAAAGGAATACGGGCCAAACCCAAATCTCTCTAGTACTGTAAATAGATATTCCCACTCTACCCGGTCGAAAGCCTTCTCAGCATCAAGAGAGATGACGACCTCTGGCTGTTGATTTGAATGGGCAGAACAGACTACATTAAATAGCCAGCGCATATTATAGAAAGATTGCCTACCTGAGATAAATCCCGTTTGGTCAGAGTTAATTATATTAGGCATCACTGTGTCTAAACGGCGTGAGTGAGAATTTTATAATCGCAGCACAAGAGACTTATAGGTCGGTTTGAACCACAGTTTAGGGGATTCTTGTCCTTTTAAAGAAAAACCTAAATAGTCACCAGGGTAAGTGTCTGGGGCAGTTTCTGATTAGAAAGGATTTCATTGTACATTGATCTGATGATAGGGGATAGTTTGGAGGAGAATGCTTTATAAAATTCAATAGGGAAGCCATTAGGCCCAGGAGCTTTCCCCAAGTAGCTCCCGAGTGGCGCAGCAGTCTAAGGCACTTCATCTCAGTGCTAGAGGTATCACTACAGTCACCATGGTTCGATTCCAGGCTATCACTGGGAGTCCCATAGGGCAACGCACAATTGCCCCAGCGTTGTCCGGGTGTGGCCGGTGTAGGCTGTCATTGTAAATAAGAATTTGTTCTTAACTGACTTGCCTAGTTATATGAATCACTTATAGAGGCATTCATGTTATTTTGTTCATCTGAAATGAGGAAGGGGATGTCCAGATTGTCTAGAAATGCATTCAAACAAGATGAGTCAGGAAGAGCCTCTGACGAGTAAACAGCAGAGTAGAATGTCTTAAATTGATTGTTGATTTCTTTGGGATTGGTTGAAGATAAATCAGCTGCAACAAAGATTGCAGTTATGGTGCTGCTAGCAGAGGATTGTCTAAGCTTGTGAGATAACAACTTGCCAGCTTTCTCTCCGTGTTCATTAAATTTATGCCTGGACTTAAGTTCATGAGTCGCAGAAGAGACATATCTGTTGACCACATCTAGAATGAGTTGAGATAGCTCCAATAACCGTTTAGTGCGCTGTTTGTTGTCAAAAGCTGTATATGATATGCTTTTTGTCACATCTGCTCCTGCCACACCCCCTAGTGGACATCCGGTGTCTCCTTGACCTGCAGCCATTCCCCCAGTTCCCTCTCCCTCTGTGTGTGATTGTGTGGTTGGATACAGGTGAGCTGGAGTCAGAGCAGTTCCCCACCAGCTGCAACCTGTTCCATAATCAAGACCTCTACAAATACTCAGTCCTGCCACTTCCACTTTGCCAGATCGTAATCTCCATTCAGTCAGTCGTGCTTCTAGCTATTTATTATTATTTAAGCGCCTGTATCCTGCTGTGCCTGTTTCCTTGCCTGGTGCTGTTTCTCCTCTCACTGCAGTTTTGCCGCTCTGACTCTGTCTCCTGTCTCCTGTTCCACCTCTCACCACCCTGCTACCCTGTTCTGGATTCAACTCAACACCACTCCTTTGGATTCCCCTCAGGACCCGTTTACCCTGTCCCAACCCAGCTCACTCCAACCTCAGCCTCCACATCTGGTTTCCTACAACTCATCTGAGCTTTCCTGGATCTGCCCTTCATCTTTCCCTGTGTTACAATAATATTCTTGGTTCATTCATCCCTGTTTCCTGGTCTGAGTCTGCTCTTGGGTTCCCCTGTTCTGCTCCGCCTAACACTTTTAACGACTCCCACACAGTAGGAGGAGACAGGGGTGTAGTTGATATGTAAAAAGACATCAATGTAAGTTGATATGTATTTCTTTAAAGGCACTACAGGATAATAGTAGTGGGTCAAGTCCCCACGCGTGTTGTGATGCAGTACTGTCCACTGTCGTGCAGGTTGTGAGCAAAACAGAGTACCAGTCAAAAGTTTGGACACACTAATTCAAGGTTTTGTTTATTTTTACTATTTTCTGCTTTGTAGAATAATAGTGAAGACAAACTATTAAATAACACATGGAATCACGCAGTAACCAAAAAAGTGTTAAACATATATTTCAAATTCTTCAAAGTAGCCACCCGTTGCCTTGATGACAGCTTTGCACACTCGTTGCATTCTCTCAACCAGCTTCATGAGGAATGCTTTTCCAACAGTCTTGAAGGAGATCCCACATATGCTGAGCACTTGTCCAATGCTTTTCCTTCACTGTGCGGTCCAACTCATCCCAAACCATCTCAATTGGTTTGAGGTCAGGTGATTGTGATGGCCAGGTCATCTGATGCAGCACTCCATCACTCTCCTTCTTGGTCAAATAGCCCCTACACAGCCTAGAGGTGTGTTTTGTGTCATTGGCTTGTTGAAAAACAAATGATAGTCCCACTAAGCGCAAACCAGATGGGATGGCGTATCGCTGCAGAATGCTGTGGTAGCCATGCTGGTTAAGTGTGCCTTGAATTCTAAATAAATCACTGTCAGTGTCACCAGCAAAGCACCACCACACCATCACACCTCCTCCTCCATGCTTCACGGTGGGAACCACACATGCGGAAATCATCCGTTCACCTACTCTGCATTTCACAGGCGGTTGGAACCAAAAATCTCAAATTTGGACTCATCAGACCAAAGGACAGATTTCCACCAGTCTAATGCCCATTGCCCATCTTGTTCCAAGCAAGTCTCTTCTTATTATTGGTGTCCTTTAGTAGTGGTTACTTTGCATCAATTCGACCATGAATGCCTGATTCACGCAGTCTCCTCTGAACAGTTGGTGTTGAGATGTGTCTACTCTGTGAAGCATTTATTTGGGCTGCAATTTCTGAGGCTGGTAACTCTAATGACTCTTTCCTCTGCAGTAGAGGAAACTCTGGGTCTTCCTCTCCTGTGGCAGTCCTAATGATAGGTTTTGCGACTGCACTTCAAAAGTTCTTAACATTTTCCGGATTGACTGACCTTCATGTCTTAAAGTAATGATGGACTTTCGTTTCTCTTTGCTTATTTGAGCTGTTCTTGCCATAATATGGACTTGGTTTTTTACCAAATAGGGCTATCTTCTGTATACCATCCCTACCTTGTCACAGCACAAATGATTGGCTCAAAATCATTAAGGAAATCAATTCCACAAATTAACTTTTAAGGCACACCTGTTAATTGAAATGCATTCCAGATGTCTACCTCATGAAGCTGGTTGAGACAATGCCAAGAGTGTGCAAAGCTGTCATCAAGGCAACGGGTGGCTACTTTGAAGTATCTCTATTGGTTATTACATTATTCCATATGTGTTATTTCAGACTTTTGATGTCTTCAATATTATTCTTCAAAGAAAATCCTTAAATGAGTAGGTGTGTCCAAGCTTTTGACTGGTATTGTATATATTTAGAATTTAGCAGACGTTCTTATCCAGAGCGACTTAGAGGAGCAATTAGGGTTAAGTGCCTTACTCTGCTCGGGGATCCGAACCAGCAACCTTTCGATCACTGGCCCAACGTCGTGACTGCTAGGCTACATGTTACTAGTGAGTATTTGTGAGTCTCAGCTTTTCATAGATAGCTTTTAGTAGATTGTACCACAAACCATATGGACTCTACAGACATTTCTGTATAAGGCCCCGGCCGCGGGCCCCTTCAGGGTCCGCTCTTGTCTCACAAACACGGCTCTAGCTCAGCCCCCGTTAATCACAGACCAACGGTTGGTATATACAGATGCAGAAGAAACACACTGAACAAAAATATAAACGCAACATGTAAAGTGTTGTTCCAATGTTCCATGAGCTGAAATAAAAAATCCCAGAAATTTTCTTTAAAATGTTGTGCACAAATTTGTTTACATCCCTGTTAGTGAGCATTTCTCTTTTTCCAATATAATCCATCCGCCTGACAGGTGTGGCATATCAAGAAGCTGATTAAACAGCATGATCATTATACAGGACAATAAAAGGCCACTTTAAAATGTGCAGTGCTGTCACACAACACAATTGGCATGCTGACTGCAGGAATGTCCACCAGAGCTGTTGCCAGATAATTGAATGTTAATTTATCCACCATAAGCTGCCTCCGACATGGTTTTAGGGAATTTGGCAGTAGGTCCAACCGGCCTCACAACCACAGACCACGTGTAACCTCGCCAGTCGAGGACCTCCACCTCCGGGTTCTGCACCTGTGAGATCGTCTGAGGGGGCATTCTGATTGTTTGGGCCTGGCTCCCCAGTGGATGGGCCTATGCCCTCCCAGACCCACCCATGGCTGCACCCCTGCCCAGTCATGTGAAATCCATAGATCAGGGCCTACTGAATTTATTTCAATTGACTGATTTCCTTATATGAACTGTAACTCAATAAAATCGTTGAAATTATTGCATGTTGCATATATATTTTTGTTCAGTATAGATGAATCCAATGGTACAACCACAGAAGTCTGTGTTTGAGCTACACAATGTTGAACTAATCTATTGAGTTATTAAGAGACCTCTTAATAGTCATTCTCACGACAGCACATTGTTAGTAGTCCGTGACAAATATCCGACCTAAGCAGGGCTGGGAGACCAAATGGATAGCTGTAGATAGAGCAGGCCAGTAGGAAGTGCTGCCCAGCCTGTTTTTTTTATTTTTATATATAGTGGATATAATGTTGAAGATACATTTGTACCTTTGAAATAACGTCATAATATTTTTTATACAAGGTTTGTCTATATTGAACATTGGTGACCATGATGACATAATCCTTTTTGTTTTGCCAGGTGGTATCGTTAACACCCTGAGCATGTTGCATACATCAAACCCAATCTATATTCTGTTTGAAACCCATTTAACACAAGTGCTTAAATTTCATGAATAAATATACTGGCTTTCTTTATCCTGACACTGAAGACGCTTTCAGAATGCAGAGAAAAGGGGCTCATCTTCGAACACAAGTGAGGTTAATAATGTCTGCCAGACAACCTGCAGAATATTCACACAAGTGGAACGAAGTGATTACTCTGACACTGGCAGGGACCTAGCTATCATTCATGCTCTGTAAGGTTTTATTGAAGTCTTAAAGCCAGGTCTGCATCCCAGGCAGGCTAAATGATCCCTGTTACTTTGCCTAGTAAATTTGAGGGCATGTATATTTTTAGTGAGACAGACAATTATGTTTTTTTCTTTTCTTTGATATTGCATAGTAATGGTTGCGTCATGCTACATTGCACAGTTTCATAAAATGGTGGTTCCGCATGACTTCACAGGTCATTATCTTCCCGCATTAATGGGATTTCAGGGGAGGAAACAGACAGGAGGAGAGAAACTCTCATTTCGGGCAGTTTTTTTACAAAAAAATGTATAACTTGTCTAGATTGAAAGGTAGTTCTGTTGGTGATGTTTTGAGTACAAACATGTAAAAATAAAAATAAAAATTATAGACCACACACATGAAATTACAACTTAGTGATATAACTCCTATCAAATAACAGACTCAGAAGAGATTAAACAATGCATGCTATTACATGTTCTATCTCCCCCTGTTCTCTGAGGTTTTAGCCTACTTGAGTATTTCATATCTATTGCTTCTGATATTGTTATGTAGCCCAGACTGTTGTCTCTTTACAATTATATGTGACATTTTAATTGTCTATTTTTGATTCTCTTCATATATTCCTTGTTAATATGCATTGACTCCCGATTCGCCAGTCTCTAATCAACCATCTTCCTGCACCTGTTGTGCCTGTTACGCACAGCAGGTGTGTCTTCTTAAGTACCTGTCTTCTTAATTTGTTTGTACAGCACTGATGAAGGCATAAGGCCGAAACGTATGCGCCTTTACTTTTGTATTATATTTTTATATAGCACCTTGCACTTTCACTTGAGGTATTCTTTCAAGCATGGATTCAATGTATTATATTATTTTTGCATCTCGGCCTCTTTGGGTTATTCCTTTTCATGGTTTTGAGAGTACTTTCTGAACTCTACAGAAATTTTCTCTACCACGCACCGGCCAGTCCAGAGTGACCCTGACCCCATATTACAACATGGTCCAATTATTGTTTATGTTTCATCAAATCAGGTTATGACTGGTATTTACAGAGCCCTTATCAAAACGTAAAAAATCCACTTCCGTGTTACCTCCATAACGACCCCGTTCTAAGTGAGGGTTCAAATCAATTCAAATTGTATTGGTTACATACATATGGTTAGCAGATGTTATTGCGAGTGTAGCAAAATGCTTGTGCTTCTAGTTCCCGACAGATATTGCTGCACTAACAAGTAATCTAAGAATTCCACAACAACTACCTATACACACAAATCTAAGTAAGGAATGGAATAAGAATATATACATTTAAATATATGGATGAGCAATGACCGAGCAGCATAGATAAGATGCAATAGATGGTATAAAATACAGTATATACTTTTGAGATGAGTAATGCAAGATATGTAAACATTATTAAAATGGCATTATTAAAGTGACTACTGATCCATTTATTAAAGTGGCCAATGATTTCAAGTCTGTATGTAGGCAACAGCCTCACTGTGTTAGTGATGGGTGTTTAACAGTCTGATTGCCTTGAGATAGAAGCTGTTTTTCAGTCTCTCGGTCCCAGCTTTGATGCACCTGTACTGACCTCGTCTTCTGGATGGTAGTGGGGTTGTTGTCCTTGATTATCTTTTTGACCTTCCTTTGACATCGGGTGCTGTAAGTGTCCTGGAGGGCAGGTAGTTTGCCCACGGTGATGCATTGTGCAGACCGCACCACCCTCTGGAGAGCCCTGCGGTTATGGGCAGTGCAGTTGCCGTACCAGGCGGTGATGCAGCCCGACATGATGCTCTCAATTGTGGATCTGTAAAAGTTTGTGAGGGTTTTAGGTGACAAGCAAAATTTCCTCCGCCTCCTGAGGTTGAAGAGGCGCTATTGCGCCTTCACCACACTGTCTGTGTGGTTGGACCATTTCAGTTTGTCCGTGATGTGTACGCCGAGGAACTTAAAACGTTCCACCTTCTCCACTGCTGTCCCATCGATAAGGATAGGGGGGTGCTCCCCTCCCTTTGCTGTTTCCTGAAGTCCACGATTATCTCATTTGTTTTGGTGACATTGAGTGAGACTGTTTTCTTGACATCACACTCTGAGTGCCCTCTCCTCCTCCCTATAGGCTGTCTCGTCATTGTTGGTAATCAAGCCTACTACTGTTGTGTCATCTGCAAACTTGATGATTGAGTTGGAGGCGTGCATGGCCACGCAGTCATGGGTGAACAGGGAGTACAGGAGGGGACTGAGCACGCACCCATGTGGGGCCCCTGAGTTGAGGATCAATGAAGTGGAGATGTTGTTTCCTACCTTCACCACCTGGGGGCTGCCCATCAGGAAGTCCATGACCCAATTGCACAGAGCGGGGTTGAGACCCAGTGCCTCAAGCTTAATTATGAGCTTGGAGGGTACTATGGTGTTGAGTGCTGAGCTGTTTTCAATGAACAGCATTCTTACATAGGTATTCCTCTTCTCCAGGTGGGATAGGGCAGTGTACAGTGTCATGGCGATTGCATCGTCTGTGGCCCTATTGGGGCGGTAAGCAAATTGAAGTGGGTCTAGGGTGACAGGTAAGGTGGAGGTGATATGATCCTTGACTAGTCTCTCAAAGCACTTCATGATGACGGAAGTGAGTGCTACGGGGCGATAGTCATTTAGTTCAGTTACCTTTCAGTTTCCTTTGCCTTCTTGGGTACAGGAACAATAGTGGCCATCTTGAAGCATGTGGGGACAGCAGACTGGGATGGGGAGAGATTGAATATGTCCGTAAACACACCAGCCAGCTGGTCTGCGCATGCTCTGAGGACGCGGCTAGGGATGCTGTCTGGGCCAGCAGCCTTGCGAGGGTTAACACGTTTAAATGTCTTACTCACGTCGGCCACGGAGAAGAAGAGCCCACAGTCCTTGGTAGCGGGCCACGTCAGTGGCACTGTATTATCCTCAAAGCGGGCAAAGAAATGTTTAGTTTTTCTGGGAGCAAGACGTCGGTGTCCGTAACGTGGCTGTTTTTATATTTGTAGTCCGTGATTGTCTGTAGACCCTGCCACATACGTCTCGTGTCTGAGCCGTTGAATTTCGACTAAACTTTGTCTCTATACTGACATTTCGCTTGTTTGATTGCCTAGCGGAGGGAATATCTACACTGTTTGTATTCTGCCATATTCCCAGTCACCTTTCCATGGTTAAATGCGGTGGTTCGCGCTTTCAGTTTTGCGCGAATGCCGCCATCTATCTACAGTTTCTGGTTAGGGTAGGTTTTAATTGTCACAGTGGGTACAACATCTCCTATGCACTTCCTTATAAACTCACTCACCGAATCAGCGTATAAATCAATATTATTCTCTGAGGCTACCCGGAACATGTCGCAGTCCGGGTGATCAAAACAATCTTGAAGTTTGGGTTCCGATTGGTCAGACCAGCGTTGAATAGTCCTTTTCACGGGTACATTCTGTTTGAGTTTCTGCCTATAGGAAGGGAGGAGCAAGTGATTGGAGTAGCAGTGATCCAATGTTTTGCCGGTGCAAGTACTACAATCAATATGCTGAAAGAATTTAGGTAGCCTTGTTCTCAAATTTGCTTTGTTAAAATCCCCAGCTACAATAAATGCAGCCTCAGGATATATGGTTTCCAGTTTGCATAAAGTCCAGTGAAGTTTGTTGAGGGCCGTCGTGTTATTGGCTTGAGGGGGGTATACATGGCTGTGACAATGACCAACGATAATTCTCTTGGGAGATAATAGGGTTGTAGAAAGAGGTTTAATAAATAAGAACGTCTCAGAGATTGCTTAGTATCTATTGTGGGGGGAAACCACATGTATTTATTGATTGATTTATATGGACAGTGTATATTAATCAACATCAATATTACAATACTGTATTGTCATGACTGGCCAGCTCAGGTCAGGTTACCGGGGACCACAATCCTACAGAGAGATCTCTCACACCCACCAGAGGGAGAAGAGATCGAGAGGTATGAAGATGGGTGGGTTTTATGACACCTCACGCCCACTGTAAATCTAAGGCAGCAGACAAAATTCCTTTGTCCTCTCACTATGGAGAACCGGCCTCAGAACAATAACATGCAATAAATTGACTTTGGGACATTAGGTTCCGTCAGCCACAATGGTGGTAATGACGATAGATGGAATATGAAAATTAAATGTCATTTTTGTTATGTTATTAAAAGTTAAAGAACGACGTTATAACGAAAACATTGTAACTTTAAGAGTTTTACTACTATATGCTTGATGTTTATACATTGTACGTTGTGTGGAAATGTCCAAATCAAAGAGAATGTTTTTGTAAAGATTAAATATGAAGTTAGTTGTCTAAATTGGATCTGAGTAAAATCCAGACCTTGCCTCGTAACATGGTACGCCCAGAGAATTGCCCTAAAGGTGGAAATGCCCACTTCGACACAAGGGTATAAAACATGTGAGTTAAGAAAATCACGTGATTCATAAAATCACGTCATTATAAACCGTTCATTCAATCATTCGATGAGCAGCAGTCGTCACACTAACCAATACAACGTCACGACAGTATATACTGTATTCTATTCTACTGTATTTTAGTCATTGCCACTCCGACATTGCTCGTCCTAATATTTATATATTTCCTAATTCCATTATTTTACTTTTAGATTTGTGAGTATTGTTGTGAATTGTTTGATATTACTGCACTGTTGGAGCTTGGAACACAAGCATTTCGCTACACTCACAATAACATCTGCTAAATATGTGTACAGTATGTGACCAATACAATTTGATTTGATTGAGTGCAACATCCTTGTAAATGTGCCGGGGT
Source organism: Salvelinus namaycush (assembly GCF_016432855.1). Classification (NCBI taxonomy): domain Eukaryota; kingdom Metazoa; phylum Chordata; class Actinopteri; order Salmoniformes; family Salmonidae; genus Salvelinus; species Salvelinus namaycush. The sequence goes on along the minus strand of NC_052340.1, from coordinate 10,503,318 downwards.
TAGCCAAAAGCTCATTTGCACCCGTAGTCCCAGGGCAGGTAAGGACCATTACACAGCCACAATACAAATACTCACTAAAACAATACAAAATGCATTACATCCAATACAATATGATTATAACAGTCAATAATCCACCCAGTTTCCCTCCATCAAAATGCATACAAAATTAATCCCAAACGTTACTAATAAACTTTTCCAAACAAGTCAAACAACGTTTATAATCAAACCTTAGGTACACTAATACGTAAATAAACTATAAAATATAAGACGGAGAATCGTTATTGTCTTTACCGGAGAAAAATACCAAAGAACTCTCTCTCATTCACACGCTTGGAAACACTACAGCCAAAATGGGAGCCACCTAGAAAAACTACAATTTCTGGCTCATTTTTCCAAAAACCAGCATGAAACTCTTTCTAATGACTGTTGACATATAGTGGAAGCCCCAGGAACTGCAATTTGGGAGGACTTCGCCTTATAATAAAAGTGACAGCCATTAAAAATAGTGGTAGGCTGAATTTTCTTTGGGGGGGGTGGTTTGTCCTCGGGGTTTCGCCTGCCATATCAGTTCTGTTTTACTCACAGACATCATTTTAACAGTTTTAGAAACTTTAGAGTGTTTTCTATCAAAATCTACCAAGTATATGCATATCGTAGCTTCTGGGCCTGAGTAACAGGCAGTTTACTTTGGGCACGCTTTTCATCCGGACTTGAAAATACTGCCCCCTACCCAAGAGAGGTTAAAGGATATCTTAAGCCATGTCTCAGAGGAATGGAAAAAATTAAGATTAGAGTAGAGTCAATAAATGTTCCACCTGTTCCCTCTAAGAAATAATGCTACGAATATTCAGATGACCTCCTAATATTCCTTTAGGCTTGGAACGAGGGTCCCAGAGCATTTTAGCCTGATTAACGGTTTGAAAACTGATTTGTCTCCCTGTTTTACCTCGTTTGTCAGGAGAACACACTTGGTCTTCTCCCCCTCACTGACAGAGTGATCAAAGAGCTCACAGGGAGCAGACACAAACTCGGAGGAGTTGCGGCAAAGAGCTTGGCGCCAAGATTACACAAAGCCCTCCCTGTTTTAAACACAAGGTGAGCCCAGGTACTAATCAAAGGAAATCCTGTGAAATTGACACTGTGCTATGCCTATTACATATTAACAGCAGGGGATACATGCTCTCCAACTAACAGGGCTGACTTATACAGAACACAGTCTGTTATGACTTATCTGGTTTAAAAATCAAGCTAGTTTCTGCTATATTATACATTCAACAGTTAAAATGGCCGACTGCTATGAGGTTACAGTAGTCTACTCCCACCACTAGGACTTAAAGGACTGTGCACTCTACAGTCATTTGGTAACTTACTGTAGCCCTCTAAAGATGTCTGAAGCAGTTTTTATTATGAAAAGTCCCTCTATGGTTTTAATAAGGGTTTTCATTATTACAAATGAAATAAACCTTCAAGATGATTGATCTCATAGTATAGAGACGCTTTACATTAATAAAGGCATACTGTAACTCATGTTGATTAATCGTAGAGATTCTGAACAGCAAGTGGAACTACGTCAGTGTCAAAGCCAACGTGCCAACTGTTCAAAGCCTGTTCACTCTTAAGGGGGTATATTGTATTATATAGAAGAGACAGACTGACAGTCCTTTAATAAACCACGGTTTCTCTGTTCAGCTGTCAGTGAAATTGTACCTCTCGTCCGGCCATCCCACTAATCACATCCTATTGAGAGAGAAGAGACACACAAGTCATCTTAGTGAGGCAGGTCACACACACACACACACACACACACACACACACACACACACACACACACACACACACACACACACACACACACACACACACACACACAAAGCATTTCATCCAGACATCTTAATCTTGGAGCATCACAGCAGGCCAAAATAGTCTGAGCAAAATCTTTGCACCGGTCTGATATTACTTCAAAGCATCCATTACAGGAAACAATCTATCACCTCCACTTTTTAGACTTGGCTCCATTTTGGCTATTCTGTATTACAGGTTCTAGAGGGCATTGTAAGAGTGTACCAATCAAGTCACAAGAAGAATGTCACCTGTGCTTCAGCAGTCATTATTATCACAGGCTCTTCTCTTTTGAGTACCAGCCCACTGTCATAGCCATTACCAGTGACTATTATGAAGGATACAGTGGCTTTGGAATTACCATCAAACTCAAAATACCAGAGAGAGTTTTCTGGATCTGCAATATTCCACGTACCCTTGAGCAAAACACCACATATTGATATCATAAACTCCATCATGTGAATCTTCCTTTGGAGGTTTAATAATAATCATGGATGAACTTCTCTATGAGATTTCTACTGCTGAGCATGACCCTTAAGACCTGGTCATAATGTAAGGGTATTGTTGGTGCTGTGAGGGAGCGTAACAGGTTTGCTGGCATCAGCCATGTTTCCAGTCTGAGAAAGGCAATCATGGTGGATTTAGGGGAGTTTTCTGTCCGAACACTAATGTTCCTCTCTGAGTGGATGAGAGCAGTGAAACATGACACTACATGTCGACGCTGGGAGAACAGAGAGTGTGTTGAGTGTAACCAGCTATATTCTGCTTCTGGTGATGGCCAGATAACAAAGCATGACAGTAACCTTTTTCTGACACACTAGACTTTTTATCTCATCAGTTTTGTTCTTTATACCTTTACCCTCTACCTCTCTCTTTTCAACTTCAAGTGTACTTTAGATTTGGAGGTGTCAGACGACATATCTGTTTCATGCCCCTTAGATCTCCATAGATTTAAAAAAGCTGTGAGTGTCTCTTCTTCAGAAACGCTCTTGATTGACAGATTTTTGTCCTACTTTTCCCATGGGAAGCTCAGCATGCAAAGGTGTATGTGACAGACATAACAAGCATAGCCTAATTTTAAACCTGCTTCACAGATTAAGCCTTGACTGTCTTTGGGCAAAGAGATAATGTGTACTTTCACACTTTAATTGATAATCTGATTCAACACTGCTGTAATTTCTACCCTAACATCACACTTTATTTGCCTTTATTAGCAGGATTAATCCCCTTGCACGCACGCACACACACACTCTTCAATGTAGAAAAAAATAATGTTTGTATCATCTCATCTGCAAGGCTTTTTGATCTGATCCTCATGTCAATTGCAATCAAAATATAATAGTGTTTCTCATAGTGAAAAAATGGGACACACACAGTTATAATGTTGCTGTCATTTCCTGTCGGTCATCTCAAGAATTCCTCAGCCCATTGAAGTCACTTACCAGAGGAGTTCAGTGTTCCCCTCGCTGAATCTGTCTGGTTAATATTGTTTCATATTTTATGACAAAGCCCATGTAGAGGCTCTTCCTCACAACAATGGAAGTGTACTTTCAGAGGGCTGTCTAAGCTGATGTAGTGGCTATTGAGGAAAAGCTGATAAGGTGCGTCCGTCATCGGAGCCAGACTGACTTTTCTCTCTGCTCTCTAGGCCTGGCAGTTCTGGCTTCGTGAGAACTCTCCCTCTCTTTCTCCATCGGTGTCATGATAAGCCAGAGTGCCATGAGATCCCCTCAGACCTGTCTGATAAACAAGTCCTCAGAGAGTCCTAGACCGTGCCTCATATAAGATAATATATCCTGACCAGATTCATGAATGATTCCCAGTCAGTCTACATTCACTCTAATTGATGTGATGCTTAGGGCTATGGCAGTCACAACATTTTGTCAGCTGGTGATTCTCTAGCAAATACCTGTTCGTCTCACGGTAATTGACCGTTAATTAACATAAACACATTTAGCATCTCCTGGCTTCCACACTACAAGCCACTGATGCTGACCTTTGGAACATCTACATTTCAAAAAGTCCATGTAATATAGCCTAAACCTTCACAATAAAACCATTATTTATTTTAGACATGTCTAAAGAAACATGATATGAAGAAAATGTAGTCTATTTCAGAAGAACAGAATAGCATACTCTGAGTTGTCCTTCAGTTAGGCCCTAATCTGGAAGGCCATGTAGCTGTGGACTACACTTGTTCATTTAGCAGACAAGATTTGCTTAGAATTCCGTGGCATTATTTTATAGTTTGAAGAATTCAATTGAACAAAGCTGAATAAAATAGAAAGGATATTTTCTCCAAACGATTTGAGGGAGTGCGCACATGCGGCTATCCTGTTTTGAACGGTTAACAAAGAAATAGGTACTCCTATATGCTTCATTTAGATGTATTCATGTAAATGTAGTTCTACAAATGTTGGACTATATGTTTTGATTTTTAATACATTGTAAGGCTGCATGATGCGACTCTAATGATGATTTGAAAAAAAGTAGCTTGCAAAGGCATGAGCTCAGCTTTGTTTTTTTTGCGCAGGCTGTACACACTTCATTGGTCTCTTATTCACAATTTGACAAGCACTTGATAATGCCTCGAATTTCTCGCCGGCATCCCCTTTGTGTGGCCGTAATGCACCCTAAAAACATCAATGCATTTTGTGGCCAGTGGCCGCTGTTCCCTTCTCCCTTAGTGCTGCTGTTCCAAAGCACCTTTCACTCACATGGCTCTTCATCACGTGATCGGGTCTTTCTCACCGGCTACAAGTGAAGACAGCTATTGAAGATATCGGAAAAACTGTTCAAATTTACTTTTCGGCAGCCAACAAGATGAGTAGGTCTAACGAACAGCAAAAGCACTAGCCTATGTCAATTTACTATCCATCATAGGACAATTGACCTATTCTATTCTGTGCAATAAATAAATATTCCAAACATAGTCTGGGACAGTTGTGGAATGTGATAGATCCCAAATGAATACAACCATTAGGATAAAAAATAATAATAATAATTACCCAATGAGGCTGACGCAACAGATCAGATCATTTAGCATAAAATCTAATAAACTATTAGGCTATTTCTTCACATTAAAAGAGCAGAAATGCATACACAACAGTAGGCTATAAGCACAAATGTTACATCAGCGGGAAAACACCATTATCAAAAGTGATCGCAAATGCGATTATTAGAAACTTTGTACAGTTGTTTAAACATAGTGATAAGTAAACCAAATGTACTTTTTTTCTCCAACCAATGTAAGCCTATCTAGAGAAGTTAGCTAACATTATCCCCTTTTCAACATTGTTTTTAAATAGTGTGTGATCACGATTGACAGACATGATAGGCTACATTGATTGATGGGCCACGTCAAACTGTCTAGCTAGCTAATAACAGATCATGTCAATATGGCTAGTTAACGAGCTAACTTTCAGGGGATAAACTATGGTTTGATTCCCTTGCCATCTGAAGTGGTGATGACAGTAGTCCAACTGACAACTTAACCAGGACGACGTCAAGCTCTTTCCAAAAGCCTTATCTCGGATGAAGCAAGCAAAACATGTTTGCTTAGCTAGCTAGCTAGCTAAATGCCAAATGGATCTGGCTACCCTCACGTATCTGAAAAGACATGATCAATTGATGTTTACTGATTACTGTATAACTCTGATGATAGAGCTAAATGTGGAATAATCAAAAATGTCTTGTTCTGACTATGCTCTTCAAGAGGTTTGATATTAAAACTAAATAGTTATAACATTTATTAAACAATCCCTTGGACATGGCACATAGTTGTCAATGGTTTTAGCAGAGCTGGGGATCTGCTTGCCCCCAGCAGCCAAATCGAATGCTATTTTGAGGTTTTATTGATAACGACATATAGAAAGAGTCTGGCCTTCAACACAGGAGGTCCTCCTATAGCTGGTCACAGTCAGAATACAGAACACAGCCCCCAGGAATCAGCAAGACCTGCCAGTTAGCAGTTAGCCCTCTGGGAAGTGGTGGCTATCAAAGGTGATCTAGCTATCTAGGCTATAAGCCTGCTTTCATTTTGGTCTGAGACAGATCCACTGGAAAGTATCTGGACATGTTGCATCTTCGATCAATTCAATTCCATTCAACAGATGTCATAAGGTCAGTATTCATTACAATGTATATTATTTCACAAGGTAATCATCATTCTTCAAGATACATTATTATTTGTCAGAATGTTATGAAACTCTACATGGATAGGCTATTCAAGAGGAAAACAATTTAGCTTGCCTTTGTCACTAAGGCTATAGGACATCAGTAGAGTCGTGTAGCATATATTTATCATTCCCTGAGAGGAATGATCTCAGTCGCTGGAGTAGTCATTTTCATTGCTGGGTGATGCACGGATCTCCGAGACACTCACAGCTGAACTTAATCAAATGTGTGGCGCTGAGCAAGGGGCTGCTCTGAGCTTTCATTGAGAGGAATTATTTCCACTGGATACAGAATGACTAGTTTCAATCATCACTTGCAGACCCATCACATCTTTCCAAATGTACACATGGACCTTACACTACCTACCTCCAGTTAAATCAAACAGTTCCATCTACATTTTAGACTCTGATCTGTTTGATTTAGCTTGGGGGAGTCTTGCTGAAATTCTGGTATGATTGGACTATTTTTTATCAGATGGGATTTCAGCATCTAAGCCTGCATTTCTAATCGATGGTTCTTGCAAGGAGGTTATAAAAGGCCTTATCTCTAATACTTCTCCTACATTTAAAATGTGGATTGACCAGATTGTTGACTTTCTCCCTCTTGAAAAGCTCACTTATGACCTCCACAAGAGACAGCCCAAGTTTGATAGACTCTGGTCTCCACTACTCAACTATATTTCAAATTGGACAGAGTGAATGGGGGAATCAGGAATCAGGGAGATGAGCAGATGCGTGTTGTGTAAGGTGCTGTAAAATCTAAAAACTAATTATTGGCTCGTCATCTCAGCTAAGGCTGGAAATAGCTAATAAGAACCTTGATAGTGCTGCTGCAAGTTCTATAATTTAAATGTTGTTATAATTATTATTTGTGTGTGTGTGTGTGTGTGTATATATATATATATATATATATATATATATATATATATATATATATATATATATATATATAAAACAATTTTGTATTATTATTATTATATATATATATATTATTTTTTTAAGTCACATCTGTGAATGTGGAATGTGTTTGGTTGGTTGATTGAAAACTTAATAAAACTTTAAATTGAAAAAAAAATAAAAGGCCTTATATTTCTCAGAGGAATCAACAATATTCAGAACATTTCCCTCAGCTCATGGCCTGCCCATTTTAGCCAGAGGGGTAGTGGTAGCAGAAGTGCCTTTCTAGGCATTATCTATTCTATTTTGCGGAATTGTTTTCTGCTGAAAATCCAAGGAAATCAGACAGAAGCATTTAAATATTCAAACCACTGCATGACCAATGATAACCAATGCATGGTGGGTTCGCCATGTTATATTTATACAGACAAATCTACAGGCCCTCATTAACCGTTGGTTAACCCTCTGAGTACTATTGAGAGTGATTCATTGAAATGTGAAGTCTGTATTCTGCATTTGCTTAATAGGAGAGGAGATGTAGTGGGAACATACTTCAATACGTTCACAAGAAAGAAGTAAAATTGCAGAAGCATTTAAAACACAAGATGAACAAGATCCTCAAGGGTACAGATAAGACTAGCGGTAGTCCGTCTCTAACTGTTTATCTACGTTAGCCAGCCGGAACGCTTCCCTGCTACACCCACAATGCATCACAGGGAGAGAACAACCTAACAGCAACTACAGCTCACTGTTCACAGGGTGAGTTATGGGGCCAGTGATCCTACTCTAGGGCTGTAATGTTACACACACACACGCACGCACGCGCACACACACACACACACACACGCGCGCGCACACACGCAGGAGTCTCAAAGCACAGTGAGTGAGCAATGAGGCTATCAAACACCAGCACAATCAGCATAGATCCAACCTGGTATATTGCCATAGGGCCTTCATACATACACAAGCACAGTGCCCAATTGGGGCTTCTGTGTTTCAGCCCTAGGGCCTCTGTATTAAACATGAACTAACTACTATAGCTCGCAACATAGCCTGTGACTTATAGGGCCATCATGAAAACAGAAGTGAAGTTAACTTAATAAAAAAGCACACCTCCATACAACCAATGAACAACTGGGTTATCATACGCAGTGTATTCGGATTGTATACAGACCCCTTAAATTTTTACAAATTTTGTTACGTTATATCCTTATTCTAAAACGGATTAAAGTGTTTCTTTCCCTCATCAATCTACACACAATACTCCATAATGACAAAGCAAAAACTGGTTTTGAAAATTCATAAAAAAATAAAGCACACAGCCATTCAAGCACATTCAGAGACTTGTCCCGAAGGCACTCCAGCATTGTCTTGGCTGTGTGGTCGTTGTCATTGTCCTGTTGGAAGGTGAACCTTCGCCCCAGTCTGAGGTCCTGAGTGCTCTGGAGCAGGTTTTATCAAGGAGCTCTCTGAACTTTGCTCCATTTATCTTTCCTTCGATCCTGATTAGTCTCCCAGTCCCTGCCGCTAAAACACATTCCCACAGCATGATGCTGCCACAACCATGCTTCTTCGTAGGGATTGAGCCAGGTTTCCTCCAGACGTGACGCTTGGCATTCAGGCCAAAGAGTTCAATCTTGGTTTCATCAGACCAGAGAATCTTGTTTAGGTGCCTTTTGGCAAACTCCAAGCGGACTGTCATGTGCCTTTAACTGAGAAGTAGCTTCCGTCTGACCACACTACCATAAAAGCCTGATCGGTGGAGTGCTGCCGAGATGGTTGTCCTTCTGGAAGATTCTCCCATCCCCACAGAGGAACTCTGTAGCTCTGTCAGAAGGACCATCGGGTTATTGGTCACTTCCCTGACCAAGGCCCTTCTCCCCCGATTGCTCAGTTTGGCCGGGCGGCCAGCTCTAGGAAGAGTCTTGGTGGTTCCAATCTTCTAACATTTAAGAATGATGGATGCCACTATGTTCTTGGCGACCTTCAATGCTGCAGAAATATTTTGGTACCCTTCCCCAGATCTGTGCCTTGACACAATCCTGTCTCGGAGCTCTACGGACAACTCCTTAGACCTCATGGCTTGGTTTTTGCTCTGACATGCACTGTCAACTGTGGGACCTTATATAGACAGGTGTGTGCCTTTCCAAATCATGTCCAGTCAATTGAATTTACCACAGGTGGACTCCTATCAAGTTGTAGGAACATCTCAAGGATTATCAACGGAGCTCAATTTCGAGTCTCATAGCAAAGGGTCTGAATACTTATGTAAATAAGGTATTTCTGTATTATGTGTAGATGGATTACATTTTAAAAATCCATCAATTGTAGAATAAGGCTGTAACATAACAAAATGAGGAAAAAGTCAAGGGGCCTGAATACTTTCTGAATACACTGCACACAAACACAAGTGCAATCACACCAGAAGTGGGCCTACATCCCTCACATCCTCCCTGATTCTGCTATCGGCATAAGCATGCCTCTGTAGGCATACACAGATATACAAGAACAAACCAATTGAGGAGTGAATAATGCTAATCAAGTCGGTGTATTGTGTTGGTGTGTGACATCATGGAGGGGAAATAATGCTGTGATTACATCTGCTCTCCAACCCTGTCGATGGCCGATACACAAGTACAACTGTTGTCACCGACACAACACACATTGGAAATATTGGTTCTTTGCAGAGAGGAGCCTGAGATTTCAATCAGGAAGCGTGTCTCAGCAAGCGTGTTACGACGTTAACGCACTCAATCCCAACATTCACCTTTTGATGGATAGGAAACCATTGAGTGCTTTAGAGAGGCCTCAGCCCCTAAACGACAGCAAAGCCATTCCTCACTGTCTTCTCCTTAAAGGTTGTTAGAAGCACTGACTTACCTGAAAGAAAAGAGAAAGAAAAGGAAGTGGCATTAGGTGGGGTAGATCACACAGTCAGTCATACATTATTTGTGTGATTTCAACCAAATTGTTCAACATTCTGTTTCATATTTACTTTAAACAGGCAAAGAACACAAGACGCATGCACCTGTCCATAAACTGTTTAATTATATTTATTAGTCTCGTGGGCAATTAAAAATCAAGGCGATAATTATTGTAGAAAGCAATAAGGATCTCAAAATCCGCTTTGACATTCTATTTGAAGAGGGAAATGATCCTGGTTGGTGTAGGACAGTTAAGAAGACATGTCTGCTGTTTCTCTACAGGGTGAGGGATACTTTGTCAGCTTAGAAATTACCTTCCTTGAGGGGCCACATGCAATGTTAATCAAAATGTATTAGGCCCATATGTTCTCTTTTATATACCTATGTATCCTGCATGTGAAAGGACTGTATTTGTCATTTTGCCAAACCTGACAGCTGAAGAACTATGCTAAGCGTCTCGTCTCAAAACGTCAACATATATACAATTACTTAATAAACTATTATTCTAATGAATCCTACCTATTCATTTTCAGAATCCACAATTTGACTGAGTAATTGTCCAGAAGCAGTCAAATGACAGTGTATTCAAGCAGTTACTCTTACTGAAAGAGCTCAGTCTGCAGGCATGACTAAAATGTAATGTAAATGTACAGTACCAGTCAAAGGTTGGGACACACAATTTTTTTAATGAGGTCTTGGCTGATTTCTTTTGATTTTCCCATGATTTCAAGCAAGGAGGCACTGAGTTTGAAGGTAGGCCTTGAAATACATCCACAGGTACACCTCCAATTGACTCAAATTATGTCAATTAGCCTATCAGAAGCTTCTAAAGCCATGAGATAATTTTCGGGAATTTTCCAAGCTGTTTAAAGGCACAGTCAACTTAGTGTATGTAAACTTCTGACCCACTGGAATTGTGATACAGTGAATTATAAGTGAAATAATCTGTCTGTAAACAATTGTTGTAAAAATTACTTGTGTCATGCACAAAGTAGATGTCCTAACCGACTTGCCAAAACTATAGTTTGTTAACAAGAACTTTGTGGAGTGGTTGAAAAACGATTTTTAATGACTCCAACCTAAGTGTATGTAAACGTTCGACTTCAACTGTATATATTTTTCATAATAATAATAAAAAATATTGACAATATTTATTTTAATAATTCATTGTTTATTTAGTGACACCACAAATGTGAATTCATATTTACCAAACAAAACACATTAGAAATTGCTACTTAAAAAATATTTAACTAGGCAAGTCAGTTTAAAAGTTTTAAACTTTAAAACAAATTCTTATTTACAATGACGGCCTACCCTGGCAAAACCCAGATGGTGCTGGGACAATTGTGGGCCGCCCTGTGGGACTCACAATCACGGCCGGATGTGATACAGCCTGGATTCGAACCAGGGACTGTAGTGATGCCTCTTGCACTGAGATGCATTGCCTTAGACCGCTGCACCACTTGGGAGCCATGACCAATATACACTACAGGTCCAAAGTTTTACAACACCTAATCATTCAAAGTAGGTTTTCTTTTCTTTGAACTGTTTTCTACGTTATAGAATAATGGTGAAGACCTCAAAACTATGAAATAACACATATGGAATCATGTAGTAACCAAAATCATCAAAATGTATTTTATATTTGAGATTCTTCAAATAGCCACCCTTTGCCTTGATGACAGCTTTGCACACTCTTGACATTCTCTCAACCAGCTTCATGAGGTAGTCACCTGGAATGCATTTCAAGGCCAACGGAGAAGTTCCTAACTTTTCCCCCCTTCCACTTGCCTTTCCATTTATTCTCATAGTAATTTGTTATGGTTTGCACTGCAAATGATGGCATAAACTGGGTCAAGAAGCCAGCAGAGTAAAATAAAGGTAAAATAAAAATAAATAAATAAGACCTACAACACTTTTAACAGCACATTACTCAGCACTAGTGAGACTCATGTCGGGTATCGTAGGCCTATAGTATATCTACAAATATTTTTTTCAATGATGTGACTCTCCACCAATAATTACATTTGGAGGATTGGAGGATTCTAAATTAATATCTAAGGGGAATTTGTCGTTAGGGCAAATCTGATCTGTGAGAATATCTAAGGGACTTTAATATAATTTTAATGCAGGGTTAATAATAATAATCGCTTTGTTTAAATTAATAACAATATTTAGGAGATTATTTTGTTTTCAAATAACTGAAAGTGAGCGATTGTAATCTGAATAAAGGACAAAATATTTATTTTTGTTTTTAGAGGGAGGGAAACCAAAAGTACTCCGTGCCTATTTTTTGGACAGGACATCTCAGCCGGCCAAACCCCTCCCCTAACCCGGAAGACGCTGGGCCAATCGAGAGCCATGACCAATATATATTGTCCTGCTAATAGCACATCCAAGAATTCACAGCCTGCTACGCTTGTGAATAACAGGGTTAAAAATAATAATACTTTCCCCCCTTCCACTTGTTAAAGGTTCCAATTGATAAAGTAAAATTTTAAAAAATAAATAATAATCAATTCGCATATTTGAGTTTAACCGCAATATTTGTTGCCTTATTCGTTCTGTCTTTTCTGGTGGATTAAACTGAAATTGCAACCAACCTTCTATGGTTTGTTTAAAAAAATAACAATATTTTGGAGATTATTTCATTTTCAAATAACCGAAAGTGAGCGAGAAAAAGGCCATTCTTGAACATGGGGTGAGACATTCTTACTGATTTGTAAATAAAGCCAGTTTGTTATTTAGAACTATTTATTTCTGTTTTTAGAGGGAGAGAAACCAAAAGCCCACCGTCGCCTCATGGGTCTCCCGGTCGCGGCTGGCACGGGTATTGAAGCAGCATCTGTAGCAATGCAGTTTGCACTGCGATGCAGTGTCTTAGACCTCTGCGTCTCTCGGGAGGACCCATCCACAAAGATTTTAATGCTGATCAATTGCCTTGCACAAAGTATCAAAATACTAAAATACAACTTAAACAGAGACATTCAACGACATCAGCAAGAGATATGCTGGACCCTATTTCAGAGAGGTGTTTTTGGGACCACATCGTGTCTATTGTCCTGCTAATAGCCCATGTGAAAAACAAGTGTTATTTTGTTTTCAAATAACCGAAAGTTATTGGCTGTACTAGAGAATTTAAAACCTTTTTTTGTAAGAACATAGTATGCGGGATTGATTTGAAGAAATGTAGCTTAATTAATTTGATTAATATTATGGTGTTTCTATTCCAAGAAAAACGAAAAATTAAATCCTTAGAGTTTCCGTTAGGAAAATATGGCACTGTACAACGTGACCTTCCTTTAACTAGGCAAGTCAGTTAAATTTACAATGACCGCCTACACCGGCCAAACCGGGACGACTCTGGGCCAATTGTGCGCCGCCCTATGGGACTCTCAATCACGTCCGGTTGTGATACAGCCAACCTAACTAAGAAATACACTTGACAATACAATTCTCCCCCTACCTTCCTTCTTGGCAAGAGTCTATTGTCCTGCTAATAGCCCATAATGGCGCTGTACAACGTGACCGGTCAGGAGTAGGCTACAGTACTACAGTAAGAGCAAAATAATCCTAACATTTCCATACCCTAATTGTATTCTAACCAATACCCAAACAGAGATTCAGTGAAAATAAATCTCATTGATTTTGCAAGACCAGTCCCCATGCTTGTCTCAGAGCAGCGCTGTCTTGACCTCTGAATGCTGTCTTTTCCCCCTTCCACTTGCCTCTTCCATTAATTTTGAAAGAGTATTTTCCAGTAAGCATAATTAGTGCTCTAACTCCCCCTTGCGCTGGTCTGGAGCAGTGACGCAGTGACGCAGGGTACCGTACTAAACCCCAAATGACCTCTAAGTCCTGCAGCATAATCTCAAAACTTTTAGTTGAGCAACTACTCTATATGTTTTGGGAGAAAAAGGTGAAAAAGGTGAAAAATAAGACTGTATGGTGTTGTTTCTTTCTTTGTCAGTTTCTGATAACCTGCCATCAGTGATATACACACAGCATTTCAGTTTAACTTGTTATTCTATTTGCTTAATGTATTACTCTGTGCAAAAGAGTGACCAGAGACTGAACGAGAAGTGATTAGTACACTTCCATTCACAGCATCACCGGGTGGATCTGCATAAGATAAGGAAGGCATCAAGGACTCAATGTACTGTACCTATTAAATATAACTGAGGGGCTGCAATATCCTATCTGCTCTAGTGTTCTTCACAGAATGTGTGTAACGGTTTTCTTCGTCTGTGGTGGAAGAAGGATCGGACCAAAGCGCAGCGTGGTAAGTGTTCATGTCTTTTTAATAAACAAAACAGAACACTGGAACAAAACAATAAACGAAGTGAACGAACGAAACAGTACTGTGTGGCAACAAACACTGACACGGAAACAAACACCCACAAACCAAAAGTGAAACCCAGGCTACCTAAGTATGATTCTCAATCAGGGACAACGATTGACAGCTGCCTCTGATTGAGAATCACACCAGGCCGAACACAAAACCCCAACATAGAAAAACACACATAGACTGCCCACCCCAACTCACGCCCTGACCATACTAAAACAAAGAAAATACAAAATAACTATGGTCAGAACGTGACAATGTGCCTTTGTGTCATGCAATTTTGATTATGACAATCCCACCCCCAACTAGAAAACAGGGAGACGTATGAAATAATAAGTTCAGTGTTTATTCAATGATCGCCTCCGACAAGTAAATATATTTTACAAACAACAACACTGAAGGTCAAAGCATTCACCTGAGTACACGCAAGCACACATGCAGTGAGAACGGTTATGAAATGATTCATAACTGCTAACGTAATTGTGTGAATAATGGGATAAATCACCCATTTCAACAACAGGAAAACACCCCCAGTTGATTTCTTCAGATGAATTGATTTTAATGAGAGGAAATGACAACCTCCTTCAGAAAATGAGAAAGCAGAAAAAGGGCGAGCAAAGGGCCCTAAGAATTGATATTCAAGAGCAGGCCCTCAGAACACCAAATTAGAAACACTCATAAGACTGAAAAAAAGACATAAAAGCCAAATAGAAAATTACAACTAATGCAGAACAGAATTAAGGCTTTTATTTGCCCTGACTGCTGAGAATCTCCCCTTGACTTGTGAAAGACAATAACCTAAACTCTGTCCTGGTTCATTCTCTAGATCTGCATTAAATATACATTCACAATGGCAGGGTCCCCAAGCTGCAGACCCCACACAGACACTGAAAGACATGGGATTTCGTTGGGCACGTGCCAATTTAAATGTAGTGGTTGTTAGCACGGGTTTCAGAAACAGTATAAAAAAATACATTATATCAAATATGACTCTTGAAATGTCAGCTCAAGTGTCAAATCAACATAAGCAGATTCCAAAAAGGCACTCGGCTGTATATCATCAACAGTTGCTGACAGAAAATCACAAAGGACAACAACCACGTCACACACATAGATAACACAGATAATTTTGCAAAACAAAGAAGAAGAACGAAAATCATTTAGCTACACATCTTGAGAGACCCCACACTTTTGACAGAACAAACTTCTGCCCAATACTTTTTTTATACTGGGTTAATGAGTGATATGTACACGTAAATGTCCCATTATTATAGTAGCCACGACAACACATTAGGATCAGAGAATACACTTGCCTTAGGACTTTACAATGAAGAGAGCATACTGTCATACCGGTGGTAATCCTCGCATATTTACAATGCCCTCTTCTCTAATTACCCATCTCCTCCCTTGGTCAGATGACGCGGATACCACACTACAGCACTGTTTTGCTTGCACAGACTGGAATATTCATCCAATGGCATCGAGGAGTATACCTCCTCAGTCATCTGCTTCATCAATAAGTGCATCATCGATATCATCCCTACAGTGACCGTACGTACATATCCAAACCAGAAGCCATTGATTACAGGCAACATCTGCATCGAGCTAAAGGCTAGAGCTGCCGCTTTCAATGAGCAGGTCACAAATCCGGACACTTAAAAGAAATCCCGCAATGCCCTCAGACGAACCATCAAACAAATAAAGCGCCAATAAAGGATTAAGATTGAATCCTACTATACCGGCTCTGATGCTTGTCAGATGTGGCAGGGCTGGAAAACTATTACGGACAACAAAGGGGAACCCAGACGCGAGCTGCCCAGTGACGCGAGCCTACCAGACGAGCTAAATGCCTTTTATGCTCGCTTTGAGGCAAGCAACACTGAAGCACGCATGAGAGCACTTGCTGTTCTGGATGACTGTGCGATAACGCTCTCGGTAGCCGATGTGAGCAAGACCTTTATTAAACAGGTCAACATTCACAAAGACATGAAGTGCTTTAACCTGTCTGGGAACTATTGGTAGATTTGGATAGGAAACATTCTAAAACTGTTAAAATTATGTCTGTGAATAAAACCAAACTGATATGGCAGGCGAAACCCCGAGGACAAACCATCCCCCCCCAAAAAAATTCAGCCTGCCACTATTTTCAATGGCTGTCACTGTTATTATAAGGCGAAGTCCTCCCAGATTGCAGTTCCTAGGGCTTCCACTAGATGTCAACAGTCATTAGAAAGAGTTTCATGCTGGTTTTTGGAAAAATCAGCCAGAAATGGTAGTTTTTCGAGGTGGCTCCCATTTTGGCTGTAGTGTTTCCAAGCGCGTGGAAGAGAGTGCGTCCTTTGGTATTTTTCTCCGGTAAAGACAATAACGATTCTCTGTCTTAAATTGTATTGTTTATTTACGTATTAGGGTACCTAAGGTTTGATTATAAATGTTGTTTGACTTGTTTGGAAAAGTTTATTAGTAACGTTTGGGATTAATTTATATAAAGAAGGACATTATCGAACAAAAGGACCATTTGGGATGTAACTGGGACCTTTTGGAGTGCCAACAGAAGAAGATCATCAAAGGTAAGGCATTTTTTATATCGCTATTTCTGACTTTCGTGGCGCACCTGCCTGGTTGAAATATGTTTTTCATGCTTTTGTATGTGGGGCGTTGTCCTCAGATAATCGCATGGTGTGCTTTCGCCGTAAAGCTCCTCGCTGTTTATTATCGATGCATAGTCACTTCACCCCTACCTACATGTACAAATTACCTCGACTAACCTGTACCCCCTCTATATAGGCTATATACGTTATTGTTATTTTATTGTGTTACTTTTCATAATTTTTTACTTTAGTTTATTTGGTAAATATTTTCTTATCTCTTCTAGAACTGCACTGTTGGTTAAGGGCTTGTAAGTAAGCATTTCACGATAAGGTTTATGGCGCATTTGACAAATAAAGTAAAATTTGATTTGATGTGGAGCTAAAGCACTGCAAGAGCTATGTGGAATTACCTCTAGATCTATCATCATGATCAACGTGCACCCACTTTCACACTTTCATCACCAGCAGCAAAATGTAAAATTAGTTGAATAAAATGAATTGGCAATATGTGTGTAACTACATGCTGCGGTCTGTGCCGTATAGTGTCTGAAGATTATATCTGATGAAGTCCAGAGAGTTATCCCCCAGTAGAATTGAACTGTAAAAGCTCATTGAGTATGTCTAAATATATGTAATCCAACGGAGCCCTGGGGTAGCCAAATTATTAGAGTGAGTTGAAATAAAGCTGTAGAGTACACCAAGATGAGACCTCTTGTCATTAATGAAACAGTCTGAATAAGCCTTTGTGTGTATTGAAGGATAACAAGCAACTTTGAATAATCTTGAACAGTGTACACAATCCACTACCAAGTATCAACCCAGACTTCACTGAATATAATAGTCCAAATGTAATAAAAATACTTCTTAAACTTCCCACTGAAAACGAATACTTAGAAAGTACATTACCCAAATAACCTATAACCCCTGACGTAATTCACCCTGTTCATGGTATCAGCAAATATAAACAAGTTGTCATAGCAATAATATGTGTCAGATGCAGAAACTACAAAGATTCTTATTGACATGGTTCTCCCCACTCTCCATGTGACAAAAAATGACAAAAAGTGTCCTTTCTTCAGACATTTCTTGCAGCGGAATTTGTATTTCTGTTTCTGAAATCCACCCTATAATTCTGAAACCTATTTCCATGAAGTCAAGAATGAACAGTGTGTGTAGCTGAATGTGTCATTTCTGTGCCACTGATGTTTTTTGATCTACTCAGTGACATCACATGAAAGACCCCAGTAGAGAGAATACACTAACCATCTAAGAGGCTTTCTGCAGTGCGCCCCTACAACAGTACACGTATGAATTGAAAAGAGGAAGTTAGTACACGGATGGTTAATAACCCTAGTTCGAATGATCACCCTATTTGAGTCATCAATCTGCATGATTTACACCAGTGGTTCCCAAACTATTTTGCATTGCGACCCACAAAACCTCACATTTTCTGGAGACCCAGATGAAGCCATGTTTCTAACCACAACCCAGGCTTCAGCTGTAGCCCAACAGAGACTGGCTGTGAACTACTATTTGTCAACCACCCATGTTTTGCATACCAACATAAACTATTTCACGAGATTTATTTGTACAGTACAGTCTGTTCTTGAAACATAACACAGCTTACTGTAGTTTACATTAGTGAAAATGGTTAAATGGCTAGGTAATTAAATTGCTCAAATCTCAAATGTTCTATTATACAGTTGAAGTCAGGAGTTTACATACACCTTAGCCAAATACCTTTAAACTCAGTTTTTCACAATTCCTGACATTTAATCCTAGTAAAAATTCCCCGTCTTAGGTCAGTTAGGATGACCGCTGTCATGCCCTGAGCTGAGATATCTCTGTTTCCTTTATATTTTGGTTAGGTCAGGGTGTGACTAGGGTGGGTATGTTAGTTTTTGTATTGTCTAGGGTTTTTGTATGTCAAGGGTTGTTGAAGGTCTAGGTGTTTTGTATGTCTATGGTGGCCTGATATGGTTCCCAATCAGAGGCAGCTGTTTATCGTTGTCTCTGACAAACTATAGTTTGTTAACTTCTTATGGGCAAACCTGGATGGTTTGTCCTCTGGGTTTCGCCTGCCAGATCAGTTCTGTTATACTCACAGACCTTATTCTAACAGTTTTAGAAACGTTAGTGTTTTCTATCCAAATCTACCAATTATATGCATATCTTATCTTCTGGGCCTGAGTAACAGGCAGTTTACTTTGGGCACGCTTTTCGTCCGGAGGTGAAAATACTGCCCCCTACCCAAGAGAGGTTAACAAGAAATGTGTCGAGTGGTTGAAAAACGAGTTTTAATGACTCCAACCTAAGTGTATGTAAACTTCCTACTTCAACTGTATATAGCTATATTGCTTTCCATTAGAGAATACAACCACTACCATTATGACGGTGGCTTGAAGGTCGCTGAGCTACAGTAGCAAAGGCCAAACAACAACAGCATTCCAACCGTGCTCAATCTGTCTCCAATCTGTCTCGGCCACATCTGTTTGTGATGTCGTGGACATTCACCACTAAGGACTCAAATCATAGTAAATAAAGCAATCTTTATTATCACGGCCGAAGAGGCTCACGAACTCACTACAAGCTTCATGAAAAGTCATTTTATACTGCTACTCAGACAAGTCATATACAGCGACTTGCAAAAGTATTCATCCCCCTTGGAGTTTTTCCTATTTTGTTGCATTACCACCTGTAATATACATTTATTTTTATTTGGATTTCATGTAATGGACATACACAAAATAGTCCAAATTGGTGAAGTGAAATTTAAAAAATAACTTGAATAAAAAAATAAAAAAATAAACAGAAAAGTGGTGCGTGCACATGTATTCACCCCCTTTGCTATGAAGCCCCTAAATAAGATCTGGTACAACCAATTACCTTCAGAAGTCACATAATTAGTTGAATAAAGTCCACATGTGTGCATTCTGAGTTTCACATGATCTCAGTATATATACACACACCTGTTCTGAAAGGCCCCAGAGTCTGCAACACCACTAAGCAAGGGGCACCACCAAGCAAGGGGCACCATGAAGACCAAGGCGCTCTCCAAACAGGTCAGGGACAAAGTTGTGGAGAAGTACAGATCAGGGTTGGGTTATAAAAAAATATCAGAAACTTTGAACATCCCACAGAGCACCATTAAATCCATTATTAAAAAATGGAAAGAATATGGCACCACAACAAATCTGCCAAGAGAGGGCCGCCCGCCAAAACTCACAGACCAGGCAAGGAGGGAATTAATCAGAGAGACAACAAAGAGACCAAAGATAACCCTGAAGGAGCTGCAAAGCTCCACAGGGGAGATTGGAGTATCTGTACATAGGTCCATTTTAAGCCATACACTCCACAGAACTGGGCTTTACGGAAGAGTGGCCAGAAATAAGCCATTGCTTAAAGAAAGAAATAAGCAAACACATTTGGTGTTCACCAAAAGGCATGTGGGAGACTCCCCAAACATATGGAAGAAGGTACTCTGGTCAGATGAGACGAAAATTTAGCTTTTTGGCCATGAAGGACAGCGCTATGTCTGGCGCAAACCCAACACCTCTCATCACCACAAGAACAACATCCCCACAGTGAAGCATGGTGATGGCAGCATCATGCTGTGGGGATGTTTTTCACCGGCAGGGACTGGGAAACTGGTCATAATTGAAGGAATGATGGATGGCAGTAAATACAGGGAAATTCTTGAGGTAAACCTGCTTCAGTCTTCCAGAGATTTGAGACTGGGACGGAGGTTCACCTTCCAGCAGGACAATGACCATAAGCATACTGCTAAAGCAACACTCGAGTGGTTTAAGGGGAAACATGTAAATGTCTTGGAATGGCCTAGTCAAAGCCTAGACCTCAATCCAATTGACAATATGTGGTATGACTTAAAGATTGCTGTACACCATCCAACTTGAAGGTGCTGGGGCAGTTTTGCCTTGAAGAATGGGCAAAAATCCCAGTGGCTAGATGTGCCAAGCTTATAGAGACATACCCCAAGAGACTTGCAGTTGTAATTGCTGCAAAGGGTAGCTCTACAAAGTTTTGACTTTGGGGGGTGAATAGTTATGCACGCTCAAGTTTTCAGTGTTTTTGTCTTATTTCTTGTTTGTTTCACAATGAAAAATATTTTGCATCTTCAAAGTGGTAGGCATGTTGTGTAAATCAAACAAACCCCCCAAAAATCTATTTTAATTCCAGGTTGTAAGGCAACAAAATAGGAAAAATGCCAAAGAGGGTGAATACTTTCGCAAGCCACTGTAATCATGGTTGGTTCCTGTATGTGACTGACTGATGACACACAAAACTTCTTACCTTGAAACTGAGATATTGTATCACTCCTTCTAGTTGCCAAAGCAATGTTATGGGCGTACTGCCAAATTGCTTATGAGTGATAGTGTGGTTTACTCCTTTGTGCAGTCAACTCGTCACTCGCATGAACCCAACCAGCTCCTCTGCCCCATTTAAAAAAACAAACAAAGGTTCTTCCCAAGTGGCGCAGCGTTTAAGACACTGCTTTGCAGTGCAAGCAGCGTTGCTGCAGATGCTGGTTCGATACCTGTCTGTGTCGCAGCTGGCTGTAACCAGGAGACTCATGAGGTGACGCAAAAATGGTCCAGCATCGTCTGGGTTAGGAGAGGGTATGGCCAGCCAAGATGTTCTTGTCCCATCGCGCTGTTGCAACTCTTGTGGTGGGCTGGGCGCCTGCATGCTGACATGGTCGCCAGGTGTACGGTGTTTCCTCTGACACATTGGTGCGGCTGGCTTCTGGGTTAAGCGTGCATTGTGTCTTGGCAAGGTTGTGTTTCGGGGGACGCACGGCTCTCGACCTTTGCCTCTCTCTCTCGAGGCTGTATGGCAGTTGCAGCGATGGGACAAGACTGTAACTACCAATTGGATATGACGAAAAGGGGGTAACATATATATATTTAAAACAATAACATAACAAAAACACATTTACAGGTCATGCATTAGCATGCATTAATTAACATAATTTTCACTAGAGACGAAAGGCTTGTCCTGTTCAAAGTCCATTCCAACTTTTTCCCTCAGTTATTTTTTGAATGATTGTTTTCAGCCTGGGGTGAAACAGATTACGCTCCCTTCATATAGGAGGTGGAGACAATGTTTCTCCAACACTGTAGATTAGACTGTGTTAATCCTGGTGGGAATCCAACTGGACTGGTGGGGATCCACCACACCTGGCCCTCATCTAACTAACACCAGAGCAGTTTGTGTCCTCAGAATAGAACATCTTTTATCATAACTCAAATCACCCTCCTAGAACATCTTCAATTTAACAGAATCCAATTGACAGTAAAATTATGATCAAAACATCCCATAACCTAAACAAATGTGCATGATGCATCAACAGAATATGGAGTTAAAATAGCCTCTTTCACAAAGCACTCAGACTCCAGTAATTTGGGTGCTACTTCCTCCCTGTTACAATATTCTTTGTCGATTTCAGCCGTACTCTCAAACACCTGCCGACTGAGAAATAGAACATGCAGTTAGAAATCATGTAGTTTATGGACATAATGTTCACCCCTCATTGTCATGATCTTTTTCATTGACAAATGCCTGGCAGCTAACACACAGGGATTGTGTTTGTTGCATTCACCGTACCGAGTATACATAGGGAAGCCAGCTAGTTCAGAAAAACCACCCTTACCATCAGTTCTTTACAAGCACCAGTATACGGGCCATTGACTTCACCTTATGTAGGTCCAACCGAACACTCCCGGTGGTTTCATTTTCACAAGCTATTGCTAATTCGCCAAGAGAAAGAGAGGCCTTTGAACCACACCAATGTTAGTATTGATTATTTTCGAATAGCTCCCTTTAGGACTATAAGGATTACTGCTTTTACAACGCTGGCGGAATATAAATGGGACTTGTTTCATGATGGCTACACACCATACAACTAAACCAGAAATCAGCTCTGGAAGAAGAAACAAATCAAAATAAGCTTGTTAGACGTGAATGGACTGCATGGTGGAGGATGTTCAAAGAGAAAGGAGATTGACTCACAATAGTACATCAGATGAGGCACAACCGCAGGTCTTAAAGATATCCTGATCAGTAAAGTTGAATCATTGAAAGATGGAAAATAAATAACCCACTTCCCAAATTTATATTCACAATGATTGCCATCACTAGATGATGCATTGCCGTGTATTAAAAAAAAAAAAAAATACAATTGTGAAACTCATGAATTATGTAATTGCAGAAAGCCTGTAATAAGTAAAATGTGCAGTTTTTCTGCCATGGTTGTTATAGAAAAGCCACTCTAGCTATTGCAACACCGTTGTCTCTTCTGTTCTCTGATTAAATATTGAATGTGTTTACTTCTATGTGATGAATGACATATCTGGATATCCACAGTTTCTAATAGTCTGAAAAGCCATATTTCTGAACGGTATTAGACGATCACGATTCAGTTGAAGCACTACAAGCCCATCTTGCTATAATTCTTAACTAATGGTCTGTCTTTCTATCTTTTCCAGGAAACATAAGACGTTCAGACATTAGCTAGCTGAGCACCTGTCATCAAGACCTAGTAAATAGAGCTCTGTAGACTGAGAGACTGTTATAGGCTGGAGCACCTCTTCACATTTTTACATCTTTATCAAGTATCCCCTAAAACATGTCCTGATTTGTTCTTCTCCCTCTCCTCCAGTCCAGTCATCCCCCTCCCACTGTGTCTCTCTAGAGTGGACCATGTGTTGCACATTACAATGTGCCACTTTTCACACAATGCAATGTGTTACACCCTGGGAGATGCAGCATGCACAACTCCAATATCTACCATATGTCCCAGCGTGATGTCAGGTTGTCTCAAAAATACACATTGTCCCTTAAAGGGGAAACAAAGGTGATATCTGGTGGAGAACCCATATTAGGTCACTGAAGCATAAACCCAAGCCTGCATACTGAGCAGGAGTTATGGTAGCCTTGGCTGTTGCCACACAGGCATTATTATTTAGTGAGGCTGGTGAATCATTGATAGGCTGGATATATTTTATTTTCGCAAATAGTAACCCAGGTGTGCTGGGCTTTGCTCATGGGCATCCTCCTAGTTTCCGGGCCACTTAACCATACATGACCCAGAATGAATCCAACTCACGTCTGAATATTTCCCTTTCCTGAGCAGAATGCCATTCTCCTCCTTGGCGGCTTTTTTTGTTGCACAGATCCAAATGACATTTTGTAATTACAAAAGCACATTATTCAAATGTGTTCATAAATATTTATTGTGAGATGCGTGTGAGGGAGCGGTATTCTACTTCACTCCTGCACCCCTGGTCATGGAAATTATGCAATACAAGATCTGAATAGCAACTATTTTGCCGGGAGCCAGAGGGCTGAGCTGAAAACAGGTTAGAAATGGAGGGGCCAGATGCCAGGATTTGGTCGTGCTTGAAGCACTGCTGCCCTAGGTCACATGTGGGCTGGTTCACACTAGCCTGCTCCACTCATGACTGCCTGGGTCCTGGGTTGGAGTCCAGGCCCTCTCTCTCTCTTTCATTCTGCTCTGCTTGATGCCAGTGATAAAGCTTCTCGTTTGGCCATTGTCAGGTCCAGCACATCTGCCAGTCTCTGTGCCAGGCTGGCAGTGCCCAGCCAGGTAAGTCTGGGTGAAGTCACAGGGCAGATTCACCACAATGTCTTTTTGTACTTGACACATGTGAAGGCTGTAACATATTCCCTGTAAGAGGGTGAATTACCACAACCTTCAGTGGTTAGAAACAGTGTTTGTTTCTACTGTCCTGAACACTAAGTGACAATTTATATTATATAATATTATGCATTTTCATCCTATACACTTAAACCCATGTCTGATTGGAAGTATTTGTTTAGTCACATGATAATAAATAGGTTTTAAGAGCATACAGCCCATTTGGTGACTGCAAAAAACTGCATCTGAATCAAAGAGACTCTGATTAATTGTTCTTTCATTATTTCTTAACTAAAATATGGCAAATTGCATAATGATAATAATCTCTATAGAGAAAATGGTTCTATTTCATCAAATCCTTATTAGTCTTGCCACAGTGATTTCAAGCACAGCTGTCACTATGTTAATGTGAGGAACATACTGTGGGTGTTTGGGTACAAAAGCAGCGTACTGTTTGGGCTACCATTTCAGTCCCCCAACAGCCCTTTAACAAGTGCTGGGACTATTTGACCATTAATGTTCACATACAGTAGAAAGTGCTGTTGGATTTGCTGTTCAGAGACAGACCAGTTTTAAAATGAAATGCCATTTGTGTGCACTCTGAGAAACAGTATTGATTTAAAATATAAAATTGATTGGTGTCCTTAAGACTCATTGCCAATCCATTTTTACATTTTCTCCCTCTGCCTATGAGTTTGGCAGAAATGCCTTCTGGAACATGTGAACTTTCAGGTGCCTTAATAACAAACTTGTATGCCATCTGTAAATATGAATAAATGTTTTAAATTACGAGCCTAGCTGGTTTAGCCACAGAAAAAGACAGGAACCTTCCCGCTGGCCATGATTGGCTGAGATAGCGGGTGGGCTGGACATGCCAAGAGATGAGTTTGGATTGGTCTGCCATGTAGCGCGCTTCTGTCTATAACATGAGCTGGTCAATATGTGTAGGTAATCCTTTCTAACGCAGCTTCTTTTTAAAGATATCACATAGTAGAACTGCAAAGGTGTTGCTCTCCACTTTCTGGAGGACCGAGTTTTGAAATCGTTGGAATGCACGTTGGAATTAGAAAGAGATGGAGAAAATTCTGGCGTTTGATTGCAAATATGCAGACTGATTCGAAAAGATAACACGCAGAAGTCTCCACATTACATCTTTAAACTAAGGAAATGTGACAGAGAGGGAGAAGCGTCCATCCATGTATACGGGTAAAATAGTCTAGCTAGCTACATTTTCAGATATTATTTCAAAATATTTCTAATATTGTCAGAAAGTCGTTTTCATTTCGAGTTAAAGAGTAATGTTATCTAGCTAGCGTTAGCTGGCTGTCTCGATAGCTAACGTTACGTGTATGATCTGTGTAGTAATATTATTCGTATCTCAGAGCCATTTGCATTGCTAGTTATAGCCTAATGTTAGCTAGCTAGCTAACATAGAACCTGGTTGGTTAGCTACCTGCAGATTCAACCATTACAATAGAATGTTCATGATGTCACTGCGACAACTGTTGATAGACATAGCTGGTCAATTCGCTCTGGCTATCTACTCTAATTTCAGAGCACTCGTCTGAGTATGCCAGAGAGCAGACTAACTGACGAATTTACGAATGCTCAACACCCGTTGAATATGGCCTTTGTCAGTAAACATTGGAAAAATCTCTGGATACCAAAGCTCTGGATAACATAAAACAGCCTAACCAGCTCTGCTAGGGCGAGTAAAATGGTCAGTGAGCTGTTCCCTCATTTGTAGCATGCTAGCCAACATTAGCCAGTTAGCTTGGGTGCTTGACTGCTGTTGTTAGGTCAGAATGCTTGGATCAACCCTACTCCTCTGCCAGAGCAGCTGGTTGGGGCTACACCATAAGAGGGTGTGAACGATGCTGAATGGTTGTACTGTAGACAAAGAAGAGCTCTCCAGTAGGTGCACCAAATCAATTAGAGGCCATTTTCTCAAAAGTGAGGTTACATGTTTATCAACTTTCAAAGCAGAATTACTTTTCCATCAACTGTAATGTATGATGTACCATTTTCTAGCTCTGAGTCTCTACTTTTATCCAATGTAAAAAACACAATTTCAAATGTTGCTACATAAGTCCGAATTGAGCCGGTCGGTCACAAATGTGTATGAAACAAAATCACGATGGGCTTCGCTATTTTGTTTACTTGTCAAGTTAATAATTATTTATAACCCACGTGACACTCAACGATGACAGGGAAGCCTGAAGCTTCTCCTGAGACACTGACACAGGAAACAGGAGGGCTCCATAATATTCCCGACACCTCTGTGTGTTCCACCTCAGAGCTCACAGCTCTATCTCTGGCTCAGCTCACAGAGCAGTGCAACACGCACTTGCCAAGATATTTACCTATGGGGGCAGAGTCAAGTCATTGGTGCCAGGTTGGCTTTTATCACCTAACATCCTCTCTATGCCAGCCTGTTAACCATCTTATGGGACAGTTTGTTGTTGCATGTGCCATGCCTCCCTTTTAGGGCCTGTGTGGCAGCACCAGCCTGGTTATTTTTCCTTGGGCAGCCCAGCTTGCCCTTGTATGCTAGTTGTGTGGTTCGTCCCCTCTGACAGCATGCTATTTCACCTCTGGCAGGGAGCAGTGTTCTGTGCTGCTGATGGCTCACCTCTAGCAGTCAACTGTCCTGGTGCTGGAAGTCAGGGTCTCTGACTGCTATATGCCAATTAACTCTCCACTCTCCTCACCAGTCTCATATCCATCCCCCGAACCACCTGGCAGGCGCCTTCCCAACAACAGAGCCATTGGCACTCTTATGATTTGTAGAATAGAACATTTCCTAGTTCTACCACTGTCATTGTGCCTGGTGTGTTTCGGCCTTGCTCCCAGTCAGATGTAGCTCTGTATCACAGCACCTTGGAGAGAAAGTCCACAAAAGCCTTCTCCTCATAAAACATAGAAATACAAAACAAATGCTTAACAGATCATTATTATTATAATATGTCAATTAAAAAACTCATCCCTAAATCTAAGAGTGATGATGTAGGCCTATTTCTATAAAGAGGCAATGTATAAACTGTCCACAAAATACAAATATCAAAATCAAATATGAGAAGTTTCTTCTTTCCAAATACAACACGTGTTTAAAATTCCTGCAAGGCTTTGATTCCTTTCTTTATTGCTTAGGCATAACACGTAAGCCCTGGGGCTAATATGAGCTATAAATGAACCAAACAGGAATGTGTGCTCAGGTTTTACATGAGGAAAATGTCACCTCCCACGTCCCTGGTGTGGCCTCCCTCCCACAATCATTTCCAGCAGCTCTCCCCCATTAGGGATTTGACAGCTTTGATCAGGTGATGTTCTACTTGACTCATTTCCTTTGGGAATCAATGACCACAGTTAATCAAATGGCAACCCAGGAAAGTAATGGGTTTAGTAGGACTCTTGGGTAAGGGCGAGAGTGCACTGGCTTTAGGTCCTATCCTGATGCCTCTGATAATCTAAACTCTGGAAACCCCTGATTTGTACAGTGGTTCCCTGACATTTTCACTGAAATAAGCTCATTCCTGATGATGCATAGTATTTAGTATATACACTGCTCAAAAAAATAAAGGGAACACTAAAATAACACATCCTAGATCTGAATGAATGAAATATTCTTATTAAATACTTTTTTCTTTACATAGTTGAATGTGCTGACAACAAAATCACACAAAAATTATCAATGGAAATCAAATTTATCAACCCATGGAGGTCTGGATTTGGAGTCACACTCAAAATTAAAGTGGAAAACCACACTACAGGCTGATCCAACTTTGATGTAATGTCCTTAAAACCAGTCAAAATGAGGCTCAGTAGTGTGTGTGGCCTCCACGTGCCTGTATGACCTCCCTACAACGCCTGGGCATGCTCCTGATGAGGTGGCGGATGGTCTCCTGAGGGATCTCCTCCCAGACCTGGACTAAAGCATCCGCCAACTCCTGGACAGTCTGTGGTGCAACGTGGCGTTGGTGGATGGAGCGAGACATGATGTCCCAGATGTGCTCAATTGGATTCAGGTCTGGGGAACGGGCGGGCCAGTCCATAGCATCAATGCCTTCCTCTTGCAGGAACTGCTGACACACTCCAGCCACATGAGGTCTAGCATTGTCTTGCATTAGGAGGAACCCAGGGCCAACCGCACCAGCATATGGTCTCACAAGGGGTCTGAGGATCTCATCTTGGTACCTAATGGCAGTCAGGCTACCTCTGGCGAGCACATGGAGGGCTGTGCGGCCTCCCAAAGAAATGCCACCCCACACCATGACTGACCCACCGCCAAACCGGTCATGCTGGAGGATGTCGCAGGCAGCAGAACGTTCTCCACGGCGTCTCCAGACTCTGTCACGTCTGTCACATGTGCTCAGTGTGAACCTGCTTTCATCTGTGAAGAGCACAGGGCGCCAGTGGCGAATTTGCCAATCTTGGTGTTCTCTGGCAAATGCCAAACGTCCTGCACGGTGTTGGGCTGTAAGCACAACCCCCACCTGTGGACGTCGGGCCCTCATACCACCCTCATGGAGTCTGTTTCTGACCGTTTGAGCAGACACATGCACATTTGTGGCCTGCTGGAGGTCATTTTGCAGGGCTCTGGCAGTGCTCCTCCTGCTCCTCCTTGCACAAAGGCGGAGGTAGCGGTCCTGCTGCTGGGTTGTTGCCCTCCTACGGCCTCCTCCACGTCTCCTGATGTACTGGCCTGTCTCCTGGTAGCGCCTCCATGCTCTGGACACTACGCTGACAGACACAGCAAACCTTCTTGCCACAGCTCGCATTGATGTGCCATCCTGGATGAGCTGCACTACCTGAGCCACTTGTGTGGGTTGTAGACTCCGCCTCATGCTACCACTAGAGTGAAAGCACCGCCAGCATTCAAAAGTGACCAAAACATCAGCCAGGAAGCATAGGAACTGAGAAGTGGTCTGTGGTCACCACCTGCAGAACCACTCCTTTATTGGGGGTGTCTTGCTAATTGCCTATAATTTCCACCTGTTGTCTATTCCATTTACACAACAGCATCTGAAATTTATTGTCAATCAGTGTTGCTTCCTAAGTGGACAGTTTGATTTCACAGAAGTGTGATTGACTTGGAGTTACATTGTGTTGTTTAAGTGTTCCCTTTATTTTTTTGAGCAGTGTATTTGGGTTTCATGTGGAAATTCTAGAAAATGCTAATTATCTAAATTAATGGAGGGGTTCCAGGCCGGTCTTGGCAGAATTAAAGCTATTTGTAACACAATTAAAAAGGTAGACAACGCTGGATGAGTAATAATGGAATCAATAGTAGCCATTAAGTCTTAATCCTGATTAAGATGCGGGAACTCTCTGAGACGTTACATCATCATTTAGTGATGAAAAGTGCTCAGTGTTCTGAATCAGTTGCATTGATCTGGAGATGTTCTGGAGTTCAGGACTAATGATTTCACAGAGACCCAGACTTCGATAATGGAAAAACATTGGACAGGGCATCGACCCACTAGTGTTAGTCATATGGCCAAGAATCATGTTGTATTTTCATTTATAAAAGAAAAAACTTTGAGGGGCAAAGGAAATCCATTCTTACTTGCTTTTGAGGGCATAAAAAAACAGGAATACTGTACTTCCTGTCGCTTGTTCTCCAGAGCATTGACAGGTGAAGTATGGAGATAAAACATAGACTATTTACCTCATACATAGTTCATAGATCTTTAAGAATTAAACATGTTATTACAGCACCAACCTACTGTATAGTGGCTTACTGCCTTTGATGAGATCTACTATGTACACAATGACATTATCCGTGTGTGATGAGCTATTACTAATGCATGACCTACGGTAACTACACCATCCTTTTCCAGGTGTCACACAACTGTTTGATGTCTGTATTCAGTAAGCCAGTCAACGACAGTCACTTAGACGCCTCTCTCACAGTGCATTGCTTCCTCAGTCTTTTTTGGTAACAGCGGTTTCGGGGATTTTAAAGTGACTAACCATCAACCATTTTCTTTACCACCCACTGATGGTTATTTTACTGGTCGCTCTTTGAGGGGGAGTATCACATGTTGTTGTTTATCTAAGGGATGTACTGTGCACAGAGCTTGGCACTCCAGTCTAAGTCAAAATCATCCTTTAGGATATTTCATTATTTTATGCGCTGTTCTGAAAAGGGGACTGATGTTTTTTCTCTCCAGCCCACACATACAGTACATCAGTGAACCAGTAATGATTGTTTAAATTGTTGTGCAGAAATGCAACTAGTTTTCCGTCCTATTTTTCTAAAAAGATGCTAAAAGGGGTTTTCTTTATGTGGTTTAATGCTAAATGTATTTATTTGTGGGATAGGCTTTTGTTGTGGGTATGGAGGATGATACAGAAAGAAAGAGCACAACTGCACAGTAGCTGAACATAGCCTGTTAAGTTCATAATGGCATGTTTCTCCAGTATCTTGTATCCACACTAATCTTAGGGATGTCTCTAAAATAGGTTAGCAAACCGCACTATGCAATTACATTTGCAGACTAATGGGGAGATCTATCAACGTTTACACCCCTAAGTAGATAAATGCTAGTGGAATTAGCTTGGATAATTAATTTACCTTTCCCTGCCAACATAATACAGGTAATTCTGTAATTCTACAGGGTCAATCCTCAATAAGATCGAAGATAATGTATCTACAGACATTGCCAGACATATTCCTTTACTGAACAATACACCTTCCCCCACAGAAGAGGCTGTATCGTCACAGTTAATACACTAATTAGATAACTGCAAAACCTATGATATGCAGTAATTTATATGCTCTGTGCATTCACGTTGCCTACAGGCCATTATGAATTGCAGTAGAGTATCACGCAGAGAAAGAGTAATAACTTTCCTGTACATTGTTAGGCCTTGTAAAGGTCGGAACATCTCTTTCTAGTCCAGGGATATAGGTGCAAAATCTGGGTCTGTGCCACTGTCCCTAACTGTTTACATAATCTTCCCTTTTATCCTTTGTTGTACTGGACTTCCAATGACAATGGATAACACTACATATCATCAAGCCATTTAATGAATAACAAATCCATCAAGCTATCCAACATTACACTCATTTTGAAAGCGATTGCATGTCTTTGTTTGGGAGACGTTCCCTCTAATGAATAGCCTACACAACGCACATATCCATGGTGGTGCACCGAGAGGTTGAGTTCCTGTTGTTCCTCTTTAGGAGGAAGTAGCGTGTGGGTTTGGGGGTTAGATTTAGGGTGTGTCTGATGTGCCAACTGTTGATGTACCTTTGATTGTATCTAAGCTTCCTCTAAGGACTTGGCAACGCTACAGTCCCGCTGTCTATATTGACAGCAGCCCAAGCACCAGAAGATTATAGGGCTCCCATCTCACACTGGGTCTCATTAGGGAGGAGGCGTTCTCCCGCTCTGATGTTTACTGTCACCACCGAGCAGAGTGTCTATCTGTTTGCAAGCATAGAGTAATGCAACTAGGGAACACTTCTTCCTCCTCAGATGGAGAGAGGGAGAGGGAGAATGTCTCTAAGGAGACCGGGGGAAGCTGACTCTCTAGTTCCGTTAGACACTTCGGGCACGTTTCTTCACGTTCTTCTGCCAAAGAACGAGAGAGAGAGGCTGAATGTCCCTTGTTCAAGAGCAAAGTAAGTCTACAGGCTCCCAACAGTGCGGTAGTCACCTACTTAATAGGGGGGCGACTTCACATTTATACTTGACATGCATAAACTGAAATTTAACTATTACTATTCTATCCTATGTATTCTTCAGATATACTACATACAGTGCCGTGCAAAAGTATTCATCCCCCTTGGAGTTTTTCCTATTTTGTTGCATGACAACTTGTAATTTAAATGGATTATTTGGATTTCATGTAATGAATATACACAAAATAGTCTAAATGGGTGAAGTGAAATGAAAAAAATAACTTGTTTCAAAAAATTATACAACATAAAAAATGGAAAAGTGGTGCGTGCACATGTATTCACCCCCTATGCTATGAAGCCCCTAAATAAGATCTGGTGCAACCAATTACCTTCATAAGTCACATAATTAGTTAAATAAAGTCCACCTGTGTGCAATCTGTGTCACATGATCTGTCACATGATCTCAGTATATATACACACCTGTTCTGACAGGCCCCAGAGTCTGTAACTGTCACGTTCCTGACCTGTTTTCTGTTGTTTGGTATGTGTTTATTGGTCAGGGCGTGAGTTTTGGGTGGGCAGTCTATGTTTTCTGTTTCTATGTTGGTTTTGGGTTGCCTGGTATGGCTCTCAATTAGAGGCAGGTGTTTGACGTTTCCTCTGATTGAGAGTCATATTAAGGTAGGTTGTTCTCACTGTTTGTTTGTGGGTGATTGTCGTCCGTGTCTGTGTCTGCGCACCACACGGGACTGTAGCGTTTGTTCGTTCATTTGTTATAGTCTGTACCTGTTCCTACGTGCTTCGTGTTATATGTAAGTTCTCATGGTTTAGGTCAGTCTACATTCGTTTTTTGTTATTTTGTATCCTTCCAAGTGTTTGTTTTCGTGTTTCGTCGTTTGCTTTATTAAATCATTATGTATTCACAACCCGCTGCATTTTGGTCGAATCACTACTCCTCCTCTTCGTATGAAGAGGAGGAGGAATGCCGTTACAGAATCACCCACCAAACCCAGATCAAGCAGCGGGTTAACGGACAGCAACGACAGCAGCAGTGGGTCAAGGAGGATTGGACATGGGAAGAGATTCTGGACGGAGAAGGACCCTGGGCAGAGCCAGAGGAGTGTCGGAGCTGGAGGCATCTAAAGCGGAGAGGCGACGATATGAGGAGGCAGCACGGAAGAAAGGCTGGAAGCCCGCAAGTACAACCCAAAAATTTCTTGGGGGGGGGCTAAAGGGTAGTGTGGCGAAGTCAGGTAGGAGACCTGCGCCAACTTCCCGGGCTTACCGTGGAGAGCGAGAGTACGGGCAGACACCGTGTTACGCAGTAGAGCGCATGGTGTCTCCTGTACGTGTTCATAGCCCGGTGCGGGTTATTCCACCTCCCCGCACTAGCCGGGCTAGAGTGAGCATTGAGCCAAGTGCCATGAAGCCGGCTCAACATATCTGGCCTCCAGTACGTCTCCTCGGGCCGGTGTACATGGCACCAGCCTTACGCATGGTGTCCCCGGTTCGCCAACACAGCCCAGTGCGGGTTATTCCACCTCCCCGCACTGGACGGGCTACGGGGAGCATGCAACCAGGTAAGGTTGGGCAGGCTCAGTGCTCAAGGGAGCCAGTACGCCTGCACGGTCCGGTATATCCGGCGCCACCTTCCCGCCCCAGCTCAGTACCACCAGTGCCTACACCACGCACCAGGCTTCCAGTGCGTCTCCAGAGCCCTGGTCCTCCTCCACGCACTCTCCCTGTGGTGCGTGTCTCAAGCTCAGTGCCTCCAGTTTCGGCACCACGCACCAGGCCTACTGTGCGCCTCAGCAGGTCAGAGTCGGCTGTCTGCCCAACGCCGCCTGCACTGTTAGTCTGCCCAGCACCGTCTGAGCCATCTGTCTGCCCAGCACCGTCTGAGCCATCTGTCTGCCCAGCACCGTCTGAACCATCTGTCTGCCCAGCACCGTCTGAGCCATCTGTCTGCCCAGCGCCGTCTGAGCCATCCGTCTGTCCAACGCCGTCTGAGCCATCCGTCTGCCCAGCGCCTTCTGAGCCATCCGTCTGCCCCGAGCCATTAGAGCCGCCCGTCTGGCCCGAGCCATTAGAGCCGTCCGTCAGTCAGGAGCCGCTAGAGCCGTCCATCAGTCAGGAGCTGCCAGAGCCGCCAGCCAGTCAGGAGCTGCCAGAGCCGCCAGCCAGTCAGGAGCTGCCAGAGCCGCCAGCCAGTCAGGAGCTGCCAGAGCCGCCAGCCAGTCAGGAGCTGCCAGAGCCGCCAGCCAGTCAGGAGCTGCCAGAGCCGCCAGCCAGTCAGGAGCTGCCAGAACCGCCAGACAGTCATGAGCTGCCCTACAGTCATGAGCTGCCCTACAGTCATGAGCTGCCCTACAGTCATGAGCTGCCCTCCAGTCATGAGCTGCCCTCCAGTCATGAGCTGCCCTCCAGTCATGAGCTGCCCTCCAGTCATGAGCTGCCCTCCAGTCATGAGCTGCCCTCCAGTCATGAGCTGCCCTACAGTCATGAGCTGCCACTCAGTCCGGAGCTGCCACTCAGTCCGGAGCTGCCACTCAGTCCGGAGCTGCCACCCAGTCCGGAGCTGCCACCCAGTCCGGAGCTGCCACTCAGTCCGGAGCTGCCATTAGTACAGAGTTGTCCCTCTGTCCTAAGCTACCTCTCTGTCCGGAGCTACCTCTCTGTCCGGAGCTACCTCTCTGTCCGGAGCTACCTCTCTGTCCGGAGCTACCTCTCTGTCCTGAGCTACCTCTCTGTCCTGAGCTACCTCTCTGTCCTGAGCTGTCTCCTCTATGTAGGAGGGGCCTTAGTGAAGGTTCCTGGACCATGGTCGGGGGCGAGGGTCGCCACTCAAAGGACGCTAAGGAGGGGGACAAAGACAGTGGTGGAGTGGTGTCCTCGTCCACCGCCGGAGCCGCCACCGCGGACAGATGCCCACCCAGACCCTCCCCTTGAGTTGTAGGGGTGCGCCCGGAGTTCGCACCTTGAGGGGGGGGTTCTGTCACGTTCCTGACCTGTTTTCTGTTGTTTGGTATGTGTTTATTGGTCAGGGCGTGAGTTTTGGGTGGGCAGTCTATGTTTTCTGTTTCTATGTTGGTTTTGGGTTGCCTGGTATGGCTCTCAATTAGAGGCAGGTGTTTGACGTTTCCTCTGATTGAGAGTCATATTAAGGTAGGTTGTTCTCACTGTTTGTTTGTGGGTGATTGTCGTCCGTGTCTGTGTCTGCGCACCACACGGGACTGTAGCGTTTGTTCGTTCGTTTGTTATAGTCTGTACCTGTTCCTACGTGCTTCGTGTTATATGTAAGTTCTCATGGTTTAGGTCAGTCTACATTCGTTTTTTGTTATTTTGTATCCTTCCAAGTGTTTGTTTTCGTGTTTCGTCGTTTGCTTTATTAAATCATTATGTATTCACAACCCGCTGCATTTTGGTCGAATCACTACTCCTCCTCTTCGTATGAAGAGGAGGAGGAATGCCGTTACAGTAACACCACTAAGCAAGGGGCACCATGAAGACCAAGGAGCTCTCAAAACAGGTCAGGGACAAAGTTGTGGAGAAGTACAGAGCAGGGTTGGGTTATAAAAAATATCCAAAACTTTGCAACATCCCACGGAGCACCATTAAATCCATTATTTAAAAATGGAAAGAATATGGCACCACAACAAACCTGCCAAGAGAGGGCCACCCACCAAAACTCACAGACCAGGCAAGGAGGGCATTAATCAGAGAGGCAACAAAGAGATCAAAGATAACCCTGAAGGAGCTGCAAAGCTCCACAGCGGAGATTGGAGTATCTGTCCATAGGACCACTTTAAGTCATACACTCCACAGAGCTGGGCTTTACAGAATAGTGGCCAGAAAAAAAGCCATTGCTTAAAGAAAGAAATAAGCAAACACAATTGGTATTAGCCAAAAGGCATGTTGGAGTCTCCCCAAACATATGAAAGAAGGTACTCTGGTCAGATGAGACTAAAATGTTACTTTTTGGCCATCAAGTAAAACCCTATGTCTGGTGCAACCCCAACACCTCATCAACCCGAGAACACCATCACCAGCATTGTGGTGGCAGCATCATGCTGTGGGGATGTTTTCCAACCACGATGTATACTGGTAAGATTTTCAGATATTACACGTCTAATTTTGACAAAGTGGATTCATTTCAAGTGTACTGTTAGCTAGCTAATGTTAGCTAGCTGGCTGGCTAGCTAACGTCATGTGTATGATTTTATTCTTCGTATCTGACACATTTGCTTGACTAGTTATAGCCATGGAACCTGGTTGGTTAGCTACCTGCAGAGACATGTAGGGTAGTAACATCATGAGTATTGATTATGGTCCATTGTTTAGCTAGCTAGATAGCTAGCTACATGTCTCAATAAAAGACTCCACTCTAATTTTGACAACGTATTTTCATTTCAAGTTAAAGTGCACTGTTAGCTAGCTAGCTAACGTTAGCTGGCTGGCTCGCTAACTAACGTTACGTCATGCATTGTGATTCATTGTTTACCTAGCTAGCTATCTAGCTACATTTCTTAACAAAAAAGACTCGTCTTAGTGTGCCAGAGCACAGAATTACTGATGCATTTTGAACGCTCAACACCTGTTGAATATGTAATGTGTCAGTAAATAAGGGCACAGTTAGTCACCAACGCTCTGGATAACATGAAAAAAGCCAAACCAGCTCTGCTAGGGCGAGTAAAATGGTCCGAGTGGGGGGTTCTCTCATTATGTGTCTGGAAGTAGTTAGCCAATGTTAGCCAGTTAGCTTAGGTGCTTGACTGTAGTTGTGAGGTCAGAGCTTTCGGAACAACCCTACTTATTGGCCAGAGCATCCAGTGTGCGCTCTCAACGCGAAACCACAGAACGATAGGGCGAGTAATGTTCAGTGAGTTGTTCTCTGGAAGTAGCTGGCAAGTTAGTAGAGAACACACGGTTCAACCCTTAAAGAGATGGGTGGGGCTAAGGCTTAAGTGGGTGTGAACAATGCTGAATGGGTTTCGACAAAGAAGGGCTCTCCAATAGTAGTACCAAAACGTTGAAAGGCGGTTTTCTCAAAAGTGAGTATACAAGTTGATCAACTTTCAAAGCAGAATTACTTTCCCATTGTTTCCTCAAATGCAGTGTATGATATACCATTTTGTAGCTCTGAGTCTCTACTTTAATCCAATGTAAAAAACAGAAATTAAAATGTTGCTACATAAGACCGAACCCAGGTGGTGAGACACATTCTATCCACATGCTGTCCATGTCTATACATACCATCACATACACACATATCCTCTTGCTCCCAACTGAGCAAGAGGATTTGGAAAAGGCACATGATTTGGAAAGGCACACACTTGTCTATAGAAGGTCCCACAGTTGACAGTGCATGTCAGAGCAAAAACCAAGCCATGAGGTCGAAGGAATTGTCTGTAGAGCTCCGAGACAGGATTGTGTTGATGTACAGATCTGGGGAAGGGTACCAAAAAATGTCTGCAGCTTTGAAGGTCCCCAAGAACACATCGGCCTCCATCATTAAATTGAATAAGTTTAGAACCACCAAGACTCTTCCTAGAGCTGGCCGCTCGGCCAAACTGAGCATTCGGGGGAGAAGGGCCTTAATAGGGGAGGTGACCAAGAACCCGATGTTCACTCTGACAGAGCTCTAGAGTTCCTCTGTGGAGATGGGAGAACCTTCCAGAAGAACAACCATCTCTACAGTACTCCATCAATCAGGCCTTTATGGTAGAGTGGCCAGATGGAAGCCAAACCAGATTCTCTGGTGTGATGAAACCAAGATTTGAACTATTTGGCCTGAATGCCAAGCGTCATGTCTGGAGGAAACCTGGCACCATCCCTACGGTGAAGCATGGTGGTGGCAGCATCATGCTGTGGGGATGTTTTTCAGCGGCAGGGACAGAGAGACTAGTCAGGATTGTGGGAAAGATGAACGGAGGAAAGTACAAATCAAATCAAAAAATCAAATCAAATTGTATTTGTCACATACACATGGTTAGCAGATGTTAATGCGAGTGTAGCGAAATGCTTGTGCTTCTAGTTCCGACAATGCAGTAATAACCAACGAGTAATCTAACCTAACAATTTCACAACTACCTTATACACACAAGTGTAAAGGGATGAAGAATATGTACATACAAATATATGAATGAGTGATGGTACAGAACGGCATAGGCAAGATGCAGTAGATGGTATAGAGTACAGTGAGATGAGTAATGTAGGGTAAGTAAACATATAAAAGTGGCAGAGATCCTTGATGAAAACCTGCTCCAGAGTGCTCAGGACCTCAGACTGGGGTGAAGGTTCACCTTCCAACAGGACAATGACCCTAAGCACATAGCCAAGACAATGCAGGAGTGGCTTCGGGACAAGTCCCTGAATGTCCTTGAGTGGCCCAGGCAGAGCCCGGACTTGAACCTGATTGAACATCTCTGGAGAGACCTGGAATCTCTAACCATTGAACTGGGCGGCCTGATCATGTGATAAAGGTATCCTCCTAAATGCAACTAGATTAACAGAGCTCTACAAAAGTAAGGGGAGCGGCAGAGTGTAAACAACTGGGTCTTTCAACTCCCATTTCCCCCGTTCCCACAGTCCACCCCCACCAAAGGTACCCGTTGTTATTGACGCCTCCAAAACGGAGAGACTGAACAAATGAACCTTGCTTGTTAATTATGTGGGACAACAAGCCAGTGGTGGACATGTTTCGCTGCTCCCAGCATTAAAGCCCCCATCCAATCAATAGTCAAGTGTATCAACAGCATCGCAGTGAATGAATGTTTCCATGGACTCATCGAAGTCTTCAGTGAAACTCACAGGGCTTGCCAGGGCTTTGATATGCATACAACAGCCAAGCATACAGAGATGAGAAAGTAAGATCAAAGGCTTCACAATGGTTTCCTCATAGACTAACTGATGAAGGGGCTCATGTAGATGGATATAATGACTTATTATTCAGGCAGCGGTTCATCCCATCCAAAGTCACCTCTGGCTCTCCTCTTTCCTATGCTTTCACGAGGAGCACAATTAGCCTACTTTTAATTATTATTATTATTTTATTACTTTATTTAAAAAGGCAAGTATGTTAAGAACCAATTCTTATTTACAATGACAGCCTACACCGGCCAAACCCGGATGACGCTGGGTCAATTTTGCGCCGCCCTATCGGACTCACGATTTAAGGCCGGTTGTGAAACAGCCAGGATTCGGACCAGGGTGTCTTTAGTGACGCCTCTAGCACTGAGATGCAGTGCCTTAAGGCCACTCGGGAGCACACTAATTAAGCACATTACAAATAAACCAGATGGATCTGTAAATGCAGTGCATCATGGCAGAGTTACTTCGTATGCTATTAGGGCAACTTTTCACGAGGCTATTTCAGTTATGTCGCTGTTATTCCTCAAATAGCTAAGGCAGTTCTTTTGTTGTCAATCACGTTGGTAATTTGAATGCTAGTGGTTCCCGTTATAAAGATACACCTACAGTTCACGATTGCTACTCATTTGTATAAGAAAAGCAGGTCTATTTGAATAATATACAGAAATTGTAATGGCATCATAACCTTGGGAGAGGGAATTGTTTGCTTGTCTGTCCTGAAAACACTGCACGGTGCAAATATGTTATTTTGCACTCTGAAATTCAAATCATAATTATTTTAAAGCCTGCACTGGAATTCTTTCTCGATCACACTCTGATCACACTACAGTCCCAATTTGATCAAACCACTAAATAATTTCAAGACTGTCGCCGGTTAATCATTTTCTAGATGTGTACAGATTCGATAACCTTGTTGCTTTCTGCACCTCCTCAATAGAAGTCATCCAGAAAAAGAGGAGGGAAAGAAGCCCTCGTCCGGAATGCTGATCATGATGACCATCCTCTTCATCAAATCATGTTGGAAATCCCATCTCAAATCTTCAGGCGTTCTCTCTCATCTGTGAGGACGGTGTGGTGTTTGACAAGGGTGCCCTCTCGCACCATTTCTGATTTTAATGGAAGATAATATAAATAATCCTCCATGGCCTCTCAGCCCTGGCAGACCTCAGATGATGACTAATCAACAGATGCAGCACCGTCGGTCCTACCTCTGATTGCAGCCAACCATGATTTAGGGTTATTCTATTTTGCAGCAAAAGCTGTGACTGAATGATCACCTATGTTCAGTTGGCTGGCCTGCACAAAACAGCTGTTGCCACCATTTCAATTGTTTGTCCCTGCACACATTCCCAGGGTTATTTGTGTTGATGGAAAATATTTTGTTTGTTGTGACTGAACAGAACCCCATGAAAACATCAACACTAACAAGTGTCTTCATGAAATGGTTTCATCTACACATAAAATAGTATTACCTGGCACTGGTCTCACTATAGGAGATTCCATTGTATTTACTAAGTTAGAGAACATGACCTAAGGGCATGTCTGTCCTTTCAAAGTTTTCCAATATTTCTGTTTTGCTATTGTCCTTACCGTTATCAAAAGAGCCTTACTAACTTCTGTTTGAATGATTGCATCCTTCAATTCATTTAATTTAACCTAAACAAGGTTCACATATGAAACAAAACCCAGAAAACCTTGTAATATGTAATGTACACTTTTCTGTAATGTACGCAGAAAGGTGTGACGTTGGTTTGAAACAGTGAGTCATCCCCATTAACTATTCATTAACAACCCTACCTTGGACATAATACTGAAATCTCCTTGGGCTGGCCTCATTCCACATGCCAGAATAAAACATGCATTTATTGTAGAATGGTGCCAAAGTGGGACTAGTAAATAAGGAGTATTGATCATATTGATGGACTGGATGTCTGGCTGTTGCTGTTTAGCTGTCTGAAAAATGTTGTTTCTGTCCCCTGCCTAGCCATTTTGTAACACTCTGTGACAGACTGATGCCCTGGGGATATGGGCTCATCAATGGCTCCACAGTTGAGTAGAACGCAGTGCTTTTGTGGTACTATTGTGCCCCATTTTTATCCAACAAGCTCATCTGGAGTCAACACAGTTATTGACCATGCTGGTTTCTAGTTTAAGTCATTCTACTGACGGTCATAATAGCCAGTTTAGACATTAATTTAACCCATTCAGGTGTAGGAGATGTCTGTAAGTCTCAGAGATATAAAACATTGACCAATTATGCAGGAATATTTAACAGCTATGTTCCCTTGCATTGTGCTACTGACATGTTGCCAAGCATCAGTACCACAAATAGCAGGCTTAGCAATAATCCTTTGAAAGGTATGACTAAATACGGGCAAGAAAATCCACCTAATATGAGTTAAGGTGACAACGATGAATCCTGTCTTATGTTGATAATAAATAATTTCTCAAAGTGAAAGCAGCAATGTCACAGGGATTTTCCTTCCCATAGTTACCACAGAAATATAGACTTCTTCAACAATTATTTGAGGAGTATATAGGCTCCACATGCTATGTGACCTCTAGGTAGACGAAAGTGTTGTTTGAGGTTCAAAGTGCTGGATCTAAAATCCATCAAGTCCAATTTTCCTTACTACAAGGGAGTGCTCAGCTACCCACCTTGGTAACTAGGCTACAAAAAAATATCTGAAATGTCATTGCCAAACTGCATTTAAAAAATGATATGATAATAATAAATAAATAAATACTAGAGTGAATGCACCAGTTTTTTTAAAGTGCATCATCCGTCCTGTGCCCAGAGTCTTTGGGAAGCTATTTGCCTGCTTCCTCCAATTGAGTCGAGAGGCCAGTCATTTTGATTCCAAGAAGCAAGTCTGCTCTCACATTTATTTATATAAATCTTGTTAAAGATGTCAAGTCACTGGAGCAACTGTCAGCT
This sequence comes from Salvelinus namaycush, assembly GCF_016432855.1. Classification (NCBI taxonomy): domain Eukaryota; kingdom Metazoa; phylum Chordata; class Actinopteri; order Salmoniformes; family Salmonidae; genus Salvelinus; species Salvelinus namaycush. The sequence goes on along the minus strand of NC_052340.1, from coordinate 10,461,431 downwards.
CTGTTTCTCCCAGCCAGAGTTCCCAACGTTGAATTATAATGGAAAGGTAGGGCTGCACTTCAACTGTGTTTCCAAGACTGTATTCATATTGGAATCGATTAGGGCCAATTGATACAGTCAGAGGTCTTTATGGGTAACATGATGTTACGGAGCAGCATCGAAAAGACTGCATTACACAGCATATTGTCTGTGTGGGTGGGGTATATGGGGAACTTAAGCCAACCAAGACATAACCTGTAGCAAAATATCTTGTTTATTGGCAAACAATCAAACAATGAATCTAAGCTTTGTACGTGATTGTCTGACATTAATACATGTCGTGGGGGAAGTTATCTGGGCTGAATACCACACCATCTGTCTATGTTCTGTGTTGTGGATTGTAAAAAAGACTGATGCAAAAATACTGATTGTATACAGTGTATTATTGAATCCTTGAATGAAAGCCACAGCAATTCCTACCCAGCATTGCTGACCTTGCTTTAACAAATTCTTGTTTATTCTTCATAGAAGCATCAGTGCTTGCAACTACTAAGAGAAGCAGACTAACCTTTTGCATCAAGAGTCTGGAAAGAAAAACACTCATTTATCCACGCCATTATACTGAGATTCTTTTTAGATAGCAGACCCTCCCTATATCCCAAAAGAATGCATCGTCCAACAATTTTATGTTTTTTTACCAACCTGGGAATGCATAACTGTTCAGCCATTCTCTCCCAGAATGCAGCATCGTTAAGTGTATGCCCAAGAAATCAATCATGGATAAATGTCATATCCCACATGGAGTGATAAGCACCAGGACGCTTCATGGGATGCTGGGCTTTGAATTTCATTCACTACCTCCCACTGTCTTCTACAGAACACTGGATACTGTAGGGATCCATGTCTCCTATTCAACTGTGAACAAAGAGCACTAAATGTACTGGTTCTTTAAGGACAGCAAGAGCAAAGTATGTATAGCAGTACTACCTGAAACATCCAACTTTGGAAAAGTTTTGAAATATGTTGCAATGCTTTGGATAATATTTGTGAAAAGAATATCCCTATGAACTATACTGACTTACCAGTAGTTATGTAACTTCCGTTACCTATAGAATCCAAGAGGCTTTAAGTTAGTCTTGTGCCAGTCTTTGGTAACAGATACTTTATTTTCTTTTCTCTCACTCTGGACATTCAACTGAATTGCAATTTTCCAGGACAAAGAATGTCTTTATAAAGACAAAATCTGACTCGTATATTAGGAAAAACAAAATTCCATCAGTTTTGCTGATGTGCTAACTACTACAGTAGCCATTGTTATTCTAGTAATTTCAAGTAATTCAAAAATAATTATTTCTAGAAAATCTGTTTATTGCTAATGCATCCACCATGTTGGATGCACCTGATGTCAACAAGGATGGCAAACAATGTTGACGCTTCAATATTTCCTGTTTTGACTGAGTTAGCCCAGATGACATATTTCTGAAGATAACATTGTGCAGGACTGACTGAGGGTATTCATCAGGAAACAGTGGTCAAATCATTGAAAAACCTGCCCTGTATTTACTTTATAATGCCTATTGTTAATGTTGCAATGATAATCTGTGTTTAGGTCTTTACCAGTGTTGATCACTACCCTTTTGTGTCACACTGCTCATGGCTGGATTAATGTGTTCTGAGTTTTTCACGGAAAATGGGAAAATGCAATGACATACTTAATAAATCCAACTGGCACTTGCTTTGAACCCCCTACTCTCATGTAATACTTTGACAGCTCCATATCCTCACATTTAGGCAATAAGTGAGAGGCACATTTTATGGATTGAAGAGGAGGACGTTTCCACTGAGAATCCATCTGTACTTAAATGTTGGCACCCTTTCAGTAAAGAGAAGGTCATACTTGTGGATAAGCAAATAGGCTACATTTGAGTATTCTGACACAAAACGCATGATAGATTATTAATTCGCTTCATATTTCTGTGTTTATGTGTGGACATGCAGGTCTGTATGAAGTGTGTGATATATGGTTAGCCAGTTCTATATTGTGCACCGTAGGTAGCTTCAGTACAACTGTCCATCAGAGTAACTCTTCTTCACTGGATAAAGAATTGCTACATACAATATATTAGTATTTTACATATCTTTACATTTGTTATGAAAAGGCATTCAAACATTGACCATTGAATCTATTTCAGCACCTTTCTCATTCCATGGTAAGTATCCATTATGAATCGACACTGCTCCACCATCGTTTCTCTCACTTCTCATTCATGGGAGGCTTCTTAGGGAGGAGTCCCATTGCAATGAAATGTTTAGATCATTATGTTACTAATTAGGTGTAAAAGCCTGGTGCAACCATCTCTGTGTAGTAACCTCCGATGCATTGTACATTTCAAACGCTGCATTTGAACGAGACCTTGTAGTTTAATATTGTTTCAATAAAATGGCAATGTCCTTTGCCGCGCCCGTCCAACAATTACCAAGACAGGGATTTTAACAAGGGCCGACCTCATCCAATTTCCCCATACACAAAGTCTTAACAGAGCATAAATTATTCCTAATGTTGGGAAAAGCATGGTGGCAAATGGGCTCCAAATTGGTACACAACTCCTGGATGAATGCTGCTGATGGAATGGCCTGTAAGTGTATCTAATAAGCGGTACACATTAAGAACACCTGCAGCACCAGGCCTTTGTGGCATACTAATGAATCTGCTGCTTACACACAAAGAGAACCGGGTCCCCAGATCTCCAAGTCCAACCGTACCAATGCCAACGGGGGAAAAAGGTCCTACTTTGCCTGCATGTGGTGAGAAGAATTGATCAGTGGAATGAAAAAGCTTTTTGTGGACGAATCGGTCTGCATTAGATCAGCTTGGCCTCTTTATCCCTCATGTGCTGATATGATTATTCATGACAGTGGTTTTGAATAAGGCAGCATGGCTCTCTTAGGCTACACAGGAAACAGGGAAATACTATTCCACTTGTGGAGTGAATCCTTTTTAAAAATGGACTTCCTGACAATTAAGGATGGTTGCCTTCTTCATTAAGGCACACAAATGGGGGTAAGCCACCACATGCTTGTATGTGAGTAGGATCTGAGTGAAATCAGGATAAACTTGTTTGGGAGGCCCAGTCTTAGTAGCAGCAGCCTTTCCAATGCGCTATGTATCTCCCTAGAGCCTCCCAGAGCATTTTACTTACTCTAACAATACATAGAGCAACCACAGTCCAATGACTTATTCATGCAGTTTTGTGTGTGTGTGTGTGTGTGTGTGTGTGTGTGTGTGTGTGTGTGTGTGTGTGTGTGTGTGTGTGTGTGTGTGTGTGTGTGTGTGTGTGTGTGTTTGTGTTGACTGAGTGTCTAAGTAAAGTTGAATATAGTAGAGTGCACATGGGTAACTCTGTCATTCTTCAGCTCTGAGAACCTATCTGACAGAAGAGATGGAGAACAATGAAATGCATTTATAACCATAAGCTCCTTAGGTTTTTTTTCTTTGCTGAGAAACTTTCTTTGACAACAAAAATAGACTCATTCTTAAAACTAAAAGGTAAATGGAACCATGATTTAACTTTTCGTGGTTATATGTAAATACACTTCCACCTGGTGCAGCAGCAGAAATTCTAACAATAAAACACAGATTAATCTGGATTTGAACAATCCATAACAGTGTAATCTGAAATCATTTTTGTGTATAACCCCAAGCGCTCTTATATTTCAGGCCTTGCAACTGTTCATTTTAACATATATTGAATGCAAATCATGTGCTTTGATTATGTCAATGCAATTATCATCTATGCCCTCACACTTCCTCCAGAGCAGTCACATCTTGTCTCCGTCTCCTTCACTCTCATCATCAGATCAGTGGGCCGCTAGCTAACTCACAGGATCAAAAGAGGAAAGCCCCATGTTTTGTCAGAGCTAAACCTGAGTCTTTCAGATCTACCACCACAAACCAATAAAATTATTCAAAGGTAGTTCCTAGAATAAATATTGTGCAGGGTAAACAGGGCTGAAGTTTAGAGTACACAGATGCCTGAAGACCTCTGGGAGTCCTCCTAGGCTTCCGGGAGAAGATGGCAGCGCAGCCTGAAAAGCTAAGGGATAGTGTGCCATTTCAAAGAGACCAAGTGATTTAAGAGAGATAAGACACAATTTAAAATGGCTGCAACCTATTCTTCTGCCGCAGTGCTCCTCAGAATTTAAATGTTCTGTTTCCCTATTTTAATGGGATCTTAACAAAAGAGAAGAGATAATGTCTCAGACACAAGCTTCATTGACAAAAGAACATATCTCCTACTTCAGCATACCACAAAGAACATAACTAATACCACTTATGAGACTAATAATGGAGTACATTTCTGCCCAACCCCCTCGATTTGGTCTTATGTAGCAACATTTGAAATGGTAGTTTTTACATTGGATAAAAGTAAAGACTCAGAGCTACAAAATGGTATATCATACAGTACACTGCAGTTGAGGAACATTGGGAAAGTGATTCTATTTTGAAAGTCTATAAACTTGTAACCCCACTTTTGGCAAAATGGGACTTGAATATTTTGGTACACCTACTGGAGAGCTCTTCTTTGTCTCCCCCTAATCAGCATCATTCACACCCTACTAAGCCCCACCCATCTCTTTAAGGAGTCACATGAGGCAATGTGCTAAAGAATAGTGTGAGTAAGGTAGCTTAGTAAACAACCAAAAGTGATGAAAGTAATAGCCTACAATAAAGAAATATACACTTGATCTATTCCTTGGTTTATATCCTAATCTGAATTTGGTGCAGGTCATGTTGTTCTTCACATTACTGTCGCTGGTAAACACACAATATATCATATAAAATCAATGCTTATTTCTCATGCACAGGCTAAAGAAGGTGTAAACTGTGGAATTGTTACTTGCATAATGGCATGGTAGTAATATCAAAAATAGAAAGTGTCCATATATGCAAATACTTTAAAAAAAATTGATTCTTAAATAAATACTACAACCCCCCCCCCCCCCCCCGTCTATCTAAGTGGATTGTCTGGAGATGTACACATGTTGATGAAATACAATAGATGGCACGCTAACTTGATGGGTCATGTAATCATCTGGCGAAGTCGGGTCTTTTTATTAGACATGTAGCTAGCTAACTAAACAATTAACCATAATCGCAACCCATAGCTACAGTACAAATGGATTGTCATAGCTAGCCACCATGCATGAAATTCTGTAGTATGAAAATGCAGGTAGCTAAAGCTAACCAACTAGGTTCAATGTTTATTTATTTATTTAACCTTTATTTAACTAGGCAAGTCAGTTAAGAACAAATTATTATTTACAATGATGACCTACCCCGGGCCAAACCCTAATCATGACAACACCGGGCCAATTGTGCGCTGCCCTATGGGACGGCCGGTTGTGATACAGCCTGGAATCGGACCAGGGTCTGTAGTGATGCCTCTAGCACTGAGATGCAGTGCCTTAGACCGCTGCACCACTCTAGCTAGCTAACATTAGTCTATAACTAGCAATGCAAATGGATTTCTGAGATACTAATAATATTTCTACGCAGATCATACACATAATGTTAGCTAACGAGCCAGCAAGCTAACGTTCACTAGCTAGCTAAAAGTATGCTTTAACTTGCAATGAAAACACATTTCTGAAAAAATTTGAAATGTATAAGATCTGAAAATGTAGCTAGACTGTTACCCGTATACCTGGATGAACGCTTCATGGCAGCATGTCTTTTCTGTTTTGTTTGTAGCTAGCTACAGCTTGTTTGGCCCGTTGTGTCAAATCACTCCAGTTCACACTGACCGTGTGCAGAAAGCAGTCCATCACAACTTTTTCCCACTGATCTTTGTCGATTGTGTCTGCTAAATTCAGGGCAGCAATGTTGTTGAGAGCAGTTCTCCATGGCTAATGGTATTTCAAAAAAGCAGTTGTAGCAAGGATTATCTACACATACTGAGCAGCTCATGTTATAGACAGAAGCCTGGTACATGGCAGACCAATCTGAACTCCTCTCTCGGCATGTCCAGCCCATCCATTATCTCAGCCAATCATGGCTAGCGGGAAGGTTGCTGACTTTTTCTGTGGCTAAACCAACTAGGCTCGTCACTTAATGTTAGTCGATGGCATACAAGTTTGTATTAAGGCACATGAAATGTTCCTGACAAAAAAATGAATTTTGATAAAAATAAAATAATTCTAATGAAGTAGTGACATGCGACATACGTCTAGCTTCTTGAAACTGGTCACATTTCATACCGTTGTTCCATTAAGCCATAAAAGTCAAAGCTGTTCTCATGTGTGAAACTACTTCAGATCCTTGAGTACATTCATGCAAGACAAGTAGTTAAATATGGAATCTGCAGTGGGCGGAAACTGCGCCAACTCCGCCCCACCGCCATTGTTTTGCTGCCGAGCTGGGTGACGTCGCGCAGCATGGTCAAAATAACTGCAGTACATAACATCCTCTTATATCACGCTTGCAATGATGTCCAATGGGAAAAAACTGTGTTTGTTGATTGCGGTAACTCTTGATGTTGTAATATTGCAAATTGCGGTTGTGCGTAAACTTGACACTTACATGCAAAGTCTGCTATCAGAATATGAAGATCGTATTGAAAAGACAGGTCTAGACACACAAAAGTCGCGTTGTGGTCTGTGTACAAATCCGGCTGATCACTTCAGGAGGCGTTCAGGGATGCATTGTGTGCAGATTTCTCCTCAGTCAGGACGCAATCAGGCTACTGAAAGCACATACAGTGGGCGACATCATCAGCACTCCTCCCAACAGTCTCCAGAAAACGTGTGTTTTGGGAGCAAGAAGCACCTTTTCCATTATAACGTTGGAGAAAATGCGTTCCTATCGTGTGAGAAACGTGTTTGCTGGCTAACCAGCTAGCTAATATCTAGAAAAATAATGTTTTGTTTGGCTAAAGTTATGCTAACCCGTTTACAATCCCTTTAGAATTGATTGCTAGTTTTCTGGCTAGCTACAGAGGTTCGCTGGATAGTTAGCTACAGTAGTTAGCGACCGCCATCGGTTGTTGTTGTGTTATTATAATATTTAGCCTATTCCACCATTTGTAGAATGCATACTGGAATTTCAATATAGCGTGGGAAAATGGAATCTGGAAACATGATCAGTATACTAAAGCTGTATGAACTGTCAAGTCTAGACATGGCCGGGGGTTGGCTGTTTCACCATTAAGGATTTCAGCTTTAAGGTCTGATATTTAGCCAGACAATTTTTGGGGACCGTTGTTTAACTTTTAACCCTCAGTTTCAAAGGATAGACATGTTTAAGTTCTGTTATTTCTCATTTGACTGAAAAAACATGATCTACAATTTGACAATGCTAGCAAATATTATTTTCTTTAGTAAACATATATACTGCCTGTATAGACTGTGTATGTATAGCTTGACAACTGACAATTATTGAAGTATTTTACTCCATAACAGCAACCAACACATGGAAATATACTATAAACATGTTAAGTCTAAAGTAAACTGGTTAGATGTTACACATGTTACATGCTCTGACTCCGGCGCCGGAGAAGGCTGACGTTTTACGTGTCCCCAACCGATTTTGTTTATTTGCATTGTTTGTAACTTGTTTTTTTAACTTATTTGTACATAATGTTGCCGTTAACGTCTCTTAAGACCGAAAATAACTTCTGGACATCAGGACTGCGATTACTCACCACGGACTAGCAGAATCCTTGTTTTCCTTTAACGAGTCTGATGAGCCCGACGCGAATGATGCACTGTTTTCTCGGGAACAGGCCCAGATCCCTGTGATTTGCGTGAAGAGAAGGCAGAGAAAAAGGGGCCAGAGGGCAGGCTGCCTTCTGAGAATTCGTAGGCGATTGAATAAACCCCCACTTCCTTCCATTCTGCTAGCAAACATGCAATCTTTGGAGAATAAAATCGATGACCTACGCAGAAGATTCAACTACCAACGGGACATTCAAAACTGTAATATCTTATGCTTCACGGAGTCATGGTTGAACGACGACATTATCAACATACAGCTGGCAGGTAATACGCTGTACTGGCAGGATTGAGCAGTTCTATCCTGCCTCCTCTTCACGTAAATCACGCTGTACCGGCAGGATAGAACAGCAGCGTCTGGTAAGACAAGGGGCGGCGGACTATGTATTTTTGTAAGTAACAGCTGGTGTACGATATCTAAGGAAGTCGCGAGCTATTGTATTTCATGATAAGCTGTAGACCACACTATCTACCTAGAGTTTTAATTTCTATTTTTCGTAGCTGTTTTACATACCACCACATACAGAGGCTGGCACTAAGACAGCATTGAATGAGCTGTATTCCGCCATAAGCAAAAATAAAATGCTCATCCAGAGGTGGCGATCCCAGTAGCCGTAGGTCTTTAATGCAGGGAAACTTAAATACGTCTTATCAAATTTCTACCAGCATGTTAAATGTGCAACCAGAGGGGGAAAAAACTCTGGACCACCTTTACTCCACACACAGACGTATTCAAAGCTCTCCCTCGCCCTCCATTTGGCAAAGCTGACCATAATTCTATCCACCTGATTCCTGCTTACGAGCAAAAATTAAAGCAGGAAGCACCAGTGAATAGATCAATTAAAATGTGGTCAGATGAAGCAGATGCTAAGCTACATGACTGTTTTGCTAGCACATACTGGAATATGTTCCAGGATTCCTCCAATGGCATTGAGAAGTACACCACATCAGTCATTGGCTTCAACAACAAGTGCATCGATGACGTCGTCCCCACAGTGACCATACCTACATAACCCACCAGAAGCCATGGATTACAGGCAACATCCGCACTGAGCTAAAGGCTAGAGTTGCCGCTTTCAAGGAGTGGGACTGTAACCCGGAAGCTTATAAGAAATCCCGCTATGCCCTCCGACGAACCAACAACAGAAAAAGCGCCAACACAGGACTAAGATCGAATCGTACTACACCGGCTCTGCTCGTCGGATGTGTCAGGGCTTGCAAACCATTAGAGTACAAAGGGAAGCACAGCCGAGAGCTGCCCAGTGGCACGAGCCTACCAGACGAGCTAAACTACTTGTATACTCGCTTTGCGGCAAATAACACTGAAACATCCATGAGAGCACCAGCTGCTCCAGAAGACTGTGTGATCACACTCCGCAGCCGATGTGAGTAAGACCTTTAAAAAGGTCAACGTTCACAAGACCGCAGGGCCAGACGGATAAACAGGACGTGTACTGTGAGCATGCGCTGACCAACTAGCAAGTGTCTTCACTGACATTTTCAACCTCTCCCTGTCCGAGTCTGTAATACCAACATGTTTTAAGCAGACCACCATAGTGACTGTGCCCAAGAACACTAAGAACACCATTACCCCAGAAACCCTAGGCCAACTCCAATTTGCATACCGCCCCAACAGATCCACAGATGATGCAATCTCTATTGCACTCCACACTGCCATTTCCCACCTGGACAAAAGGAACACCTACAGTTGAAGTCGTAAGTTTACATACACTTAGGTTGGAGTCATTAAAACTCGTTTTTCAACCACTCCACAAATTTCTTGTTAACAAACTATAGTTTTGGCAAGTCAGTTAGGACATCTACTTTGACACAAGTAATTTTTCCAACAATTAATTACAGACAGATTATTTCACTGTATCACAATTCCAGTGGGTCAGAAGTTTACATACACTAAGTTGACTGTGCCTTTAAATCTATACCAGGCGGTGTCAGTGGAAGGCACTAAAAATTGTCAAAGACTCCAGCCACCCTAGTCATAGACTGTTCTCTCTGCTACCGCACGGTAAGCGGTACCGGAGCGCCATGTCTAGGTCCAAGAGGCTTCTAAACAGCTTCTACCCCCAAGCCATAAGACTCCTTAACATCTAATCAAATGGCTACCCAGACTATTTGCATTGCCCCCATCCCTCCCCCTCTGCTACACCTCAACTAACCCCCATGTATATAGTCTCGCTATTGTTATTTTACTGCTGCTCTTTAATTACTTGTTACTTTTATTTCTTATTCTTATCTGTATTTTTTTTAAACTACATTGTTGGTTAGGGGCTCGTAAGTAAGCATTTCACTGTAAGGTCAACACCTGTTGTATTTGGCGCATGTGACTAATACAATTTGATTTGATTTAACTTATTGTTGATTTGTCGATTTACAGTGCATTCGGAAAGTATTCAGAGCCCTTGACTTTTTCCAAAAAATGTTACGTTACAGCCTTATTCTAAAATGGATCAAATAAAGTGTTTTTCTCATTTATCTACGCAAATTACTCCATAACGACAAAGCAAAAACAGGTTTTTATAATTCTTTTCAAATTTTTATTAAAGAAATGTGAAAATATTACATTTACATATGTATTCAGACACTTTACTCAGTACTTTGTTAAAGCACCTTTGGCAGTGATTACAGCCTTGAATCTTCTTAGATATGACGCTTCAAGCTAGGCACACCTGTATTTGGGGAGTTTCTCCCATTCTTCTCTGCACATCCTCAAGCTCTGTCAGGTTGGATTGGGAGCGTCGCTGCACAGCTCTTTTCAGGTCTCTCCAGAGATGTTCAATCGGGTTCAAGTCCGGGCTCTGGCTGGGCCACAAGGACATTCAGAGACTTGTCCTGAAGCCACTCCTGCGTTGTCTTGCCTGTGTGCTTAGGGTCGTTGTCCTGTTGGAAGGTGGACCTTCACCCCAGTCGGAGCGCTCTGGAGCAGGTTTTCATCAAGGATCTCTCTGTACTTAGCTCCTTTCATCTTTCCCTCGATCCTGACTAGTCTCCCAGTCCCTGCCTCTGAAAAACATACCCACAGCATGATGCTGCCACCACCATGCTTCACCGTAGGGATGGTGCCAGGTTTCCTCCAGACATAACGCTTGGGGTATGTTCAATCTTGGTTTCATCAGATGAGAGCATCTGGTTTCTCATGGTCTGAGAGGCCTTTAGGTGCCTTTTGGCAAACTCCAAGAGTTTGTGTCATGTGCAACAATCCCTCTTTGTTGTGAAAATAACATTACTATCGCTGTCACATGATCACTAGTCGGAAAACCCCTCCTTGAGCTGCCGAGAGGACATAAGCAGTAGATCATGGAAAACAAACAACAGGATGACAGTTTGATTGAGAGAGTTTCCCTTGGTGTGAGATCTAAGAAGGTCAAGGGGTTGCTTTGCAGTGCTGCTGAGGAGAACCAGAGCAACCTTAGAGTCACAGCTAAAAAGGTTCACAGGAGAGCTCATTATTATGGGGTAAAAGGAGACTAGCAGTGCTGGGATTATCAACCATCGACCCCTTTAGATAGATGGAGGGAGCAATGGACAATTGAGGACAGGTATGGTGAAGACCATATACTGTAGAGACTTAAGGGCTGATACCAAGTAACCAAAGGAGCCGAGAAGACCTCTAACTATTGTTTTCATGCAATTAAATTTGGCCTTGCTACATTATCAGCAGTGGTCATAAACTATAAACAACTACAAATGGATGATATCTGTTTGGCATGACAACAATAGTCAGAGAATTTTGCTAAACCACATACCTGCAGATCTGGGACCAGGTTAACAAGGATGTGGCTTCAACAAAATGTGGCTAACAAAGTAATTGTGAGCCAATTTCAAAATACTTGAGGTTCCAGCCGGAGTCTAATTTCACTCAATTCACATTTCATTTGTATCATTTGATTTACCATATGGGAGGAGGAGAAATTAGGTATATTGCATATTACTTTAATTTACTGAATTCAACATGAATTACAATGTTTATATTATTGTGCATTTAGGAAATGGTGTGAAAATCAATAAATCATAGTTTGTAGGACTTTGCCATTCACACGCAAACATGTGCCATCTCTTCTTAAGAGTATTATATCTGGGCTTTATGCTTCACTGAACAGCAAAATTGTGCATTGTGCATAGTTCAGAATACCTAAAACAGCGCTGAAGTAAAGAGTAAAATGATATTTCTCTAAGAGTAGGAGCATTCAACACTATCTGATATTACTTTGAGGCTGAGAGTAATATTAGTACATGTGAATGAATCTCTGGTGTTTACATGGCTTAGGGATTAACTCAAATGGATACCACATTGTTTATCAATCTATGGGCAATCATGAGATAATTCAGCAGGTCACGTAAATCATATGTGTAACGATCTTCTTCATCTGAGGAACAGGAAAGATCGGACCAAAACGCAGCGTGGTAAGTGTCCATGTTAATTTATTATAACTGAACACGAAATACAAAATAACAAAGTGAATGTAAGAAACGAAAATCGAAACAGTCCTGATAGGTGAAACAACACAAAACAGGAAACAACTACCCACAAACACCAGGTGGGAATGAGGCTACCTAAGTATGGTTCTCAATCAGAGACAACGATAGACAGCTGCCTCTGATTGGGAACCATACCAGGCCAAACACATAGAAAAGAAAACATAGGAAAAAACCATAGAATGCCCACCCCAACTCACGCCCTGACCAAACCAAAATAGAGACATAAAAAAGGAACTAAGGTCAGGGCGTGACAATATGCAATATTCACACTATGAGCCTCTTATAAGCCACAATGATTACAGCTGATACTGCCCACAATAAAAGTGTTGGCGCTTCTAAGAGAAAAATCACACAATACATTACAACATGTAAGTACATCTCACAGTTTGTCTCTCTGGCCTCAAAAGTATGTAACAGCATGCGAAGAGATAAATGTTTTTTTCCAACAAGCAAGTAAGCATATTTTAAATAGTGACCTGTAGGAAACAATTATTGAAAAATGTGTGAAAAAACTAGTTATACAGGATTTCACCAGCAATGAAACAGCTTGGTCTGAATGGCTATTGAGTCCAGTTAGGAGGCACAAAGTATTAGCTTTCAGATTCTTACTAATTATTATATCACCAGAGAGAAAAGATTACTTACAAACGGCATTATGTCTGAAGGAATTATGGGCATTCATTTGCTGCCAAAAGGAGTTATTTGCAATGTCAGAGTAATTGAGTGGATGCGGGTAGCACCAAGCACATTGGTTCCCTTTGCAATGATTCGATGCAATAAACCACGGGCACACTGTCAGATCTGCTGACACACTCGTGCCCAAGAATTATGGCATCCTCAAGAAACACAGCTTTGTGAAACTGAAATCATTTCCACAGACAGCAACATTGGGGAGAGATTTATGCCTTGTCAGGAGAAGAGAGCCTGTCTTTTATGCAGTGGACTGTGAAATGTGGCGGGCCACCATCCTCTCTACACAGCCTTATCCAGTGACATGGCTTTTCCTGAGTCGACAAATAGAAAGCGTTCTTTATCCAGTGGATATGTGATAGCGCAGAGGGAATGTATACATTGTACATTGTGCTAGCACAAAGAAACACCTCAAGATGGCATTACCTGACCATCCTATCAAAACAGTTCCATTTCAAGGACTGGTCACCCATTTGATGTTGTCCTGAGGAATTACACTTGCTATACACGTATCTCTTCATTAATGTTGTTCAGGCTTTTAGCCCTCTTCATTGGCATGATTTAGTGAACAAGAAAACATTTCCTTGTCCCAGACAAAGCTGTATTTAGTTCTCCAATCATATCACAGTAAGGACTATGGTTAGCAGGTGTGTCTAAGACCCTCTTTAAAAATGTCTGATACAAGCACGCCAGTCAAGAACATGGACGCATGTTGACGCCCAGCTGAGCCGTTACATTTGAAGACAACTCGGGGAGTACCATTAAATGTATAATGGTATACATGAACATTTTCTGCCTTGTGCTTGATGATGACATGAATCTGCTGAAGCATGGTGGTGTTATGCATACTCTATGTAAGGACATAATAGTGGGTGCACTCTCCCCCGCAACTCTCCCCGTCAACTATAAGTCGCTCTGGATAAGAGACTAAAACGTAAATGTAAATAAAGAGTTCATCTTAGAGGCTGCACCTAGCCCTGCACACTAGTCATGCTTAAGTTTTCACTGCTAATACTAATTAAAAAAGTGATGCCTTTAAAAAGTAAAATAAAATCTAAATATTTTAATTACTCAGCTGATTATCCTACTTGTCATCTGTTTGATCTGTCTGCTCAATCATCTTGCCAGCCCCTGCCAATGTAGGCTCATTATGTTATCACCCTAACCTAACCTATTCCAGATCCACACCACCCACAGTCCCTGCTGGGCTCCAAAACCTTTTGATGGAACTTTAACTGGAGTGCGATGTCATAAATAGTAAAATAGTCCTAATTAGTATCAACATCAATGGGTGTTTCTGTTGATTAACAAAATTATGTATGATTACCAGCAACCAAATCTACATTTAAAATCAAAGTTTAAATATTTCATGCTCGATAATGGACACAGCATTGTCCAATGCTTACATTAACAGACCAACCATCTGGTATGCTGATCAAGGTGAAGAATGAAAGACAGACACTTTGAACGAACATGTTGTGCTTTACCATGAGGAGAATAACTCTGATGTATTATGAATATCCACTCAGGATCACTACTGTACAGTAAGTCCATGTCCACATTGGAAATGCCAGTGTACCATGGGGTGAGCAAGACAAAACATGTGCTCCCTGCTAGCACAAGGTTGAGTTTCCTTGCCTTTGTGTGATCTGTGTCAAGCTGTTACATCCTTTTCATGATCCCTCAGCTGTCACACAGAGACTCAGAATAAAAGGATGACAACCTGAGCCACAATAGGCTTGTGGTCATTAACCTGTCACATGTCAACAAACTGAAATGGTCCACCCACACAGACAGTGTGGTGAAGAAGGCGCAACAGCGCCTCTTCAACTTCAGGTGGCTGAAGAAATTTGGCTTGTCAACAACAACAAAAAACTCACAAACTTTTACAGTTGCCCTGCCGGGCTGTATCACCATCTGGTATGGCAACTGCACCGCCCTCAACCGCAGGGCTCTCCAGAGGGTGGTGCGGTCTGCACAAAGCGTCACTGGGGGCAAACTACCTGCGCTCAAGGACACCTACAGCACCCGATGTCACAGGAAGACCAAAAAGATCATCAAGGACAACAACCACCCGAGCCACTGCATGGTCATCCCCATCAAAGTTGGGGCCGAGAGACTGAAAAACAGCTTCTATCTCAAGGCCATCAGACTATTCAACAGCCATCACTAGCACAGAGAGGCTGCTGCCTACATACAGACGAAGAATCATTGGCCACTTTAATAAATGGAAAACTGGTCATTTTAATAATGCCACTTCAATAATGTTTACATATCTTGCATTACTCATCTCATATGTGTATATACTGTATTCTTCAGTATCTATTGCATCTTAGCCTATGCCGCTCTGTCATTGCTCATCCATATATTTATTTTATATATTCTTATTCCATTCCTTTAGATTTATGTGTATTAGTTATCTGTTGTGGAATTGTTAGCTATTACTTGTCGGAATTAGAAGCACAAGCATTTCGCTACATTCGCAATAACATATGCTAACCATGTGTATGTGTATGTGACTAATAAAATGTGATTTTATTTTATTTGACTTATTTCAAGCATGCTCTTCAAGTGCCGAGCTAATGTCATCAAGTAATCCAATGTACGGATTTACGGCTAAAATGGTTTATGGCCAGGATTAAAAAGTTACAATAATTTGTAAAGCCAAATAAATAATAATAAACTAGTCATTTACATTTTAGTCATTTAGCAGACGCTCTTATCCAGAGCGACTTACAGTAGAGTGCATACATTTTATTACATTTTTTTTTTTTACATTTCATTACATTTTACATACTGAGACAAGGATATCCCTACCGGCCAAACCCTCCCTAACCCGGACGACGCTATGCCAATTGTGCGTCTCCCCACGGACCTCCCGGTTGCGGCCGGCTGCGACAGAGCCTGGGCGCGAACCCAGCCCAGCCTGGGCGCGAACCCAGAGACTCTGGTGGCGCAGCTAGCACTGCGATGCAGTGCCCTAGACCACTGCGCCACCCGGGAGGCCGGGTCATGAAAGGAGAGTTAATTACTTGTGTCCTACGAGAGTAATCAAAGACTGATGAAATGATCAAACTTTGCCTCTGATTTGAATTGTTCAACATCTTTATGCTGGGTGGACACCTTTCAGATTACAGGCCTATAGCAGAGGTCCCTTGTAGCTCATGGCTCTCCCTCTTGGCTGGTCACTGAGATGTGACTATACTGTATAGCCCTGGTGATTACTCTCTTACAGAGCAGCAGAGAGCTGCAGTTGACACCTTTTAATGGCCTTTTTCTACCTTACCCCCTGCAGCTTGTGTCAAATCCAATCTTCTGGATCTGGTGCAGCTTGTCTGCATAAATGTGATAAATGTTAACGTGCACTGTAAGATTAATAGCCGGCTGCATAGCTCTAGGTGTTGGATTTAATAAATGTTTTATCTTCAAATCTGGCTATTACATAACATCCGTTTTTAAATTTGTAATTTTAACGGTTGAAATGCATTGATTTCTTTTAGATCTCCTTTGAATATGGGGACATTAATTCTCCATGGTCATTAGGGTTACCCCATACCCATGACAGCATGGTTCCCATACTGACTGAAGTCCTGTATCTGGATGTGACATGGTATCACATAGCCTGGGATTCTGCAAGATTCATACCAATAATAGAGTGTTTTGGTGGATGTGGGCCACAGAACTTACGCAATGCATTCATATTTTATTGGAATACTACAGTCTGAAACTAAATATGATATTGAGGGACAATATCAAAACACCAGTGGATACCATTGTTGAATATCTGCCTGTACTGCTTTAATCATTTGCAAATGTTAAAACATTGACTTGTGTATCGGGTGAGTTTCATGTGAACGACGTTAAAGCAGAAAAAAACATATACAAATACTACAGGAACATTTTGACAGATCTAGTGTTCAATATGGATCTGGAGCGCTAGGCTGGGACATACACCCTCTGACTGCCCGCTATGGGAGCCTGTAGCCAAATGCACAGTCTGCAGCAAAAGAGAAAACCCAAACATATTGAAGTATTTCTATGGATATATGACAACAGACTAATTAGAAACGGACCAACCTCATTGACCCCCATAATGAGTTGTGAGGAAATGTTGACGCAATATTGTTAAGAGATTACAAGGCAAGGACAACATTATGAATCGTAGATTTTCATTAAATACAACGCCATTTAAGAACTTGCAAAGCAGCATGTTGAACGACTTTTAAAGGAACATTTTGACAAAATGCTGTTGAGAGATTACAAAATAAAGACGACAACAATAAAATAAAAATGCTCTTTAAGACCTTGCAAAGCAGCACGTTGAATGACCTTTACATTGGCATGAACCAATCATACTGTAACCTTCTATGTTTGCCAGGTGAAAAGCGGCCAGTTACTTTGGAAATAATGATCCATCAAAGCCCAAAGACAAGTCATTTGTCACAAAAGCAAGGATCTACAGCAACAAAGCTACATACACAAAATACTGTTGACATTGTTTTATCTCCGGACGTGATAGGCTTTATATCTATCGTTACCCTGTTGACAATGCTGGATAATCTAAAGCTAATCGATATTTGTAATGAAATGATATCATGGTTGAACATTGTAGAATATAATAGAATAGAATACACCCTCTAAACCCATAAGCTTGTTTTACTACATTGTTCCTAAACAATGCAACTGTAAACAAACACTGGTTAGCTTCATAACACGGTTAAACCTACAATTTTGATCTCATGGATGGTCAGTCCATGCATCCTTGCATCACTAAATAAACATCAGATGTAGCAAAAAGTATATTCATATTTTTGATTGACAGCATGAAACATGGAAAGTAATTCTAAGTACTTTAACAAAAAAATCCTTTATGTAACTGACCATTAAATTGTATGTAATCATATGTGGCCCATCATGTGCTGCAAAAGAAGGTCAGGAAATATACTAACTTTTGCCTGGATACATTCATTCATTTGTTATGGACTGTGTCCAATTTCCACATAAATGTAAGCATTTGATCCATTGCAACAGCGTCAATGTAAGCTCACTCTGATCTACAGTGATTGATGCTGGGCAAAATTAAAATGACATTATTGAAAGCACAAACACTCTTAAAAGGGAAGTGGATTTTTAATACAGCTGCCCACGGGTGCCCCTTTGACTTCCCTATTAGAGCACATACTCAACACTAGTTTTCAGTGGAAAAAGCAGGGAGAGCATAATCAAACATTCAGGGATGATACAGATGTACACTGCTGCTTTGAGGATGTATTAAATATTGATTTACCAAGAGGCTAACAAAGTCCTGGTGATTTCTCTCTATATGTACTCCTTATTTGAAATATGAGTCACAATACAATGAGCAAAAGAGTTTAAGGGAATAGCAATCATATCATTATCAAGACTTCATTGAGAAAATCCTTATAATTACTAGAGCAGACTTAACTGGAAAGCACTATTCATCATCAACAATTAGCCACAGTACCACTCTCAGGCATTAGCTCTGGGGTTATTTCTCTCTCAACTCAGCCATAAAGATTCCAACTGTAAATCTAAATTACATGATGCTAAATCACTCCACCAGATAAACCAGCTCTACATTACAGAGAAATTGATGAGCAGGGCTACGTACAGAAGCAGTGGTTCTGCTACAAACACTTTCAAGTGGACGGCCAAAGTTCCACAATGAGGGGAAGTTAAAGCTTATGTCACTGCCATTTAATCTGGAGTTCTGTGTACCGTCCTTTGACACGCAAATGGATCATTCTGACGGCCAGGTCGCTATCGTGCCATATCACACTCCACCAATAGCAAGGATGATTTATGGATAAACTGCATTTGGTGAGATGAGCATTTCACACTTGGATGGAATCCTCACAGTTGACACAAGCCAAGGCTCCAGCTCCAACCACTGTTCACTGTCACCCTAGAGATGAATATTACTATGAAGAGTTTAAGAGGCTGACAGATAATGTACTACTGGCTACAGATTTAACACATCTGCCTGTGCTCCTTAGGGGAACAAGGCAGTTAACCCACTATTCCTAGGCCGTCATTGTAAATAAGAATGTGCTCTTAGCTGACTTGCCTGGTTAAATAAAGGTAAAATAAAAAATAAAAAATTATACAAACAGATTGATGCACTTTGAAATTCTAAGCACACAATGAGATGGCATAATATCTGTGTGTTGTCTGGTAAGCTTTTAGGCTTTATTATGTTTCTGTATCAGATATTCAGTGTGTGGTGTATTTAAATATCCTGTTTTGTCTACTTTCATTAATTAATACAGTGTACAAATTGCATATTGTATTTAATGTAGTTTTCTTTTCTCCAAAAACATTATTTCAAGTTGACTTTTCAAATTGAAGTTGAATTCAAGTCACACTCACCATTTCATGATGTAAGGGCCAGTGGAGCTACAGAAAGTGCCACTCCTTGTCGCGGTGAGTTCAACAAGCAGTGAAGTGGAATACAGATGAATAACCTTTCACTGCAGTGGGCTAAATCAGGGTCACACAGAGTGATTCTTGGTAGTCAAACAAATCTACTTTGAAACAAAAGTATACACCTCATACACATGGTTATGGGCTTACAAAAAAGACACCATGTCAGATATAGAGTATTACACTTTGCGTTTGCATCCCAATATTGCACTTTATATACATCACAGAAGACTGAAATATAACAAAACAGTTTGACATAGAAACATTGGATTTGCTGCTGGTTTTATTAAATAATATTTATTAATTATGAAATTATGAAAATAATTAACAACATTCCAACCATGAGGCCACTAGGTCATCTGACTGCAGAGTGAGCTTGTAACATTTGTGAGATTGTAAAATGGAAACGTATCAAGGTGGATTTGCATCTGACCACAGACTTACATGTTCAGGACTTTTTCAGGGACACAGCTAACCTACAGTATGTACTTATATGATACTTCTAAGGGGGTATAGTCTAGTAGGCTAACATTAGACTACTCAGACTACTCATGTGTGGTACATGAAAACATAATAAAAAAATCTCATATGCCATTGGCCTAAGCATTCAGAACAACTCATATCTCATACACTGACAAGGACAATAAACACAGAAATGTACATATTTAAATAGCCTGGTTTATTGATGTCACATCACAAGGGTGGATGTTCACATTTCACATAATCATGTCATATTTTCCCCATCAAACTGAATATAAATGTCACCCAGTGTTTAGACTGAAACCATATCGCTCAGACACTATATGAAAAGTGTTTTTATTCTTTTTCTGCACTTATCCTCCACTGAGTCCTCTTGGGAGCTGTGGTAATGACCCACCTTTATTCATTTTTCATAACGACACTGTGCCCTGTGACATTGTGTGCTTCCTTCCTGCCTGACTCCCTGGTCCTACAACACACACAGCTCCAGTTGGAGGCCCTAATTAAGTGTTTATGTGGCCCACAGTTCTGTATTGTATTTGTATTCAACCTTTATTTACTAGGCAAGTCAGTTAAGAACAAATTCTTATTTTACAATGACGGCCTACCCCGGCAAAACTCTCCCATGACGCTGGGCCAATTATGCGCCGCCCTATGGGATTCCCGATCACGGCCAGTTGTGATACAGCCCGGGATCGAACCAGGGTCTGTAGTGACGCCTCTAGTACTGAGATGCAGTGCCTTAGACCGTTATTCGGCAATTACTGCGTTCAAAATTCCAGTCGACTACAGTTATTGCACTTTACTGCAATCTTTTTTTGTAAGGGACAGTAGCTAGGATTCCTCAAATATTCATGATGAGAAAGCCTGCTTAACTAATGTAGGTCAGCCACAAAGCTCCCCAATTCCCATGTTACCCAACAAAACCGTATTTAACTCAATGCACAATGTTCATAGTACAGCCATTATTTCAACTGTTGTGTCGGCAACAGCGCACACATTGTCGGTTTAGTAACCAACATTCACTGTTCAAGAGACGTATTAAAAAAATTGTACTTGAACTGAGCATATGACTTTTTAATGCTTTATGTAAGTTATAATCAACGAGGGGCTATGCGTTCTATGGAAAGTCATGAACGACGTGGAAGGTGATTCACGATGTGCTAGCGGATTGGAACTGACCTACCACTGACTTGCATTATTTTCAAGAGAACGCATAGAGCCCCGAGTTGATTATCCCCTTTACACCATGGCTAAAATGTAACACATTTGCCACTAGAAATGTGTTCAACATCCACTGAAGTAGCTAGCAAGTTTACTAGACAGCAACAGTGGTTTCCGTGGTAACCAAATAAACAGACTTGCTAGTTTAGCTAGCTATACCATCAGACAGTCATAGCTAGTGGTGCACGACTCCAGTATTTTTGGAGTCGACTCTGACTTCTGTGGTTGGAGTAGAATGAGTCGACTCTTGCTCGACTCCCAAAACACGCTAAAACGGATACGCACACACGTATATGCCACATTAGTTCAGAGTCAAATCAAATTTAAAAAAATTGTCACATGATCTGAATACAACAGGTGTAGTAGACCTTACATTGAAATGCTTACTTACAAGCTATTAACCAACAATGCAGTTGAGAAAAATAAGTGTTAAGAAAGTATTTATTAAAATAAACTGAAGTAAAATGAAAATTAAAGACAGCGTTCTAGAGGACTGACATGCGCATGATGCTGCACATTTGCTCATCAACGTAGCCTAAAAAAATACCTATTTTGTTTGAACATAGAAGGTGATGTGTAGGAACTAGAATATTTCTTTCTGTGATATTTCGGCTGTGCGAAGCCTTGACGGACCCCATGGGATGATGCAACGCTGATAAACCTATTCTTTGCTATGTTATAGCCCTATTAGAACAGGTATTACTTTTTCCAAATTGACCCCTGTAATTATTTATTTTTCAAATTAAATAGATTCTAATGACGGAAGCCTGGAGGTTCAATTAGCTGATTGATAAACGGAATCAGGTTAGTTACAACTGTTGTTGGTGCAAAAACCTACAGGAAGGTAGCTCTCCAGAAACGGGGTTGGAGAGCGCTGACCTAGGACACAAACAGTCAACTTCAATTAATTGACACTAAGGAATAGCTTCATACTCATTGATAGCCTAATATTTACTTTAATATACTTTTGGTGAATTTATGAGGCATTGCAAGACACAGATGACCAAGATATTGCTTATGCGCACGGTTCCGACTGTCTGTCTGCCCCGATCCTCTCTCCCCCTCCCTGGCTCTCCTGCTTTTTCTATTCTCTATGAAAAACGCTAGTCTGTCTTTGGTCTTCGGTTTGTTGCGTGTAGAATAGCCCAGCCTACTCAGCGAAAGCCCATACTTTAGTGAACTTGCGTGAGACATTGCAAGCCAAGAAATTGAGAGATACAGCATTGTGAGTCTGTACATATTTTGATTACCGATGCACGGTTCTGACTTTCTTTGCATTCTCTAAAGTAGCATACGGCAACTACGTACTGTCGTTTTCTTCATTGCAAAAAATACTGAATCTTTGGAGTCAAAGAGTCGATTCCTAGAGGAATCTAAGCATGACACCCAGAAATGGGAGTCGACAGGCAAGGAGTCAACTCCCCACCACTATCCTAGCCTGCTATTGTGCAAAATCGAATTCAGCAATGCCAATAATGTTTTCAATTCAACTAATGCTTTCAAAAGCAGCTCAACATGCAAGAATGAATTATAGCTATTGAATTGTACCATGAAAATATACTGTGTGTTATATGGAAATAATGCACGCTCCAGAATGTACTTCAAGCCAATCAGAAACAAGTATTCAACAATGCCACGGTATAAATTTAAAAGACGTGATAAAAACAAAAACAAATGCATTTTTGGCAGCAGATATCACAAAAAAAACAGCAACATCCTGGAGGGAATAGGGACTGCCCTATACATTCATCCTGTAAGACCTTATCTGTGAACTGTACATGATACAGACAACATATTGATGTCATTATACTCCTTATAGTGCACTCTAACATATGGAGTATGTCTAGATGATGAAAAACACATTTTCACATGTATTCAACATTAACAATATACATATCTCAGAAGTACTCTTTTTGATTTTGTTCATTTTAAGACATATTGTTTGGAACAATATACTCAACAAGTACATCAAATTTTCAGAGTGGGCTTTCTGCTAATTCTGAAGTTATGAGCACCACCAAATGGGAAAATGGATTTAAAGGAAACTCCCTCTGCAGGTGAGTTGCTGAATGTGCAATTCTAAATGAGGTTTGTGATTGGTTAATGACTTATAATTTTACTGTATAAAACAGGTCATATCATTAAAAATACCAGAGAGCCCTGTAAATATGATGAGTATATTGTTCCAAACAATATGTCTAAAAATAAGCCAAATCAAAGAGGGTAGTTTTGAGATATTCATATTAATATTTTAATGTTGAATAAATGAATGTGAACATTTGTATTTCAGAATCTAGACATACTCCATATGTTAGAACACACTATAAGGAGTATAATGACATCAAGATGTTGTCTGTATCATGTACGGTTCATGAATCATAAAGTCTTTCAGGAGGCATATAGGTCTAAAAGGGGCCTAAAATGGCCACTTTCATCATGATTGAACAAAATAAATGGTTTGTGATACAAATATAAAAAGCATGTCAAAAGTTCATATGCGAGAATTGCAAGAACATTCTTAGATACCAAAAATATGTTCCATCCCCGCTGATGAATATTAATGCAAGTGATCAGAAAGGATGACTGCCTCACCCTCATGAATATTCAATAGGGCCCAGTCAACAAATCAAATTTTATTTGTCACATGTGCCAAATATAATATAACCTTACCGTGAAATGCTTACTTACAAGCTCTTAACCAACAGTGCAGTTCAAGAAATATAGTTAAAATATTTACTAAATAAACTAAAGTAACATTTTTGATAAAAAGTAACACAATAAAAAAACTATAACGAGGCTATATACAGGGGTACCGGTACCGAGTCAATGTGTGGGGGTACAGGTTAGTCGAGGTAATATGTACATGTAGGTAGGGGTAAAGTGACTATGCATAGATAATAAACAGCGAGTAGCAGCAGTGTCAAAAAAAAAAGGCAGTGGGGTGTCAATGTAGATAGTCCGGGTTGCCATTTGATTAATTGTTCAGCAGTCTTATGGCCTGGGGGTAAAAGCTGTTAAGGAGCCTTTTGGACATAGACTTGCTGCTCCGGTATCGCTTGCCATGCGGTAGCAGAGAGAAGAGTCTATGACTTGGGTGACTGGAGTCTTTGACAATTGTTTGGGCCTTCCTCTGACACCGATCTGGGGACCCATACCAAATCTTTTTAGTCTCCTGAGGGGGAACAGTAGAGTGCCCACTGCGTTCTGTACCCTATTGCAATACAGCATCAGTGGTCAATCCTGAAGTAGCCATCCAACAGACACCTCTCATAAGTCAGTGCATATATCATTTGTTTAGTTGGTCAATTATTCAAAGAGATTTGAAATAATGCAATGGCAAAGTATCAATCAAAGCAGATTTTCAGCAGCACAGTTATGTCCAGTTGATCACATTTTTGGACAAAATCTATCAATTTTGAAAGTGAATATAGTATGGAGTAATCTACACTAAATAATACATTATATGGTTTAACTCGGTATTGCCTGGCCAAGAGTAAAGTACGTATTTTTATAAACTTGTGTAAAAATGATTTTGCTTTAAGCCACTTCAATTCTAACAGTGACAACATGGAAGCAGAACTATGTCCAGCCATTAAAGCTAAACCCTAATGAATATACTGCACAAAACTAATTTCTGGAGGGTTAATTCAAGAAAATTATTCAGACAACTTTCCTGGGAGGGGGGGGGGGGGGGGGAAATAGATGTATTCTTATGGCTTTGTCCCTGAACTCCTGGTTTGATTTGAACATCATGACACATGTCCTTTCCTGTTGATATTTGAATGAGGACTACTGCCCAAAGCTCTCTCTCCGTGTCTCTGTAGACCTGAGAGGGACTAATATCATTTGAGATATTGAATTACCCGGTGTGGCTTGGGATCCATTTCATTAGTGATAAGGACACGTACAAAGTAATGTGTCTTTAGAGAAAGTAAAACAATCCACCTTGGAATAGCAATCGCTATAGACATAGCGGTTGACCTTGAAACAACGTTTCTCTGGCTTTGGTGGATGGATTTTTCTCTGGTCAGGAGTGGGTATTCCAGTATTAATAAAACAACATAAAAACACATCACCTTGCTCAGAGACTGATGACTCACACCACCAGGGTTGTATTTCCTCTTTCAGGTCAGGAGGATTATCAGAGTCTGGCCCAAACACACATTTCCTGTTGTGGAGATTTTTTATAGGCACTGAGTCCACTGTCAACCTGGTCACCTTTTCCGTAGCTGATAAGAGAGAGACACGCTCTGATTGCCCTGACATGGCTGAGAGAGAACCACAACAGTCTTCGTAATATGCTTGCTCCGTTATCCAACATGGGATTATAGCTAGCTAGGGCCCGGGGAGGACAGGTGTCGGGCTGCCTCTCAGACGCATGATATGATTGTATGAGCCAGGTCATGGAGCGCTGCAGATGAAGCCTGAGTGTGGCAACCCTCTAGAGAACCAGGGACCCTGTCTAGTCTTCTCAATCCCCCATGTGGTGTAGGGGAGGGCTGGGCTTGTGCCGCTAGCGACAGACGGGTACGGCTGGTTCATCTGATTCAGATGGTACACTACAGCTGTCTCAGGCCCAGCCAGGGAGCCTAGAGTGGGGAGACTAGCACCAGCAGCACATATCCCAGGATGATTAGTAGGACAAAAGCTCTGCAGTCAACCGAGATTGACAGGCACCTGCAAGGCTTTACAGTCTCTCTGTGTGTTGAGGTGGCTTGCTCCCACACAGCAGACGGCAACACACAGACTTAGTCAGAGAGGGAACCAGGGGGGAGTTCAGTTACCTAATCAACATATTTCTCTCCCTTATTCTTTCCCTAAGTCCCTCTATCCTGCCTGTCTGAATATTGTTCTGAGAGTACTAGAGGTTTGATACTGATATGGGGGTGATCCCACGATGGTTTCCAGCCATTTCTTTTACCTACCTATCCACTATTTTCAGAGGTGGTACATAATTGAAGGAAGGTAGGATTGAAGGAGCTAAGAAAATTAAGGAAGGAAGTAAGGAAGGGAGGGAGGTTGAGAGGGAGGAAGCTAGCAAGGAAGGAAGAAAGAAAGAAATAAAGGAAGACGAAAGGACAGCAGGAAAAAAGGGAAAAACCTAAGAAAGAATTAAGGAAGGCAGTTACAGTATGAAGAGTACTTGGACAGGGCCAGAGAGACAGCTGGCTAATACCATGTCTGCCATGTTGAGTAGGCTCAGAGATTCTAGCCACAGGGAACCATGGAGACATAACACACCAGCCAGGAAAGCCTTAGAGGAATAAGTGTCCAATCCTTTATCCTAACTATATGCTTACTGTAAACTAAACAGGTGACGTGCACAAAATAGGCATAATACAATTGCAGTAGGACCCTGTCTTTTTTTGCAATAAGGTCCATGAGATGGCAGCAACTGTTTACTTTAGATCTGCATAAAGCTACTGTATGTGAAATTGGTGCACTGGATCATTGGATGAATGCAATGCACGTAATGCAACTGGAAGCTGCTGTATTCCTCCAAAATTGTTTCATATAAATTATCCTTCCATCTATGTGAAATTGCATTGTTTTGGGAAACAGACGATGTCACCCCAAAGGAATGATAACTTGACCATCCCACCACAATGTACCTGACAAAACCACTGTTAGTTAACTTTGATCAAAGTGATAAATAGTCATCAACCTTATGAATATGAAACAAATAATGTATTATTTTTGATAGATAGTCACATGGTACCAGTTTGTTTATTAATTATGTATGCTTAAGTAACTTCAAACGGATTTAATGAGGTATAGTAATTGGTCCAGCTTTATGAGAGTGGGTCAACAAAATGCATGGATTGTTTCAACAGCCACTACAGCAACTGCTTAAAACAGACAACACCACATCACATCAGGATCATTGCAGTAATAGTGCAATCTTTATCTTTACGTGGCAATCTTTACTCATTATAATATGTCAAAAGTGACATTTAACCATTGCATTTATACAGAAAGTAATCACACCCCTTGACTTTTTCCACATTTTGTTGTGTTACAAAGTGGGAATAAAATTGATTTAATTGTCATTTTCTGTCAATGATCTACACAAAATACTCTGTCAAAGTGGAGATCTTTTTGTTGTAAAAAAATTTAATAACGAAAAATAAAAACACCAGTATATCTTGATTAGATAAGTAATCAACCCCTTAGGGCATTACATGTTAGAATCACCTTTGGCAGTGATTACAGCTGTGAGTCTTTCTGCGCAAGTCTCTAAGAGCTTTGCACACCTGTATTGTACAAAATTCTTCAAGCTCTGTCAAGTTGGTTGTTGATCACTGCTTAACAGCCATTGTCAAGTCTTACCATAGATATTCAAGGCGATTTATGTAAAAACTGAAAATAGGCCACTCAGGAACATTCATTGTCGTCTTGGTAAGCAACTCCAGTGTATATTTGGCCTTGTGTTTCAGGTTATTGTCCTGCTGAAAGGTGAATTTGTCGCCCAGTGTTTGGTAAAAAAGCAGACAACCAGGTTTTACTCTAGGATTTTGCCTGTGCTTAGCTCTATTCCATTTCTTTTTATCCCTCCAAAAGACTCCCTAGTCCTTGCCAATGACAAGCATACCCATAACATGAAGCAGCTACCACCATGCTTGAAAATATGAAGTGGTACTCGGTGATGTGTTTTGTTGGATTTGCCCCAAATATAACGCTTTGTATTCAGGACATGATGTTCATTTCTTTCTTTTAAATTCAGGCTGGAACACAACTAAATTTGGAAAAAGTCAAGGGGTATGAATACTTTCTGAAGGCACTCTGTCACCCTGGTTGAAATACTGTATCAGTTATAGGCTATGTCAGCTTTACGAATGTTGTTGGCTACATATTGGTGATGCCTAACTTAAAATGAAAACATACAGGTACCATTTCAAAACTGTTTCCTTACTCGGTCACTAGAGGTACAGAATGTCTTCATTTCAGAACTGACATTCCAGTCACATTCTCTACCTTAAACCTGTCACAGGGGCTCGTGCACATCCATGTGTCACCTGCTTTTAGAAAATATTCCTGGGGAAAAGAGGCCGGCCTCATCGTCCTGGGCCACACGTAGTACGTCCTTGTATGGGTGAAATAATAAAAGCGGACACCGGTGTCAAAGACGAGGCCTAGAGCCATTTTATTTAACACAACCCCCTGTTGACTGAGAACCAGGCATCCCGCTAGAGAAGGTCTCCTTAGAAAAAGTGAGCAATGCTCTCTGCTCCAGGGCATACTTGCTGCCCCTCTGCACAAAATTGTCTTGAGTACCAAAATAAAACTTCCTGGTTTAAAGTAAAAGTTTCTGGTTCAACTTAACTACAAGGTAAGAGTGATATATAGTATGCATGAGTAACTATAGTACTGTATATGTACTTTAGATAATGTTAACCCTATCATCACAGGGAACATATCATCAATATCCCAATAATAGGATCTCAAACTAAGTCTCTGCTCCTAGTTCCCCATCAAACACAACACATTTGATTTGACTAAATCAATCCCAATTAAACAGCTTGAAATGCAACATACAAAGAAAATGTTCCTCTTTGTGTGAGGTACTGTACACAGGAGAGGGAAGCATAAATCAAAGAGCAGGAACGTCATGTAATGCTGAGTACAGTGAGGAGCTGTTGTCTTACTGTGTCTTTTGTGAAGTCCCTGCACACCCAGGAGGATCACGTGCCCCCATTTCCCCTCTGGCACACAAACAGGTTTAAAGAGCTCTCCCACTTACCTAGAACAAGGAAAAGGTAGAACAACATAAATGATGCTGCACTGAAACAGTGAATATTTTTGGTTAAAAAAAATCTGATCTGAGCTTGTCACGCAATAGGTACACCGGAGGCGCTTCATGAATTTATACTGTGAAACTCTAGGAACTGTAAATGTTGTCACTGTACTACATACGGATTAAAACCTTAAAGCAAGGATTTAATCTGAATTCAGTATTTTGGTTGTAAATGGTAAAGTACATCAGAATGCTATGTACAGTTTATATTAAAGTAGAATACACAAGAAAATTGCATGGTACAATTAGTACTTATGTGTACTTAAAAGGTAATTGAACAACAAGTAGATATTAGAAGGAAAGGTATGAAAGAAAGTATTTCTCCAAAAAGATACATTTACTTGCATACACATTTCGTAAAGATAGATATTCAACCACTTACAAAACAGTGTGATATTGAGGCAATGAATTCAACTTTAACCTTCATTTCAAGGCAATGGATACATGTTCACTGTGGTTCTCAACAGCTGTTTGGCAAGCACGTTGACAAAAGACAGAAAGAAATATGATATTGCCAACCCCTTCAAAATCTCAACCTTTCAACCTAAAATCAGTCAACCCAATATAAAGTCAGCCCTATACACAGTACAGCAGTAGCACCATTGAAGGTGTAACCTTTACACAGATAAAGTAGGAGAGAAAAGGTATCAGTCATTTACAAAAAGCTGAGTGACCCCATGTGAATTTATAGTCCCCAATTTAGCGTCGCATGTAAGCAGAAGTGGAGGCCGTAAACCTTTTCACAAATTGATTCAGGCACCAATGTTATTATTGTAATTAAGATTAGATGTGCTTGTATTGAACAGCTTTATCTCAAGAATAATGTGAAAAGCCCAGAATGTAATCCATTAAAAGCAGTACGTTTCTGTGGAATTTGGCCTCAAGCACTTCTTACAGAGGATAACGTCCAAAAGTGTTCAACACACAATTAACACACATGCACACACTTCTAGTTTAAATACACTAACAAAGGTTTGCAGAACACGTGCTGTTCCAAACTCAACCCCAAATCTGAATCAAATCTATTACTGTAAGAGGGAGATGCGCCAGACAGATGGAGATGAAAAATGCCAAACATCCACAATATAACAGAAAGGGAAGCATAGAATAATTGTCTCTTTGAAACCCAAACATGTTCAGATATAAACAAGGATCTAGCCTAAACCCATTGACCAAGCTCTCCCCCAAAAGTGGAGTCCTTAGAGGGCTATAGAGAATTTGAGTATGAGAGTGCCTCTACACTGTATGTGAGCGACATAATCTACTTATTTTTACAAGAGGATCTGGAGCGCCCCTATCCATTTCAAGCCATTCCATTATTCAAACCCAGTATTGAATCTTAGTCAATCTTAGGCAGAAATCAACCCTTTCCAGAAGGCATCTTTATTTTGGACCTTCATTTGGATTTCAAATGACTTTGGCTGACAGGTATCCTGGGCATTTTCTCTCATTCCCCTTCCATTTTCATCTATGCATCGTCAGAAAGAGGGTTGACGTACTGACTGCTAAATAGGAACAGACACAGGCGACAGTGACCTAGGATGTCTGAAACACCTCTGAAGCCTGAACGAATGTAAAACAGCAACAACACACACAGACTGATCCGCTGCCAAAACGCCAGCTCCTCAAAGTTTGTGCTGATTAATATATTTGTTTTGCGGCGCCGTCTTCCTCTTGATGCTCAAGCTCCTGTTGTTTTTTAAAGCCAGTCAATGAAATGCATTAAAGCTCGACTCTCAACTCAAAGCATGGGGAGTCAAATGTAAATAAGCTCACCGGGAACAAATTAAGTGGAGTGACTATATCCCAACTGCATTCTTTTTACAACACGACTACAGATCCTTTTCTCCTGACAGGAATATATTACTAAGCCTATGTAAATTAAACGCAAATCGAGTGGCAGAGCAAACCTTTCTATTTGAAATGTTCTATTTGTATTTTGCACTTTAAAACCTCTACAGGATCAGTGTCCCTATACCGGGACGGTGTAGCTAACATGCGCTAATGTGATTAGCATTGACAGTTGTAATTAACAGCAAACTGTCCAGGACATAGACTTGTCTTATATAGGCAGAAAGCTTAAATTATTGTTAATCTAACTGCGCTGTCCAATTTACAGTAGCTATTAGTGGAAAAAATGCCATGCTATTGTTTGAGGCGAGTGCACAACAACAACCCTTTTATCACTGCAACTGGTTTGATACATTCACCTCTGAAGGTAAATAATGTAATTACATTCAGTAATCTTGGTTTGATTTGTCACCCTGAGGGTCCCAGAGATAACATTTAGCGTAGTTTTGATTGATAAAATCCATTTTTATATTCAAATGTAGGAACTGGGTTCTACAGTTTGAACCCCTGCTGTCTCTGGCTCCACACCCACTCTGCCCGGCCATTTAGATGTGTGAAAGTTAGTGTTATGAATTTTATGAATAATGACTAAATGATGTATACATTTAACTAGAACTATAACTAATTGAATTCTACCCTGTTTTTCTGTATTGATAAATAATGTTAGTTCATAAGAAAGAGGTTATGTAGCATGTACATGGGAAGAGAGGAAGGTATGTGTGTGCCTAAAGAAAACAAAGTGGATCATTAAACTATGTTTGAAACGACCCGGCTATAACTCTGGGGAGATAAGATAAGACATGGAGAGCTGGAACTGTCAGCTGTGTGGTAATAAACTTTGGTGAGACTCCAGGAGAAGAAGAGAGAATCCAAAGTTTAGTGTGTATGTATGTGCGTAGGTTAAGAGGTATTAAAGGAAAGTTTTTGTATATACACATGAGAGTTCTCTAAATAAACATTCCTGACAATTGTAGCTGGTCCTCCGCCTGATTCATTTCAACCAGTTTCTTACAAATTCTTTGTTTCAGGCTGAGTAATTAATTCAATTGGGTATTATGAACAACTGAGAACAAAATTCTTGTAACAGTTAGTGTATAAGCTAATGATCCATCATGTATGACATTCCTGGGAGTGTGTACACTTACATTTTGTATTACCATATAATTTTTGTATGTTCTCTATAGTTATGTACTACAAAATATATCAATTGACCAATTCGGCACATTTGGGCAGACTTGATACAAAATATTGTCCAGTATTGCCATGCTTCACTGGATCAAACTTTGCACACACACATCTAGTGGCCAAATTCTAAATTGCACCTAAACTGCAATAATACATTATGGCCTTTCTCTTGCATTTCAAAGATGGAACAAAAAATTTAAAAAATAAACATGTTTTTTTGTTTGTATTATCTTTTACCGGATCTAATGTGTTATATTATCCTACATTAATTTCACAATTCCACAAACTTCAATGTATTTCCTTTCAAATTGTATCAAGAATATGCATATCCCTGCTTCAGGTCCTGAGATATAGGCAGTTAGATGTGGGTATGTCATTTTAGGCGAAAACTTTTTAAAAAATTGGTAAGATCCTTAAGAGGATATTATTAATATTCCATTAGGATCTGTGATTTTCTATGACACCACAACAATGCCAACCTGGAAGCAATGCATTTGGCGGCTTATTATCCACCTACCACACCAGGAAAGAGTTCCACAGCAATTTAAAGTTAGATAACAGAAAATAGCATAAATATACCCTAACAAAAGCCGAGTCGTCTGTTATGTATCTCATGGACCATGCTACAAATGTTAATGTCGGATTAAAAAATATTTAAATTTAGAAGTGAGAGAGTGATGTAGCATTATGTCATATTCAGTGCACGCTAGAGAGCAAACAGACCTTTCAAAGAAGTTGTTAAGAATGTGTCAATGGAAATATGGGCGGCAGGTAGTTTAGGGGTTAAGACCGTTGGGCCAGTAACCAAAAGGTCGACAATGTGAAAAATCTGTTCACTTAACCCTAATTGTCTCTGTAAGTCGCTCTGGTCTGGATAAGAGCATTTTCTAAATGACTGAAATCAAAAATATAGAGAATAACATCATATGGACTCTGGGCCATGCCTAAGCTAGCCAACTACAGTGCATTCGGAAAGTATTCAGACCTCTTGACTTTTTTCACATTTTGTTACGTTACGTTATTCTAAAATTTATTAAATTGTTTTCTTTCTTCATCATTCTATACACAATACCCAATAAAGACAAAGCAAAAACAGGTTTAGAAATTTTAGCAAATATGTATATACAGTGGGGAGAACAAGTATTTGATACACTGCCGATTTTGCAGGTTTTCCTACTTACAAAGCATGTAGAGGTCTGTAATTTTTATCATAGGTACACTTCAACTGTGAGAGACGGAATCTAAAACAAAAATCCAGAAAATCACATTGTATGATTTTTAAGTAATTCATTTGCATTTAATTGCATGACATAATTATTTGATAAATCAGAAAAGCAGAACTTAATATTTGGTACAGAAGTTTTTGTTTGCAATTACAGAGATCATACGTTTCCTGTAGTTCTTGACCAGGTTTGCACACACTGCAGCAGGGATGTTGGCCCACTCCTCCATACAGACCTTCTCCAGATCAGACCAGAGGACATTTCTCCAAAAAGTACGATCTTTGTCCCCATGTGCAGTTGCAAACCGTAGTCTGGCTTTTTTATGGCGGTTTTGGAGCAGTGGCTTTTTCCTTCCTGAGCGGCCATTCAGGTTATGTCGATATAGGACTCGTTTTACTGTGGATATAGATACCTTTGTACCTGTTTCCTCCAGCATCTTTACAAGGTCCTTTGCTGTTGTTCTGGGATTGATTTGCACTTTTCGCACCAAAGTACGTTCATCTCTCGGAGACAGAACGCGTCTCCTTCCTGAGCGGTATGACGGCTGCGTGGTCCCATGGTGTTTATACTTGTGTACTATTATTTGTACAGATGAACGTGGTACCTTCAGGCGTTTGGAAATTGCTCCCAAGGATGAACCAGACTTGTGGAGGTCTACCATTTTTTTTCTGAGGTCTTGGCTGATTTTTTTTTATTTTCCCATGATGTCAAGCAAAGAGGCACTGAGTTTGTAGGTAGGCCTTGAAATACATCCACAGATACACCTCCAATTGACTCACATGACGTCAATTAGCCTATCAGAAGCTTCCAAAGCCATGACATAATTTTCTGGAATTTTCCAAGCTGTTTAAAGGCACAGTCAAATTAGTGTATGTAAACTTTAGACACACTGAAATTGTGATACAGTGAAGTATAAGTGAAATAATTTGTCTGTAAACAATTGTTGGAAAAATTACTTGTGTCATGCACAAAGTACATGTCCTAACCGACTTTCCAAAACTATAGTTTGTTAACAAGAAATTTGTGGTGGTTGAAAAACGAGTTTTAATGACTCCAAATTAAGTGTATGTAAACTTCCGACTTCAACTGCATTTTCAGGTCTCTCCAGAGATGTTCTATCTGGTTCAAGTCCGGGCTCTAACTGGGCTCTGGCTGGGCCACTCAAGACAATAAGATTTGTCCCAAAGCCACTTCTGCGTTTGACTTGGGTGTGTGCTTAGGATCGTTGTCCTGTTGGAAGGTTCTGAGCACTCTGGAGCAGGTTTTCATCAAGGATCTGTCTCTACTTTGCTCCGTTCATCTTTCCCTCGATCCTGAATAGTCACCCAGTCCCTGCTGCTGAAAAACATCCCCACAGCATGATGCTGCTTCCACCACCATGCTTCTTCATAGGAATGGTGCCAGGTTTCCTCCAGACGTGAGGCTTGGCATTCAGGCCAAAGAGTTCAATCTTCTTCAGACCAGAGAATCCTTTTGGCAAACTCCAAGCGGGTTGATATGTGCCTTTTCCTAAAGAGTTGCTTCCGTCTGGCCACTCTACCATAAAGGCCCGATTGGTGGTGCTGCAGAGATGGGAGAACCTTCTGGAAGGTTCTCCCATCTCCACAAAGGAATTCTGGAGCTCTGTCAGTGACAAATTTGCAAACATTTCAAAAAACCTGTTTTTGCTTTGTCATTATGAGGTATTTTGTGTAGATGGATGAGAAAAAAAATGTTGAATACATTTTAGAATAAGGCTGTAACGTAACAAAATGTTGAAAAAGTCAAGGGATCGGAATACTTTCTGAATACACTTTATGTCAACAAGTTTAAAAGTATCCAATCACAATAAGGCATTAACCTCTGAATATCTTTTTGGAGACAGGATTACTTCAAGAAGTGACTGATTCAATATAATCGATTTAGCATTATGGTCTCTACTCCTACAGTACAGCCTGCATTGTTTATCTAATTATACAGTACCTTACATATTGAGATTGATGTATTGATTGGGTAGAGTCAAGGTGGGTAGAGTCAAGGTGGCTAAGTCAATGTGTACATCCATACAGTGAGCCTATTCATTGACATATTTTAATACTAAAAATACAGTTTATCACTGACGGTGATGCAGAGCTATTTAAATGGAAATTCTCTGCTGAGGAGAGAGAGTTTCAAAAGGAAATTCCCCATCCATTTGACAAACGGAAATTAGAGGACAGCTCTTCGAAACAATGACATTCAAGTACTGTGAAATTACGAGACAGGCAGTTAGGTTTATTTGGCAGACAGATCTCAAATGTTCACTTCACAGCATCTGCTCTAACTGTTTTTACGTTTCTAGTTAACCATTGGTGTAAATTAAGGCAAGCTGACTGATATGATTAATAGGTCATAGGGAAATGAGTCTGCAGATGCAGGAAGCAATTTACAAAAGTGCAGCAGGTTAGTGATTCCTTGTCTTTGGGAGGCTAGGACAGATGAAGGAAACATTTGTTTAGCGAGCCCAAAGCGCTATTCATTTTCATTCAGGTTAATGAACACTATTTACCAGCGATGAGACTATGTAGTGGGGGTCTGTAAAAGGCCAAGGGGACTGACCAGAGGAAATAGAAATACTCCCATGGGATGGAAGACATGAAACAACATACATGGCATTGCATACACCTTTACTGATCAAATTTGTTCAA
Source organism: Salvelinus namaycush (assembly GCF_016432855.1). NCBI lineage: Eukaryota > Metazoa > Chordata > Actinopteri > Salmoniformes > Salmonidae > Salvelinus > Salvelinus namaycush. The sequence goes on along the minus strand of NC_052340.1, from coordinate 10,425,630 downwards.
ATGAGAAATATGACTCATTATACATTTATTTCAGATGCACAGTACTCATCTCTTAAATTCTAGAACAGTTCAAGCTATGCATGCTCTCCCCTCTTTTCTGCTTCATTCAGAAGTTTGAAGTGTTACTTTTTATTGGTGCAACTTTGATAACTGCCATACTGGAACACGCTGGAACCACAAGTGACAGAGGCATTATCATGCAACACTTATTAATAAATGCAATATTAAAAGAACGAAAGCATGGCCATTCCATTGCTAGGAGTAAGAATAAGGACATAGACAGAAACCTATAAACACTTGAGATGTACGTGTACTGTAAGGTTGAGCTACAATGTGTAAAAATGAGTCCCCAAGGTCTTCCAAAGAATGATGTATGATGACCACATCTAGTGGAGGCAGTGGATTTAACACCAGACAGTCTACAGATGTTTCTTTAACGTATCAGTTCGTTGCTGTTACAGAAAATTATAGTCAAAATCAAATGATCATTTCTAGCAAGATTGGTTGATTAAAGGTCAACTTGTGCTAAATAATCCATCTGATTACTAAAATCCCAATCGTTAAAGGGATAGTGTGAGATTCTGGCAATTCCATTTCTCAGAGTCAGATGAACCATGGATACCATTTTTATGTCTCTGCGTGCAGTATGAAGGAAGTTAGAGGTATGCTAGCAGTACCTGTAGACTTCCAGTCATTGCGCTAATGCTCGTTAGCATTGGCTCATGAAATTACCTCTAACGTTGTTCATATTGCACGCTGTCATAGAGAATAGTTGGAGTGAACTCCCTAAAGGAAAATGTGCTCTTCGGTTCACTCCTAAGGTTTTTAGACTTCAAGTTCAAGTAATGTTTTGAGTTTCGAAGGTTTACTTCTTCCACTCTGTCTTCAGAGGTCTGGTCTTATGTAGCAACATTTTTAATTGTGTTTTTTACATTGGATAAAAGTAGAGCCTCAGAGCTAGAAAATGATATATCATACACTACAGATGAGGAACAATGAGAAAGTAATTCTGCTTTGAAAGTTGATAAACTTATATCTTAAGAGGGTGTGAACGATGCTGAATGGTTGTAGACAAAGAAGGGCTAGCTCTCAAGTAGGTGTACCAAAACATTCAAAGGCCATTTTCTCAAAAGTAGGGTTACAAGTATAAATGCAGAATTACTTTCCCATTGCTCCTCAACTGCAGTGTATGATATGCCATTTTCTAGCTCCGAGTCTCTACTTTTATCCAATGTAAAAAACACAATTTCTAATTTTGCTACATAGGACCAAATCTAGGTGGTGGCGCACATATTTTATTATAGGCCTGCATAGAGGGGGTTGAGGCCTTTTTCTTATGCTCCGAGTCAAAGAGATTCTGAAATGTGCTGGAAAATAAAGCTGCACAATGAAAGAAAATAAATCGTTTTTAATGAGATAGGCATGCGATTTAAACACATCTAGTATAATTCAAATTAATTTATTTTCCGTACCTCGGAATTCCGAGAGAGATTATTGTGTCTCCGATACTGAAGGTGGGGGAGGTGGATTTCTAATCTCTCTCTGTCACACTTCATTTAGCCTATTAATGAACAAATAATCTCTATAATAAAAAGACTGGAAAGCAAATTAAGCCTTTAGGTTGGTTCATTTAGGGGGTTTTGCCTTTCATCTACAGCCCTCAGTCATGCGAAGGAAGAAAACGTCTCAACTGCTGAACAGAATTATAAACGCAACATGCATCAATTTCAAAGATTTTACTCAGTTACACATATAAGGTAATCAGTCAATTGAAATAAATAAATTAGGCCTGGGAATACAGATATGAATTTGTTGGTCACAGATACCTTAAAAAAAGGTAGGGGTGAGGATCAGAAAACCAGTCAGTGTGTGGTGTGACCACCATTTGCCTCACACAGTGAGACACATCTCCTTCACATAGAGTTGATCAGGCTGTTGATCGTGGAATGTTGTCCTACTAATTTTCATTGGCTGTGCGAAGTTGCTGGATATTGGCGTGAACTGGAACACGCTGTCATACACATCGATACAGAGCATCCTAAATGGGTGAACTGTCTGGTGAGTATGCAGGCCATAGAAGAACTGGGACATTTTCAGCTTCCAGGAATTGCGTACAGATCCTTGCGGCAAGGGGCTGTGCATTATCATGTTGAAACATGACGTGATGGCGGCAGATGAATGGCACGACAAATGGGCCTGAGGATCTCATCCAGGTATTTTCTGTGCATTCAAATTGGCATCTATAAAATGCAATTGTGTTCGTTATGCCTGCCCATACCATAACCCCACTGCCACCTTGGGTCACTCTGTTCACAACGTTGACATCTACAAACCGCTAGCCTACATGACGCCATACACGCTGTCTGCCATCTGGTCGGTAAGGTTGAAACTAGGATTCATCCGTGAAGAGCACACTTCTCCAGCGTGCCAGTGGCCATCGAAGGTGAGCATTTGCCCACTGATGTCGGTTACAACGCCGAACTGCAGTCAGGTCAAGACCCTGATGAGGACGACGAGCATGCAGATGAGCTTCCCTGAGATGGTTTCTGACAGTTTGTGCAGCAATTCTTCGGTTGTGCATACTCACATTTTCATCAGCTGTCCGGGTTGTCATGGTTCCACCTGTCACCAGAGGGCGGCAGAGACCGTCCCAGAGACATTAACAAAACTCAGGTGTGTCCAATTTACTCATTATGATTTCCCTGTTAAAAGATGTGTGTTTTCTGTTGTAGTAGCAGCAGTGTAAAAACAAATAGTCCTGAGCTACAGTAGCCCTGGCAGCAGCAGGGAAGAGAGACCGCTCCATCTCCATTCCTTTTTCATCATCAGACATTTCTATTTTCTATTCCAGGAGGGCCTCCTTAGCGCGTCGGGCCAGGGACCGGTGACAAAGCTGGGAATCAATGGACAGGGGCTTCCTTTCTCTCTGTAAATGCCAGATCACCACGGCTGAGCCAGAGAGGCTATTGTGTATTGAGTGGGCAGGCACTATTTACAGTCAGACTGAAAAAAATATGAAATGTGGAGATGGAGAATAGAGAAGGCTCTTATGAGGCTGTGGGACAATTATTCAAAGGCTTGTCAAAACGACTAACCGCTACATGCAACAAATGTGTTTACTCATATGCCGTATGAGTTGCATTGTGGTCTATTACTGATTACCCTGGGAAATCCAAGTTATTGCACCCCTGCATTTCTCCCTGTTCTTTGTTTTCCAAACCATTGATCCCCACTGTGAAATATATCCAAAGACACACAGCCAATTCCACTGCAAGGTAAGATACCATTATGGTTTTTGTAGTTTGAAACCTTGACTGTTTTGAACACAGACTCATCTCTGGTGGCTCTAATTATTTATGCATGCTCGTTATTTTGTTTACATATGGATGGGCTCCCGAGTGGCGCAGCGGTCTAAGGCACTGCATCTCAGTGCTAGAGGCATCCTTACAGTTCCTGGTTCGATTCCAGGCTGTTTCACATCCGGCCGTGATTGGGAGTCCCATAGGGTGGCGCAAAATTGGCCCAGCGTCGTCTGGGTTTGGCCGGGGTAGGCCGTTATTGTAAATAAGAATTTGTTCTTAACTGACTTGCCTAGTTAAAAAATGATATATATATATTGTTTTAATGCACTTGGATAAACTCCTGAGGCTCAAAAGGTAAGCCAATCTACTGATTCAAGCCACATGACTTGTTTGGTTCGATCTACGTTAGATAAATGACCTTATCCATTAGTAATAAGTCCATGTAAAATCCATTTATTTATTTAACCTTTATTTAACTAGGCAAGTCAGAACAAATTCAAATAAAATTAAATTGTATTCGTCACATTAGTTCATCTGGCAGGCTCATGTTACTGGGCAGCTCTTGGCTGTGCTTTCCATTGTAGTCTGTAATAGTTTGCAAGCCTTGCCACATCCAACAAGCGTCAGAGCCGGTGTAGTACGATTCGATCTTAGTCCTGTATTGATGCTTTGCTCTACCCTTTTGCTCAGTGCGGATATAACCTGTAATCCATGGCTTCTGGTTGGGGTATGTACGTACAATCATTGTGGTGTGACGACCCTCCCACTCTGTCTGTCGTATTCTTTCTCTTTGCTCTTGTTTTCCTTATTAGGGTCTCGGCGGGCGGAGCTGGCAGGGTTGTTAGCGACATGGGACACACCTGGGCCCAGGATAAATACACCTTTTCCCCATTCATTGAGGAGACTCTCCATGCAGACACAGTTATAGATTTTGGGTGTAGCATTTTTGTGGCCGTTTGTTTGCTTTGGCACCTTTCAACACCCCTCATTATCACATTTATGCATGCAAACACTCACATACACTACTGATTACTGACTACACGCCATTGTTAATTGTATTTAGTTTACTTCAGTTAATTAATATATTTAGTTATTCCTTATCTCCACGTTGTCTTCTTTTTTTGCTACGGACTTTGAGCCGGTTCGTGACAGTGGGGACGATGTCATCGATGCACATATTGATGAAGCCAGTGACTAATCTGGTGTACTCCTCAATGCCATCGGAAGAATCACGGAACATATTCCAGTCTGTGCTACCAAAACAGTCCTGTAGCTTAGCATCTGCTTCATCTGACCACTTTTTTATTAACCGAGTCACTGGTGCTTCCTGCTTTCATTTTTGCTTGTATGCAGGAATCAGGAGAATAGAATTATCATCAGATTTGCCAAATGGAGGGCGAGGGAGAGCTTTGTATGCGTCTCTGTGTGTGGAGTGAAGGTGGTCTAGAGTTTTTTTTCCTCTGGTTGCACATTTAACTTGCTGGTGGAAATTTGCATTAAAGTCTCCGGCCACTAGGAGCGCCGCCTCTGGATTAGTGTTTTCCTGTTTGCTTATGGTGGTATACAGCTCATTGTGTGCGGTCTTAGTGCCAGCATCGGTCTGTGGTGGTATGTGGACAGCTATGAAATATACAGATGAAAGCTCTATAGGGAGATAGTGTGGTCTACAGGTTATCATGAGGTACTCTACTTCAGGTGAGAAAAACCTTGAGACTTCCTTAGATATTGTGCTCCAGCTGTTTACAAATATACATAGACCGCCACCCCTTGTCTTACTTGAGGCTGCTTTTCTATCCTGCCGATAGTGTTAAACCCACCAGTTGTATGTTATTCATGTCGTCGTTCAGCCACAACTCAGTGAAACATAAGATATTACAGTTTTTAATGTCCCGTTGGACAGGAAAAGGAAAAAGTTTCTACCAGTTCTTGGTGAGTAATCGCTGTTCTGATGTCCAAAAGTAATTTTTGGCCATAAGAGATGGTAGCAGCAACATTATGTACAAAATAAGTTACAAACAACACAAAAAAACAAACCAAATAACACAGTTGGTTAGGATCACGTGAAACGTCAGCCATCCTCTCCGGCGCCATTCTACCCACTGTACAGTGAATTCTTATCTACAGTGACGGCCTACCCCGGCCAAACCTTCCCCTAACCCGGATGACGCTGGGTCAATTGTGAGTCACCCTATGGGACTCCCAATCAAGGCCAGTTGTGATACAGCCTGGAATCGAACCAGGGTCTTTAGTGACGCCTCTAGCACTGAGATGAAGTGCCTTAGACCGCTGCACCACTCAGAAGGCCCTAGACATGCAGCCATTCTGCATGTTTGTCAACAAAGAACTCACGCTTAATAAACAATGAGAAGTGGCGCAACAGATAGTCAAAAACAACTCGACCGGAGGTTATATTGACCAAAGAAAGAAAAAGGACATGCATCTGGTAACTAACGTTAGCAAAATGACTAAGTCTATGGTAACTCCTAGCATGCTAGTAGATACCATAGACTTCCAGTCATTGCGCTTACGCTAGTTACCATTGGCTTGCGAAACTACCTCTAACTTACTGGATGCAGAGACATAAGAATGGTATCCATGAGTTCATCTGACTTTTGGGAAGTAGATAAAGGGCTTCATTGCCAAAATCCCAAAGTTGAATGAAAAAAATAGACCTGAATCACCCTACATACCCCTGGAGAGTTGTTGTAAAGCGTGTGTCAAACTCATTCCATGGAGGGCTGAGTGTATGCAGGTTTTCGCTCCACCCTTGTACTTGATTGATGAATTAAGATCACTAAATATTAAGTAACTCTCCTCACCTGGTTGTCTAGTTTGACACCCCTGTTCTAAAGCATTTATGGGTTTAAGCAAGGTCAAGTAATATCTTTAAGACTCTAATAGCTATTTAAGACTAATAGCTCTGAATAGACAGATTCATACCGACACAGATACTAGCCAGAATATCTACACTCAGTGTATTAGGTACACCCATCTAGTTCCGGGTCGGACTCCCTTTCGCCTCCAGAACAGCCTACATTTTTCGAGCTTGGATTCTACAAGGTGTGGCATTCAAACGTTGCTCAATTGGTATCAAGGGACTAAACGTGTGCCAGGAAAACATTTCCCACACCATCACACCACCACTACCAGTGTGTACCGTTGACACCAAGCAGGATGGGGCCACGGACTCATGCTGCTTACGCCAAATTCTGACTGATATCAGCATGACGCAACATGAACCGGGATTCGTCGGACCTGGCAATGTTTTTCCACTCAATTGTCCAGTGTTGGTGATCGCATGCCCACTGGAGCCGCTTCTTCTTTTTAGCTGATAGGAATGGAACCCGGTGTGGTCATCTGCTCCGATAGGCCATCTGTGACATGGACCGACGAGTTGTGTGTTCCGAGATGCCATTCTGCACACCGCTGTTGTACTGCACTGTTATTTGCCTGTTTGTGGCCCGCCTGTTAGCTTATTCTTGCTGTTCTCCTTCGATCTCTCTCATCAATGAGCTGTTTTCTTCCACAGGACTGCCGCCGACTTGATGTTTTTTTTCTCTCTCTGTAAACCCTAGACACTGTTGTGCGCGAAAAGCCCAGGAGGCTGGACATTTCTGAGATACTGGATCGGTGCGCCTGGCACTGATATTCATATCACGCTGAAAGTCACCGGTCTGCCTGCTTTATATAGCAAGCCACGGCCACATGACTCACAGTCCGTAGGAGCGAACCATTTTCGTGAACAGGGTGGTGTACCTAATAAACCTAGTAATCTATAAGTTCATAGTGTCTGGTAGTTTTGATGAATAAAAAATTCATTACAATTATATTGTGTACAGTATATTGGATAGAGGGTTATACTGTAACTGTAGATTCCTCTAGCTCTGTTATCCAACCCACAGAACGAGTCATTAAATCAGATCTACCTTCACAAGGAGGTGGGAATAATTACTGTAAACAAAGGAAGAGCAGCATGGTTACCTCTTATTAATGCAGATGTTAAAACACACTCCCCTGCTTGCTTTCATTGACATAGATATTCTAGATTGTCTCTGCCAGCCCTCCTGAGGAATCTTCCTTGGTATTTGCTACTAATGCTCCAATAATAAATAATCACTTCTCTGCAGTATATCAAGCTGCTTCAATGATGCACAACAAAATATAAAATGATTGCTTACCTCACTACAGTATGTCTTAACTATTTGTCTGGAAGAATTTGAAAAAGGAAAAGAGCGTCTGCTAAATGACTAAAATGTCAACTAGAAAACGGTGTACAGGAATGTCATTAATGCAACACAGTACATGGTTCATTGGTGTTCTGGTTATGCTGGGTGGCAGTCAGAATCCCTCTTTATCTTCCTGACATTATTTGATTGTTGCCTACTTGAAAATGCAGTCCTAGTTAATAAGGTTAGGAGGTATGCCGCTCAGTCCGAGTCGACAGATATAAAGAATGGCAAGAACTCCCCAAATGCATCCCAGTAGATTTGAAAGATGAAATCCTAAATGTATGATATGATTTATATAACCTGTCTGCATGTGATCATGGTTTTCCTGACATTACTATCTACATTGACGCCCTCGGGGCATTGGGAGATTAATGACCACATTATTGGCATTCATTTTGACACTACTCTCTATAAACCATTTTGACATTTAGTGGAGCACAAGACCCTGTGAATCCCTACATTTCTAGACTGAGACATTTATCAGCAATAAAGATTAAAGGACAGACACCAAACATTTAGGAATAGGGTAATCTGGGGAAAGCTCTGCAATTGTTGTGACAAATACAACCGCCAGCTTCACAGGATTTCAAAAGGAATCACCACCTGCACTGGTAAATATGTTCTTCTGTGTGTTTCCTGACTGACTGGGGTCATGGGACCAAAGATGACATGGCTTACATGGCTGCTCAACTAGAAATGATGCCCGCTCAGTCACCCATGCGAGCCCGAGTTTGGCAGCGGACATGTTTGTACTTCCCTGTGAGTTGCTGAGCAAGACAGTGTTCGCCCAGGATGTGTTCATCAGGGAGCCTGGGAAGTGTGTAGTTCATGATTTGGACAAAAGGCAAGGGGACAGAGCCCTTACATAAAGCTCTGTGGCCCAGAACAGAGAACACAGAGAGAGCAGGAGAATTGAATAACGTTGTACATTTTTCTGGCGTAATAATTATTGATTACACACTCCCATAGCCAGGAGGGATGGCTAACAGGGTTGACTTGTATTTCACAAGAGAAAATAACTAAAAGGCTCACACAAAAGGAACCCGCCTAATCCAGAACCCGGGAAAATTGAGGCAGTCAAGAAAACATGGAGCCAAACAAATCTGTTATGTTGATGTGATTCTGTAGCTGATGTCCCAACAGTGAAAGGCTTTTGCAGATGTGTTGACACCACTATCAGTTGGGCAATTAAAGACTAAATAATTGCTGATTTATGCATGCCTGTTTGGGGACCCTATTAAAAGTGTTGGTGAATAAATAAGCAACTTCACCAATTCTATGAAATGCAGGCTCATTGATTGCAGAGAGGAGAGATTGGTCATTTGATAACAGTCCTGGATGTTGACCAACACACTAGCCTACAGCATTTTTTACATGCTCTATTAGAATTTGAAATTCTGTGTTTCCTGGGACCCAAGCTTATAAAAACATGCTATACGTACGTAACTATACGTAAATATCGGTACATATCATTCCCATTATGACTAAAACAAATGCAATATAGACAAACAAATAACAATGAAATGAAATACCCATATAAATAGCAATGCATGTAAATGTTTCCCTATTTAAAAAAAACTCATACTGTATCTGTCTAGGTTGGAACTGCTGCAATAAATCATTTTCATTCTGAACTGGAATAAACTGATTGATCACATCACACAGATGTATAACAGAACACACACACAGGCTCAGGTTTTTAATAGTGCAACCCTAAGTAACAGTACAGATACAAAATGATGAGGCCTACTACATCTTTATGTAGAAATTATTGTTTAAAAAAGTATCGGTTGGAACTGTTGCTGTTCAAATTTTTTATTCTGAACTGGAAGAAACTAATCACATCACACAGATGTAGACCAGAAAAACACACACACACACACACACACACACACACACACACACACACACACACACACACACACACACACACACACACACACACACACACACACACACACACACTCAATGAGAGGTGTGTGGCTGGTTGTAATTTTCAACAAGCAGGTCTATTCTGGGCTTAGTTTTTGACAGTGCAACATTGAGGTCATGCTCAGCATTGAGAATGTTTCTGTACTTGTTTTTTAAGTATGGCGGAGTTGAGAACCCCGATTCATTGGTATGTGATGCGAAACTGGATCAGAACATTACTGCTTTCTCAGCCAGGCAGGAGACCTCTTCCTGCTGTAGTTCTGCAACGCAGAACTGTGTGATTGTGTTTGCCTCGAAAAGCATCTTGCTGCCATTGCTTGCTTGCAGTGTCACTAAGGCCTCCATTTCTGGCAGACTTAGTCCTAGGTCTGATGATGACATTGCTTGAAAGGGATACCTCACCCATTGAAGTTGTTGAGATCCCTGTGGGTTAGTGAAGTACCGGTCAGAGTTCTGCTGCAGGCTGGCCATGTGCTCAGCCATGTCCATCTTCACACGGGTGAATCTATCTGCTCCAGGTGAGCTGACAGAAGAGGGAACATGCCATATGCTCCAGCATTCAGCTGTCACTGCCACAATCCCAGGCATGCGGTGAATCCGCTGATGCCATCTTCAAGCTCTACAAGCTCCAAAATGGTTGATTCCTTGCCCTGGAGGCTTGTGTTCAGCTCATTGAGCTTTCAGAAAAAGTCCGCCAGCCTAGCCAGCCACAGTTTGTCACGGAAGAGGTTTGAAAGGTCGCCGTCCTTTCTCCAGATATTCCAGAACCTCCTCTCTCACTTCCCACAGCCTCTCCACGACCCTCCCCCTAGACAACCACCTAACCTCACAACGAAAAAGCAGGTGCTCATGGTCTGCTCCCAATACCCTACAGATTCACCAACTTTACGACTGAGTCGAAAACAGCCCCTAGGTTAGGTTGTAATGCTTTTCTGGCCAAAGAATCCCTGTGCAGTATACAATGTGTCAGCTTCACATTGGGCACCACTCTGCAGACATGAGCTATGAATCCAGAGTTGCACCCAGTCATGTTTCTTGCACCATCAGTGCAAATCCCAACACAATTTGCCCTGTCAAGTTGCAAGTCTTTCAAATGATTGTCAACCACCCTGAAAATGTCCTCTCCCCTTGTTGTTGCTTGTAAATGGTCACAGAAAATAAATTCCTCCTGGATATCATCATAAAATACATATATTGTATATAGCATCAACTGTGGAATTCCAACCATCAACTGACTCCTACTGGACACCTACTCATTCAAGGGTTTTTCTTTATTCTGACTATTATTCTACATTGTAGAATAATAGTGAAGACATCAACACTATGAAATAACACATGGAACCATGTAGTAACCAAAATAAGTGTTAAACAAGTCTAAATATATTTGAGATTTGAGATTCTTCAAAATAGCCACCTTTTGCCTTGACAGCTTTGCACATTTTGATATACTGTAGCAGCCTTGTATGTAGGCGTACAAGGCAATTTTGTTAATCTCATCGTATCCTATCTCAATACAGCATTACAGGTAGTAGTATTAGCAATATTGACAGAATAAATCCAGTGATTTCATTTAAAAAAACACACCAGTGGAAAGTGTATTGGGATCATCAATATGCTTCAGTGATGGACTCAGCAGACCATGTGATGTATGAGCATAACTCTCATTTCCAAAGTGAAAGTCCACTGCCTGGTAATTTATGTGCCTACGAAATTAGACAACTCCAGTGCCAGGTTCTGAGTTAAATTTGCTATTGTATCTCTCTGTAGCTTATCTCAAATGATAGATGAATGCACGCCTTCAGGCTCGCAATCAAGTTGTCCCTCATTCGTCAAGGTTTTTCTCCTGTACTCTGTCTTTTGTAAGCCAACTTGTTGAAAGGAGAGTAGAAATGAGAAATCCTCCTGGTAATTAGTTAGCATAGAAATGGATCAAGATGGATGGGGAGCGAAAGCGTTTGTAGAGGACTCTTTTGGATGTGTGCCATTGAAATAATCGTTGAGCTTCTCCATGTATAGAACGAACGGCCCTTGCCAGTTGCCATACAAAGATTATCTGGAGACAAAAGAGAGAAATGAACCCAGCGCTCTTTAATGATTTACTACTTTTCATTTCACTTCCTCTTGTAATGAGATCATGCTGGGGAAAAAAACAAAGTTTTTCCTCAATGGTTTTAGGATTACACAAATTAATTTCTTAAAGTGCACTCAGGGACATTTGTTTATAATCCACCAGCGACAAAAATATAATTGGATTATAAATGGTGGAATGTAATTTTTTTGTATATTTTTTGCTTATCTTACGAAACTATTGTTTTCAATGTTTGTGGGATGACATGAAGTTAATCTTGGCAACGGAGGAGAACTTGGTTTGAGACGTAACACAGTCCATAGACAACGGTGTCATGGTCACTCTTATCCTACAAGACGTACACTTGCACAACAAATCAATGAAATCTGTTCATCCTGATAGGGGTTGCCATCCACCCACTGTTTTATGCAAATCAACCTTTTCCAAAGGAACGTTAATGACAAAGTAATAGTAATGACAAAGTAATTGTAATGAAGAAGGGGCAGAAAGAAACAACAACACTAATCCTCAAATAGAAGACACTACCGTATTACAAAAATATATTTGATTAAAAAACTATACGAACATTGGGATCATCCTTGTTGCAAAGTGCTCATTATCAGAGCTCAACAATAAAAACAACATATTTAAAAATGAAAAGTTATTGTTCTTTTTAAAACGAAATTATACCGTGGATTAAAAAATACTGCTGTGGTGCTGCAAGATTAACAAACACACGTTATAAAATGGGGGGTTAGAGCCCTGAATGCTGATTGGCAGACAGCCATGGTATATCAGACCGTATACCATGGGTATGACACAACATTTATTTTTACTGCTCTAATTACGTTGATAACCAGTGTATAATAAGGCACCTCTGGGGTTTGTGGTATATGGCCAATATACCACAACGTGATGCGTCGTGCCTAAGAACAGCCCTTAGCCGTGGTATATTGGCCATATACCCCCCCCCCCCCCCCCCCCCTTGCCTTATTGCTTAAGTATATCATGGGAGGTACAGAAATGTCATTGCCAAAATCACAATGGGCATAAAATACATGTTAATTATATCATTGCACTAGTCGGGGAGACAGTGCTCTGATTATTATGCCAGTGAGAGAGAGTTACAGAAGCTAATCAAGTCTCTAAGGTCTCATAATCTCCTTGGATGCCCTTACAGTTAGTGCTAATCTAAAACAGTATATTCTAAACACCATACAAAAACACTGACTCCCCTATACTGCATGCCGATACCTAAATACCAAACGCACACAATTGAATAATGGATAAAAAGAAGATTAAGACTTCTTACTGGTAATTACTTATCAGTAATACTAGCAATAACATTACAACACAATGTGGAATCCATGAGGTACTATGCTATGGTATAGTATAGCCGATATACAGTTTGTACCTCACAAGTCTGTATTACCATGTGGGTGCATCAAATACATCTTATACACACTGCAATTAACTTCTGCTTATCTTGAGGTTATTCAAGCATATGGATATTCACAAAATATACTGTGCCTAAATGAAATAATCATGGGTCAAAACGATGCCATGCTGAATCATCATCCTTGTAGACCTGTAAGGATTTGTGGTCCATGCTAATTTTGTCATCAGGGGACATATTAAAGATAAAACAGTTGGAGCTTTGGAGTGAGGAGACGGACTAAAGCTGTACTTAATTAATTCACTATGCTACTTTAGGCCCCCTATTCCCAGAGACGAAGCCCCAATGTAGGTGTTCTGTGTCAGGCAGGCTTAATGGCTTTGTCATTGCAGCTCCAATCGGAACATTATTTCCAGCATCACAAACTTCTGTGAAGTGCATCACCTGACCAAAGAAGACAGAGCAGCCACACAAAGACACTATGTCAAACACCATTATCCTTGCCCAACAATGCGCAGGCCTGTTAGTGAGAGGAGGGACTTTGATTGTCTGTGTGTGGCATTCCTTTCTGAAGACATATCTCACTATCAAAACCCAGAACTACCTTCTGTTAGCCAGCTTGATGGGTATACAGCATCCATATTAGGAAGTCTTAGCCAGCTTGATGGGTATACATCATCCATATTAAGAAGTCTTAGCCAGTTTGGTGGGTATACAGCATACATATTAGAAAGTCTTAGCCAGCTTGTTGGGTATACAGCATCCATATTAGGAAGTCTTAGCCAGCTTGATGGGTATACAGCATCCATATTAAGAAGTCTTAGCCACCTTGATGAGTATACAGCATCCATATTAGGAAGTCCCTTGCCATAGGGGTGGTCTTGGTCATGTGATCAAGAAGTGTGTTCCAGAAATACAGAAGGACAGAAGGACACATTAGAATTTCAGGACAGGACGTACATCCCACCTCTCCATCCACCATCATGGATGATGATGTATGCACACACAAAAAAAAGAGATACAATGCTTGCTGCAAGCCAACAAGCACTGTGTGAGATTTAACATTTCTATTGAATCCAAACAATGGGCCAAGTCCTAACTTGAGAAATCCATGTGTCATTAGAACTTTCCATAAATCGAGCGTTGATCTCGCATTAGGATTGTGTGCTGTGGTGGATTTCCATTTTTTTCACCTCAGATAATGAGTGGTAATCTGTGGATTTAGAGGGTGAAAAAGTGGAGATAAATTTAAGACAAGACCACCATCTGGATATCAACAATAGTGAACTGTGGCTACAAAATAAAAAAACTAAAGGGAGAATAGACCTACTGGAAGAGCAGAAACAGTGAAATCAGATCCTGCCCATGCAGAAATACTTTTCAGTACACCTCTGTCATTTTCACTCTCCAAACATTGAGAAGAGCCCCCCACCACATGCACTGCACTGGACGTTCTCCCTCAATTCCATGGAGAGATAGAGAGCTGTGAGTCAGGAGTCTGTAAAACGGACAGGTGAGTGGCAGGTCGTGGACTGACAGGTAATATGTGATTCTATGAAGCGTCCGGGAGTGCTGTGATGGAGTATCCATCATTGGTAGGAGGACTATTGATTGGAAGCACAGATTCAGTTCCAGGCAGTGCAGAGATGAAGCTACCCTGTATGGCAGTGATGGATAAGGTACTCTCCTATACCGGCCTCGCTCTCTCTGGATGTGTCTGAAATGGCTCCCTATCCCTATGTAGTGCACAAATTTTGACCAGACTTCTACGGCCCCTGATGAAAAGTAGTGCACTATACAGTAAGGAATAGCGTGCCTTTTTAGACGCACCTTCTCTCTCCTCGCTGCTTCAGGGGCTTCTCCCTTCACATTTACCATCAGCAATCCCAAATACCAACTCCCGCTTTCATTCCATTGGCCGGAATGATCAATTACCAACTCTTCCTGTCATAGCCCCACCGAGTGGTCTTTCATCAAATGGCAATTATCATACCGAAAATTAAACAATTCTAACTCAACAAAGCATGAGAATAATTCCCCTGCAATTTGAGTATTCCCAATCTGTTATTATAAAGATTCATAGAAATGGATATTTGCATGGTTGGTGTGTGAGAGAGCAGCATGAAACCAATGCACCGTCATGAAAGTTCAGTGAACCCACCTAGATGAATCCTTATGTAACCTATTGAGATGAAAAAAAACACTTTGCGTTATTCACTAAATTTCAGCTAATTGATATTCAGATGGAACTGGGTGGAATAGAGCGTTCCATAATTGTATTGGGTCTATAACAGCCCTAATACATCACTCTTAACTTCAGGAAGCAGCAAAGGCCCTCCCAAGTTTACTTAGAATATGACTGCCTTGGTAGAGGACTAGATGTGGGGTAACATGTCCACCCATTTCCTATTAAACTGGTCATTCTGGAAGCTTTCATTATGCACAGACTATTGGTCCTACCATACTACACTAGGAGGTTGGGTATCACATATTATACATCTGGATGCCCTACTGTTTCTGCAGTGAACATCGTTGCCTTGCCTGACAGTCTGGAACTAGTCCTCATGTCAACAGTCTGTTGAGGGAATGTTAGCCTTATTATGAGACAAACTTCCATCAGGTATTGAGAGAATGGTTCATCCCACAAAGCAGGAATAAACTGGCACCAAAGCTATGAAAATAGCACCACTGCCTTTAGGAAAACTATTTCAAGTCGTACGTCATTGGGGAGTTCCTTAATTAGAACACATTACTTCAGGGACAATGCATTGTTTTTCATTACCAAGAAAACTAGTCCCGTCAACAATACACAACATATCCATCTCCAAAAGGTTTCCCTCCCCCGACATATTCTTCTACTTCTGAAAGACAGTAAGCCGGCAGTATCTGCCAAAGATGAGAGTTGTATGTTGTTATAGTCAAAATGAGGGTGTTTGCTACAGCTCCCCTGCTGTAAGGACCTGTCAGTGAACACAGAAACACAAAGGCCGTCTGGCATCTCCCCTGCTGGTCCTGCTATCGTGACATTTTCACTCCTGAGCAGATGGTACAGAGCAAGGAAGTGAGGAGAAACAGAGGCCTTCAAAAAGTACCATCTGAAGTAAAGGAAAGTAAACACAAATAACAATATTGACACCTCTGTGTTTCTGTATTCCTGAAATATGGTGCACTAAATGATAACATTGACAATACTCTACAGGCTATACCCTAATTGCACTTGGTCATTTTCAGGCAACTGTGCCAACAAGCATTTGTGACACGCCACTCCACACAACTATAAGCCTTAATGCTCAGTGATCTGCTTTAGTGCCATTTATTACAGAGCACTAGTGCAGTCAGAGTGCAGAGATATTGATCACAAAACCATTACTTGTCATTTCACATGAACAATAACATCTCAAAGGTGATTGAAAGTGCTCTAAAAGCCAGATCAACAGATGTGGAAGAAAACGTTTTTTTAACACTAGTCCATCCTCCTGGAGGCGAATAAAGAATGAGTCAAATCAAACAAGACATATTTCTTCAGGGAAATATAGGAAACCGTTTTATGTCCTTAAATAGTAAGATCCAGTTCTAACCAGTCAGCCCTTCTCTCAGCACTGACTGTCCAACATGCCTTATCCAGATGCTCTATCCACACCTAATAATACTGAAGTCCGTCTAGATACCCAGGACTAGAGTAGAGCTGTTTGAAAGCCGAGAACACCAGATCCTCCTTCTGCTCATAATTAGGAGAGTTGGACCTCCGTCTGAAAAAGAGGCCATAGCTCGGCTCCAAACTGCACGGCTGCTGCCATAGAGACCGGTGCACTATGAAGAAGAAAGTCCACTTCAGTATGCAACTATTTGATAAGGCAAGGGTGGAGGGGTTTTGACTGTAGTCCTGTTCCTGATCAACTTGGTGTTGGTCCTCATAGCCTCGATTCCATGTTCAATAGTATTGTAACAAATATAATAGAATACACAGTAGAATAAATCATATATTGAGGAGTGATGTCACGAGCTGGTTCCAAGATCTGATTATGGATACTGACAAGTCCTCTCTGTTAGGTGTCTTACAGAGGAATACGCTACATTAGGAAAGTCAATGGGTTGTTTGTTGACATAATGTCCTTCCTTACTACAGACACCTCTGGAGTGCAAATGCCAAGCTACAAATGACTATTCATTTTGCTGTTCTGTTTTGCATATCTCTAGTCGGTAGGTCTTTGTCTCAGTACAGCACATGGCTAGAGAATGACAAGTCCCTTTGAAAGTGCATTTCATAATACTGTGTCTAAGCTACATCACTCCTCTTCAACTTAGCTTCAGGCCACTGAGGCCCATTTGATCTAAGAAATGTTGGCCCAAAAATATTTCCTGTAAAATATAACAGTTATTAGAAGGACGCGTTGACCCTATCAATATAGAACACAGAGCACAGTTATTTTGAAATGTGTCATCTCAAACATTTCATGCGTAATATGTCTTCCAGACTGATCCTGTGGGTTTTCTGAGCAGAACCCATTAGGACGATCTCTGAGCTCTCTGTAGGCTTCATACAGGTTTTCAAAGAGAAAGCTATACAGACTCCCTGCCTGAAAGGGCCTACAATACTCTCACCACTGCTACTAATTGCTCTGTATAGCAAACTTAATGAAGTAAATGTCATCCATTCTTCTAAACACAGTGTGTTCTCATCCACCACTGAAGTTATTGATACAGTAGGGCTGTATCTCTTTAAAACCTCAACAATGTGATTGCTTTGAGCACTCGTTTCTCTATAACCTTCTGTTCTTTCAAATACTGATCACATAGAAAATGTCATTGACATCAGGCGTGACCTCGTTGCAGGTATATTTTTGCCTAAATCAAACAATTTGAATCTTAGAAGCCAGGCTGAGTACTTTGGCTCTAATTAATGTGTATTAGAAAGGACTCTATTTAGCATGCCCTGAGTGCACAAATGTAAGCAAACGCCTTCAATAACTCCTGCTTTAATTCAGATTATGCTGGCAACAATTATTTTCCACGAGGGAGGCAACAAATCCAATTTGGGCTTGAGTGGCTGTTTTTTTAATAAATCACCCTTTTCCCATTCAACTGACTCTGACAGGAAAAAGGAAATAAGAGTTTAACAAAATGACAACGTGTCCTCTGGAAAGACAGCTATGAGACCGGGTATGTTGTCAGGAGGTCAACTCCTAGGAAGAAACATTCAGTGTCGAGGGGCAGGGGCCGTCCACTGTGTGTGTGTGTGTGTGTGGTTTGGTGTGTGTGTGTGGTTTTGTGTGTGTGTGTGTGTGTGTGTGTGTGTGTGTGTGTGTGTGTGTGTGTGTGTGTGTGTGTGTGTGTGTGTGTGTGTGTGTGTGGTTTGATGTGTGTCAGGGGAGAAGAGGCACTCTGTGTTTGTCAGAAGTAGACGTGCCGGGTAAAGGAAGCTTGACCTCAACAGATAAGAGTCAGAAACTATGGACTGAAAATCACTTCAGAATGGGTACATAGCAGATCAGGTGAGATTTTTGTCCATATCACCAAGCTTTAGTACATAGACACAGGTTTAATTGAATTACTACTTGCTTGGATATAAAAGTTACTGCCTTACAGAAGCAACTGTGTCTGTTTTTTATGTCAGAAACAAATTAATGCTCTATTATGCTTTAAAATTAATTAGAAGTTAAAAACAACAAACTGACCTTGAGAGAACAGAAATGTGATTGGAATAGTGGGCTACTGTATTATTATGTGAGAATGTTGGGTGCATCATAAGAAATACAAAACATGAATACGTTTTTGTAGGGAACATTATGCAAATGCGTTTGAACAAAACAAGCAGGAGGTATAATCGCTGAATAGATTCTTCCATCATGTCTCTTTATGGTAGAGCACCTATCTTCGCCAGTCAGATGGCCATTTACCATACCTCGACTGACTCCCACTATGAAGTTACATTTGCTTTAGTTGATGTGGTAAAAGGACAACCTATACAACTAATGTATTTTCCTGTGTTACCAGACAGTTAGATTTCCTTTTTTGCTTTTCCTTTTTTTGCTCACTAGATCCAGAGATCATGGACCCATGAAAATAAGCATAGTAATGAATGTGTTACTTTTGACACACTGTAAAGTAAGAAATTAATACTATTCTGGTGTTTTCAATTATAAAGAGACATCTTTGGTCAATCTAAATCATTCTGGTTAGAAAAGGGCACTGTAATGAGAGATTGAATATGAATATGACTGCACACCACATAATAATTTAACGCGTTCATCAATTTTCTACGTAGTTATTACACATTGATTACACTATCACTCGTATTTCGATTCATCGATTCATCGATACGTATGCTATGATGCTGGTAAAGTTGTCTCGCGCACGTACAGTGCTGGTCATAAAAAAAAGGCTTGCTAGCTCATGGATGCAAACAATGTTCTTCCCTCCCTGACCAAGGCCCTTCTCCCCCGAATGCTCAGTTTGGCTGGGCGGCCAGCTCTAGGAAGATTCTTAGTGGTTCTAAACTTCCACTTAAGAATAATGGAGGCAACTGTGGTCTTGTGGACCTTCAACGCTGCGGAAATTGTTTGATACCCTTCCCCAGATCTGTGCCTCGACAAAATCCTGTCTCGGAGCTATACGGACAATTCCTTGGAACTCATGGCTTGGTTTTTGCTCTGACATGCACTGTCAACTGTGGGACCTTATAGACAGGTGTGTGCCTTTCCAAATCATGTCCAATCAACTGAATACTTTCCGAATGAACTGTATATCTAATGGTAATGAGTAACAATAATTAGGACTTTATTATTAACACAAGCTGATCTTCCTTTTATCACAAATAACTCATTGAACCATTTAATGTAAGAATATTCATTTTTTGTTTAACCGTTCATGGCGCCTATTTAGAATGTTTCATTACGAGTTGAAGAGGGGAACGGAAAAGAAAGAGGGGCACCAATATTCAGTTATTAGTTATTTAACAATGATACCATTCAGGTCAGTCTGAGTGGCAAATCAGCCATATAATTTCCATTGGTTTTGTTATGTTTTATGCACTTGGTGAACATTATGGGTTCGGCTTTGTAGACTGTATTGAATCTCTTGACTGTAGGAGGAAGCATAAATGACTGTTCAATGCAGAGCTGTCAGTGCATTATGTTATCCAAATAGGGAAATCATTTTATTACCTCACAATTCAATTGCACAATATCATTCAAAAGGCAAGACCCAAAATCTGCTCTCATCCAAACCATTGAGGCCAATATCAAATCAAAGCACTGTCTTGGGTGAATACAGATGGAATGCACGGTAATAATGATGCATCTTAGTCACATTCCCATGTCCTAATCCCATGTTGCGCTGCACAGCACACCATGTCCTTGATTT
Source organism: Salvelinus namaycush (assembly GCF_016432855.1). Classification (NCBI taxonomy): domain Eukaryota; kingdom Metazoa; phylum Chordata; class Actinopteri; order Salmoniformes; family Salmonidae; genus Salvelinus; species Salvelinus namaycush. The sequence goes on along the minus strand of NC_052340.1, from coordinate 10,405,341 downwards.
CTGTGACTGTGTTCCCCAGCAGGATGAGGCTGTGTGGAGGAGGATGGAGGAGAGGAGCCCTTTCGGCCTGTAGCTGTCACCTGTGAGCTGCTGATAGATGTCTGTCACTCTGTTCGTCACACAGATCTGGGCCCAGGTGCTGGTGTTGGGGACAGGCCCAGTTGCCCCTTATCTCCCCGTTTCAAAGAAGCCTGCCTGTCACTCTGTGATGACATCACAGTCTCCACAGGGACTTCCTGGTCCTATTGCAGCTTCCTTGTTGAAACAACAAACTTTATCATTCCCCAAGTCCTGGCAATAGATGAAGAATCCTACACTCCATTACGCTCAACATTATTCATGTTATTTTATTATAGATTAAAAGAAGGAAATAAATAGAGAACTAGTGGATTGATGAATGCATTCTACTTGATGCATTCCCTACACCATCTAATTATTGTGCCTTCACAATAACATGGTTCTTTTGCATGAACTTTACTAGTCACAGTTTTTTTCATATTGCAGGTCAAAACCGTATCAACAATATCAACACTAGCCATGCTTAACAACACCTATAGGGTTTAGACCAGCAGGCTAACACTGTTGTCTTGAGGTGCACCAAACACCCAGGTTTGATACCCAGTTGGTTACATTGGTGCCAGGACTCAAATTACACAGCTGATGTCCATCTTCTGCTGAGATTACCGTGTAGGAGGAGGTCAAAGGATTCACAGCCTTAATTTGTTGAGAAAGCTCTTGTCTGACACCTGATTGGTTATAGGTCCAGAGAATACTGCAGGCCTATGTTTGAATTAATTTGTGATTTATATTTGATTAACTGAAGTACTGAAGAACTTAGAATTGTGTTCTGATGGCCACCTGCTGACAAGCAGAATTAGCCTTTCTCTGAGGGAGGCAAACACTTTCCACAAGAAAAGTGGGCCTACACCGAAAAGTTAATCTGTTGGTAAAGGAGACAGACATTCTGTGGCAGCACAAACATTCTCTCTGAGCCAATTAGTTTGAATAACTCAAGTCTCCTCTGCTACACAAATGTACTGGCTGTAGAGCTAGGGAATGACAAGCAATCCGTTTGTATGCCTGTCTCCAACCCAGCAAGGACATACCGTGAGGAAGAAAGGCATTTTTGGACACGCAACGTGTTCAGTGTCTCACATTCAGCTTAATCCCCCCACTCTCTTAATGCCAAGTTCCCAGCATGCAATTATGTCCTTGCTCACCACTAGAACACAGCTAGTTGTGGGGCCAATATGGTTAGAAGACTGGCTCTGCTTTCCAGGGACTGGGCCACAGCCACTGCTGCTCATGACTTATCGTTACTCACAATGTGTTGTGGAGCTTATTGTGGTGGGAACACATCAATGTACAAATAAAATGTATAAATTCTGACCTCAATAGAGACTGTTGTCATAGGGAGTAGGTGGTATACAGTGGGGAGTGAAATATAAATGAAAAGAAATATTGGTGGATGTTGAAAGATCGTGTTTGCTACCTCGCCCTGAATTTGAACTCAGACAACAGGATTTTTTTTACTATAATAATGCATGTTATAAGAATTCAACAGCCGTTCCATGAATTTAACAGCATTAGTATAACAAATCTCAGTAACTGTACTCAAATAAACAGAAAGGCAGAGAACTTGCTATTTTCTGCTGATAAACTTAACAATAAAAACAAACCCACACTTTAACAGTATGCATTTTCCTGCCAAGATTTATTCAGTGTTTAAATGACATGGACAATCAGGAATGTGTGCTTTTTAAACAGTACCCTTTTTTCTTGCCAGGATTTATTCATAGTATGCCTTCCTGACAGTCTATTTCATTTCAACATACAGTACTGTACAATGGCTTTAAACTCACACTGAGAGAATACACAGTCAGCAAAATAATTTGTTTTTGGTCATGTTGAGATTTGGGGATTTTTCAGGCATATGGTCACCTTCAGAGTGCACGGGAGATGTCACTAGAGATTGGCATCATGCTGTAGTGTCTCAGTGACCTAGAAAACAAAAGCTGCTGTAACAGCTGCCAAGAGGCCAAACAGAAAAGTTATCTTAAAAAGAGAAGTTGTGTCCCCAAGTTCTCATTCATAAAAGGCTCTTGTATTTCCCTTGGTACAATGAATGAAAAGCAATTCAGAGAAATGAAATACTATTATTATTTGAATTTGTTGTATGCCCAGTCATTTATTAGCAGCTAATTTGATACATTTGAAATCAACATAACTCATAACCAAATCATTCCATCCTCAGCAAAAGGCCATCGGAAGCTAATTAAAAACAGTGGATCAAATTTAGTAATTTGAAATATAAACAACCAGCTACAAACACCTGCAGGTAGGTTATAATGCTGGGAAAGTATACCCACTGCTTAAAGTTGAATGAGAAAGGTAATTATCATTATGCACCTTTAAAAACATCAGTATGTATGCTGGATACAGTACTAAAAGTAAAACAGGCATATGTCGGAGTATGCTGTCCCCCAATCAAAATTGTAAGAATGGAATCAGATTTGTCATTTCGAAACAAATATTAAACTATTCGTCAAAAAAATATAAAATAAATATTTTTTGTTGCCAAGTAGACATGATTGCTAACATTAGCGAGCTCTAGTCGGATAATTGCTTGTTCTCTATATGATAAATTCTTAAAATGGTGAGCCAACAACTTAGCATTATATGTTTCCAAAAATCAACATTATGACTGATCAAAACTTGTTCTTACAGTCTGGCTTTGTCTTTTCCCTCTGCAACAGAAACATTTTGCGCTTCTTGGCACTCTGGAATATTGATAGAGATGTGCTCCATGCAAAAACATTATGTGAACACGCAAATCAGCAAAAAGTGATTTGAATCAAAGTAAAACTAATAGAATCTGAATGTTTCTAGGTTTTGGGGTCATCCCTAATATACACTGCACATCAGTGGAGGCTCCTCAGAGGAAGAGGAGGACCATCCTCCTCAGTGAATTTTATCATAAAAATTTAAATGGTGAAACATTAAAAGAGCTATAATTTTTTATAAAACTATACAAAATATATTCACGTCACCGAATAATGGATTAAAATATGTTTTGCAATTAAGGTCTATAGTAGCCTCAACAGCACTCTCCTTCCTCCGTCCTCCTCTGGGTACATTGACTTCAATACAAAACCTAGGAGGCTCATGGTTCTCATCCCATTCCATAGACTTACACAGTAATTATGACAACTTCCGGAGGACGTCCTCTAACCAGACAAAGAGCAAAAAAGGCAAATGTGCCCGACAGCCTCAATAATATGTAGCAAAAATTTGAAATTGTATTTTTTACATTGGATAAAAGTAGAGACTCAGAGATAGAAAATGGTATTCATACACTACAGTTGAGGAACAACGGGAAAGTAATTCTGCTTCGAAAGTTGATAAACTTGTAACCCCACTTTTGGGAACAACCCTGGAATGTTTTGGAACACCTACTGGAGAGCTCTTATTTTTCTACACCCATTCAGCATCTTTCACACCCTCTTAACGCTTAGCCCCACCCATCTCTTTAAGGATTCACATGTGAGGCCATGTGGTAAACACACGCTATATCAAATAAAATCTAAGTTTATTTGTCACATGCACAGGATACAGAAGGTGTAAATGATACAGTGAAGTGGTTACTTGCAGAGTAGCAATATCAAAAACAGAAAGTCAAAATATCAAAAACATTATTAGATGACGCTTACCCGACACACGTCTCTAAATTGATGGGTCATGTGAAGGAAATGCTATAACCACTCCCCAGCCTCATCTAGCTAAGAGGATGAGTCACTATAGTCTAGACATCAAATCAAATGTTATTTGTCACATACACATGTTTAGCAAATGTTATTGCGGGTGTAGCGAAATGCTTGTGTTTCTAGCTTCAACAGTGCAGTAATATCTAACAAGTAATATCTAACAATACACACAATCTAAAGGAATGGAGTTAAGAATACATAAATATATTTGGACGACATGTACACATGTTCATTAAATACAATAGATGGCCATAATCACCCCCACAGCTGGTTAATTTGATGGGTCATCTAATAATCCGGCCAAAGTCTAGTTTTTTGGTTATATGTGTAGCTAGCTAGGTAGCTAAACAATAAACCGGCATAATCCCAACTCATACTACTACCAATACAAACATTGTCATAGCTGTAATATGAATCTGCAGGTAGCTAAAGCTAACAAACTAGGTTCAATTTTAGCTAGCTAACATTAGGCTATAACTAGCAATGGAAATGTTTTCTGATTCGAATAACATTCTACACAGATCATACACGCAATGTTACCTAGCGAGCCAGCAAGCTAACGCTTGCTAGCTAACTAACAGTACAGTTTAGCTTGCAATAAAAACAAATTTTCTGACAAAATTAGAAACTTATATCTAAAATGTAGCTAGACTCTTACCCATATACATGGATGAATGCTTCACAGCAGACTAGAACCTGTAGCTAGACTCTTACCAAAAACATGGATGAATGCTTCATAGCAGACTGGAACCATTTAACTCCATTTTGTTTATAGCTGCATCTTGTTTGGCCAGCGTTGTGTTAAGTCACTCTGGTTCACACTGACCGTGGTGTGTGCAGAAAGTAGTCCATCACTTTTTCCAACTGATCTGTCGATAGCGCCTGCTAAATTCAGGGAATCAATGTTGTTGAGAAAAGTTACAAAACTTTTTGAGTTCTCGATGGCTAACGTTATATCTTTCAGAAATGGCGCTGTAGAAAGGACTGTCAACACAAACAGCTCACGTTATAGACAGAAGCAGCTACACGGCAGACCAATCCAAACCTGCCTCCTGGCATGTCCAGCCCATCCATTATCTCAGCCAATCATGGCTAGTGGGAAGGTTCCTGCCTTTTTCCGTGGCTAAACCAACTAGGCTAGTAATTTAAGAATTGTATTCATATTCATGGCTGGAATACAAGTTTGTTATTAAGGCACATGTTCCAGAAGGCATTTCTGCCTTTTGATAAAAAAAAATATTTACGTTCAAATGCCGCTCCTGTGAAGTAGGGATGTGCGACATACACCTAGTTTCCTGAAATAAGTCACAAATACATTTCTTCAAAAATGAAAGAGAAGCAAGAGAAAGAGAGAGCTAGCTATATTTCGTTGTATTTTTTCACTTACTTAGCTAGCTAGTTTAGCCAACTCAAACACCCGGCTAAAACAGAGAGGGATGCTATGTTAGCTAGCTGGCTATAGCTATCCAACACTGGAACTCTTCCAAGTGAAGGTAAGCTTTTGGTTTTATGAATTTATTGCCACTGGGGCCCAAATGTATAACTGATAAACTGCTTGCTGACTGTACACTTTCACTTGCTGACTGTACACTGCATTGCATGATTGTAGTGGGTTTACTAATGCGTTAGTTCATATTTTTGTGGTATCCACCCCCCCAATTTCGATCTTGTCTTCGATCTTAACCGCCACTGGTGTACATCCTATCCACGTGTGTGAAATCTTTTTCCAAGCATCACATATTCCCTATATCCCCCAAGCTCCAATGACACAATGAATATGATAGTAATTTTCAAAAATATCAATGAGATTTAAAAACAATAGCCTTTCTTATCGAGACTACAACAAGCTCATTTTGAAATGTTTGCAATTCAAGCCAAGGCAAATCCCAGTATTGAGATGCTGTTGATGCTTGATAGTTATAAGTAATTTAAAAAGCAGCAATGTGATCTGAACATGACAATGGGCCATTAAGTCGTCTTCTTCAAGTATACTACCGTACAAATAAGTTATTCTGACGGCAAAAAACAAACGGTTCGCCAAATCATATCTCTAAATGCCTGGTGGGCAGCAGACACTGTAGGCTAAATATTCCGGAATTCGCCTTTGCTTCAAAAATACCAGGCATGTGTCAGCACTGTAGCTATGAGGCCACCCACACCTATTGTCACATCTAGCGTAAGCCTGTCTCTTTGTTTAGCTTGAAAGTAATGCTGTGCGCCATGCCTGGATAGGCAGAAAACGTCAGGCCACAACTTTCACTGAGCCATTATGAGCCATTAGGATGATTTGAAATGTGAAGCTTACTCACATCATTTATCTATTCCCTGCAGAGGAAGCTGAGAGAGAGAGGGAACAACAACTGAAAACTGTGTGAAACTGCAAAGAGGAAATCTATCACTGCCTTAAACCCTGGCAGTTATTGTCCCCCCAGGGTGCTTACTGAATATCAAACATAAATGCAGTTAAAGAGGAGGAGAGGGACTCAATTACATCAGCCTCCATGACAAACTAATGAGATAGGAATCAATGGATGAGTTATCAGGTTTACCCCCCAAACCCCTCTCATTTCACTGCATTAGCTGCTTGCTGCACAGACCACGAGAAAAGGACTGGGCTGAACAATGAACCTACCCATACGCTGAGTGAAATATGGCCAGGGGTGACAGTCCAGAAAACATTTGTTGTTATATTTAGGTGGAATAAGAGGATTCAAAGGGGTATCTATGGCTTCAGGTAGTCAAAAGATATTGTTAGAAATGAGAATGCTGTAACACATACTGGTCAAAATGCCTTTGACAACAACAAGCGAGAGATATTATCTTCAGATGCAATTTACAGGGTGTCACCCAAATTACCCAGCGACCAACCTTTCCCGCTTTACTACGGGATCCTGACAGATCAAAGCGATCACTGAGGAGGCTGCCAGGTGCTGTTGATGGAGAATGTCACTCGTGATTTACGAGATATATTTCACAGACAGAGAAAAAAAAGAACTAACATGTAAACGAGCCTACTACTACAAACTGTGGTGTGTGCGTGCATGCGCATGTGTGTCATCAATTCCGGCTACCCGGATAAAGCACTAAATAAACTTCAGTTAGTGCTAAATACGGCTGCTAGAATCCTGACTAGAACCAAAAAGTTTGATCATATTACTCCAGTGCTAGCTTCCCTACACTGGCTTCCTGTTAAGGCAAGGGCTGATTTCAAGGTTTTACTGTTAACCTACAAAGCGTTACATGGGCTTGCTCCTACCTATCTTTCCGAGTTGGTCCTGCCGTACATACCTACACGTACGCTACGGTCACAAGACACAGGCCTCCTAATTGTCCGTAGAATTTCTAAGCAAACAGCTGGAGGCAGGGCTTCCTCCTATAGATCTCCATTTTTATGGAATGGTCTGCCTACCCATGTGAGAGACGCAGACTCGGTCTCAACCTTTAAGTCTTTACTGAAGACTTATCTCTTCAGTAGGTCATATGATTGAGTGTAGTCTGGCCCAGGAGTGTGAAGGTGAATGGAAAGGCTCTGGAGCAACGAACCGCCCTTGCTGTCTCTGCCTGGCCGTTTCCCCTCTCTCCACTGGGATCCTCTCCCTCTAACCCTATTACAGGGGCTGAGTCACTGGCTTACTGGTGCTCTTTCATGCCGTCCCTAGGAGGGGTGCGTCACTTGAGTGGGTTGAGTCACTGACGTGATCTTCCTGTCTGGGTTGCCCCCCCTCGGTTTGTGCCGTGGCGGAGATCTTTGTGGGCTATACTCGGCCTTGTCTCAGGATTGTAAGTTGGTGGTTGAAGGTATCTCTCTAGTGGTGCGGGGGCTGTGCTTTGGCAAAGTGGGTGGGGTTATATCCTTCCTATTTGGCCCTGTCCGGGGGTATCATCGGATGGGGCCACAGTGTCTCCTGACCCCTCCTGTCTCAGCCTCCAGTATTTATGCTGCAGTAGTTTATGTGTCGGGGGGCTAGGGTCAGTTTGTTATATCTGGACTACTTCTCCTGTCTTATCCGGTGTCCTGTGTGAATTTAAGTATGCTCTCTCTAATTCTCTCCTTCTCTCTTTCTTTCTCTCTCTCGGAGGACCTGAGCCCTAGGACCATGCGTCAGGACTACCGGGCATGATGACTCCTTGCTGTCCCCAGTCCACCTGGCCTTGCTGCTGTTCCAGTTTCAACTGTTCTGCCTGCGGCTATGGAACCCTGACCTGTCCACCGGACGTGCTACCTGTCCCAGACCTGCTGTTTTCAACTCTCTAGAGACCGCAGGAGCGGTAGAGATACTCTTAATGATCGGCTATGAAAAGCCAACTGACATTTACTCCTGAGGTGCTGACTTGCTACACCCTCGATAACTACTGTGATTATTATTATTTGACCATGCTGGTCATTTATGAACATTTGAACATCTTGGCCATGTTCTGTTATTATCTCCACCCGGCACAGCCAGAAGAGGACTGGCCACCCCTCATAGCCTGGTTCCTCTCTAGGTTTCTTCCTAGGTTTTGGCCTTTCTAGGGAGTTTTTCCTAGCCACCGTGCTTGCTGTTAGGGGTTTTAGGCTGGGTTTCTGAACAGCACTTCGAGATATTAGCTGATGTACGAAGGGCTATATAAATAAATTTGATTTGAATAAAGGGAAGTAGCCATGGTTGTCCTCACTATGAGATTACAGTGTCTCCATCTCTTCAGGATCAGTGACCATCAGGAGCCTGCCCCGTGTGGGCCAACCAGGCCCCATACTGCACCGCTGCAGCCCCCCTCATCTCTCCTGACAGAGTCATTATGCGCCTTTATGGCGGATCGTAGGCGCAGGCAGCCAACCGCAACACATCTGAATACTGATGCAAATGAAACATTTGCCACAACTACTCATCATTTAGGTTGAGTTCCCCACTTTTAGTCAGGCCGGGCTCTACCATGCTAATTATTACCAACCCCCTTTAAATGGCTCTTTATCCCCCACGATGCTGTACCTGCCACGCATTCCATTAGTCCTGTGTACTAGAGATGTCAGTGATGCCTGGAAAAACACTACACGTCTATTGATCAGTTATGCATATATTTATAAATGTTTGCATAACTATGCATCAAGCGACTGCTGCCATTTACAGAACAGCAGCTGTTGCATACACTGGTTAAAGAACATATGCCTAGCATAGTACTCAATCTAAAAGCTTTTACTATACAAATGGATAAGTGAATGGATTTTGAAAACATCAATGAAGTCTGGAGGAGTAGAAGAGAGTACCCTTTTTATAAGTTACTAAATACATTTTCCTTACATTTGCAGTAAATTGGATAGGTTTCAGCGCCATGCTGACCTGGCAAGCCTTAATGGACTTTTCTAATCTTCATAAGGTGTCCATTTTAGGACTAACTACCTAAATGGACCCCATTAAATCAAATCAAACGTTGTCACATGCGCCGAATACAATAGGTGTAGACCTTAGCGTGAAATACTTACTTACAAGCTCTTAACAGTGCAGGTCAAGAAAGAGTCAAGAAAATATTTAACAAATAAACCAAAAAATGTATGAAAAGTAAGACAATAAAATAACAATAACGAGGCTATATACAGGGGGTACCGGTACCGAGTCGATGTGCGGGGGTACAGGTAGGTCAAGGTAATTTGGTAGGGGTGAAATGACAATGCATAGATAATAAACAGCGAGTAGCAGCAGTGTAAAAACAAATGGGGGGGGGGGGGTCAATGTAAATAGTCCAGTGGCCATTTCATTAATTGTTCAGCAGTCTTATTGCTTGGGGCTAGAAGCCTGTTGGTCCCAGACTTGGCGCTCCGGTACAGCTTGCCGTGCGGTGGCAGAGAGAACAGTCAGACTTGGGTGACTGGAGTCTGACAATTTTTTGGGCTTTCCTCTGACACCGCCTAGTATATAGGTCCTGGATGGCAGGAAGCTTACCCCCAGTGATGTACTGGGCCGTACGCACTACCCTCTGTAGCGCCTTACGTCTGATGCAACCGGTCAGGATGCTCTCGATGGTGCAGCTGTAGAACTTTTTGAGGATCTGAGGACCAATGCCAAATCTTTTCAGTCTCCTGAGGGGGATAAGGTGTTGTCGTGCGCTCTTCATGACGGTCTGGTGTGTTTGGACCATGATAGTTCGTTGGCACCAAGGAACATAAAACTCCAGACCTGCTCAACTGCAGCCCCATCGATGTTAATGGGGGCCTGTTCGGTCCGCCTTTTCCTACAGTCCACGATCAGCTCAATTGTCTTGATCACATTGAGGGAGAGGTTGTTTTCCTTGCACCACACTGCCAGGTCTCTGACCTCCTCCCTATAGGCTGTCTCATCGTTGTCGGTGATCAGGCCTACCACTGTTGTGTCATCGTCAAACTTAATGATGGTGTTGGAGTCGTGTTTGGCCACGCAGTCATGGGTGAACAGGGAGTACAGGACAGGAGGGGACTAAGCACACACCCCTGAGGGGCCCCAGTGTTCAATCAATCAAATGTATTTATAAAGCCCAACTTACATCAGCTGATGTCACAAAGTGCTGTACAGAATCCCAGCCTAAAACCCCAAACAGCAAGCAATGCAGGTGTAGAAGCACGGTGGCTAGAAAAACGTCCTTAGAAAGGCCGAAACCTAGAGAGGAGGATTGAGGACGTGTTGAGAATCAGCATGGCAGACATGTTGTTGCCTACCCTTACCAACTTGGGGCGGCCAGTCAGGAAGTTCAGGATCCAGTTGCAGAGGGAGGTGTTTAGTCCCAGGGTCCTTAGCTTAGTGATGAGCTTTATGGGCACTATGGTGTTGAACACTGAGCTGTAGTTCACATCATCTGGTTATACCATCAGACCAACAAATACAGTAAGAGGAATATGCCTCAGAGACACTAACGGCTGAAAACACAGGGGTCAAATCTTTACCGAAGAATCCACTAACAAAATAGTATATTTGTTCCCTGGTGGATTGAGGTGTGAAATCATCTTAAAACAGAATGGGCATGTTGAAAGGGCTTTATGAATTCATATACAAACACTGATAGTTGCTTCTGAGATTTATCCAACTTGGTGTAAAACATGAGAACACATCCATATATTATCTACCTCATTTTCACACTAACCTTTTCCTCTGGTCATGGAATTGAGTGTTCTGTTGAGGTTAGTCCTAGGACACATCACATTTCCTCTGTCTGTTTAGGCTTACAATACCAGTGAATTTGAAGACAACTAACTCTTATGGGACATTACTTGGGTATATTCACTATCTACAGTACTGGAAAAATATGGTGAGCAATCACTATCAGGTAAACTAAAGTGCATATACCCATGTCCAAGTTTTACCATCTAAATGGTGCCTCAGCCAAAGACATGTACACCACTCATGCATTTCCCTTTAACATACATTCCAGTAAGTCATTTTATTTCAACAATTTTATTTATTTTGGCATAAATCTCGGTTAACTATTAGTACAATTCTTGCAAAGTCGCTTCTCATTTACATGTGAATCTGTCCACGAGAGAAATTTACGACATGATTCTGCTTCCATACAGGGGAAGCAAAACAAACCAATATCTTTAATGCATTTTATTTATATTTCCTCTGTGTAATTTGGACCATTTAGTAGCCTACATTTGACACGTTCATGTCTGTGCAATAGTTAAATACATACATACTGTACATACATACATGTTCATTATTTTACCATTTCTTATTTTAGATTAAAATCTTATACCCTTTTATTAAAAAGTTTGAATGAATTGTTCTCAGTTTAATAACGTAATCAACATATTTTTGAGCAAAGAAAAATATAGAATATAATTAATTGACACAGGAATAATCTAATTTCAAATGTAGGAAATTGTTCTCAAAATACAATTGATATAAGTTATTTAAAAGTAGAATGAAATATAGAAGAAAATTAGTTTATATCATTAAAACTTCCTGAAATGCATTAACGGTTCACCATGGAACCAAAACCCTAGTAATTCATCCCTTTAAGGCAAAGGACCACACTTTAAGTTGGGAGAGTACCCATCATGACAACATAGGATGGGGACTAAAGCAATATTTGTTGTTTGACTTGTGCTGTTGTTTTGAAGGCCAAAAGGTCAACAACATAACTGTTTCCTCTTATAATTTGGTTATGATGCTTTGCTCAAAATATCACATGTATCAAGAGATTCATATTGCACGTATTATCCAATTCTGCCTGGAGTCGCTCACGGAAAGGTCATTGGACAGGAAGTAAAGTTACTGGGGCCTATTAAAACGTTGGTTTAAAAATGCATTTGTTTTGTGATTGTGTGACTCAGTGTCTCTCAGTTTATGTATACCTTGAGCTGTTTAAATGTCTTCTGTGTTGTTCAGCCATGCATTATGCATTGCAATCTGTTGAAGGTCAAATTCCTTACGCCTCAAATATTTCAACATATTACGTGCAGCGGAAGCATGGGCGCGGCATGTGGGGACTAAACTTAAATGTACATAATAAATGTTGTAGGCGTTATGGACATTGAGCATAAAGTAAGAACCGAGCAAATGAATTTTGACTCGAGAAACACCTGGAGCATATGCATGGTGCGCGGTATGGACCAGCTGCCAATATGCAAATGTGTGTTAATCAAGTAAGCACACACGGATACCAATTCAACTGACAAATTATGGACATTACCTTAAGTGTCACGATCGTCTTGAGGATAATGAGTGGACCAAGGCGCAGCGTGTGAAAAATACATCTCTTTTATTTGAGACGAGTGAAACACGAAACGAACACTTATAACAAAACAAAACAACAAACGACCGTGAAGCTACAAACGTAAGTGCAATACAAAAGCTACAAACGTTCTACATAGACAATTACCCACAAAACCCAATGCCTATGGCTGCCTTAAATATGGCTCTCAATCAGAGACAATGAACCACAGCTGCCTCTAATTGAGAACCAATCTAGGCAGCCATAGACATACAAAACCCCTAGACAAGACACTGACCCATTTAACCTACAAACCCCTAGACAATCCCAAAACACATACATTCCCCATGTCACACCCTGACCTAACTAAAATAATAAAGAAAACAAAGAATACTAAGGCCAGGGCGTGACAGTACCCCCCCCCCCCAAAGGTGCGGACTCCGGCCGCAAAACCTAACACAGAAGGGGAGGGTCTGGGGTGGGCCTTCCTATGGCGGCGGCTCGGGTGCGGGACGTGACCCCCACTCCACCATTGTCAATACCAGCTTTGGTGTCTCTGGTAGATCCTGGCTGACTGGCGGCTCTGGCTGCTCATGGCTGGCGGTAGGCTCTGGCTGCTCATGGCTGGCTGGCGACTCTGGCTGCTCATGGCTGGCTGGCGACTCTGGCTGCTCATGGCTGGCTGGCGACTCTGGCTGCTCATGGCTGGCTGGCGACTCTGGCTGCTCATGGCTGGCTGGCGACTCTGGCTGCTCATGGCTGGCTGGCGACTCTGGCTGCTCATGGCTGGCTGGCGACTCTGGCTGCTCATGGCTGGCTGGCGACTCTGGCTGCTCATGGCTGGCTGGCGACTCTGGCTGCTCATGGCTGGCTGGCGACTCTGGCTGCTCATGGCTGGCTGGCGGCTCTGGCTGCTCATGGCTGGCTGGCGGCTCTGGCAGATCCTGGCTGGCTGGCGGCTCTGGCAGATCCTGGCTGGCTGGCGGCTCTGGCAGATCCTGGCTGACTGGCGGCTCTGGCAGATCCTGGCTGACTGGCGGCTCTGGCAGATCCTGGCTGACTGGCGGCTCTGGAAGATCCTGGCTGGTTGGCGGCTCTGGAAGATCCTGGCTGGTTGGCGGCTCTGACGGCTCGGGACAGACGGGCGGCTCAGACGGCGCTGGGCAGACGGATGGCTCAGACGGCGCTGGGCAGACGGATGGCTCAGACGGCGCTGGGCAGACGGATGGCTCAGACGGCGCTGGGAAGACGGATGGCTCAGACGGCGCTGGGAAGACGGATGGCTCAGACGGCGCTGGGAAGACGGATGGCTCAGACGGCGCTGGGCAGACGGATGGCTCAGACGGCGCTGGGCAGACGGATGGCTCAGACGGCGCTGGGCAGACGAGCAGTGCAGGCGGCGTTGGGCAGACGGCCGACTCTGACCTGCTGAGGCGCAAAGTAGGCCTGGTGCGTGGTGCCGGAACTGGTGGTACCGGACTGGATACACGCACCTCAAGGCTAGTGCGGGGAGCAGGAACAGTGCGTACAGGGCTCCGGAGACGCACAGGAGGCTTGGTGCGTGGTACCGGAACTGGAGGTACCGGGCTGGGGACACGCACCTGAAGGCTAGTGCGGGGAGAAGGAACAGGGCATACTGGACCCTGGAGACGCACATTAGGCCTAGTGCGTGGTGCCGGAACTGGTGGTACCGGGCTGGGGACACGCACCTGATGGCTAGTGCGGGGAGAAGGAACAGGGCATACTGGACCCTGGAGACGCACATTAGGCCTAGTGCATGGTGCCGGCACTGGTGGTACCGGGCTGGGGACACGCATCTCAGGGCTAGTGCGGGGAGCAGCAACAGGACGCACAGGACTCTGGAGACGCACAGGAGGCTTGGTGCGTGGTGTAGGCACTGGTGGTAATAGGCTGGAGACACGCACCACAGGGCTAGTGCGTGGAGGAGGAACAGGGCTCTGGAGACGCACAGGAAGCCTGGTGCGTGGTGTAGGCACTGGTGGTACTGGGCTGGGGCGGGGAGGTGGCGCCGGAAATACCGGACCGTGCAGGTGTACTGGCTCCCTTGAGCACTGAGCCTGCCCAACCTTACCTGGTTGTATGCTCCCCGTAGCCCGACCAGTGCGGGGAGGTGGAATAACCCACACTGGGCTGTGTAGGCGAACCGGGGACACCATGCGTAAGGCTGGTGCCATGTATGCCGGCCCGAGGAGACGCTCTGGAGACCAGACGCGTTGAGCCAGCTTCATGGCACCTGGCTCAATGCCCAATCTAGCCCTGCCGGTGCGGGGAGGTGGAATAACCCGCACCGGGCTATGCACACGTACAGGAGACACCGTGCGCTCTACCGCATAACACGGTGTCTGCCCGTACTTTCGCGCTCCACGGTAAGCTCGGGGAGTTGGCGCAGGTCTCCTACCTGACTTCGCCACACTCCCTTGTATCCCCCCCCCAAGAATTCTTTTGGGCTGACTCACAGGCTTCCTACCGCGTCGTCGTGCTGCCTCCATTCGCCGGTATCCCTCCTCGCACTGTTCCAGAGAATCCCAGGCGGGCTCCGGCATTCGCCCTGGGTCGATCGCCCACCTGTCGATCTCCTCCCACGTAGTATAGTCCAGATCCTGCTCCCATTGCCATAAATCCTGTGTATGTTCCTGCTGCCGCTTGACACGCTGCTTGGTCCCGTTCTGGTGGGTAATTCTGTCACGATCGTCTTGAGGATAATGAGTGGACCAAGGCGCAGCGGGTGAAAAATACATCTCTTTTATTTGAGACGAGTGAAACACGAAACGAACACTTATAACAAAACGAAACAAAACAACAAACGACCGTGAAGCTACAAACGTAAGTGCAATACAAAAGCTACAAACGTTCTACATAGACAATTACCCACAAAACCCAATGCCTATGGCTGCCTTAAATATGGCTCTCAATCAGAGACAATGAACCACAGCTGCCTCTAATTGAGAACCAATCTAGGCAGCCATAGACATACAAAACCCCTAGACAAGACACTGACCCATTTAACCTACAAACCCCTAGACAATCCCAAAACACATACATTCCCCATGTCACACCCTGACCTAACTAAAATAATAAAGAAAACAAAGAATACTAAGGCCAGGGCGTGACATTAAGAGAGGTCTGATTACATCACTAGCCGGCTACCACACGGTTACTCAACCCTGCCCCTTAGAGGCTGCTGCCCTATATACATAAACATGGAATCCCTGGTCACTTTAATAAATGGAACACTAGTCACTTTAATAATGGTTACATACTGCTTTACTCATCTCATATGTATATACTGTATTCTATTCTACTGTATTTAGTCAATGCCACTCCGACATTGCTCGTCCTAATATTTATATATTCCATTGTTTTACTTTTAGACTTGTGAATTGTTAGATATTACTGCACTATTGGAGCTAGGAACACAAGCATTTTGCTACACCCGCAATAACATCTGTTAAATATGTGTACAGTATGTGACCGATAACATTTTATTTGATGTTGCGACATTAACTTATGCAGACAAAAAACTGACTGAAGTCTAAAGTAAAGACCTACTTTGCTTCCCCATGCAGCAGAAAATCCCTGTCTATCTAAACTCAGACAGTGTTTTAGTCTGTTAGTAAGATGCAGTAGAGTTCCTAGTAGTGGGTAGGTGGCCTTATAACGGAGATGGAGTGATGATAAAGAGCTGTGCTTTCTGAACCTGGCACCAGCACACAGACATGTTGCCTCTTGGCTATTCTCAAACAGCCCTCTGTACTAGGCCTTGTGGGAACATCTCCCCTCAGACTGTATGTTGTGGAAATTTCACTCTGGAATGTGTTTCTCTTAAACTCAGCCAACAAGCAGTCCCAGAAGGGTAACACTACAGCTTTAAACTCCAAAATAGGTGGCAACAAACGGCTGCCATTACAAATTAATGAGTGATTAATTTACCCCTAACAGGTAGTTTTATCACAGCAATACATACACCTGTAGCCTATAAATGTCGTATATATTATTTTTTGGTATTTTAGCCCCTTTTTCTCCCCAATATCCAATTGCGATTGAGTCTCATTGCTGCAATTACCCAACGGGGAGGTCACGTAAGCGTCCGCCGAAACATGACCCGCCAAACCACGCCAGCTGCACCAATGTGTCGGAGGGAACACCATTCAACTGACGACCGGAAGTCAGCCTGCAGGCGCCAAGTAAAGCCCCTCCAGACAAACCCTCTCCTAACCCGGACGACGCTGGGCCAATTGTGCGCCACCCAATGGGACTCCCGGTCATGGCCGGGACACAGCCTGGGATTGAACCCGGGTCTGTAGTGATGCATCAAGCACTGTGATGCAGTACCTTAGATCGCTGCGCCACTCGGGTGGCATCTTTTCCATTTTTAATCTGAGGCTTTTATTTTATAGACGATAACATTGGAGTGACCTAAGCATGTATTCATATGACACAACAACCAACCACACAGCGTTCACAAGGTTGAGCCCACACTTCAATCTCCACAAATGGATGAGTGAGATTTATCTTTATAGATGGAGGAGGGGGTATAACAGTGGTACAATCGGTTGGTTTAATGTCAGCTTTGACTGGGAGAACAAATTTTCATGTCTGGATTATAAAAATGGCTATAATTTGCTCATGGTGCCATAAATCTATATAAGAGAAATGCTTTCCCAAGTTGCTATGATTCTTACTGAGGCAGGAGCTCTAGTCGAAAAACAGAGATGTTAAATTAACAGAAAAAATTATTATGTTATTCGACCTGAGCTTTCCCCGTTAGACATTAACAATGCTGTTGTGAGAGAAAGAATCAAGTACTGCAGACGATTTCAACCAGTTACAGTACGAATAATGCTTTATAAATAGGTGTTTGACAGTGATTGATAGACTAGACTATAGATGCACTTAGTTCCAGGCACACAGCTATTACTGTAATCCTGGTCAGCCTGTTGCTCAGGCCTTATGTTTTTCTGTGGTTCAGACTACACAGAGATCCAGGCTACCCAACTCATCTCAGAGTACCCACCCAACACATGGAATATTCACATCCAACAGCCCATTTAGAAAATCCTTTATTCAAAATGCATCCACAGTTGAACTGGGGGTTACACTAGAGAGCAGGCCGAGGAGGTTCCGAAAAGCTCCATAACATTTAGCTATTAGCAGCGAGAGGCAGAGGGGCTGGTGGGTATGACTGACTGATTGAAATGGCATTTAATGTGGCAGATGTGTGCTGTAGGGGGATTTCACCTCACACAGCCACTGTATAAAACATCTACAAACCTAATGTAGTGCATTAGGCCTCTGTTGCTCTGGAATATAATTTTGTCAATGGATCAGCTACATATCTCGTCAAGTGTCAGAAGTGAGTGGCATGAGGCATTACGTTACATTAGACCAATGGAGTGTATTAATGTTTGCCAATGGAAGCCAGGCTCTCCCAAAACATTGACCAAGAAAACAAGAAAAAAACTAAAAATTATTTATCTTTCCTTTAATTTCCTTTAATTCGCAAGAGGCGGAATGTATCTCATCGGAGAAAGCATCCGAGGGAACGAAACAGCGCCCCTCTGTCTCAGTATGTGTAGCATATCTATCTGATGCTGTCTGGTCAGAAAGAATACCTGTAGCATTGAATGCAAGGGAAGCCAGCAAGCACTTGGCCTCCCCAAAAAATGATTTCCAATCAGCCTTGAGCTAAACTGATTGAACTCAGCTGTGAATGGTCCTGGCGCACCAACAAAAAAAAAAGTGTCAAGGTATGCCAGTTTGGATTTGGCTTCAGACCAATCACATCACAAGCCAAACATCATTATTGTCAGGAAAAAAAACTTGAATTGTTGCATCTCGTTGTGTTGTTGCCCTCCGGTGGCTAACTAGGTATCTAAAATCATCCATTTGCTAAATTAGCCATGGATGGGAATAGAGATTTGGACTTGTGGTTTTACTTAATTCTCCGTCAATGGTCAAGTGATCATAACGGCAATTCTGATCCAACCATAAATCCATACATTGGGCCCCTGGCATTAGAGGATGGAAGTTCAACACGTAGCTAGACAACCTGGTCTCAGACTAGACGTAACATAGTAATCGTAAATCTGGGACACTCAAATTAGTATATGTTATGTTTAGTATGGATACTTAAAGCAAAAAGAAAGTAGGATGGTTGGGCGTATAACACGAATGCCTAGCAACCCAAAGGTTGCAAGTTCAAATCTCATCTTGGACAATTTTAGCTAATTAGCAACTTTCCAACTACTTAAAAGTTTTTAGCTCCTTTGCAACTACTTAGCATGTTATCTAACCTTCCCCCAAACCCTAACCTTAACCCTTCTAGCTAAACGTTCCCCTACCCCTAACCCCTTTAACCTAAGTCCAAAACTAAACCCTAACCCCTAGCCTAGCTAACTTTAGCCAGCTAGCCAGAATTTGTAACATTTTATACATTTGCAAATTTGTACCTTGAGCAAATTCGTAACACATTTCACTTTTGCAAATTCTTAACATATAATACGAATAGTAATTTGTAAAATATCATGGGTGATATTTTGGGTGACATCCACAGGTTAATACATACAGTTGAAGTCGAAAGTTTACATACACTTAGGTTGGAGTCATTTAAACTTGTTTTTCAACCACTCCACAAATTTCTTGTTAATCTATAGTTTTGGCAAGTCGTTTAGGACATCTACTTTGTGCATGACACAAGTAATTTTCCAAACAATTGTTTACAGACAGATTATTTTACTTATAATTCACTGTATCACAATTCGAGTAGGTCAGAAGTTTACATACACTAAGTTGACTGTGCCTTTAAACAACTTGTAAAATTAAAAAAAATGATGTAATGGCTTTAGAAGCTTCTGATAGGTTAATTGACATCATTTGAGTCAGTTGGAGGTGTACCTGTGGATGTATTTCAAGGGCTACCTTCAAACTCAGTGCCTCTTTGCTTGACATCATGGGAAAATCAAAATAAATCAGCCAAGACCTCAGAAAATAAATTGTAGACCCCCACTATTCTGGTTCATCCTTGGGAGCAATTTCCAAACGCCTGAAGGTACCACGTTCTTCTGTACAAACAATAGTATGCAAGTATAAACACCATGGGACCTCGCAGCCGTCATACCAATCAGGAAGGAGACGCGTTATGTCACATAGAGATAAACGTACTTTGATGCGAAAAGTGCAAATCAATCCCAGAACAACAGCAAAGAACCTTGTGAAGATGCTGGAGGAAACAGGTACAAAAGTATCTATATTCACAGTAAAACGAGTCCTATATCAACATAACCTGAAAGGCCGCTCAGCAAGGAAGAAGCCACTGCTCCAAAATCGCCATAAAAAAGCCATACTACGGTTTGCAACTGCACATAGGGGACAAAGATCGTACTTTTTGGAGAAATGTCCTCTGGTCTGTGAAACAAAAATATAACTGTTTGGCCATAATGACCATCGTTATGTTTGGAGGAAAAAGGGAGAGGCTTGCAAGCAGAAGAACACCATCCCAACCGTGAAGTACGGTGGTGGCAGCATCATGTTTGGGGGATGCTTTGCTGCAGGAAGGACTGGTGCACTTCACAAAATATATGGCATCATGAGGAGGGAAAATTATGTGGATATATTGAAGCAACATCTCAAGACATCAATCAGGAAGTTAAAGCTTGGTCGCAAATGGATTTTCCAAATGGACAATGACAATGACCCCAAGCATACTTCTAAAGTTTTGGAAAATGGCTTAAGGACCACAAAGTCAAGGTATTGGAGTGGCCATCTCAAAGCCCTTACCTCATTCTATAGAAAATTTGTGCGCAGAACTGAAAAAGCGTGTGCGAGCAAGGAGGCCTACAAACCTGACTCAGTTACACCAGCTCTGTCAGGAGGAATAGGCCAAAATTCACCCAACTTATTATGGGAAGCTTGTGGAAGGCTACCCGAAACGTTTGACCCAAGTTAAACAATTTAAAGGCAATGCTACCAAATACTAATTTAGTGTATGTAAACTTCTGATCCACTGGGAATGTGATGAAAGAAATAAAAGCTGAAAGAAATCATTCTCTCGACTATTATTCTGACATTTCACATTCTTAAAATAAAGTGGTGGTCCTAACTGACCTAAAACAGGGATTTCTTTACTCAGTTTAAATGTCAAGAATGGTGAAAAACTGAGTTTCAATGTATTTCGCTAAGGTGTATGTAAACTTCTGACTTTAACGGTGTGTGTATATATAGTCTGTGCACTATTGTTTGGAAGAAACATGATTTTGAAAATTGTCATCGAAATACCCAAACCTTTTCTTTGAACTCAAATAGGACAATTGAGACCTAAAAAGAATCTGCCATGATGGGGACAATCTCAAAACGCAGGGGTTGTGGGTTCGATTCCCATGGGGGACCAGTATGAAAAAAGTATTAAAATGTATGCACTCACTACTGTAAGTCGCTCTGGATAAGAGTTTATATGTATTTGGCTAAGGTGTATGTAAACTTCCGACTTCAACTGTACCATACGAAACGTAACATATCATACTAAATGAAGTGTCTCGGATTTAGTTACAGAGTAATACGAAATGCTTTGAGACCACGTTGATCTAGATGTAGTATGCAAATGTTAACTAGCTGGCCTAGCGCATCGTTGCCAATGAAAGTAAGTTAGGCTAGCAGCAAGCATTTTAGCCAGGTAGCCTAGGATAACAAAAACTAAAAGCGTGTACTATATGACAGAGTCATATACCATTTAGGCATTGGCATTTCTCTACAAGTAGGGTGAGTCAACATGTTTAGTCTACTTGCACTCACGCATGCGCACACACACAGAAATCAGTACCATGGACAGCCACATACTTAGCTTACGTTGATTGGACTAAATTGTTTTTGGTATTTTTTAGTTGTCACTGTATTAGACTAAGCATAGGTGATTAGATGATGCTGAAGTGTTAAATGGGCTGCTGGAATAGTGGAGGCAGCTCCTGTTTTTTCTGCGACTTGCAGTAACTCTTCATCGTTCTAAATCAATAGTTGTTTAGTAGTCCAAAAATGTCGGAAACATTACCTCACATGACCATAATGTAGGTCGTGCAATATGTTTTGTGGACTTCACCAGACAGATTAAGTTTATTATACCGCAGTGTCTTCTTATTGTCTAGCCTTAGGCCTTTATACCATGGTGTCAAGGCATATGAACTAACAGATTATAGCAAAAAACAATGCAATTATCACAACACATAGGTTGTAATATGACTTTGTTTTCCTGGATTAGCATCCACAGTGAGTTTACCAAAGCACTGCTACTGCATAGACAGTCAGAGAATGACAACTCATAGCGGATTGGAAAAACAAATAAGATTTGCTTGCCGCACCAGTCTCACACTACCGAGATTGTGAGCTGTACATAATCCATATTAGGAACAATCATTCCTCCTTGACAGGTGAGGGGTGAGGGCTGAGGAATGACGTACACCTGCTAGCCTACATTAGTAGAGCTAAAACCCTGACGATCGATAGACGCAGTCAGGAGTGTGGCCAGTCAGCCAGCCAGATGACCTTGGTTCATTGGTAGAGTGAGTGAGTTGGTGTTTAAGCAGGCAGTAGCACCACACTGTAGAAAGCATGACCACCCTCATACAACTGGATGGACATGACTGTGGAACGTAGACAATGTTAACATTGACTACGTTTCATTGAGATGGTTTCACATGGTGTAAATGAAAGGGAAAGGTGAGATGATCAGACATTGTCAAAGAGCCATTGTAAAACATGTCCATACACACAACTTGACTTTGGCACATGTACTTGTTCATGGTCAATGTGGTGTAACTGAAAGGAAAGGTGACACATGCATTCCCAGAAGACCATTGTCCACACACAGAAACATGTTCTGCCATGAGGCTGGTGTGAATCACTAGGGCAAGGTTCCCCCATGTTTTCTGAGCAAAAATGAATTGTTGGACATACATTGTTGGACATACACTATCGTTCAAATGTTTGAGGGTCACTTAGAAATGTCCTTGTTTTTGAAAGAAAAGCAGATTTTTTTATCCATTAAAATAGCATAAAATTGATCAGAAATACAGTGTAGACATTTGTTGTACAACCTAATGCCAGCATCCCGGAGTTGCCTCTTCACTGTTGACGTTGAGACTGGTGTTGATAAACTTGGATTAACTAACACAACGTGCCATTGGAACACAGGAGTGAGAGTTGCTGTTTATGGGCCTCTGTACACCTATGTAGATATTCTATTAAAAATCAGCTGTTTCCAGCTACAATAGACATTTACAACATTAACAATGTCTACACTGTATTTCTGATCAATTTGATATTATTTTAATGGACAAAAAAGTGCTTTCTTTCAAAAACAAGGACATTTCTAAGTGACCCCCAAACATTTGAACGGTAGTGTACATTTGTTTACAAACATCAGGAAATCGTCTGTAAGTGATTTTAATTTGGGAAATCTATTTCCAAATATTTCCATGCATAATAGAGAGACACGTGATCATATTCAAATGTAGAGTTTGAAATACAAGGTTTGAAAGTATTATGTTTTAGTCAAATATTATATCTGTTTGGGCTTCTTGCGGTCAATTTGCAATTATGTTCCAGCCTCCTGACCATCCGCTCATGAAAGAATTGCCCCGTGGCTGAATCTAGTTGATCCCTGCAGTAGGGCCTAGCTAGCTTCAAGACCATGGACAGTGGTCGCTAATTTGTTGACTCATCTACCTGCCATAGAATAGACAGCCAGGCCCCCTGCGGTACACACACAGGTTAATCCATAGCTGCCTGTCACAAGGGATTTCCTATTCTGAGGGGACATCTTTAGAGCACCACATGCAATCTAAATGAGAGGAGCAACTTTTTCACAAAGGAGACTTGTCACAAGGTTATAGTTTTTGTTTGGAAACAAGTAGCCTTGTTGACATCCTGCCCTGCTTTACGAGCATTAATGATAAATGTAAAAACTTGGGTGACAAATGCTTACTGCATTAATATGCAGGTAACTGCCAAATTAAAAAGGAAACACTTGAGTAAATGAAGGATACAAGGTATATTGAAAGCAGGTGCTTCCACACAGGTGTGGTTCCTGAGTTAAGCAGTTAACATCCCATCATGCTTAGGGTCATGTATAAAAATGCCCAGTTTCCCATTATTTTGGATACCATGACTAGAATTAAGAGATCTCAGTGACTTTGGAAGAGGGGACTCAAAGGAGCATAGGGGTTTAGAGGCTGTGTGTGTGTGTGTGTGTGTGTGTGTGTGTGTGTGTGTGTGTGTGTGTGTGTGTGTGTGTGTGTGTGTGTGTGTGTGTGTGTGTGTGTGTGACCAGATCTCAACCCAATTGAACACTTCTGGGAGATTCTGGAGCGACGCTTGATACAGTGTTTTCCAACACCAATAAAACACCAAATGATGGAATTTCTCATGGAAGCCTCCAGTAGAGTTCCAGACACTTGTAGAATCTATGGCAAGGCACAATGAAGCTGTTAAGACACTTTATGTTGGGGGTTTCCATTATTTTGGCAGTTACATGTATATTAGTCAACCTGATTTGAGAGTATTTCAATGTAATTTAAAAAAAATGAAATGGGGGAAATTAAAAGTTTCCTGATGTTCTCAGTGGACTGCGAAGGATTAAATCCTAAAATGAAAAATCGAATGAAAGAACTAATGTGACATTGCCCAAAACAAATGATCTGGAAATATAGGCACAATCAGCTCCAATGGATATGCTACTTTTCTCAGGGGGGTGTTAACTGACTCAACAGCTGTTAGCTGTTAGCACAATTTCCCTGCTAAATCATTAACATGAGTTGTGTGGAATTCGTTACCGTCCTTCTGGAAACAAAGAAATGACTATCGTCATATCAACAGTATATTCCCTTAAGCAATTGGTTACATTTAACAGTGGTTCAAGATATCTTTTGTCAGGTTCATTGAGTATTGGCAACACCAGAAAACGACGATACAGACAATTGAATTGTCATAAAAAATGAAATGACCATGGCTTTGTGCGGTTGACTAGAGTTCACAACAGCAAATCGAACTAGTGGTGTGGCCCTCACTGAATCTCTATTTTGAGAAAGATGCTGATTGTTAAGAACTTAACACAGTCAGTCACCCTCAAAGGTGAGTACGAGGTGAATTGAAAATAGGCAACGTTACTGGAGTTGCCAAGTTGTTTTGGAGAAGCCTTCATTTCCCAGTTGATTTGCTTGTAAGTGTGTGTGGGTGTATATGTGGGGTGTGGGTGTGTGTGGGTGGTGGTGGTGGTATGAGGCACTGATAGATGGAATGCGGTGTGTGATCAGAAGGCTGCTGATCGCAGGCCCAGGTGGGACCCTAATTGCATTTGTAAATATCCAGCCAAGTAAATTCATAATTTATTCAAACGTAAGCCGTAGAACGAAGGCGCCCTAGGTTTGTGCATCTGCTTTGCCAATACGTAAATAAAAAAGCAATTTAAAATGACTTTAACCCAAAAACACATCAACAAACTATGAAGGACATCAGTAGCTTAACTAAGTCGCATGTTACACCCTCAAACACCACTCAGTAAAAGAGTCCTCACCCTTTTAATCAGTGCCATACTCCAGAAATCACCGGGACATAGGAATAACACTGTGAAACGTAGCCAAACAACACACGTCAGAACCGATACCACTGGATCGGGAACATTAGTGAAGTCAAGTGACTCTCAGGTTTCATGCTGAGCTGAACATAAGAGTCCTTTAAATTATGCACTGAACAGTGATACCGTAAGATGGAAAAACTGTACATTTCCTTTCTGAGCTTTCAACTGAAATGATGAGATTCTAAATGGACGTTAATTAATTTATTCCAATTCAAGTCAATACATTTCATTACCAAGCAAGTAACAAAAACACAGCTAAACAACCTCTTTGATAAATGGAAAAATATAGGCAAAGGAGCAATTTGTATTTGTTATGGATCCCCATTACATGCTGCCAAGGCAACAGCTAATGAGGATTCCTGGGGTCCAGCAAAATTAAGGCAGTTATAACATTTTTAAAACATTACAATAACTTCAGAACAGATTTCACAACATATTAAGTGTGTGCCCTCAGGCCCCGACTCTACTACCACATACTGTATCTACACACTGGCTGGAATCCTGAGTGGCGCAGCGGTCTGAGGCACCGCATCTCAGTGCTTGAGGCGTCACTACAGACACCCTGCTTCTGTGCCTATGTTTGTGTTGCTTCACAGTCCCTGCTGTTTCATAAAGTGCTTTTTAAATCAAATTTTACTGCTTGCATGAGTTACTTGATGCGGAATAGAGTTCCATGTAGTCATGGCTCTATGTAGTACTGTGCGCCTCCCATAGTCTGTTCTGGACTTTGGGACTGTGAAGAGACTTCTGGTGGCATGTCTTGTGGGGTATGCATGGGTGTCCGAGCTGTGTGCCAGTAGTTCAAACAGACAGCTCGGTACATTCAACATGTCAATACCTCTCACAAAAAGCCAGGAGCGATTGACATGCATATTATTAATGTTAGCTCTCAGTGTACGTAAGTGTACGCAATTTTCTCAGTGTACGCAATTTTCTTAAGTCCCTCTTTGTGGCACCTGACCACATGACTGAACAGTAGTCCAGGTGTTACAAAACTAGGGCCTGTAGGACCTGCCTTGTTGATAGTGCTGTTAAAAATGCAGAGCAGCGCTCTATTATGGAAAGACTTCTCCCCATCCTAGCTACTGTTGGAGTAATCCTTCCACTGCAGAGTAACCTCTCAATGTTGTTCGTGACACACTGGCTGAAGTCCAAACACGTTATTTTTACCCCCTCATCCCTCACACTAGCCACTTTCCTTCGGGAGAATCCCTGTCGAAACCGGATGCAGTTTGATTGCCATTTTAAGTTGAGGTCCAATTCACAAACGTTGCCCCCTCGGCCCTCGATTTAGCTTGAGGGAGCGAATGAAGAACTTCAATCACTTGTGGCGTAGAAATGACCCACAATTCAATGCAAACCGTAGTCATGTGTGAAATTCCGGTGACCGCAAAGTGTTAAATTATGACGCTAGCTTGCTAAAAAATACATACAATACCGTTCAAAGATTTGGGGTCACTTAGAAATGTCCTTGTTTTTAAAAGAAAATCAAATTTTTTGTCGATTAAAATAACATCAAATTGATCAGAAATACAGTGTAGACATTGTTAATGTTGTAAATGACTATTGTAGCTGGAAATTGCTGATTTTTTATGGAATAGATTTTAGCATTGGCAAATTGGCTTAGTCTCGTAGTGAAAAGCCAATAAAACATAGCTAACTAAACAATTTTGGGGGGGGGGGGGGGGGGGATTCTGAAATGTATTGGAATAAATTACCAAACTTTAAAACTAGCTTGCCAGCTATGGGTAGCTAGCTACCTGACAGGAGTGCTATCTAGCTACGTTAGCTTGCTAGGTACATTAATAGCTTTAGGTTGGTTGTTTTTAAGCTCAACTTCAAGATTTCCACCAAGGACGATGCCTCTCTGATCATCGCTCTCCCATGCTTGGGCAGGGGACATTTAAGGTACACTTGGATGTGATGATGTAAAGCGTCATTCAAGGACTGAGGGTTTAGGGCAGAGGACCGTCTACTTTGAGTTTGGACTGCAGCCACTATCTTTGTTATGAAAAAAATATTTTGGTTTCACTATTATTACTGCCTGATTTTCTGCCATTGACGGTGCAAATTAAACCTTACATTTTCAGCTATCAGGTTAATTGACTCATCTTTCAAGAGACCATACGTTGCCAACATGAAAACCTAGCTGACGCATACTGGCAATGACAACAAGCTGTTTTCTAGTCTGGAAATACAATCTTTTTCCATTAGCCTCTTGAGGATGAACCAAGGTTGGGTTCCACCACCACAGCAGAAAAGCTATGACTGACACACTAGAGGGCTGACCCAAACCGTACTTAGCTGACTTAGATATTTTCTTCTCATATTATGGTTTCCAGCATGATTCCAGCAAGGATGATGGCAATGTAACCACTAGGCCAGCCCAGTACAGCTCAGCTCAGCTCGGTTTGACCATCGGTTTGGCAAACTGTCTGGAAAACATAATCTTTACAATCTAATACATTTCTTCAAATTCTGTATAACTGTATGAGTCACAGTAGCATGTCAATACTAGTTTACAAGCCTGGCATTAGGCCATGGCAGAAAGGTCATAGTGAGGTCACAGTTGCACTGTGCCACCACGGCTACATCCTCTAACCCTGCGGCTCTGTTTCTTCACAGACTCAGGTGCTACACCACACCACAGTGTGATCAGACAGAGTCAGAAGACAGGCGGTGGGATGAAAGAGTGTTTGTGTTGTGTCTGCTGTTACGTTACATAACAACAGGTTCATCGTAAAGTAATTTGTCACGGTGTAGGATTTACAAGCAAAAAATGTCATAGTGGCCGATTGATTCCCCTAGCACCGTGTAGTAGGGGATGGAGAGAGAGGAGGGAGAGAGGATCGATGGGGATAGTTCCACAGGCAGAAAGGCAATCAGGTCTGCCATGTCAGGAGTCTAGCCCTCCAGCACAGTACGGTTTGAGACGATCAGCACAGGTGTTAGTGGAGCAAACACACACACACACACACACACACACACACACACACACACACACACACACACACACACACACACACACACACACACACACACACACACACACACACACAGCAAGGCGAGAAGAATACTGTCACCTTGTGTGATACTCCTCCATGTTTAAGTGTGTGAGTTCCACAATCACACAAATTATTTCTGATGGTAGTACAGAGAAAAGCAGTTCCTTGCTCCAGTATTATTAAAGGTTCTTTCTGACCCTAATGTGACTGATTTAATTTGAGAGGGAGAATGTACAGGCACGCAGTGGTGACGTATAAACATTTGGGAGGTCTAAACCTACTATTTTTAACTGCACAATCAAGGGCTAATTCTTGCCTACCGGATGGAAGATCCAGGCTAAAGACCCGCAAGGGGCATTGAACTGTTGCTACACTGGTGTCAGAAGTGGGATGGTACTTCCTTACATAGGAACAGAGTGAGGCTGGGCGCTCAGAAAAACATTTAGGAAAGTGGTTTAAGCTATACTGTAATGTTCCACTCTCATGATCTTCCATTACATGCAGCTCATATTTTTTATCTAACCAAGACAAAAGGCAATTATCTGAGTAAAATAATCAGGACCCCATACTGCTGTGCTTAATTACTCTGATTAAACAACAAATTAACTTGAAAAACCTCATCTTTTCATAGTGTAATGGTAGGAAAGTATGAAGCGAGCACACAGTGCAAACTTATTTCACAGAGGAGCTGATACAGAGCTTAGTCAAATTTAAAAGGTTGAGGCCCGGACAATTAAACAAATATTGTGTGATATCATGATGCCTTACTGACAGAGAAAGCTACACCCAAGCCTGAATCCACAGGGCACATCAGGTCAACTCACTCCCACACATACAGATTCCTACAAAGCTCCCTTTATCCCTCAGCATCCTACGTTATACCAGTGATGGAAATTTATCACTAACCATGACTTATGGCTAAACAGACCTTTGCTGGAAACAATATTAGTATAGTCATTATCAATGGTGTGAATGCCAGCATTACTACAGATATATGGGGAACAATGGCACACATTTCAATTTGTAGGACTGCCACAGAGTGATTGAACATCTGGATGTTTTTAAATAACTGGCCAGACCAGGAAAAACTCTGGGCCCCAAGTATAAGCTACACCCAGTCAGGTCATACATTCAGTAAGCTCCTGGTCCTATCAAGTCTTGGATAAAACTGAACTCCTGGCCCTATCTATTTGTGGGTAGCACTGTTGAATAAAAACACTTTTTTTACATACTCTATAGTCATACAGTGCATTCGGAAAGTATTCAGACCTCTTCACTTATTTCACATTTAGTCCCAAGCTCTGTCAGGTTGGATGGGGAGCATCGCTGCACAGCTCTTTTCAGGTCTCTCCAGAGATGTTCAATCGGGTTCAAGTCCAGACTCTGGCTGGGCCACAAAAGGATATTCAGAGACTTGTCCCGAAGCCACTCCTCCGTTGTCTTGTCATTGTGCTTAGGGTCGTTGTCCTGTTGGAAGGTGAACCTTTGCCCCAGGCTGAGGTCCTGAGCACTCTGGAGCAGGTTTTCCGAAAGAATCTCTCTGTACTTTGCTCCGTTCAACTTTTCCTCGATTCTGACTGGTCTCCCAATCCCTGCCGCTAAAAAACATCCCCACAGCATGATGCTGCCACCACCATACTTCCAGACGTGATGCTTGGCATTCAGGCCAAAGAGTTCAATCTTGGTTTCATCAGACCAGAAAATCTTGTTTCTCATGGTCTGAGAGTCCTTTAGGTGCCGTTTGACAAACTCTAAGCGGGCTGTCATCTGCCTTTTACTGGGGAGTGGCTTTCGTCTGTCAACTCTACCCTAAAGGCCTGATTGGTGGAGTACTGCAGAGATTGTTGTCCTTCTGGAAGGTTCTGCCATCTCCACAGAGGAACTCTGGAGCTCTGTCAGAGTGACCATTGGGATCATCGTCACCTCCCTGACCAAGGCCCTTCTCCCCCAATTGCTCAGTTTGGCTGGGTGGCCAGCTCTAGGAAGTGTCTTGGTGGTTCCAAACTTCTTCCATTTAAGAATGATTAAGGCCACTGTGTTAATGGGGACCTTCAATGTTACAGACATTTGTTAGTACCCTTCCCCAGATCTGTGCCTCGACACAATCCTGTCTCGGAGCTCTATGGACAATTCCTTCGACCTCATGGCTTGGTTTTTGCTCTGACATGCACTGTCAACTGTGGGACCTTATATAGACAGGTGTGTGCCTTTCCAAATCATGTCCAATCAATTGAATTTACCACAGGTGGACTCCAATGAAGTTGTAGAAACATCTCAAGGATGATCAATGGAAACAGAATGCACCTGAGCTCAATTTCGAGTCTAATAGCAAAAGGTCTGAATACTTATGTAAATGAGGTATTTCTGTTTAGTTTTTTTGCAAACATTTCTAAAAAAATCTGTTTTTTCGCCTTGTCATTATGGGATATTGTGTGTAGAGTTATGAGGGGGGAAAACAATTTAATCAATTTTAGAATAAGGATGTGACGTAACAAAATATGGAGAATGTCAAGGGGTCTGAATACTTTCTGAATGCACTGTATAAGAGCTCTATTTTGATTTATCGAAATGAATTTGGGGGTTTCTCTGTGAACGCTGTTGTGTTTACAGGAACATACATTTGAAATTGAGGAAATGGTGTACTAAGTAAGCCTCCAGACAGGCTTAAAACAGTTGCCCTCCTCCATGTTCAAATTTACTGTGATGCCTTTTTTTATAGTAATGGTGACAGTGGCTGCAATCCCACAGATTGTGTCTGACACACACACACATACTGTACATACTTAAAAGTACTCACTCTTACTTACGAAGAGAAACGTACAGACGAACAACTGAAAGCATTTGCAGCTGAGGAAAGACTTTATTATACTACGTATACCTGTAGCAAATCATACTATCTTCTTATGTGGACTATACTATGTGTACTATATAGTGTTTTCTATGTCTCAAATAACTCCTAGTCTTGATGTAGCATACCCACTTGATATGGCCTCCACATAATATCAGTTAATTGACAATAATTGAGAGCTCTGACACAGTATGCCATTGTGTGGCAGGCCCTTTCAGCCAGTTGATTGGTGCTATCGGATCTCCCTGTATTTCCTTTGTTTTCCCACGGAGGCAATTTAGCACCTCCTGAAATGCAATCAGCTGTTCCAGATTGAGCGCTAAGATAGCTAGCTAGCTGGGGATAGCTAATGAGGATCTGTATGCTGAGGCACATGTCCAGCCACACCTGCCACGTCTCAGCTGCTCCATCATATTGATTTACCATACACCATTTCAACAGCAAAACGCTTCCATTCCCTAACATCTTCATTTCACCATGGGTATATTATTCAAATGATCCACTCTCCCGGAGACAAACACATTTAACAGGAGGGACCCACGGTTCAACTTGACATTGTGCTTTTACATAATGCTATTGAGAACCAACGATTTCCTGTCAGCCAAGAAGAAGGGGATTAGGTAAATATGACATGAATATCTCCAAAGTATTGACATTGTAATAATTACCAGTCATTATTCAAGCCATAGCGACAACATTGTCCTTCTCCGAAAACCGCAGTTCAGCAGTATTCAGTACTACTCTGTCACTATGTATTATCTACAGAGCAGGATGTGTTTGTCTTTGCAAGTTCTTCACCTCTGCTAGGTGCTGCATTTACTACAGAGGCATTTCTTTGTATATAGATATAGTATATAGATATTAGATATAGATATTATCACCCTGTGTTTTAACATCTAAGGGAGTTTACACAACCTAACCCAAGGTTACAGGGCTGGGATAATGAACAAACAGCAGCAATATCAGGAAGTTTGTGTGTGTATCTGAGACTACATTGTGATAAACCAGGGGGGATATCTTAACAGATCTCACACAAAAAGCACTGTACTGTAGATAAAAGACACTTGCATTTTACTATAAGATGAAGAAGCAGTGGCACTTTTTAATCTAGGAATGCTTGTAGGCCTCCCACCTTGACCTGTTGCCATCCTGTACCTGTCCCGGAGGTGTGATGTTCGGTTGTACCGATCCTGTGCAGGTGTTGTTACACGTGGTCTGCCACTGCGAGGACGATCAGCTGTCCGTCCTGTCTCCCTGTAGCGCTGTCTTAGGCGTCTCACAGTATGGACATTGCAATTTATTGCCCTGGCCACATCTGCAGTCATCATTACTCCTTGCAGCATGCCTAAGGCCCTCATGCAGATGAGCAGGGACCCTGAGGATCTTTCTTTTGGTGTTTGTCAGAGTCAATAGAAAGGCCTCTTTAGTGTCCTAAGTTTTCATAACTGTGACCTTAATTGCCTACCGTCTGTAAGCAGTTAGTGTCTTAACGACCGTTCCACAGGTGCATGTTCATTAATTGTTTATGGTTCATTGAACAAGCATGGAAAATAATTCTTACGAATTATCTTTGAAAGACAGGGTCCTGAAAAAGGGACATTTCTTTTTTTTGTTGAGTTTGGTAACATACCGTAGGTAAAATGTCACTGTAAATTTAGCAGATGTTTTTATCTAAAGCAACTTGCATGTATACATTTAACGTCTGGGTGGTCCCGGGAATCCACCCCACTATCCTGGTGTTGCACCATGCTCTGCCAACTGAGCTACAGAGGACCATTTATATAGAACATTTTACTGTAAGTAACCGTAACTAATGTGTCAGCTTAGGTGACTATGTTAGTGGTAAATAAATAGAAAAAGTTGCCAAGTAATGATATAACCAACTTTCTGCAAAGCTTGAGACATAAATCCCTTGTTTTCCCTAAAGCCTTTTAAAATCATAATCAATAAAAGAGCTATATCCAATGAACAGCGACCAGAACTGCGAAAATAATTTAAATATAATCCTCACTATATTTGGAGCCACATGAAGAATGTGACATTGAAAGTGCCAGCCAAGAACTTCAGTGAAATATAATGCCACTTGAAATGTCAGATTTTCTCTCTGCAGTTCCCGTATGCTCTTAACATTGCAAGAAAGGATCAGTGTAAATATATCAATGCAGCATAGCCCGTTTGTTGACAAAGTGTTTTCTAGCTACTGAAAATGGAATTCATGAGCAAAAAGCAAAAGATCTGAAACAAGCTTTTGTTAATGTTATGGTGTATTTATAAAGCTTTGGGAAAGTGATACAAAATAAATAACTATATGGTAGCCTATATTCTAATCCTTTTCAATATTAGATTAAATACTGCACTTTTGCTTCATATTATTGGTACAAGGGTAACTCCATAATCACTTAAATGTACACAGTTTTCTGTGAAGTTGGTCATGGTGTCAGGGGAGTGTTTGTGACAACGAACCCCCAGATACAAATCAACAGAGCTTGACAGTTTGTTGTCAGGAGCATTTACATAACATTAAGACTGCAGCATGAGGCAACAACAGGGAAAAGCAGGCATCATTAAGTACTTTGACAGCATGCATCTGTGATGATGTGACATGCAGTCTTGCAAGAGGCTGGCTAACACACCCGTCTATTATCTGTCAGCACATCATTGCCTCGCTCCCATCGATCGGACCCTCCACTCTATTGACAGAGGCCCTAACAGCTAAACTGTGTGTGTGTGGACGTGTTTAACTATACTTGTGGGGACCAGAAGTCCCAACAAGAAAAGTAAAAGAACAAACATTTGACCGACTGGGGACATGTTGTCCCCACAAGGTCAAATGCTATTTCTAGGGGGTTTAGTGTTAAGGTTAGAATTAGTGTGTTTTAGGGTTTGAATTAGGTTTAGCATTAGTTTTAGGTTTAGAGTCAGGGGTTAAGGTTAGGTTTTGGGGTTAAGGTTAGGGTAATGGTTAGGTTTAGGGAAAAGAGGACTTTGAATGGGACTGAATGTTGTGTCCCCACAAGGTTAGTGTGTGTGCGCCCTTAATGGAGGGGAGGGAAGGGAACCAGAGCTCCAGCGAGCCGCTCCTTCCAGAGAGACAGGGTTAATGCCTGAGCCCCCATCCCAGCGGAGTCCCATACCCCAGGGCCTGCTTGCCTGCTGGGCTGGGAGAGGGAAAACTGAGCCCTGGGTGGATGTCTGTCACAGTGAAAAGTCTCCTCTCTGTGTCTTGGCCACACAGCTTCACTCTCTTCAAAGCCTCCTCCTGGGCATTAAAATATCCTCCTATCTACCTCAAACGTGCCTGGGACTGAAGCACATATTATAGACACCATCTTTTACATAGGTAATTGGAAAATCCCAATGACAGATTTTTCCTTATTACAATGACTCTCAACGACAGTGTGACATATAGGCACTTGACATAGGAAAATTCAGTTTAAAATTCAACAATACTGAATCCCACAATATCCAACCCAGGGAAGCAACACCGGCTTTAACATGTATTCAGATGCAAAGTACAACTGGATGGGCCAGAACTTATTTCATACTATCAGCCAGTCCAGATATTCTTGAGAGCTGCCGAGCAGCACAAATCATCTGTACTCTGCAACTTTTACAGCTTCACCGTGCCAGGACAGCAATGTGGCAACAGGCCAAGTGAACAATTAAAGACATCCATTTCAGAGGCTAACAAGCCATTGTCCCTACAACATGGGCTTTGGACTGTCAATACAAATCATATACAAGCCAACATGACAGAGATACAAAGTAGGTGTGGCCAGTGTGGCCCTCCTAACTCCTATGGAATATAATTAGGTCTGTAACTAACTACTGTCACTGTTGTAGAAGCCAAAAACATGTAAATCATTATAACACTGTTGTTGTTCTGGTTAGTTACAGCAATAGGCACTTCTTACCACTCTATATTGCCCAGGTCTTTAGTGCAAGACACTTAGTGATTATGAAGAAGGGCCTTCTTAACTATTCAAGGGTCTAAAAAAAATACAAAATATATATATTTTTTAAATTATATTTTTTCTTCCATGACAACCCTACAACTTTGTAATCCAATCTCACCTATGACAATCAAATTAAAATGAACTCCTCTCTAACAGCAAAACAATACTGTCCCTGCAGGGGCTCCTCCCAAACGTAAACAAAGCTCCATCCATAGGTCCACCTTCTCCCTATTCGGACCAACCCGAGCCAACGTGTCAGAGTTCAAGGACAGAGCGGTGCAGCTTTGCCACAGTGTTGTGTGTCTCCTGGTGAAAGGGATTCTGCTCTCCACTGCTTTGCTTTCACACAATAGAATGCCAGCACTACAGGGGACAGCAAGCGCCAGACCGAGCCAAGGACATTTGCGCAGTAAAAGTAAAACACCCACGCCATCCCACAGATTGAGATGCCTTCTGTTTCTGTGGTCTCACATGGCTGTGTGATCAATGCCTGGCAAAGTCTTCCCCACCCCCTTCCTCCCTCCCCCAATCCCCCCCTCCCAGTGCGCATGGTCGGCCACTTTACCTGCCAAGAATGTAATCGTTCCTCTGTTTTGCATAAAGCCAGTGTGGCTCTCGTCAGCGCATTGGACACACGCCAGGGAACACCTCTCGTCATGGTCACAGATATCCTCTCCAAGATTTCGATTGGATTCATCGATATGCCACACTGGGATGAGGAGCTTCAATACACTCACTCCAAATCAACAAATCAGCCACAAATATTTGAGAGAGAGTGTGTCTAAACCAAATAGCACTGACATTGAGATGAGTCATCCAACTCAATATAAACGCTGTGTAATCAAATTTTATTTGTCACATGCGCCAAATACTAGTAGACCTTACCATGAAATGCTAACGAGCCCTTGAACAACAACGCAGAGCAATTTTTTGGGGGAGAAATTAGCTAAATTAACTAAAGGAAAAATAGTAACACAAAATAACGAGGCTATATACAAGGGGTACCGGTACCGAGTCAATGTGCAGGGGTTAGTCGAGGTAATTTAGGAAATATGCACATGTACGTAGAGTTAAAGTGACTATGCATAGATAATAAACAAAGAGTAGCAGCAGTGTATGTGAAGAGTGTGAAGGAATGTGAATTTATGTGTGTTGGAGTGTCAGTGTAGTATGTGGTTAGAGTCCAATGAGTGTACATCGAGCCTTTGCAAGAGATTATAATAAATAACAATAAAATATGCGGGTAAAAATATGAGGGTCAATGCAAATAGTCCGGGTAGCCATTTGATGAACTGTTCAGCAGTCTTATGGCTAGGGGGTAGACGCTGTACAGGAGCTTTTTGGTTCCAGACTTCCCGCTCCGGTACCCTTGCCATGCGGTAGCAGAGAGAACAGTCTATAACAGATAGGGTGGCTGGAGTCTGACAATATTTAGGGCCTTCCTCTGACACTGCCATGTACTGGATGGCACGAAGCTCAGCCCCCGTGGTGTACTGTTGCCGTACGCACTATCCTCCGTAGCACCTTGCGGTCGGATGCCGAGCAGTTGCCTACCAAGCAGTGATGCAACCAGTCAGGATGCTCTTGATGGTGCAGCTGTATAACTTTTTGAGGACCTGAGGTCCCATGCCAAACCTTTTCAGCCTTTTGAGGGGGAATAGCCGTTGTCGTGCCCTCTTCACAACTACCTAGGTGTGTTCTGACCATGGTAGGTCGTTAGCAATATGGATGCTAAGGAACTTAAAGCTCTCGATCCACTCCACTACAGCCCTGTCAATGTGAATGGGGCCATGTCGGCCATCCTTTTCCTGTAGTCTACGATCAGCTAGTTTGTCTTGCTCACGTTGAGGGAGAGGTTCTTGTCCTGGCACCACACTAACAGGTCTCTGACCACCTCCCTAAAAGCTGTCTCATCGCCGTCAGTGATAAGGCCAATGATGCTGTTGGAGTCATGCGTGGCCATGAAGTCGTGGGCGAACAGGGAGTACAGGAGGGGACTAAGCACGCACCTCTGAGGGGCCCGCAGTGTTGAGGGTCAGCATGGCGGATGTGTTGTTGCCTACCCTACCAGTTGGGGGCGGCCCGTCAGGAAGTCTAGGATCCAGTTAGTCCCAGGCTCCTTAGCTTAGTGATGAGCTTGGAAGGCGCTAAGTTGTAGCCAATGGAAAGCATTGTCCATTGTCACGCAGGTATTCCTTTTGTCCAGGTGGGAAAGTGCAGTGTGGAGTGCAATATAGATTGTGTAATCTGTGGATCTGTTGGGGCAGTATGCAAATTGGAGTGGATCCAGGGTTTTTGGGATGATGGTGTTGATGTGAGCCATGACCAGCCTTTCAAAGTATTTAGTGGCTACAGATGTGAGTACTACGGGTGGTAATCATTTAGTCAGGTTTCCTTGGCAATCTTGGGCACAGGGCTTATGATGGTCTGCTTGAAACATGAAGGTATTACAGACTGGGTCAGGGAGAGGTTGAAAATGTCAGTGAAGACACTTACAAGCTGGTCAGAGCATGCTCTGAGAATGTGTCCTGGTAATCTGTCTGCCCTGCGGCCTTGTGAATATTCAGCTATTTAAAAGGTCTTACTCACATCAGCTATGGAGAGGGTGATCACACAGTCGTCCGGAACAGCTGGTTCTCTCATGCATGGTTCAGGGTTTCTTGCCTCGAAGCAAGCATAGAAGGCACTTAGCTCGTCTGGTAGGCTCGCATCATTGAGCAGCTCACGGATGGGTTTCCCTTTGTAATTCATGATGGTTTGCCAGCTCTGCTACATATGACGAGCATCAGAGCCGGTGTAGTAGGATTCGATCTTAGTCCTGTATTGATGCTTTGCCTATTTGATGGCTCGTCGGAGGGCATAACGGTATTTCTTATAAGCATCTGGATTAGTGTCCCGCTCCTTGAAAGTGGTAGCGCTAGTCTTTGGCTCAGTGCGGATGTTGCCTGTAATCCATGGTTTCTGGTTGGGGTACGTACGTACGGTCAATGTGGGGACTGTCGTCGATGCACTTATAATTAAGCCGGTGACTGATGTGGTATACACCTCAATGGCATCAGATGAATCCTGAGACATATTCCAGTCTGTGCTAGTGAAACAGTCCTGTAGCTTAGCATCTGCTTCATAGGAATACTTCCGTATTGAGCGTGCCACTGGTACTTACTGTTTGAACACTTTGCTTGTAAGTAGGAATTAGGAGGATATAGTTATTTTCAGATTAGCCAAATGAAGGCCGAGGGAGTTTTGTACACATCTCTGTGTGTGCAGAAAAGGTGATTTAGAGTTTCTTTTCCCCCTCTAGTGACATGCTGGTAGAAATGAGGTAAAACTGATTTCAGTTTACCTGCATTAAAGTTCCCAGCAACTAGGAATGCCGCCTCTGGATGAGCCGTTTTTTGTTTGCTTATGGCCCTATACAGCTGGTTGAGTGCGGTCTAAGTGCCAGCATCTTTTGTGGTTGTAAATAGACAGCTATGAAGAATATAGATGAAAACTATCTTGGCTTATCATGAGCTTATCATTAGCTTATCATGAGGTACTCTAAAAAACCTTGAGACTTCCTTAATGTTAGAGATCGTGCATCAGCTGTTGTTGACAGAGACATTATCCACTCGCCGACGCAGTCTCGCCATGCATCCGGCTCTTCGACCTCTGTAATGGCGTCTCCTCTTCATACCAATGACAGGGATTTGGGCCTGGTCCGGGATAAGTAGTATATCCTTCGCGCCGGACTCATTAAAGAAAAAATCCTCAACCAGTTCGAGGTGAGCAATCACTGTTCTGATGTCCATAAGCTCTTTTCGGACATAGAAACAGCACACAAAAAAAACACACAAAATAGCACAATTGGTCAGGAGCCCGTAAAATGGTGGCCATTCCCACCAGCACCATTCTCATCAGTAAGACCTGTGTGACCACACAAAACACAGATAGATAGATAGATAAACATATTTTGGGCTATGATGCCACTAAAAGGGAATACTGTATGTTAGATTGGGTTACTAAATCTTCTGAAAACAGGATCCAATACTGCAGTATGTTTGAATCATAGATCATCATGATTGAATGTAATATGATACAGGATTCTCATGTTAAAGCAGATCGCCTGGTGACTGTCATCGCTGCTTGCAGCCATATTCATCATCTGATAATGTACCATTTCAAATCTCTACAGTCAAATGAATGCTTCTCGGAAAACATGATTCTAATTTGGCTGTTAAGTGACAAAATCCTGATAAAAGACCATGATGGAGTCATATTAGTCCCTGATTCTCATGTTGATTAACATTTCAAAGCCCAGGGTTTGTTAGTGTCACATAGGGAGGCTGCTATTAAGAGTTTCCCATAAACAAGTCAGTAAATTATTCAAGACTACAATCATGCTGGCTAATGGTAAACAAATAAAATTATTTCTGGAAATGTAACGGGTGTCTGCCAAAACTCAAGACTAATTTTAATATGATGAAAATAATATGAGCAAAACTTAAGTTTGATCACCAAAACAAGCTAGACCAGCCAGAGGACAGTGTTACATGTGGGGAAGATGATTAAATGCATGATTAAATGTGAAAGATCATCTTTTGTATTTCTCTGAACATATACAGTACAAAGACAAGACAAATGACCCCCAAGAGAGTCTTTAGAACATGCTTTGTGTTATGTGGTGAATTTACCCCTTTAATAATGGTAGATAAATTCTTTGGTTTTTAAAACTGACTGAAAAACTATTTTTTTGTGTGTCTGGTGCTCAAATTAATGACCGCTAATGCACAATGCTTGCCTTTGACCCCTGACCCAAACATAGGAACTCATGGGAAATGCCAAGCACATCAGAGGATAAACTATGTATGTCTGAAAACATTATGAGCTGTCAAATCCTTGCCTCCTTTTTCCTCAATTCCTCTCAAAGCTCATTGGAGAAGGAAGTCCAATGGAGGGACATTGAATCCTCTCCTCTAATGCACTTTAAAATTGAGGAAACAAGAGGAGGCAAGGATTTGATGGTAATGATGCTTTCAGAGAAAGATTATGTTGTCTATTGTTACATGTTATTGCACTCCACTTGTCTGTTTAAAATGTTAAAATACAACGTACGTATTGTGAAGCAAGCACATTTTAAATTTTAATGCTCATTTCATACTATCAACAAAAGTGCCAGGCCTCAATTATTTTTGAAAGTCAGTGCCTCTAGTAATAAAACCCCACCAACCACTCTGGGGTACGATGTTTGTATATTTTGAGAACGGGGGCTTTTCAAGCCGCCGAGGGTGTTCTCTTTTAGTAGATGCACATCGCTCATTGAGGCACTGCAGGGCAGTGTCAAATATACAAAAAGAAAGGACCATAACAGCTGGCCCTACATGAGATGGAAGCCTCATTTAGATTGCTGGAAGAAGAAAAAAATTGTCTGCTTCTTTAATTTTGCATGTGGATCCAAATGCCTTTTCAAGTCTCTCACTTTATCCTTTCCCAAGCTCATTTTAGCTCCTGAAGGAGGAATGCTGGGCACGATGTCATCCAAGCTCACCCAGAATTTCCTCACAAACCAATTAAGGATTACTCCCGTGTTCCCACTGCCAGCTCTCTGTTCCCACTCCCTGTAGGCATGAGAAAGAGCAGGCCAAAAGCAGTCATGCCTGGGAAATATAATAAAACCTCATGTGTTTTTAGTAGCTTTCATAATAAAGAAATTAAGAACATTAGACCGCCGAACGAAATGGCAGAGCAATTCTTAACAGGATCACCGTGTCAGGAGGGAGGGAGGGAAGAGCAAAAGAAGGAAAGAGAGACAGAGACAGAGAGAGAGAGAGAGAGAGAGAGAGAGAGAGAGAGTCGAATAGTCTACCCCAACCAAATGGAGAGGCCTTAGAAGCTCCCTCCTGCTGTTCAGAGGTAATTAAAATACAGTACCCTGGGAGTGTAAAGAATGACAAGGCAAGAAAAGAGCACAAAATGAAGCTCCTTATGGAAAATCAAGAGACACTTTTTGCTGACTATTACAAAAATGGGAACATCAGCAACCTTATCTTCCACACAAACCATCCCCTGGCATGGCACAGTGCTATATTAGCACACTACCCCTCTGTTAAGAGAGGGGGGGTTAACGAGGGGTGGAAACTCAGGATACTTGACAACGAGGACTCTGAGTCAGCTAACATAAATCTATATAAGTCTGGAACAGTATTGGTACAGGGCAACCCCAAACAGTTTCAGCTGGACTTTCACCTAATCAAAGAATTAGCCCAG
This sequence comes from Salvelinus namaycush, assembly GCF_016432855.1. Lineage (NCBI taxonomy): Eukaryota > Metazoa > Chordata > Actinopteri > Salmoniformes > Salmonidae > Salvelinus > Salvelinus namaycush. Next base: position 10,364,218 of record NC_052340.1, on the reverse strand, counting down.
CAGGAGAAGCTCTCCCTTGATAAAGATACCCCCACCCCAAGCGGGTCAGACCAAAACTCTTCATCATATAACCCCACAGACGAGCAACCCTCAGCAGACAGTCAACCTCCCAGTACAGAGCACTTCTCCCTCATTGAAATGAAGGATAAATTCACCCAGCTGGAGGTAAGGCAGGTTGAGCTGGAACAGCAGGTGATTACACTCCAGTCAGCACAGACCCAGACAACAGTCCAGCACAACAACACCCCCTTAACCAGACCAGGAGAGCTGGAGGTGGAGAGAGACACATCTGGACTCTGGACAGTTAAGAGACAACTTCAACTGGAGAAAGAGCAGAAGCAGGAGCAGGAGCAGAACAGAGCACTAGAGGAGAGGATCAGACTGCTGGAGGAGAGGGAGAGGGGGATGGAGGAGAGGATCAGACTGCTGGAGGAGAGGTTGAGGGGGATGGCATGTGACAGAGAACAACCCACTAGGGAGGTGGCCATCCCCACAGAGAAGCCAGCAGAACAGCCCACCTCATCACCCGACAAAAGTCTCGACACCACAGCAGAACAGTCCACACCAGACCCTGACCATAGAGTCAACATCACAGCAGAACAGACAAAAGAAAAACCCCAAGCCCAGCAGCTCTCACCCCCCCTGAGCACCCCCCCTGTCAGCCACCCTGATAGCCCTCCTGACAACCCCCCCACACCCACTGAGGACAAACACAAGACACAGATTTTTCTCCTTATGGACTCAAATGGGAAATTTATAGAAGAAAAAAAACTTTTTCCCAAACACAGTGTGTCTAAACTCTGGTGTCCAAACACCCAGTGCGCCCTAGACCTTCTGTCTGAGGACAAACTAGGCTCACCTAGCCACATAATAATACACACAGGCACAAACGACCTGAGAGCACAGCAGGAAAGGGTGGCCACAGCACTGAAGGGAGTGATTGAAAAAGCTTCTTCTACTTTCCCCAATGCACAAGTGGTTATCTCCACCCTGCTACCACGAAAAGACTTCCACCCTGCTACAATACAGCGGGTAAACGCAAGCATCTCCCGTGACTGTGCCTCAAAACCAAATGTTTTCCTGGCCCACCACTCCACCCTGGACTTGAACAGCCTCTATGACCAGGTCCACCTCTACAAGGCAGCAGTGCCCACCTTTGCCCGGACTCTAAAGGACATCGCTCTCAAACGCAGCCCCAACACTTCACACAGGAGCAACAGATCAATAGACACCCCACCCAGACCAGCGAGACACCCTCCAAGACCTTCAGCATCCCACCCTGGACCTACACATAGAGGACCCACGCCAAGAGGACCTACATCCAGACCACAGCACCCCCAGACACACCCCCACCCCAACCAATCAACACCCCCCCACATCAACCATGCCCACACCCAATTTAGGCCCCCTCAGATCAGACCTATGCCACTCCTGCCCACCCCATGCACCCCACCCCCGCAGAGAGGGCATCAACATGGAAGTCACACATACGCCCAGGTAGTGAGCGGGCAAACAGGCCCAACCCCCACTCTTACACTCGCCCAAGCCAACGGCATGTACCAGATGCTCAGCAGGCTCTGCTCACACTTACTGGCCTGAGGCCAAACCACGACCAACAACATTGGACACTTTATGGAACAAAAAGCCTTCACTATATCATCCTGGAATATCCAAGGCCTGAGGTCATCTGCCTTTGGCCTAAAGAGCAGGAACCCGGACTTCACCAAAGAAATCGGTAATGCAGACATTGTCATCCTGCAAGAAACCTGGTACAGAGGAGACGGACCCACTGGTTGCCCTCTAGGTTACAGAGAGCTGGTAGTCCCATCCACCAAACTACCAGGTGTGAAACAGGGAAGGGACTCAGGGGGAATGCTAATTTGGTATAGAGCAGACCTAACTCACTCCATTAAATTAATCAAAACAGGAACATTTTACATTTGGCTAGAAATTCAAAAGGAAATTATCTTAACAGAGAAAAATGTCCTCCTGTGTGCTACCTATATCCCCCCACTAGAATCCCCATACTTTAATGAAGACAGCTTCTCCATCCTGAAGGAGGAAATCAATCATTTCCAGGCCCAGGGACATGTATTAGTCTGTGGCGACCTAAATGCCAGAACTGGACAAGAACCTGACACCCTCAGCACACAGGGGGACAAACACCTGCCTGCAGGTGACAGCATTCCCTCCCCCATATGCCCCCCTAGGCACAACTATGACAACATAACCAACAAAAACGGGTCACAACTCCTGCAGCTCTGTCGCACGCTGGGTATGTACATAGTCAATGGTAGGCTTCGAGGGGACTCCTATGGTAGGTTCACCTATAGCTCATCTCTTGGCAGTAGCACTGTAGACTACTTTATCACTGACCTCAACCCAGAGTCTCTCAGAGCGTTCACAGTCAGCCCACTGACACCCCTATCAGACCACAGCAAAATCACAGTCTACTTGAACAGAGCAATACTCAATCATGAGGCATCAAAGCCAAAGGAACTGAGTAACATTAAGAAATGCTATAGATGGAAGGAATGCAGTTTGGAAACCTACCAAAACACAATTAGACAACAGCAAATTCAATCCCTTTTAGACAACTTCCTGGGTAAAACGTTCCACTGCAATAGTGAAGGTGTAAACTTGGCAGTAGAAAATCTTAACAGTATATTTGACCTCTCAGCTTCCCTGTCAAATCTAAAAATCTCAAATAGAAAACCAAAGAAAATGAACAACAATGACAAATGGTTTGATGAAGAATGCAAAAATCTAAGAAATAAATTGAGAAACCTGTCCAACCAAAAACATAGAGACCCGGAAAACCTGAGTCTACGCCTTCACTATGGTGAATCACTAAAACAATACAGAAATACACTACGGAAAAAGAAGGAACAGCACGTCAGAAATCAGCTCAATGTAATTGAAGAATCCATAGACTCTAACCACTTCTGGGAAAATTGGAAAACACTAAACAAACAACAACACGAAGAATTATCTATCCAAAATGGAGATGTATGGGTAAACCACTTCTCCAATCTTTTTGGCTCTATAACAAAGAATAAAGAGCAAAAACATATACATGATCAAATACAAATCCTAGAATCAACTATTAAAGACTACCAGAACCCACTGGATTCTCCAATTACCTTGAACGAGTTACAGGACAAAATAAAAACCCTCCAACCCAAAAAGGCCTGTGGTGTTGATGGTATCCTTAATGAAATGATCAAATATACAGACAACAAATTCCAATTGGCTATACTAAAACTCTTTAACATCGTCCTTAGCTCTGGCATCTTCCCCAATATTTGGAACAAGGGACTGATCACCCCAATCCACAAAAGTGGAGACAAATTTGACCCCAATAACTACCGTGGAATATGCGTCAACAGTAACCTTGGGAAAATACTCTGCATTATCATTAACAGCAGACTCGTACATTTCCTCAATGAAAACAATGTACTGAGCAAATGTCAAATTGGCTTTTTACCAAATTACCGTACAACAGACCATGTATTCACCCTACACACCCTAATTGACAACCAAACAAACCAAAACAAAGGCAAAGTCTTCTCATGCTTTGTTGACTTCAAAAAAGCCTTCGACTCAATTTGGCATGAGGGTCTGCTATACAAATTGATGGAAAGTGGTGTTGGGGGTAAAACATACGACATTATAAAATCCATGTACACAAACAACAAGTGTGCGGTTAAAATTGGCAAAAAACACACACATTTCTTCACACAGGGTCGTGGGGTGAGACAGGGATGCAGCTTAAGCCCCACCCTCTTCAACATATATATCAACGAATTGGCGCGGGCACTAGAACAGTCTGCAGCACCCGGCCTCACCCTACTAGACTCTGAAGTCAAATGTCTACTGTTTGCTGATGATCTGGTGCTTCTGTCACCAACCAAGGAGGGCCTACAGCAGCACCTAGATCTTCTGCACAGATTCTGTCAGACCTGGGCCCTGACAGTAAATCTCAGTAAGACCAAAATAATGGTGTTCCAAAAAAGGTCCAGTCGCCAGGACCACAAATTCCATCTAGACACTGTTGCCCTAGAGCACACAAAAAACTATACATACCTCGGCCTAAACATCAGCGCCACAGGTAACTTCCACAAAGCTGTGAACGATCTGAGAGACAAGGCAAGAAGGGCATTCTATGCCATCAAAAGGAACATAAATTTCAACATACCAATTAGGATCTGGCTAAAAATACTTGAATCAGTCATAGAGCCCATTGCCCTTTATGGTTGTGAGGTCTGGGGTCCGCTCACCAACCAAGATTTCACAAAATGGGACAAACACCAAATTGAGACTCTGCATGCAGAATTCTGCAAAAATATCCTCCGTGTACAACGTAGAACACCAAATAATGCATGCAGAGCAGAATTAGGCCGATACCCACTAATTATCAAAATCCAGAAAAGAGCCGTTAAATTCTACAACCACCTAAAAGGAAGCGATTCCCAAACCTTCCATAACAAAGCCATCACCTACAGAGAGATGAACCTGGAGAAGAGTCCCCTAAGCAAGCTGGTCCTAGGGCTCTGTTCACAAACACAAACACACCCCACAGAGCCCCAGGACAACAGCACAATTAGACCCAACCAAATCATGAGAAAACAAAAAGATAATTACTTGACACATTGGAAAGAATTAACAAAAAAACAGAGCAAACTAGAATGCTATTTGGCCCTAAACAGAGAGTACACAGTGGCAGAATACCTGACCACTGTGACTGACCCAAACTTAAGGAAAGCTTTGACTATGTACAGACTCAGTGAGCATAGCCTTGCTATTGAGAAAGGCCGCCGTAGGCAGACATGGCTCTCAAGAGAAGACAGGCTATGTGCTCACTGCCCACAAAATGAGGTGGAAACTGAGCTGCACTTCCTAACCTCCTGCCCAATGTATGACCATATTAGAGAGACATATTTCCCACAGATTACACAGATCCACAAAGAATTTGAAAACAAATCCAATTTTGATAAACTCCCATATCTACTGGGAGAAATTCCACAGTGTGCCATCACAGCAGCAAGATTTGTGACCTGTTGCCACAAGAAAAGGGCAACCAGTGAAGAACAAACACCATTGTAAATACAACCCATATTTATGCTTATTTATTTTAACTTGTGTGCTTTAACCATTTGTACATTGTTACAACACTGTATATATATAATATAACATTTGTAATGTCTTTATTGTTTTGAAACTTCTGTATGTGTAATGTTTACTGTTAATTTGTATTGTTTATTTCACTTTTGTATAATATCTACCTCACTTGCTTTGGCAATGTTAACACATGTTTCCCATGCCAATAAAGCCCCTTGAATTGAATTGAATTGAATTGAATTGAGAGAGAGAGAGAGAGAGAGAGAGAGAGAGAGAGAGAGAGAGAGAGAGAGAGAGAGAGAGAGAGAGAGAGAGAGAGAGAGAGAGAGAGAGAGAGAGAGAGAGAGAGATGAACACCCCATAGTTCTTTCAGAAGAAGGTCTGTCCTTCAGTGTGCTCACAATAGTACTCTACAAAATGTGTTTATGAAGTTGTCATATAGTAATAAAGCTCATAAATTCTTGATCCTTCTCAGACGTACTGCTCTGTTGTCAGGTTACCTCATATTGTGCTCCTTTAATAAACTACCCTGTTTGGATGGCGTTGAAGATATCTACAGTCATACCTTCTGGATATTGTCGTTTCTGCAAGAGAAGCTGATGAAATCCCATCTCTGTGTTGATGTAGCATTGGCAAACGCACACACACTGTAAATCTAAACCAGCTATTCTCTTCACTCCTTAACATTGCCAATGATTTATCTTCAGTCAATTAGCCGACCTCACAAAGTGATCACGGGAAGATGAATTACTACGGCAAATAACGTCATTACATGAATTGATACCGTATCAATTATCACCTGAGCAAGAAAGAGTTCTGATCAGAATTAAATGCCATTACAGGTGCTGTGTAGTACCTAGAGATATCTGGGCAATCATAATTATGTTCCCCTGTGTGCAACTCTAAATTGTTAATAGTCCAGGTAGTCCTCTGTGCTTCAACAAACAAGGGACATAGGAGGGTTGCTCAACAATGACAATAATCCAGTGATAGAGCTTACCCAAGGAAAACATCCCATAATGACTAATTCCTGGTAAACAAGTTGTTTGAGCACCGAGAAACTCAGACTATTCTATCATTGGGTGTATACAAGTACTGACGTTTAGACGTCACATTACTTCTTTCTCGGAGATCCATTTTTTATGTCTCACTCGCATTCGAATGTAGGGACCAGATTCCCACAGCCCAGGTATCTTTACAATGGCAGTCAGTGTGTCCCACTTTTCTTGACGCAATTCCATTAGTGCATTGGGATTTGGTGATTCATTATGGGACTGGTAACAAGATTACGTTATCAAGGAAAACAGAGCTTACAACCATTTTTTCCTACGACTGAACTCAAAGCGAAAAATATACTAATTAAAATTACCAAGTGTAATTTCCTCATATTAAATCTCAAATCTCCAGAGGACAGGTTTGGCATCCCGATAAACAAGAAAATTGAAAACACTCCCTGCTACACGCATGTCAAACCAACATGCTGTCTGGCTGGTCGAAAGACTGGAAACAGAACTAACAACTCTCTAAAGCTCAGAGTCTAAATATTGCAAACAGAACACTCAACAAGTCAGCACTATCGGTGTGTCAGTGGTTGTTTCTCATAGTCTATTACGAGGGAAACCGCAGTCTGAAACAGATCCATTCACAATTATGATGTCCATCTTAATTACGGGGCTTTGGGAAAACAGTTAAGGGTCTGGATTCCAGAGGAGAAGGATGGCAGTGGATATTAAAGGAAACATAAGACAAATTGCTTTCATGCAAGGTTCACCACACCCTAACATTTCTTGAGACATAATATCTGTAACGCTCGTGAGAAGAAGACCAAGGTGCAGCGTGGTACGTGTTCATGCTTCTTTATTAAAAAACCCAACACCAAATAAAACAACAGAAGAACAACGAACGTAACGTCTTGAAGGCTACACATAGCTAACAAAAACAACATCCCACAAGCTAAAGTGGCAAAACAGGCTGCCTAAGTATGATTCCCAATCAGAGACAACGATAGACAGCTGTCCCTGATTGAGAACCATACCCGGCCAAAACATAGAAAACCAAAACCTAGAAATAAAGAACATAAAATGCCCACCCAAATCACACCCTGACCAAACCAAAAAGAGACATAAAAAAGGCTCTCTAAGGTCAGGGCGTGACAATATCATTTATAATCTAAAGAGATTAATTATTATTATGAGCTGATATTTCCCAGCCACATGTCCATAAAGTCACTTTAGAGTACCAGAATCAATTCCAGTTTAAATGTTTACCCCTTGTCGCATGAAAAATATATCACGTCTTCTGGGAATGCTGGAGATGTGCATCTGCCAGTAAAGCCAAGATGAAACCAGAAGACTTGAAACACAAGAAATGGAGCCAAGGAAGAGTTTGTCAAACATTATAAAGAGACAAAATGGAGTATGTGGTCCGGGAAACAAGCGGTGTTTTAAGTCCTCCATTGAAAGAGTGTCATATCTTAACGTTGTAAAAACTACACTCTGGTAGTGAGCTGGAACCTGACAGATGAAACATGTTTCCGACCCTATTCTGGAGTCACTGAAGCACACTATTAAGTATGCCAGGTGTTGTAGAGAGGACTGGTAAAACAAAAGCTGAGAGAAAGATACATATTTGCACAGGTACCAAACAGAAACATACAGTGCATTCAGAATGTATTCAGACCCCTTGACTTTTTCCACATTTTGTTACATTACAGCCTTATTCTAAAATTGATAAAACATATTTTTTTTACGTATCAATCTACACACAATACCCCATAATGACAAAGCAAACATGTTTTAGACACTTTTGCAAAAAATACAAAATATCAACTGAAATATCACATTTAGATAAGTATTCAGACCCTTTACTCAGTAATTTGTTTAAGCACCTTTAGCAGCGATTACAACATTGAGTCTTCTTGGGTATTCTTCTCTGCAGATCCCCTAAAGCTCTGTCAGGGATGGGGAGCTTCGCCGCGCATCTATTTTCACGTCTCTCCAGAGATGTCGACCGGGTTCAAATCCGTGCTCTGGCTGGGCAACTCAAAGACATTCAGAGACTTGTCCCGAAGACATTTCTGCATTGTCTTGGCTGTGTGCTTAGGGTCATTGTCCTGTTGGAAGGTGAACCTTCAACCCAGGCTGAGGTCCTGAGCACCCTGAAGCTGGTTTTCATCAAGGATCTCTCTGCACAGTGCTCCGTTCATCTTTCCCTCGATCCTGACTAGTCTCCCAGTCCCTGCCGCTGAAAAACATCCCTACAGCATGATGCTGCCACCAACATGCTTCACAGTAGGGATGGTATCAGGTTTCCTCCAGAAGTAACACTTGGCATTCAGGCAAAAGAGTTCAATCTGTCCAGTGTCTGTTCTTTTGTCCATCTTAATCTTTTCTATTTATTGGCCAGTCTGAGATAAGGCATTTTCTTTGCAACTCTGCCTAGAAGGCCAGCATCCCGGAGTCGCCTCTTCACTGTTGACATTGAGATTGGTGTTTTGCAGGTACTATTTAATGAAGCTGCCAGTTGAGGACTTGTGAGGCATATCTTTCTCAAACTAGACACTGTAATGTACTTGTCCTCTTGCTCAGTTGTGCACCAGGGCCTCCCACTCCTCTTTTTATTCTGGTTAGAGACAGTTTACGCTGCACTGTGAAGGGAGTAGTACACAGCATTGTACGAGATCTTCAGTTTATCGCATGGATTAGCCTTCAATTCTCAGAACAAGAATAGACTGACCAGTTTCAGAAGAAAGTTCTTTGTTTCTATCCATTTTGAGCCTGCAATCGAACCCACAAATATTGAGGCTCCAGATACAAAACTAGTCGAAAGGCCAGTTTAATTGCTTCTTTAAATGAGCACTACAGATCTATATCCTCAGTAAAACGAGTCATATGTTGACATAACCTGAAAGGCCGCTCAGCAAAGAAGAAGCCACTGCTCCAAAGCTGCCTGTCACGGCTGTCGTAAGAACGGGACCAAGGCGCAGCGGATGTTGAGTTCCACATATTTAATTCAAAGAGAAACTTAAACAAAATATATCAATAAACGAACAACTAAACGTGACTACGTGGTGCACATGCACAAACACAAAATAATATCCCACAAACACAGGTGGGAAAAATAGCTACTTAAATATGATCCCCAATTAGAGACAATGATTACCAGCTGCCTCTAATTGGGAATCATACAAAACACCAACATAGAAAATAAAAACTAGAATACCCCCTAGTCACACCCTGACCTACTACACCATAGAGAAACAAGGGCTCTCTATGGTTAGGGTGTGACAGTACCCCCCCCAAAGGTGCGGACTCCGGCCGCAAAACCTGAAACCAAATGGGGGGGTTAGGGGGGGGTGACAAGTGTCGGTGGCGGCTCTGGTGCGGGTCGTAGCTCACCCCAGACCCCGGATCCGACCATGGCGCCGGGCCGAACGCCGTGCCTGGACTGGGCACCGGCGCAGAGGAGGGCTCCAGCCTTGGAGCTGGGCTGGTCGCCGTGCCCGGACTGCATACCGGCGCTGAGGAAGGCTCTGGCCATGGAGCTGGACTGGACACCGTACCCGGACTAGGCACCAGCGCAGAGGAAGGCTCCTGCCCTGGAGCGGAACTGAACACCGTGCCTGGACTGGGCATCGGCACAGAGGAAGGCTCCTGCCATGGAGCGGGACTGGACGTCGTGCCTGGACTAGGCACCGGCGCAGAGGAAGGCTCCGGCCTTGGACTGAACACCGTGCCTGGACTCTCCGAACCGTTGACCCTCGCTGGAGGTTCCGGACCGTGGACCGTCGCAGGAGGTTCCGGACCGTGGACCCTCGCCGGAGGTTCCGGACCGGGGACCGTCGCCGGAGGTTCCGGACCGGGGACCGTCGCCGGAAGCTCCGGACTGGGGACCGTCGCCGGAAGCTCCGGACTGGGGACCGTCGCCGGAAGCTCTGGACAGTGAACCGTCGCCGGAAGCTCTGGACAGTGAACCGTCGCCGGAAGCTCTGGCTCTTTCCGCGGCTCAGTCGGCCACCCCTTGTGCCCCCCCCCAAAGAAATCTTGCGATTGTCCTTGGGCTTGCTGTGGACGCGAACCCTGGCGTCGTCGCTGTCTGCCGCCAAGGAAGGGTCTCTCATCCACCCATCACTTCTTCCCATGTCCAAAACTCCTTTACCTTGTGGATACGCTGCTTGGTCCTATTTTGGTGGGATATTCTGTCACGGCTGTCGTAAGAATGGGACCAAGGCGCAGCGGATGTTGAATTCCACATGTTTAATTCAAAGAGAAACTGAAACAAGACAAAATATATCAATAAACGAACAACTAAACGTGACTACGTGGTGCACATGCACAAGCACAAAAAAATATCCCACAAACACAGCTTGGAAAAATAGCTACTTAAATATGATCCCCAATTAGAGACAACGATTACCAGCTGCCTCTAATTGGGAATCATACAAAACAACAACATAGAAAATAAAAACTAGAACACAACATAGAAATTATAAACTAGAATACCCCCTAGTCACGGGCTCTCTATGGTCAGGGCGTGACACCGCCATAAAAAAGCCAGACTACGGTTTGCAACTGCACATGGGGACTAAGATCGTACTTTTTGGAGAAATGTCCTCTGGTCTGATGAAACATAAATAGAACTGTTCGGCCATAATGACCATTGTTATGTTTGGAGGAAAAAGGGGGAGGCTTGCAAGCTGAAGAACATCATCCCAACCGTGAAGCACGGGAGTGGCAGCATCAAGTTGTGGGGGTGCTATGCTGCAGGAGGGACTGGTGCACTTCACAAAATTGATGGCATCATGAGGCAGGACAATTATGTGGATATATTGAAGCAACATCTCAAGACATCAGTCAGAAAGTTAAAGCTTGGTCGCAAATGAGTCTTCCAAATGGACAATGACCCCAAGCATACTTCCAAAATTGTGGCAAAATGGCTTAAGGACAACAAAGTCAAGGTATTGGAGTGGCCATCACAAAGCCCTGACCTCAATCCTATAGAAAATATGTGGGCAGAACTGAAAAAGCGTGTGCGATCAAGGAGGTCTACAAACCTGACTCAGTCACACCAGCTCTGTCAGGAGGAATGGGCCAAAATTCACCCAACTTATTGTGGGAAGCTTGTGGAAGGCAACCTGAAACATTTGACCCAAGTTAAACAATTTAAAGGCAATGCTACCAAATACTAATTGAGTGTATGTAAACTTCTGACCCACTGGGAATTTGATGAAAGAAATAAAAGCTGAAATAAATCATTCTGACATTTCACATTCTTAAAATAAAGTGGTGATCCTAACTGACCTAAGACAGAGAATTTTTACAAGGATTAAATGTCAGGAATTGTGAAAAACTGAGTTTAAATGTATTTGGCTAAGGTGTATGTAAACTTCCGACATCAACTGTATATTATAAAGGTCTGGGGGCTTATAATCTAAAACTGTATACAGCAGTTTTCATTTCCAAAGTGCACAGATCCTTCTCCTGTGTCCACTGGAGGTATTGAAGAGAGTTTAGTGTAAGCTGCTCAAGGGAGGCAAGCCTGCGCTCTGGACAACCAACAACAACCACACTGAGCACATTGACCTGGAGGGATGAGGGAAAAAGCCCCACTAACAGACACCATGTTTACGGTTAGCGATCCATGTTTCACCCAAAAGTACCGGAGGATCACAGGCACCAGAAGCCTTGTACAGGGAACACAGAGATAATTGCAATTTTCCTGGGATGGGTCTCTGAGTAGTGGAGCTTTGAAGACATTAAAAAGAGGACGAAAGCGAGGTGGCACGGAAGGAGTATAAAGGTGTATTGCTGTGGTTCCAACTCAGGCCCAGTCTCTTTTTTGTGCAGGCTGTACATACTTCAACAGTCTCTTATTCACAAAATGACAAACACTTGATAATTCCTCGAATTTCTCGGCGACATCCCCTTTGTGTGGCCGCAATGCACATAAAAAAATCCATGCCTTTTGTGGCCAGTGGCCATTGTGCCCTTGGACTAAAGATATTAATTATAATTCCCTTTTCCCTGAGTGCTGCGTGCTCCGAAGCACCTCTCACTCACATGGCTCTCCATCACGTAATCGGTCTTTCTCACAGGCTAGAAGTGAAGAAAGACACATCTGCGTACATCCTTCTCCAATTCCGAGGTGCATTTTGAAGAATTTGGAAGAACTGTCCATTTACTTTTTGTCAGCCAACAAGATAAGTAGGCCTAACAAACAGCAAAAGCACTAGTCTATGACAATTTACAATCCCCCATAGTACACAAGTTGACCTATTCTATTCTGTGCGAGAAATAAATATTCCAAACATAGTCTGGGACAGTTAATATAACCACTAGCATCAAAATGCCTTTTTTACGCAATAGATCATAACATTTAGCTTAAAATGTTGATGGGCTATTTATTCACATTATAAGTGCAGCAATCCGCACATGGCAGTAGGCTATAAGCACAAATGTTCCATTAGTGGGAAAACACCATTATCAAGTGACTGCAAATTCGATTTTTTCATGTAATGCTTTTATTATAAAAGGTGCATTTTTATGGTGAAAATGATGTTCCCCAAACTTGAAACACACTGCTTATGTACTGTATGCTAGTTAGGCTCTACAACCCTTGTGAAGTGGACTAGTGTGCTTAATTTTAAGAAGTGTTTTGGCCACTTTAGTTGTGATACAAACCTTATCAAAACAAATAGGCCTATGAGCTAGGCTACATGAGGTGTGCGACTACAATTTTTTTTAAATTGCTCAAAAATAAGGCATTGTTTCTTACCTTACGCTGGGCATCATATATAATCCACAAGTGATAGGCTTTTTTGTCACCAATCAGACTTTTCTTGATTTAATCTTGTCTTTACTTATATTAAATAATATATGTGTGAAATTTGTTTTGATTTAGAATGAACCATTATCATGCACCTCTATCGAAACAGGGGCAGGGGGAAAAAATACATGTCATCTGTGCACGGAAACAGTGAATGGAGGACGCTTTTCCTGTGGTTCATTTTTTAATGCCAGCCAGTTAGGCTATACCCCTGTTGAAAAGAGAAGCAATGTGCTTAATATTAAGAAAGTTGAGAAATAAATAGTAGGCCTAGCCTATAGAAAGCTGATGGGATCCTTCTATTTTTAATAGAGGCCATCACTCTGTTTTCTCACACAATTGCATAGCCTGTAGAAATGTTGCGCAAAATTAGCTAATGGGCTCTCAAAGTGTTTGGTTAGATTTTCGATTACATTTGCATTGATGTCAGAGTGATTATACGGACAGTGCTGATACCAGGCAGTTAGCAAGTTTGGTAGGCTACTAATGACCATCAGCAGCATCAGAGCTTGGAGAAGCCTAATTACCGTGACTAAACGGTCACGTGGAATTTGACTGCCTTCATGACTTGTGACCGCCGGTGTTGCAGTAATACAGTCACCGCAACAGCCCTACGTAAGAGAAACCCCCAGCACATCCTGCCTACCACCAACCACAGAGACATGGTTGGAATACAAGAAGACCCAACAAAACACACGAGTCAATTCAGTTGAATCAGTTTAAATAGAGGGAGTCTGTGGACTCCACAGTGAGGAGGAAAATCACTAGTCCCCAAAGATAGATCAACGCGGACTCCAGTGAAAAGCCCGGCGAGAGAGAGCATCATACAAGTCTTCTGATTGCATTAATTATTCGGACTGTTGAACTCAATCTTTCCAGTTCATTTCTGAATGAGTGTGTATTCCCTATGTGCCTGAAATTCTGAAGGTTTATTTAATGGGTATTGGGTAATGTTTCTTAGTTCTCTGTCCATGGCTGTTTTGGGGCCAATCCTAGAGGCCATTCCAAGCAGATTACAGAATTTAAGGAGCGTTCTCTTGTTTCCGAGGCAATGGTACTATTTTCCTTTGAATAAGCATATTTCACAATTGTGTTCCTCCCAGGGGCCTAGTGTGCATTGATCACCACATGAAATGCAATTATTTGGATGAACAGAAAAATAAGAAATCAATTAAATTCTATCCACGGCTATCCTATTCCAATTCTACTATGCCATCTCTGGATAAGTGACACAAGACATTTCTCCTCTGAAAAGATTAACAGCAATGCATGAACACCCTTAAACAACTGTAGCTCAAGGTTCCTACTACTTTCCATCAGAAAAGAAAGACAATGCATGGCACAAATAAAATTGTATTTGTCACATGCGCCGAATAGACCTTACAGTGAAATGCTTACTTACAAGCCCTTAACCAACAATGCAGTGAAGAAAATACCTATAAAAAGAAGAAAATATATAAGAATAACAAATAATTGAAGAGCAGCAGTAAATAACAAAATGTATACAGGCGGCACCGGTGTTGAGGTAATAATGTACAGTTGAAGTCAGAAGTTAACATACACTTAGGTTGGAGTCATTAACCTTTCATTGCTACCCATCCCGGATCCGGGAGCATCCTCATCAAAAAAGCTGACTAGCATAGCCTAGCCTAACGCGACAGGGATATCATATAATATAATTTTCATGAAATCACAAGTCCAATACAGAAAATGAAAGATAAACATCTTGTGAATCCAGCCATCATTTCCGATTTTTAAAATGTTTTACAGCGAAAACACAATATGTATTTCTATTAGCTAACCACAATAGCAAAAGACTCAACCGCATATTTTCACCATTTTTTTACGGCATAGGTAGCTATCACAAAACCGACCAAATAGAGATATAATTAGTCACTAACCAAGAAACAACTTCATCAGATGACAGTCTTATAACATGTTATACAATAAATCTATGTTTTGTTCGAAAATGTGCATATTTGAGGTATAAATCATAGTTTTACATTGCAGCTACCATCAAAAATATCACCAAAGCAGCCAGCCAATAATTACAGAGAGCAACGTGAAATAACTAAATACTAATCATAAAACATTTATGAAAAATACATGGTGTACAGCAAATGAAAGATAAACATCTTGTGAATCCAGCCAATATTTCCGATTTTTTAAGTGTTTTACAGCGAAAACACAATATAGCATTATATTAGCTTACCACAATAGCCAAACACACAACCGCATTCATTCACCGCAAAGGTAGCGATCGCAAAAAAACAGCAAAAGATATAAAATTAATCACTAACCTTGACCAACTTCATCAGATGACAGTCCTAAAACATCAGGTTATACAATACACTTATGTTTTGTTCGAAAATGTGCATATTTTGAGCTGCAAACCGTGGTTATACATTGTGAATATGTAGCATCGATTCACCAGAATCTCCGGAGATATTTTGGACAGTCACCTAATCTAATCAAAGAACTCATCATAAACTTTACTAAAAAATACATGTTGGACAGCAAATGAAAGATACACTAGTTCTTAATGCAATCGCCGTGTTAGATTTTTTAAAATAACTTTACCATAACAAACAGCTTACGTTATAGCGAGACAGCGCCCGCAAAAAGGAAGGAAAATAGGACTAAACATTTTCCACAGAAATACGAAATAACATCATAAATGGTTCTTACTTTTGCTGAGCTTCCATCAGAATCTTGTACAAGGAGTCCTTTGTCCAGAATAAATCGTTGTTTGGTTTTAGAATGTCCTCTTCTCCTGTCGAATTAGCAACCTTAGCTAGCCAAGTGGCGCGAAGATGTCCATCTTCACCTAACGCAGAGAACGGAAAACTCCAAAACTCCCGATAAACGTGGAATAATCTGATAAAACTATATTGAAAAAACATACTTTACGATGATATTATCACGTATCAAATAAAATCAAAGCCGGAGATATTAGCCGTCTATACCGAACGCTTTTCAGAAGCCAATGCTGATGTCCTTCCCGCGCCTTGGTAGACAAAGGAAATTGTGGTCACGTCATTCCAAGAGCTCTTGTTCGACCTCAGATCAAGCTAGACACCCCATTCCAACTCCCACTGCCTGTTGACATCTAGTGGAAGGCGTATGAAGTGCATGTATATCCATAGATTTCAAGCAATTGAATAGGAAGGCCCTGGAACAGAGCCTCGATTTCAGATTTTTCACTTCCTGTCAGGAAGTTTGCTGCAAAATGAGTTCTGTTTTACTCACGGATATAATTCAAACGGTTTTAGAAACTTGAGAGTGTTTTCTATCCAATAGTAATAATAATATGCATATTGTACGATGTAGAATAGAGTACGAGGCAGTTTAATTTGGGCACGATTTTTTACAAAGTGGAAACAGCGCCCCCATATTGACAAGAAGTTTTAAAATGTGTTTTTCAACCACTCCACACATTTCTTGTTAACAAACTATAGTTTTTGCAAGTCGGTTAGGACATCTACTTCGTGCATGACACAGACATTTTTTCCAACAATTGTTTACAGACAGTATAATTCACTGTATCACAATTCCAGTGGTTCAGAAGTTTACTAAGTTGACTGTGCCTTAAAACGTCTTGGAAAATTCCCGAAAATTATGTCATGGCTTTATAAGCTTCTGATAGGCTAATTGACAGTTTGAGTCAATTGGAGGTGTACCTGTAGATGTATTTCAAGGCCTACCTTCAAACTCAGTGCCTCTTTGCTTGGCATCATTGGAAAATCAAAAGAAATCATCAAAGACCACAGAAAAAAAATTGCAGACCTCCGCAGGTCTGGTTCATCCTTGGGAGCAATTTCCAAACGCCTGAAGGTACCACGTTCATCTGTACAAACAATAGTAAGCAAGTATAAACACCATGGGACCACGCAGCCGTCATACCGCTCAGGAAGGAGACTCGTTCTGTCTCCTAGAGATGAAAGTACTTCGGTGTGCGAAAAGTGCAAATCAATCCCAGAACAACAGCAAAGGATATCAACATAACCTGAAAGGCCACTCAGCAAGGAAGAAGCCACTGCTTCAAAACCGCCATAAAAAAGTCAGACAATGGTTTGCAACTGCACATGGGGACAAAGATTGTACTTTTTGGAGAAATGTCCTCTGGTCTGATGAAACAAAAATAGAACTGTTCGGCCATAATGACCATCGTTATGTTTGGAGGAAAAAGGGGGATGCTTGCAAGCTAAAGAACACCATCCCAACTGTGAAGCATGGGGGTGGCAGCATCATGTTGTGGGGATGCTTTGCTGCAGGAGGGACTGGTGCACTTCACGAAATAGATGGCATCATGAGGAAGGACAATTATGTGGGTATATTGAAGCAACATCTAAAGACATCAGTCAGGAAGTTAAAGCTTGGTCGCAAATGGATCTTCCAAATGGACAATGACCCCAAGCATACTTCTAAAGTTGTGGCAAAATGGCTTAAGGACAGCAAAGTCAAGGTATTGGAGTGGCCATCACAAAGCCCTGACCTCAATCCTATAGACATTTTGTGGGCAGAACTGAAAAAGTGTGTGCGAGCAAGGAGGCCTACAAACCTGACTCAGTTACACCAGCTCTGTCAGGAGGAATGGGCTAAAATTCACCCAACTTATTGTGGGAAGCTTGTGGAAGGCTAACCGAAACATTTGACCCAAGTTAAAGGCAATGCGACTAAATATTAATTTAGTGTCTGTAAACTTCTGACCCACTGGGAATGTGATGAAAGAAATTAAAGCTGAAACAAATCATTCTACTATTATTCAGACATTTCACATTCTTAAAATAAAGTGGTGATCCTAACTTGCCTAAAATAGGAAATTTTTACTAGGATTAAATGTCAGGAATTGTGAAAAACTGAGTTTAAATGTATTTGGCTAAGGTGTAGGTAAACTTCCAACTTCAACTGTACATATAGGTAGAGTTACGGCCAAACTGTTATTTTCTTCCTATTTTTTCAACTGCAAAGTCATGTTTCTTTTTCAATATATGGGAACAATACACTATTGTATGTGATATGACAGCCCCAAACAGTACATGTGCTATATGAAGCAGCCATACTAAAAACTTGAATTTCTCCTGACTACGATAGTAATCTATGGTGCAGTTTCATTACTAGTTAACCGTGTTGGCTGCACTGCACTCAGAAGGGGCTCCATCTCAACAGAGAAATTAACAGTTGGCATTTAGGAAAAGGAAAAGTGGGCCAGCGAGGTGGGCCCGATGTGGTCGACACCACCGAACTATGACACTGCCCCAAGGCGTGAGACATGGCCAGACTGGTTAAGCATACAGGGTTCTGTTGAAGACCAATGTCAAAATGCTGCTGTGTCTCTCCTGCTGTGGTTAAATGTAGACAGACCTAGTGAGGGCTCAACGCTGACCTTTATTACAAGGAGCACGTGTGCGCCTAAGTTGAAAAAATGCAGCCGCACACAAAGAAATGTAGGAGCGCAATAAAAATGTGAGATATTAAAGCTTGAATCTTTCATTTTTCTAGGCGCACTGTTGCTCTTACAGTGGCTCCTCAATTAATTTGTTTTAGCTTATGCTGCGAACATTTGTGATAGATGGTGGCAGATTGTGGTAAATTGCATCATTCTATCATTGCACCGCACTATCACAAGGGGAAGTTATAACGCTGATACATCGGTAGTCTGAACTGTGGCACAAATTGATTATCTTTTCATAAATTAATGGAGGTGTGAATGTTTCAGTCCAAGAGTCTCTTCTCTTGCAATAGAGTCCTGCATCAGGCAAAAAAATAATTGCTGGCGGGTGGTCCCGGAGTTGAGAGAGAACTTGGGTAAATACAATGGCGCACTTACACTTGCTGGCGACAGAGTTGAGTCCTATTGTAAAGAGTAGCCTAATGGCCATAAAAGGGCAAACTTGCAATATATTTGATGCTTAAGTTGTCTAAAGTTTTACATTTCTAACTCAATATCACAGACCAGATTTACGCTGACAAAAAATGCATCAACCCCTACAAATATATTAAATTCTTATAATCCACACAATAATTCTAACGAAATTAGCTGTAGTGTGAGGAGAGACTGCATCAGAAAGAATGTGTCTTTAACCTTGCATTATAATATAACGTATTTTGAACGAAAGCCAGGAATGGGTAAGTCACTCAACCCTATGCTGTTCCTTCTTCTGTTGCCTATTAGCGTGTTTGTTTAATATCCTACTGAGTCTGTGATCACCAAGCCTCATGCAACCGCAAAATGTCGGATTTCCCAAATCCATCTGTTTTTAAACTTTACTATATTAAAGGCTTTACTTTTTTTTATTACAGACTCTCCGGTTTTACTTTATTTAGCATTGTTTACACTGTTCCAAACTGGCAGATAAATTATATTGTAATCTAACAGTACCTGTTAGTCATGCAACAGTATGGCTTGCATTTTTGACAATGATTTTACATGAAGCCTAATTCACATGATATGCTTAAAATACTTATATCCACTAGGCTAATAAATAATAAAAATGTTCCCTTTAGATTACTTAATTTACCTACAGTACCAGTCAAAGGTTTGGACACCTACTTATTTATTTGTACTATTTTCTACATTGTAGAATAATAGTGAAGACATCAACACTATGAAATAACACATATGGAATCATGTAGTAACCAAAATAGTGTTAAACAAATCAAAATATATTTTATATTTGAGATTCTTCAAAGTAGCCACCCTTTGCCTTGATGACAGCTTTGCACACTCTCGGCATTCTCTCAACCAGCTTCATGAGGTAATACAAAATGCAAGCAGAAAGAAAAACACGGTCATAAAAAACACATTCATCAGTAATAAGCTTTCTGAATTACCCTAGCGGCACCAAAACCTCAAATTTAAGACCATTTTGAAGATTATTCCACAAATAAGGTGCAAGAAAACTAAAAGCTGATTTACCCAACTCAGAGTTACCATCCCTGAGACCGGTTGCTGTAACTCGTACAGTATGTCTAAAAGTTTCGTAAAGATGTTAGGTACAGCAGGACTTTTGATAAAGGCCTTTTTAAATGAAATCATAGCAATGTATCAACCTATGTGACATCAGAGAGCCAATCAACTTTCTGGTAAAGAATGCAGTGACGAGTACTAAAATTGTTGACCGTAATAAAGCGTAGTGCGCTATGACAAACTGCACGTAATGGCTTTAATGAAGTGGCAGTTGCGTTCATATAGATAATGTTGCCAAAGTCTAGCACCGATAGGAACGTCGACTGAATAATCTGCATTCTACTATTTAGCGAGGAGCAGGACCCATTTCTATAGAAGAAGCCATTTTAATTCTCAGCTTAACTCTTGAGCCTATGGGGGGTGCTATTTCGATCTTGGAAAAATTGGTCTCCAAATTAAACTGCCTCGTACTCAATTCTTGCTCGTACAATATGCATATTATTCTTACTATTGGATAGAAAACACTCTCTAGTTTCTAAAACCGTTCGAATTATGTCTGTGGGTGAAACAGAACTCTTTCTACAGCGAAATCCATGACAGGAACTGCGAAGGTCTGAAAACTAGGCTCTGCTCTCAGATCAGTTTAAAGCTCTGTATGTATCCTATGGGTCGACATGAACTGCACCCGCCTTCCCCTGGATGTCAGTAACCAATGAGAAGTGGAATGGACTTTCTACGTAGCTCTCAGAGTTTATAAAAGGCCAGGGAACGAGGGGACCTCTCTTTTCAACGCTCGCCATTACGCAAAGCAAGACCTCAGGATAGCGTTTTGAAACGCTCAGTTATCGACCTTAGATATATCCGTCTGTAATTTAATTCGATATAGGTGTTAGAAACATCATAACGAAGTTATTTTAAACCGAGTTATATCAGTTTATGCGAGTATATTGCTATTTTCGGAATTTCCTTAGTATTGAGTTTGAGGATTTGGGAATGCTGTGGCCACATAGCTACTAGTTAGCTGCTAATTCCGAAGTTGAACACGACGTTTTACAACCAAGCAACAATTCTTTTGGACAAAGGACCACTTGGCCAAGATTCTGATGGAAGCTCGTCCAAAAGTAAGAGCTATTTATGATGTTATTCCGTATTTATGTGGAAAAATGTAAACGGATTTGTCCGCCATTATTGCGGCACTAGTCTGGCTGTAACGCACACTGTATGTCTAGTAACGTTAATTTTAAAAATCTAACTCAGCGGTTGCATTAATAACTAATGCATCTTTCATTTCATGTCCAACCTGTATTTTTTAGTCAAGTTTACGATTATTTATACATTAGATTAGGTGCCTTTCCAAGATGGCGCCGGCCAGAATGCATGCCCTGTTGCCACTGATCACATTGTATAACCACGAATTGTGCTGCTAAATATGCACATTTTCAAAAAAAAAAACTGTATGGATTGTGTAATATGATGTTACAGGACTGTCATCTGAAGAATTCTGAGAAGGTTAGTGAAAAATTAATTTATTTTGGTGGTGAATACGTTATCGCTGTGTTTGGCTGGAATCAATGCTGTTGTCTGGTTTGCTATTGTGGTAAGCTAATATAACGATATATTGTGTTTTCGCTGTAAAACACTTAGAACATCTGAAATATTGTCTGGATTCACAAGATCTGTGTCTTTCAATTGCTGTAGGCTGTGTATTTTTAAGAAATGTTTTATGATGAGTAATTAGCTAATACACGTTTCTCTCTGTAGCTATTCTAGTCGAGTTGTGATGGTGGGTGCAATTGTAAACTATGATTTATACCTGAAATATGCACATTTTTCTAACAAAACCTATGCTATACAATAAATATGTTATCAGACTGTCATCTGATGAAGTTTTTTCTTGGTTAGTGGCTATCAATATCTTTATTTGGTCGAATTGGTGATAGCTACTGGTGGAGAGAAAAAATGGTGGACTAAGAAAAATGGTGTCTTTTGCTAACGTGGTTAGCTAATAGATTTACATATTGTGTCTTCCCTGTAAAACATTTTAAAAATCAGAAATGATTGCTGGATTCACAAGAAGTGTATCTTTCATCTGGTGTCTTGGACTTGTGATTTAATGATATTTAGATGCTAGTATTTACTTGTGACGCTATGCTAGGCTATGCTAGTCAGCTTTTTTACTGGTGGGGGTGCTCCCGGATCCGGGTTTGGTGAGAGGTAGAGGTTAACAAACTCATCAATATGCTTTTTAAAAAGACCACTCTTCATCGATCCAGATGCCCAGAAATGTGTAAGCAGGGACACTATCATTATGGACACCATCCAAAGTACATACAGTGCATTTGGAAAGTATTCAGATCCCTTGACTTTTTCCACATTTTGTTACGTTACAGCCTTATTATTAAATTGACTATATCCCCCACCCCCCAATCTACACACAATACCCCATAATGACAAAGCAAAAACAGGTTTGAAATTTCTGCAAATGTATTATAAATAAAAACTGAAATATCACATTTACAGAATTATTCAGACCATTTACTCAGTACTTTGTTGAAGCGCCTTCTTGGGTATGACACTACAAGCTTGGCACTCCTGTATTTGGGGAGTTTCTCCCATTCTTCTCTGCAGATCCTCTCAAGCTCTGTCAGGTTGGATGGGGAACGTGGCTGCACAGCTATTTTCAGGTCTCTCCAGAGACCAGTTTGATCGGGTTCAAGTCCGGGCTCTGGCTGGGCCACTCAAGGACATTCAGAGACTTGTCCCGAAAACAATCCTGCTTTGTCTTGGCTGTGTGTTTAGGGTTGTTGGAAGGTGAAACTTCGCCCCAGTCTGAGGTCCTGAGCGCTCTGGAGCAGGTTTTCATCAAGGCTCTCTCTGTACTTTGCTCCGTTCATCTTTCCCTCGATCCTGACTAGTCTACTAGTCCCTGCCGCTGATAAACATCCCCACAGCATGATGCTGCCACCCCGATGCTTCACAATAGGGATGGTGCCAGGTTTCCTCCAGATGTGACACTTGGCATTCAGGTCAAAGAGTTCAATCTTGGTTTCATCAGACCAGAGAATCTTGTTTCTCCTGGTCTGAGAGTCATTAGGTGCCTTTTGGCAAACTCCAAGCGGGCTGTCATGTGCCTTTTACTGAGGAGTGGCTTCTGTCTGGCCACTCTACCACAAAGGCCTGATTGGTGGAGTGCTGCAGAGATGGGAGAATCTTCCAGAAGGACAACTATCTCCACAGAGGAACTCTGGAGCTCTGTCAGAGTGACCATCCGGTTCTTGGTCACCTCCCTGACCAAGGTCCTTCTCCCCCGATTGCTCAGTTTGGCCGGACAACCAGCTCTAGGAGGAATCTTGGTGATTCCAAACTTCTTCCAATTAAGAATGATGGAAGCCACTGTGTTATTGAGGACCTTCAATGCAGCAGACATTTTTTAATACCCTTCCCCAGATCTGTGCCTCGACATAATCCTGTCTCTGAGCTCTATGGACAATTCCTTCGACCTCATGGCTTGGTTTTTGCTCTGACATGCACTGTCAACTGTTGGACCTTATATAGACCGGTGTGTGCCTTTCCAAATTATGTCCAATCAATTGAATCTACCATAGGTGGACACCGATCAAGTTGTAGAAACATTAAGGATGATCAATGGAAACAGAATGCACCTGAGGTATATTTCTAGTCTCATAGCAAAGAGTCTGAATACTTATGTTAAAAAGGTATTTCAGTTTTTTAATTGTAATAAAATTAGCAAAAATGTCTAAACCGGGTTTTTGTTTTGCCATTATGGGCTACTGTGTGTAGATTGATGAGGAAAAACATTTATTTAAATAATTTTAGAATAAGGCTGTATTGTAACAACATGTCGAAAAAGTCAAGGGATATGAATACTTTCTGAAGGCACTGTATGCTTAAATCAGAGTTCTTTTTATGCGCTCTAGAGAACATATACTTAGTTTTACCTGCATTCAATACAAATTTCATGTCAATACAAGGCAGACAGTAGTTCAGATATGCATGACTCATGGCTCTTGCATTTCATAGAGAATATGTTATTTATTTCACAAGTTAGAACTAGAAACTCCTAATGTTGTTGACCCAGAAGTTGTGGTTTCATTCAAAGCCATTTTGTAATTAAGCCCCACTGAGTTGTTTATTGACTACTGCCCTGGGTTTGACAGCACTCCATTACTGCACACACAACTAACCAAGCTACTTCAATAGTCATGTCACTACCGTAATAATTGACCAAATTAGAATTAGTCTGCACACATTGGTCATCATCATGAACACCTAAAATAACACTGAACCTCTTGGCAAAAGCATACAAAAAGGAGTTGGACTGAGAGCCACAAGGTACTGGGTTCAAATCCTGTGCAGGCCAACCATCGAATTTGCTACATTAGTGTTAGTAGTGGGATGCTGCCATCAGGCCATCAGAGATGTGCACAGGCATAAGGAACTGTGGAAAGAGAGGGATTACATACTAGTGGACATTACCTTAGTACAATACCAGAAATCTGTTCAAGGGAGGCCTATTGCTGTTATGCATAGATGTTGTATTGCACATGCTTAAACAAAGTTGTTTCTACTGACAATTTAGATGTGGATGACGAGCAGATAAGTGGCAATCCGTAATTTCAATTGAGACATTCATGAGTGAGCTAGGATGGACGTAGTCAATATAACTATTTGTTCAGCACTTTTGAAATGTACAGCGACAACTCGGAACATGGGCCGTTCTTACACCAAGTCAGGGCCGTAGGATAAATAAAGGGGGCATATAAGCAGACAATGAAAGCTCTTACAATATTCAATGATTACATTTCTCTAAAACAGGCTACATGTGCACCACCAAATCAGAACAGGAGGCAAAATTAGAAGGTGAAACAGGACCAAATTATTAGGGTGAGGCACATGGGATACTAACAGGTTACTACACCACTTACACTTAATATTACTTTCTTAGCTACAGTATACATATCTCCCTGGCATATTACAGAATTTATGCAGCAGTGTCAGGAACGTTTGTAGAAACGGACCAAGGCGCAGCAAATGTGAGTTCCACATAATTTAATAATAGTGAAACTAAGAAAAAAACAATAAACAATAAATTAATAACGAACCGTGACGACAATGGAGCATACACTTACTCACAATACAAAATTCAATATCCCACAAACACAGGTGGGAACAAACACTACTTAAATATGATCCCCAATTAGAGACGATTACCAGCTGCCTCTAATTGGGAATCATACAAATCCCCAACATAGAAAATGAAACCTAGAACCCCACATAGAAATAATAAACTAGAACACCCCCGTCACGCCCTGACCTACTCCACCATACAAAATAAAGGCTCTCTATGGTCAGGACGTGACAAGCAGCATACAATATATTTTTGGACTCACCTTGTTGTGCTGTGCTCACTTGAACAGGAAGGTGGCGCGGCGGTACTTCGTGGGCACATTTTGTCATCAAAGTCTGGCATTCTCTGGATTTATGGTGCTTTCAAGACAACTGGGAACTCGGTAAAAAAAACAAGGTTGAATCATGATGATGTCAGTGATCTTCAGGTCGGAGCTCTAGAAAGAGGCCCGAGTTCCCGACTCGCAAGTCCGAGTTGGATGACCGTTCAAAACGTATTTTCCCAGTTGGAGCTTGTTTTTTTCCGAGTTCCCAGTTGTCTTGAACTCACTGAAATCAGATTTCCCAGTTCTGAGTTTCAAGTTGTTTTGAGCGCGGCAGAAGTCATGCTGGATTGACACCATGGCCAAAGTTGAATGTTTATAATCTTTTAAGCTTGGAAAAGAGACCCTTAAACACAGACTTGGGACCATACAGCCACTCCACTGAATAACAGGCTAGTGATTTCTTTGCAATGCTTGCAGTTAGCCATTGATTACTTCCAGACCACTCACTGTTTGAGTTTGCAATTTCTAACTTGTTGTGTAATGTTTATGTCCAATGGCCGATGAGCACCGATACATTTTATCTATAATTTCTCTTCATTATTTCTCTTCATATGACAAGGATTAAAAAGGATTTGCCAGTAGATTGTCGACTTGACTCATGATGGTGACTGCTAGCTTGCTAGCTTGATATTGAAAATATGATGTTGAAAGTATGATCAGTCCAATCAAAGCTGCTGTAGATATAACATGATTTGACGTAATTTTATCTGTGGCCAATGACCCTGAGCCTTCTTGGATGGGCACTTCTAATGTAATTATATGGCAGAACAAGGGGCTTGAATTTTCGAGCTTTACCCTTAGATTTGGCGGTGACGTAGTGTCCCCATGAGTGACAGAACACTGAGCCAATCACGGCGCAACTAGAGAACATTACCAACCCCTACGCTCTGTATTTTCTGCTGGCTGCTCTACCACCACAGAAAGTACTGAGCTAGGCTGAAACACCTGCATTTTGGAGCTGCCTTACTCAAGAAAGCAAAAGAGACCACGTTTGTATGCGACTTTATTAACACATTTTTTTGTTCCATTTATTTATTTATTTATTTTTTACATTGTTTGCAAACTGATGTGTGACACGTATTAATCCCAAAATAACATATATATTATTTTGCACCACCTGCCCTGAATGACGGGGTCGCCCTGGTGACAGATGAAGCCATCAGATTCGAAGGATACTAAAATCATTCTCAGTCTGACATGAGGAATGTCAGTTCTACAACCACAAAGAGGGTACAAAAAAATATCGCAACAAGACTCAAACTCAGCAGGGACATCGCAGACAAGTCACTTCAGAAATAATTTAATAATTGGTGGCTTGAACTCTCGCAACTGAACGTCTCCTCCTCCACCACCCACTCTGAATCGTATGGGTGCTATTTTCAAGTACTTTTCAATATCTCCCCCTCTGCGTGTGTAAGTGTAGCCTACTTCCCTGTGTGCGTAAGTACCCCGTGTCAAGAGAGCAATAAAATCGGCAAGGATGAACGTCATAAATACGTGTGATAAATAATAAGTCTTAGACACCAGAGGTAGCCGATCAAAGCTCCAAAAGCAGAGGCTCAGCAGGCGTAGGTACATAAAAGGAATTACTTTAACTCCAAACTGAAAAACGCAATGTGTCTGATAATCTAACATAATTATAAAAACATTGAACTAGATTGCAACCCGTACCTTGAAATCCAAAGAAGAAAAAGAACCCCGGGATCCAAATTGTGTGTATCCAGAAGGAATTCATGTTGTCCTCGTCAGCTTCAAAACCTCTCCTGGACGTCTAGTGCAGGTCTCTTGCAATAATTTCGTGCGCAGGCAGTATCGTCTTTTGATAGAAATGATGCTGTTGGCGTATAGCTCCAAGGCTATGTCCTAATGCTGCAGAGCACTATTCAACTCACTCAAGTGCGCGAGCTCTAAACGCATCCTTTTTGCGATCACGACTAGTAGTGCGCTTCAGCGCTTGCCTCTCCTCGTCGTCAATGCCACCTAGTGGTTAAGCAAGTACCTAGAAAAGGAAGTTTGATATACTCTTCTGATATTGATAAGGATAGGACTCATGCTGAACGGGGTGTGTCCCTACCAGAGGTGAAACTTGGCAGAGGACAGGAGAGGAGGATAGCGGCACAGAAATCTGTGGAATAATAATAGTGACATTTGGTTAGAGACCTTCATCCTGCAGGCAAGGTGAGGGCGGGCTGTTTGTAAAGACACTTGAGACTAATCAAAGTCCAGAGGACCATACTCACTAAAAAATGGCCTGTGAGAGAGAGGAGGAGGATGTCTGGATGAGATGCGTAACACCTTATTGAATATTGTTCTCTACCTGTAATACACCACCATGTGAACCACAAGCTTTTCATTATGCATGTTCTGCTAGAGAATCATTGTGTACACAATTCACATTCAAGGCTGAATAGTATTTCTGTTACTGTCTGATATAGTAATCAATGAGATCCCCGCAGTCTAGCATACATAAGAGCAGTATGTAAGAGCAACTGGCCAGGGACTGCAGTCAATTATCAAGTTCTCAGTTGTCTGTATAAATCATTTCTTTCAGCAACACCTCTCACATGTAGGCTCTCTGACTCGCATGGTTTTTCTATTTCATTGAAGACATGCTGGTCATAGTGATAAATAACCATAAGCACACCACAGCCTGTTTGCTCAACCCAAACATGTCATGTGACAATGTGTGAAATAGTATGTTAGTTTCTTATTTGTGTGCAGATAAAAGTAGAGCAAAACACCATCCTGTTCATTAGAAACTCCCCTTCCCACATTGAGGTCGTATTAGTTTGTAGCCCAAACGGTTCGGACGCTACAGACAGTTGACACATCAGCATTACTGACTTCAGGCCAAACCTTTTCCTACGCTACCCACATTGTGATAAGAACGATTTTCGGGGTGTCTCATGGTCTGACAAACACCGCTGTAGCGCAGCACCTTCCACCGCAAATGCGGAAGGCCGACAGGCGGATGTGGTGGATTGAGACATAGCCCATGCAAAACCCCAGATCTCTCTAGACTAAACTGACGGTGCAGCAATAGACTCAAGGATTAAGGGGTTGTTACATTCCCCAGCAAGTCACTCACACAGAAGGGGGAACTAAAAGAGTGAGTGACAACAACCAAAACGAAATAGGTGAGTTTTAACAGTGTGAGTGCACACTAAATTTGCCCAGTTAGAGGCAAACAAAAGAAAAACCCACACCAAACTTAGACAGGAAGCAAACCAAAAAACAGGGAAGATCAGATATAGGATTGTTTTTCTAGAAATCAAATAGGGAGAACCAACCAAAGGCATTAATCCTCCACATCTCTCAAGACAACTGGAGCACTGGGCCAGCCACATCTTAAACATCACCTGGGACAGCAAGGTTGAAACACCTTCCGACTATTGAGATGGACAATCCAGCACAGGTGTAACACATTTTGACTAATAAGGCAACACCAATCAGTGTCCCCCAAGTACTAACCTAACATCCAAACTCAAAATATAAATGGAAAAAAACAAAGCCTGTAACAGCGTAACGGTTGTCTCCTTAAGAGAACATCTTGCGCTAATACACTGCTCAAAAAAATAAAGGGAACACTTAAACAACACAATGTAACTCCAAGTCAATCACACTTCTGTGAAATCAAACTGTCCACTTAGGAAGCAACACTGATTGACAATAAATTTCACATGCTGTTGTGCAAATGGAATAGACAAAAGGTGGAAATTATAGGTAATTAGCAAGACACCCCCAATAAAAGAGTGATTCTGCAGGTGGTGACCACAGACCACTTCTCAGTTCCTATGCTTCCTGGCTGATGTTTTGGTCACTTTTGAATGCTGGCGGTGCTCTCACTCTGCTCACTCCGCCTTTGTGCAAGGAGGAGCACTGCCAGAGCCCTGCAAAATGACCTCCAGCAGGCCACAAATGTGCATGTGTCTGCTCAAACGGTCAGAAACAGACTCCATGAGGGTGGTATGAGGGCCCGACGTCCACAGGTGGGGGTTGTGCTTACAGCCCAACACCGTGCAGGACGTTTGGCATTTGCCAGAGAACACCAAGATTGGCAAATTCGCCACTGGCGCCCTGTGCTCTTCACAGATGAAAGCAGGTTCACACTGAGCACATGAGCACATGTGACAGACGTGACAGAGTCTGGAGATGCCGTGGAGAACGTTCTGCTGCCTGCAACATCCTCCAGCATGACCGATTCGGCGGTGGGTCAGTCATGGTGTGGGGTGGCATTTCTTTGTGGGGCCGCACAGCCCTCCATGTGCTCGCCAGAGGTAGCCTGACTGCCATTAGGTACCGAGATGAGATCCTCAGAGCCCTTGTGAGACCATATGCTGACACATGCACATTTGTGGCCTGCTGGAGGTCATTTTGCAGGGCTCTGGCAGTGCTCCTCCTTGCACAAAGGCGGAGGTAGCGGTCCTGCTGCTGGGTTGTTGCCCTCATACGGCCTCCTCCACGTCTCCTGATGTACTGGCCTGTCTCCTGGTAGCGCCTCCATGCTCTGGACACTACGCTGACAGACACAGCAAACCTTCTTGCCACAGCTCGCATTGATGTGCCATCCTGGATGAGCTGCACTACCTGAGCCACTTGTGTGGGTTGTAGACTCCGTCTCATGCTACCACTAGAGTGAGAGCACCGCCAGCAT
Organism: Salvelinus namaycush; assembly: GCF_016432855.1. Taxonomy (NCBI): domain Eukaryota; kingdom Metazoa; phylum Chordata; class Actinopteri; order Salmoniformes; family Salmonidae; genus Salvelinus; species Salvelinus namaycush. Next base: position 10,334,235 of record NC_052340.1, on the reverse strand, counting down.
TCAAAAGTGACCAAAACATCAGCCAGGAAGCATAGGAACTGAGAAGTGGTCTGTGGTCACCACCTGCAGAATCACTCTTTTATTGGCGGTGTCTTGCTAATTGCCTATAATTTCCACCTTCTGTCTATTCCATTTGCACAACAGCATGTGAAATTTATTGTCAATCAGTGTCGCTTCCTAAGTGGACAGTTTGATTTCACAGAAGTGTGATTGACTTGGAGTTACATTGTGTTGTTTAAGTGTTCCCTTTATTTTTTTGAGCAGTGTATATTGCCTGCCTCAAAAACCTACTGTCAAATGTATTTATATATATACAGTTGAAGTCGGAAGTTTACATACACTTAGGTTGGAGTCATTAAAACTCGTTTTTCAACCACTCCACAAATTTCTTGTTAACAAATTATATTTTTGGCAAGTCGGTTAGGACATCTACTTTGTGCATGACACAAGTCATTTTTCCAATAATTGCTTACAGACAGATTATTTCACTTATAATTCAATGTATCACAAATCCAGTGGGTCAGAAGTTACCATACACTAAGTTGACTATGCCTTTAAACACATTGGAAAATTCCCGAAAATTATGTCATGGCTTTAGAAGCTGACCCCAAGCATACTTCCAAAGTTGTGGCAAAATAGCTTAAGGACAGCGAAGTCAAGGTATTGGAGTGGCCATCACAAAGCCCTGACCTCAATCCAATAGAAAGTTTGTGGGCAGAACTGAAAAAGCATGTGCGAGCAAGGAGGCCTATAAACCTGACTCAGTTACACCAGCTCTGTCAGGAGGAATGGGCCAAAATTCCCCCAACTTAAAGGCAGTACTACCAAATACTAATTGAGTGTATGTAAACTTCCGACCCACTGGGAATGTGATGAAAGAAATAAAAGCTGAAATAAATCATTCTCTCTACTATTATTCTGACATTTCACATTCTTAAAATAAATTGGTGATCCTAACTGACCTAAGACAGGGAATTTTTACTTGGATTAAATGTCAGGAATTGTGAAACTGAGTTTCAATGTATTTCGCTAAGGTGTATGTAAACTTCTGACTTCAACTGTGTGTGTATATGTAGTCTGTGCACTATTGTTTGGAAGAAACATGATTTTGAAAATTGTCATCGAAATACCCAAACCTTTTCTTTGAACTCAAATAGGACAATTGAGACCTAAAAAGAATCTGCCATGATGGGGACAATCTCAAAACGCAGGGGTTGTGGGTTCGATTCCCATGGGGGACCAGTATGAAAAATGTATTAAAATGTATGCACTCACTACTGTAAGTCGCTCTGGATAAGAGTGTCTGCTAAATGACTCAAATGTAAAATGTTAGCTGAATGAATGCAGATGGACAAGTTCAGACGAACTGCATCTGCCAAAAGACAGACCGTTTGTGTTTTTTTGTTGGGCAGTCATCTTTGTAGTCATTCATTCGTCAATGAATGACTCCCATTGGAAAAGCATTAGCTTCATCCGAAATTGTCGAACACAAAATCCCAAAGTGTCTACTGCTATTCCTTTCGTGGTTTGCATTTTTCATGGCTGGAGCCCATTTTTTGGGGGGCTCCATCTACATTTCTTCTGTTCACAACCATACAGACAGGCTCAGTGTGACAAACACGTGAATGCAATTTGAGTGGCAACTATTTGAGGTGGTGTGAACAAAGTGCTTGGAATTGTGGGAGACCACCCAAATTGCAGGGGTACTCAAAGTTTACCATGGAGGTCCAGAGTACTACTGGTTTTCTATTCTACCTGATAATTAATTTTAAACAGCTGGTGTCCCAGGTCTAAATCAGTCCCTGATTAGAGGTGAAGAATTTAAAAAGCAGTGGAATTGGCTTTCGAAGGTACAGATTTGAATTTTATGGCCATAGTGAGTCTACTCAAAGGAACACTCAAAAGAGTGTTAAGTTTTTTTTTTTTTTCTTTAAGACCATTTATCTTAAGACTTTTTCACTGACTATGCTTCTCTGAGATCTTTCAGGTTGCCTGCCCCAAGTACTAATCTTTGAGTAATGACAAATTGCAGTTTGCTGCTGAGGGGAGGACGGCTCATAATAATGACCTGAATGGAGTCAATGGAACGGTATCAAACATGGTTTTCGTGTTTGATTCCAATCACTCCATTCCATTCCAGCCATTATTGTGAGCCATCCTCCCCTCAGCAGCCGCCACTGATTTTAGCTTATGATAATACCTTCAGCAGTGATTGCTTCACGGCCTACTTCAATCAACGGAATAAGGATAGCCTGAAACTGCATGCAGACAACTCGTTCTTCAGGCTAGGGTCCTTTTTTCCAGCCTGATTGACGTGCTCAAAGTAAACTGCCTGTTACTCAGGCCAAGAAGCCAGGATATGCAAATAATTGGTACCATTGGATAGAAAATACTTTGAAGTTTGTAGAAATGTTAAAATAATGTATGAGACTATAACACAATAGATATGGTAGGATAAAATCCAAAGAAAAACCAACCAGATTCTTTTTCTTTTGTTGAGAGACCATGCTCTTATAATGGAAGGTATAGGGGCATATCAAAATCCAACTCCCAGATTGCAATTCCTATGGCTTCCACTAGATGTCAACAGTCTTTGTTCAAGGTTTCAGGCTTGCTTCTTTCAAAACGAGCAAGAATTCTGAGTTTTAGTACTGGGAAATCAGTACTAAAATCAGTCTCGGCACGCGTGATGAAGAGGACGTGCACCTGCTAATATCGCTTTCCTATTGAACATACTTCTTTCCGTATGAAATATTATAGTTTAATTACATTTTAGGGTACCGGAGGATTAATTTATTTTGACTTGTTTTAGCAAAGGTTAGCGGTAGCTTTTTGGATTTCTTTCTCTGCATGTTGAACGAGTGGATTACTCAAATCTATGGCGTCAACTAAACTGACTTTTTGGGATATAAAGAAGGATTTTATCTAACAAAACAACACTACATGTTGTAGCTGTGACCCTTTGGATTGCAAATCAGAGGAAGATTTTCAAAAAGTAAGGGAATATTTAATCGCTATTCGTGAATTTATGGAACCTGTGCTGGTAGAAAAATATTTTGATGTGAGGCGCTGTCCTCAAACAATCGCATGGCATGCTTTCGTTGTAAAGCCTATTGTAAATCGGATATCGCAGTTAGATTAACAAGAATTTAAGCTTTTAACCAATATAAGACACTTGTATGTACCTAAATGTTTAATATCCATCATTTTTATGATTATTTATTTGAATTGTGCGCCCTCCAATTTCACCGGAAGTTGTGCCTAGCCCTAAGAAGTTTGTGGAGTCAGTCGAGCACTATATGTTAGTCTAGTCTAGAGTAGATCGATAACCCAAACAGAGTTGATCATGGCTAAGTATTCAATGCTCTTTGAAAGCTATATGGAAAAACCAGATACTGGATTTCTGTACATTGAAAGCACATTCCTTCTGTTAGGACCAGAGGCACTAAACATAAAAGGCTACTGTGATCAGGCTAAATCATTCCCAACGACACCCCTTCAGAGAGCAATGAGGAAGAGACACATGTAAGTCGTCTGAGGCTCTTTCAAAGACACTTTGTTCTTACTAGGACTGGGATAGTGTAATCCTATCATTTAATCTTTGGAAATGGCCAAGTAAATAAAAATTTGAAAATTAATTAGGAGAACTGTCAGTTACTGTAAAGAAGTAACATCCATACAGTTTCTAGCCTGTTGGAGTTTTGCTACTTTTTCTGCCGAATGTGTTTTCTCTGTAGATCTGCTGTGTGTGTGTGTGGAAGGTATTTTTGGCCAACACGTATGTTTTGAGGATAAAGCTACATTTTTAGGAACTGTAAATGAATGAAGGCACCAATGACGAAGGCCGTGTGGCCGATACGTAAGCTTATTAAATATCGGTGATACTATCAAGTGCAGTGAGCGGTTTCCTTTTTCCTTCACCAATGAATAAATTAAAATAGGTTGAACAAATTATTCTCTCCAGTTATTCTACTACAATCTATTACTAAATGTTTCCCCCAATTACCATCATGTCAGAACACCCTTTCTCACAGGTTATGGATCAAAATTAGAATATTAACAACATTTGTCCACGACACATATGGGACTTACTCCTGATAGCTTCTGAATGCTGCTTTCAATCAAAAGACTAAGGAGACTATAAATAAATAAATGAGAGACTCGCAGGAGCCATTTCAGTCTGGTGAATATTTCAAATTCTAATGTGTGTTTTATTTAAAAAAACTTTGGACTGGAGCTCATTATTGTATGAGACCTAGTACAGTGGGATTGTTACAGTTATTGGCTGACTGATTAATTTTGAATTGAGATTGTCCTCTACCAATCTCTACATGGTGTCTCAACTCCCACTTTACCTGGTAGTATATTGGTTGATGCTAGTGGGCCAGCTCTAATTCACGTTTAAAAGTGTTGTCACAACTGTGTCATATTCATAATGAATCGGGATGCTTTGATTTCAACATAAATGTACAACTTGCTATCAAATTATACTGCAGGAAAGAAGCTAGAAAACAACCTTACAAAATATATTTAGGTTTGATTTGACATGAAATGGCACCCTAGCCTGGGTACCTGTCTGTGCCATCACGCCACTCCTTGCCATTCCTAATGCATCACACTAATGTTGGGTACTGTGAATCCCAAAAATGGTAATTATACAGATGTTTAACAAAGCATGCACACAACAGTACTCATACCTTGGTTTTTGTTGTGAATGTGAATGGGGAAAAAACTGTCTCGATAATGGTTTTCATACACATACCTTGTCCATAATGTAGAGGCCTTTGGGATATTCATTGAAGAGGTAAGGGAGGAGGATGGTACATGTGATCTGCCAATACCAATAGACATACCTCTGTATGCCTCTTGTCTGTGTACCTGCAGACAGACACAAAAGTGAGCAGTTCAGTCATCTGCACCCAACACAGCTAGCCTTCAACATAATCTTATAGCCTACATATTCTTACCTCTTTGTTGATTGATATCCATTGAATTGTGTCCATTTTCGGTTTCAGAAAGATTTGCACAAATATGAAAATATAGATGGTATCATCACAACACAATATCAATTTAGATCATACAAGGGACAAACCTTACCTTAAATTGAGGAGATCTTTTAAAAAATTCAGTTAAGTGCCTGCACCTGCTGTCCCTCAAATTCAAATCCAAATGTTCCAGTTGGGCAGTTAGGTTCCTGAAAACTCCTCATCAACTAAGGAGGTTCCTCAATGAACCCCAAATCTATGGGATTATTGGAAAAACCTTTTGGGGGCAATTTCCAGTGCCAAGAACCCTAAGGTTCTTCAAAGAACTTTGAAGATCTTAGAAGAACCCCTGTTTAACCCCTACATTTTTGAGTCTACCGTCTCTAGTAAATACCCACTCTATCAAATAAAATCTAAGTTGTCACATGCACAGGATACAGAAGGTGAAAACGGTACAGTGAAATGTTTACTTGCATATTTGCAGAGTAGCAGTATCAAAAACAGAAAGTGTCCAGATAATTATTAGATGACGCTTACTCAGACACACTTATCTAAATTGATGGGTCATGTGAAAGAAGTGCTATAACCACCCCAGCCTCATCTAGCTAAGTGAATGGGTCACTATTGTTTAGACATGTACACATACTGTATTCATGAAATACAATAGGTGGCCGTAATCACCCCCAGACACACCTGGCTAACTTGATGCGTCATGTAATCATCTGGCCAAGTGGAGTCTATTGTTTTGACATGTAGCTAGCTAGCTAGCTAAACAATGAACCAGCATAATCTCAACTCATACTACTACCATTACAAATGGATTGTCTTAGCTATAGTATGAATATGCAGGTAGCTAAAGCTAACCAACTATACTGAACAAAAATATTAAAAAACGTAACATGCAACAATTTTACCGATTTTACTGAGTTACAGTTCATATGAATTAGGCCCTAGTCTATGGATTTCACATGACTGGGCAGGGGCGCAGTCATGGGTGGGCCTGGGAGGACATAGGCCCACCCACTTGTGAGCCAGGCTCAGCCAATCAGACTTTTACCCCCCCACAAAAGGGCTGTATTACAGACAAAAATACTCCTCCATTTCATCAGCTGTCCAGGTGGCTGGTCTCTGACAATCCCGCAGGTGAAGAAGCCAGATGTGGAGGTCCTGGGCTGGCGTAGTTACACGTGGTCTGCGGTTGTGAGGCCGGTTGGACGTACTGCGAAATTCTCTAAAATGATGTTGGAGGAGGCTTATGGTAGAGAAATGAGCATTCAATTCTCTGACAACAGCTCTGGTGAACATTTCCGCAGTCACCATGCCAATTGCACGCTCCCTCAAAACTTGAGACATCTGTGGCATTGTGTTGTGTGACAAAATTTGATATTTTACAGTGGCCTTTTATTGTCCCCAGCACAAGGTGAACCTGTATAATGATCATGCTGTTTAATCAGCTTCTTGAAATGCCACACCTGTCAGGTGGATTGATTATTTTGGCAAAGGATAAATGCTCACTAACAGGGATGTAAACTAATTTGTGAACAAAATTTGAGAGAAATACACTTTGGGTGTATGGAACATTTCTGGGATCTTATTTCAGCTCATGAAACATGGGACCAGCACTTTACATGTTGTGTTTATATTTTTGTTGTTAGCTAGCTAACATTAAGCTATAACTAGCAATGCAAATGGATTTCTGATTCAAATAATATTACTACACAGATCATACACATAACGTTAGCAAGCAAGCCAAGGTTTGCTAGCTAGTGAACAATACGCTTTAACTTGCAATGAAAATTACTTCCTGACAAAATAAAAAACTTGTAATACCTGAAAATGTAGCTAGACTCTTACCCATATACATTACATGGATGAACGCTTCACGGCAGACTGGAACCATTTAACTCCGTTTTGTTCGTAGCTAAATCTTGTTTAGCTAGCATTGTGTCAAGTCAGTAGTCCATCACAACTTTTTCCAACTGATCTGTCGATAGTGCCTGCTAAATTCAGGGTATCAATGTTGTAGAGAAAAGTAGTAAATCATTTATCTTTCAAAAAAGACGCGGTAGAAAGGATTATCAACACATTTTGAGCAACTCACATTATAGACAGAAGCATGCTACATGGCTGTCACGTTCCTGACCTGTTTTCTCTTGTTTTGTATTTATTTAGTATGGTCAGGGCGTGAGTTGGGTGGGTTGTCTATGTGTAGTGTTTAGTGTCAGCACTATTTGTTTGAATAGCTTCACGGTCGTCTGTTTGTTGTTTTTGTTCGTTTGTTTCGCCTTCATAATAAAGAAGATGTCTTTCTATCACGCTGCGCCTTGGTCCACTCTGCCTCATTACGACGATCGTGACAGAATTACCCACCAAACAAGGACCAAGCAGCGTGATTCAAGGCAGCAGCAGCAAACGCAGGATTACAGGAATTGGGAGGAAATTCTGGACAGCGGAGGACCCTGGGCACAACCGGGAGAATATCGCCGCCCCAAAGCTGAGCTGGAGGCAGCGAAAGCAGAGAGGCGGCGGTATGAGGAGGCAGCACGGAAGCAGGAGAAGGATCTGGGCTATACAACCTGGGAGGAAATCGACAGGTGGGCGACCGACCCAGGGAGAATGCCGGAGCCCGCCTGGGATTCTCTGGAGCAGTGTGAGGATGGATACCGGCGAATGGAGGCAGCACGACAACGCGGTAGGAAGCCTGTGAGTCAGACCAAAAAATTTATTGGGGGGGGGGGCTACAACGGAGTGTGGCGAAGTCAGGTAGGAGACCTGCGCCAACTCCCTATGCTTATCGTGGAGTGCGAGAGTACGGGCAGACACCGTGTTATGCGGTAGAGCGCATGGTGTCTCCTGTACGTGTGCATAGCCCGGTGCGGGTTATTCCACCTCCCCGCACTGGCAGGGCTAGATTGGGCATTGAGCCAGGTGCCATGAAGCCGGCTCAATGCGTCTGGCCTCCAGTGCGTCTCCTCGGGCCGGCATACATGGCACCAGCCTTACGCACGGTGTCCCCGGTTTGCCAACACAGCCCAGTGCGGGTTACGGGGAGGGCTACGGGGAGCATACAACCAGGTAAGGTTGGGCAGGCTCAGTGCTCAAGGGAGCCAGTATGCCTGCATGGTCCGGTATATCCGGCGCCACCTCCCCGCCCCAGCCCAGTACCACCAGTGCCTACACCACGCACCAGGCTTCCTGTGCGTCTCCAGAGCCCTGTTCCTCCTCCACGCACTAGCCCTATGGTGCGTGTCTCCAGCCCGGTACCACCAGTTCCGGCACCACGCACCAAGCCTCCTGTGCGTCTCCAGAGCCCTGTTCCTCCTCCACGCACTCGCCCTATGTTGCGTGTCTCCAGCCCGGTACCACCAGTTCCGGCACCACGCACCAAGCCTCCTGTGCGTCTCCAGAGTCCTGTGCGTCCTGTTGCTGCTCCCCGCACTAGCCTTGAGGTGCGTGTCCTTAGCCCGGTACCTCCAGTTCCGGTACCACGCACCAGGCCTACTGTGCGCCTCAGCCGGCCAGAGTCTGCCGTCTGCCCAGTGCCGCCTGCACTGTCCGTCTGCCCAGAGCCGTCAGAGCTGCCCGTCTGTCCCGAGCCGTCAGAGCTGCCCGTCTGTCCCGAGCCGTCAGAGCTGCCCGTCTGTCCCAAGCCGTCAGAGCTGCCCGTCTGTCCCAAGCCGTCAGAGCTGCCCGTCTGTCCCGAGCCGTCAGAGCTGCCCGTCTGTCCAGAGCCGTCCGCCAGACAGGAGCAGCCAGTGCCGTCCGCCGGACAGGAGCAGCCAGTGCCGTCAGCCAGCCAGGATCCGCCAGAGCCAGCCAGCCAGGATCCGCCAGTGCCGTCAGCCAGCCAGGATCCGCCAGAGCCGTCCAGCCAGGATCCGCCAGAGCCGTCCAGCCAGGACCAGCCAGAGCCGTCCAGCCAGGACCAGCCAGAGCCGTCCAGCCAGGATCCGCCAGAGCCGTCCAGCCAGGATCCGCCAGAGCCGTCCAGCCAGGATCCGCCAGAGCCGTCCAGCCAGAACCAGCCAGAGCCGTCCAGCCAGGATCCGCCAGAGCCAGCCAGCCAGGATCCGCCAGAGCCAGCCAGCCAGGATCTGCCCCTCAGTCCGGTGCTGCCCCTCAGTCCGGTGCTGCCCTTTGGTATAGTGGGATTGACATGGGGGGTGGTTGTTAGGAGGAGGCCACGGGGGCGAGTAAGGAGGCGGACAAAGACATTGTTAAAACTTCTACTTGGTCACAATCCCGGATCCGGGAGCACCCCCATCAGTAAAAAAGCTGACTAGCATAGCCTAGCACAGCGTCACAAGTAAATACTAGCATCTAAATATCATTAAATCACAAGTCCAAGACACCAGATGAAAGATACACATCTTGTGAATCCAGCCATCATTTCTGATTTTTAAAATGTTTTACAGGGAAGACACAATATGTAAATCTATTAGCTAACCACGATAGCAAAATACACAACTTTTTTTCCCCACCATTTTTTTCCTGCATAGGTAGCTATCACAATTTCGACCAAATAAAGATATAAATAGCCACTAACCAAGAAACAACTTCATCAGATGACAGTCTGATAACATATTTATTGTATAGCATATGTTTTGTTAGAAAAATGTGCATATTTCAGGTATAAATCATAGTTTACCATTGCAGCCACCATCACAACTCTCACCAAAGCAACTAGAATAACTACAGAGACCATCGTGTATTACCTAAATACTCATCATAAAACATTTCTGAAAAATACACAGCGTACAGCAAATGAAAGACAAAGATCTTGTGAATCCAGCCAATATTTCAGATTTTTTAAGTGTTTTACAGCGAAAACACAATATAGCATTATATTAGCTTACTACAATAGCCAACCACACAACAGCATTGATTCAGGCCAACAATAGCGATAACGAATAAACCAGCAAAAGATATTAATTTTTTCACTAACCTTCTCAAACTTCTTCAGATGACAGTCCTATAACATCATATTACACAATACATATAGAGTTTGTTCAAAAATGTGCATATTTAGCGGCACAAATCGTGGTTATACAATGAGAAAAGTAGCCAAGCTGCCAACAATATGTCGGGAGAAATCTTGGGAGAGGCACCTAATCTAATCAGTAACTAATCCTAAACTTGACTAAAAAATACAGGTTGGACAGCAAATGAAAGATACATTAGTTCTTAATGCAATCGCTGTGTTAGATTTTTAAAATTAACGTTACTACGACATACAGCGTGCGTTAAAGCGAGACCGCACCGAAATTAATGGCGGAATTGGAGTTTTACATTTTTCAACAGAACAACGAATTAACATCATAAATAGTTCTTACTTTTTGATGAGCTCCCATCAGAATCTTGGGCAAGTTGTCCTTTGTCCAAAAGAATCGTTGCTCGGTTGTAGAATGTAGTCTTCAACGTTGGAATTAGCAGTAAACATTAGCCATGTGGCAAAGACGTGTCCAACTCACTATAACGCAGCACTAATAAATATCCGAAAATCGCAATATACTGATATAAACTGATATAACTCGGTTTAAAATAACAACATTATGATGTCTTTAACACCTATATCGAATAAAAACAGAGCCGGATATATCTAAGGGCTATAACGGGAGCTTTCTAGAACGACATCCAGAGGTCCTTTTTGCGTCATGGCGAAGAGAAGAAAGGAAGGACCCCACGTTGCCAGCCCATTTATAAGCTCTCAGATCTGCCCAGCAACTCCATTTCAATTCTCACTATTCGCTGACATCCAGGGGAAGGCGTATGCAGTGCATCTCAACCAATAGAAGACAGGCAAATTAATAAACCGACCTCAGAACAGCCAGCAGAATTCAGCATTCTCACATCCTCATAGGAAAATTGCTCCAACTCCAGTTCTGTTTTACTCACAGATATAATTCAAACGGTTTTAGAAACTAGAGAGTGTTTTCTATCCAATAGTAATAATAATATGCATATTGTACGAGCAAGAATTGAGTACGAGGCAGTTTAATTTGGGAACGAAATTATTACAAAGTGCAAACAGCACCCCCTATTGAGAATTAAGGTGGGGTCCACGTCCCGCGCCAGAGCCGCCACCGCGGACAGACGCCGACCCAGACCCTCCCCTAGAGTTTTAGGGGGTGCGCCCGGAGTTCGCACCTTGAGGGGGGGGGGGGGGTTATGTCACGTTCCTGACCTGTTTTCTCTTGTTTTGTATTTATTTAGTATGGTCAGGGCGTGAGTTGGGTGGGTTGTCTATGTGTAGTGTTTAGTGTCAGCACTATTTGTTTGAATAGCTTCACGGTCGTCTGTTTGTTGTTTTTGTTCGTTTGTTTCGTCTTCATAATAAAGAAGATGTCTTTCTATCACGCTGCGCCTTGGTCCACTCTGCCTCATTACGACGATCGTGACAATGGCAGACCAATCCAAACTCATCTCCTGGCATGTCCAGCCCATCCTTTATCTCAGTCAATCATGGCTAGCGGGAAGGTTCCGGTCTTTTTCCATGGCTAAACGAACTAGGCTCGTAAGTTAACAATTTTATTTGTATTTATAGATAGAATACAAGTTTGTTATTAAAGCACATGAAAGTTCACATATTCCAGAATGCATTTCTGCCCCCCCCTAAAAAACATTTGTTTTTGTGAAGTAGTGACATGCGACATAGGCCTAGCTTCCTGAAACAGGTCACAGATACTGTGGGTGCCATTAGCTTGGTCCCAGATCTGTTTGTCGTATTAGACTGGTACCCTTGTTTGGCATGACAAGGAGTTGACATAATAGCACAAACAGATCTGGGACCAGGCTAATTGCGCCCAGGGGCCAGGGCATCCATATTGTTCCGCAGTACCCAATAGTGTGTTGTTGCATGCAGTACCCATAGGAAATCAAAATCCATCCAATTATCCAATTGAAACAAATACTCACCACCTTTGAATAATCAAATGCTCAAATGTCGGCTAGAGGACCTCGGCTTCATTTTCCAAATTTCTCAATTTCTCTCTGACATTTGGTCAATAATCCATGTCTCAAACCATCAAACTGTCTTAAACCAGTAAATATTATATTAGGTATGTCAGGCCAGGATCCCATCTGTCACTTGGCATGATGACAAAACGTGACTTTGTATGCAAGTAAAAAATTATAACATAACAAACTCCACATGGGCGATTCATTTTAGGGAGAATGTTCATGTGGGGCTGATCTAAAGGTCGACTGGTTGCCTAGCGGTTAAGAGCATTGGGCCAACAACCGAAAGGTTGAATCTCACAACAGACTAGGTGAAAAATCTGTCGGTGCCCTTGAGTAAGGCATTTAACCTTAATTGCTCCTGTAAGTCGCTTTGGATAAAAGCGTCTCCTAAATTACAAAAATGTAAATCTTACTCTAACTCATGAATCCCTCAGGGATTGCTTTGGGCTTTGAGATGATGAACGAAGTCAAAAAAACTTAAGTTATGACATACAGTAAATAAAGTTAAGTTTAGAAATACACTCTCAAGGACACTCTAAATACACACAATATTTACAGTTTGCTTGTAAATTTGGTTGGAGTCAGGAAGATGTGTGACAGTTGAATTATTCAAGGCTATAAAGAGTTTGTCGGTCTGCTGTGACTGCCAGTGTACACAAATGTAACCAAGACACAGAGGGTGTTTGCTGTGCAAATAAGGCAGTGTAACGATAGTCATTTTCTTCCTCCTCCTCGGACGAGGAGAGGCGAGAAGGATCGGACCAATACGCAGAGTGGTTAGTTTCCATAGTGATTTAATATAACAAAACAATATGCGATACAAAATAACAAAATAACTACCGTGACAGTCCCGTGTGGCGAAACACTGACACAAGAACAAACACCCACAAAACACACGTGAAACCCCGGCTACCTAAGTATGATTCTCAATCAGGGACAACGATTGACAGCTGCCTCTGATTGAGAATCATACCAGGCCGAACACACAAAATCCCAACATAAAAATCACACATCGACAACCCACCCAACTCACGCCCTGACCATACTAAATAAATACAAAAACAAGGGAAAACAGGTCAGGAACGTGACAGGCAGTATGGAAAAGCACAATGTGCCTTATCTAAATCAATCATCTGCTCTTTTCCACTGAGTTACGGCGGCAGTCTGGGTTGATATGGAAAGCTGGTCATTAGAGAGAAAATCATTTAACCAAATGACTGCTAAACTCACTTCTTACAGTGGGAGAGGGGGAGGAGGTCGAGGGAGTTGTTACCACATGTTTATAGATCAACTTTCTGTTAGTGCTGAGAGCTATGAACGTTTGGCACAAACGTACAGGAGCGTATAGGAACGTTCTGTGGTTCACAATAATCCCAGTTTACACATCAAAACAAGGATTTAAAAAAAACATGTTTTATAAGTGATGTCTATTGCCAAGAAGATGCAATATTTGCATGACCAAAGAAATTATATGTTTCTCTTTGAGGCAGAAAATAGATTCAAAGAGCAAGTCTTGTGCATTCAATGTAAATTATGCCTGGCATATTTGCTTTCATGAACAATTCATGAGTTGACTTGGTATCTGATGGAGAGAGTACTGTATATGCAGACTGCTCAACGGGCTGTGTGTACAGTGTAAGATAGTGTTCAGGTTATCTGGACATACACATTGACGGGATACTCCACAGAGGGCTGGAAGGGGAGTGGGCTCACGTTCTCTGAGCCACCTGTGTACAGTCCAATAATACTATCTTTAATCCCATTATAAAACCTGCTGTAAAACCTCCATAACATTTTATTAATCACTCTAAAAGCATTTTTGGATGTATAATACTTGTATAGACATGTATAATACTGTCACACCAGGTGTCTCCCCTCATTATCCCCTGTGTATTTATACCTGCGTTTTCTGTTTGTCTTGTCTCGTCAAGTCCTACCAGCGGGGTCCTGTGCTCTAGTTTTGGATGTTCTTAGTTTTCCCAGTTCTGACCTTTTTGTCTGCTTTGACCTACCAATTGCCTTCCGTCCTGTACCTGCCTGACTCTGATTTGGATTACGACCCTTTGCCTGCCTTGACTTCCCTTTTGCCTGCCCCTTTAATAAACTCTGAGACTCGTACTATCCGCCTCCTGTGTCTGCATCTGGGTCTTAGCCTGAGCCTTGATATAATACATTACAAGACCTGTTTAAATACGGTTTTGTAATGGCTCATGGATCCTTATAACATCCTTTATGGATAACTCTGACACACAAAGTTTCACCATTCAAGTTCTTCAAGTCTGAATTCCTACGTTCTAGTAAACAGTCACCGATAGACGTCACCATAGCAGTGCCATGTGTAGCATGTTTTTCTCTAATTTCACAGTAACTAACATTGTGTCTGTAGCCTATAGCCAAGTTTTGTCAAAACCCTCATTCTTCTTCTCATTCATGCTTTTGATCCCCTGTTTGATCTCCTTCTGTTTAAACCAGCCAGTAGACAAAGCTTTTGTAACAGAAAATCATCATCCGAGGGTTTGGTTGTAGAGTTTGGAGATGCATTTGACTGTGAGAGAGGGATGCATTTGGACAGGTAATTCATCATGGCCAGGATACATTGAGACTACGCTGTACTCGGGGGTTGGACACTGGACTGGAACACTTTAGTTTCCTCCAGATTGGGGCTGAGGCCCTCATCAGAGCGAGAGAGGGAGAGAGCGAGAGATACATGCTAGCCTACATTCTGAACTGCTGTGTCTCCAGATCAGTCATGCTCGTGCTGGAGACACACAGCTCTGATTCTGTCATGTCTTATGGAGGATGTTTCCTTTGTGACCTCGTATGGAGTGTTCTGAGACAAGGGTGTTTTTCCTTAGTGCTTCTAGTCAATTTGTGCCTATTGGGATACAGTAGTCAATTGAGGTGCTATGGCTATTAAAGTATATCAGTTGCCTGAATACCAGGGTTAACCTGTCTTGATCTGCACAGGATGATACATAATAATTGTATTACAAATAGCATACTGCTTGAATCAGGTTAAAATAGGGAGCAAAAGAAGAAGTCCCGTCCAGTTGTGATCTTAGCCAGCTATCCATTCTAGGTGTTCTGCTTGTTGGCTAATACATGCGACGTATAGTAATGACAGTTCTGCTTTTTTTTTCTTTCTTATTGCCTTAATTTTTAGCAATTGAATAAGACTTGTTGCGTTGTTTTGTAAAAGAAAATCAATTTGATAGATAATCATCAATGCAATTACAAAATGGTAAAATCAAGACTCTACTTTCCATGAATTCCTTATATAAGCCAACTGCCAAACATTGATGGGCTGTAGAATGTATATCTGGCTAAGCTAACAACCAGGGCAGGACTTCCTCTTCTGCTCCCTGTGCTGTTGAACATTTATGATAGTTTAGTCTGGTGTATTTTACCACTATAAACGGTCTCTCCTTGACCCCACTGCTAGTCACCACCTTAGTCCGGACTCTGTATATGTAGAGGGTGTCAATCAACATGCAGAGAAGTCAAGCTGTCTGTTCAGCACCACCAGAAGAAAGAGGCTAGAGAAGTCAGGACCCTGGACAGCTCTCAAGCAGCCTTGCCATTCCATCTCTCAAGCAGCCTTGCCATTACAGCAGACCCTATGCGCACCATATTCCCCAGCCAAGTGTGGCAAGGCAAAGTTGAAGAGAAGTTATGAGCTCTAACAAGCAAACCTTAGTGCTTACCCCAAATCTGTGTTCAAAGTCCCATTGTTAGAAACCTGGTTCCCCCCATTAAAACGGTTGTCCTGGCTGTCTATACCCCTTGCTCCATCCAGTTGAATGTTTTAGTATGGGCCCCTGTAAGATGCATAGTCAGTAGTGAAATATACTTGAGTTATAGCAACAAACATTTCTATCACCACAACAATTGATCAACAACCTTACTGTATCGCAGCCAATCAACCTGCGCTGCTGTAACAAGCACAATTTACATGGAAATAGAGGGCATCACATCCCTCAATCCGTTGTGTTATTCATTGAGGTGAAAGATAGAGGGAACATTATTAGAAGTCTCCCCCTGTAATAGCACCCCTTACACCTTTTTCCTCACCGACAGATAAAGTGCTGTTTTCTGTAAATTGATAAGGTGTCAGAAAGGATCAGCTCGTAGCCATTTTATTCAATCATCCCATTGTCCTTGTTCTCTGCCAGGAAGGAAGTCAATGAACCTCTAAAAGGAAGAGTGCATCCTGTGATTTGTAAGATTGAGACTTCCCACTTATAACAGATATACGGAATATCAACTCAAAGGAAAAGAAGATGGTGGGTGTAATATGAAATGTAATTCAACAGTGTGCTTCACCATATTTCATAAGGAACGTAGCTACTTTATAGCATTTTACCACATTATTTCCCTGGCTCAATTTCCACACACATATTTGGGTTATTTTCACATGTAATAGCCTTTCTTGAAAGGTATACTGTGGATAGGAATAGATACCATTTCAAAAATATGTCATAGAACTTTACTTTATTGACATTGCAAAGCTAACATGACATTATTCAAAAATGTTTTCAGTACAATTGCTCTCCATAAGTGGAAGATCACAAACCTAATACTATATGGTTTTGAATTGGATTCTGGGATGGATTGTGTACATGACTGAAACTCAGGAATTGGCAGCTGAGAACTGAAACTCATTTTTGCAGATGTGCGATTGAGACCAAAGCAGGGAAAATGCATGACTGCTCAACAGGAGAAGCATACAAATAAAAAAGAGCTATGGAATTACATTACCGGTCAAAAGTTTTAGAACCTACTTATTCAAGGATTTTTCTTTATTTTTACTATTTTCTACATTGTAGAATAAGAGTGAAGACATCAAAACTACGAAATAACACATGGAATCATGTTGTAACCAAAAAAGTGTTAAACAAATCAAAATATATTTTATATTTGAGATTCTTCAAAGTAGCCACCCTTTGCCTTGATGACAGCTTTGCACACGCTTGGCATTCTCTCAACCAGCTTCATGAGGTCACCTGGAATGCATTTCATTTAACAGATGTGCCTTGTTAAAAGTTAATTCATGGAATTTCTTTCCTTAAAATGCGTTTGCGCCAATCAGTTGTGTTGTGACAAGGTAGGGGGGGTTTACAGAATATAACCCTATTTGGTAAAAGACCAAGTCCATATTATGGCAAGAACAGCTCAAATAATCAAAGAGAAATGACAGTCCATCATTACTTTAAGACATGAAGGTCAGTCAATTCGGAAAATTTAAAACACTTTGAAAGTTTCTTCAAGTGCAGTTGCAAAAACCATCAAGCGATGAAACTGGTTCTCATGAGGACCGCCACAGGAAAGGAAGACCCGGAGTTACCGCTGCTGCAGAGGATAAGTTCATTAGATTTACCAGCCTCAGAAATTGCTTCACAGAGTTCAAGTAACAGACATATCTCAACATCAACTGTTCAGATGAGACTGTATGAATCAGGCCTTTGTGGCCAAATTGCTACAAAGTAACCACTACTAAAGGACACCAATAAGAAGAAGTGACTTGCTTGGGCCAAGAAACACGAGCAATGAACATTAGACCGGTGAAAATTTGTCCTTTGGTCTGGAGTCCAACCGCCGTGTCTTTGTGAGACGGGTGAACGGATGATCTCTGCATGTGTATTTCCCACCGTAAAGCATGGAGGAGGAGGTGTTATAGTGTTATAGTGTTACCATCAAAGCACCCCCACACCGTCAGTGATTTATTTAGAATTCAAGGCATGCTTAATGGCTGCCACAGCATTCTGCAGCGATACGCCATCCCATCTATCTTGCGCTTAGTGGGACTATCATTTGTTTTACAAGAGGACAATGACACAACACACCTCCAGGCTGTGTAAGGGCTATTTGACCAAGAAGGAGAGTGATGGACTGCTACATCAGATGACCTTGCCTCCACAATCCCCCGACCTCAACCAAATTGAGATGGTTTGGGATGAGTCAGAGTGAAGGAAAAGCAGGCAACAAGTGCTCCGCATATGTGGGAACTCCTTCAAGACTGTTGGAAAATCATTCCAGGTGAAGCTGGTTGAGAGAATACCAAGAGTGCAAAGCTGGCATCAAGGGGAAGGGTGGCTATTTGAAGAATCTCTAATATATATTTTGATTTGTTTTACCACTTTTTTGGTTACTTCATGATTCCATTTGTTATATCCACTATTATTCTACAATGTAGAACCTTTTAAAAATAAAGAAAAACCCTTGAATGAGTAGGTGTTTTTGACCAGTAGTGTATCTGGGGACTAGGGAGCCCAGCCTTGAGAGGAACACTCAGACCTGTCAGAGGGAAAAGATAGACTGAGAAGGCAGAAACATTTTTGAACAGACAAAAAAATGACAAAGGACAATGAAGGAAAATAATGTTTCTTGGCTACGGCAGTGAGCAATTCCCCCAAAAATTGCCATAAAAAAGAGACTCATTTCAATCATAATTGTTTTTTTAATGTTCATATTTCATTCTCTATTCTTGGGTAATGGAAAGATATAATTTCTGCTATTTGTCTGTACACAGTGCATTACAGCATCAATATATATATATATATATATATATATATATATAGTGAAAAACAATTACACTGACTGTGCCACAGTATATTGTTCAATGGTGGCTTTCAATCATAAACCATACCTCCTTGAACTGTTCATCTTGATCCACAAAAACTTTATGAAAAATCCTTGAGTGTAATTGTATCTTTTTGTAACTATTGATTAATTGTCTGTTTGTTACCAGTGTCTGTGTCAGTCAATAACAAGGCAACAGCAAAACATTTTGTCCCCCATGAATGATGCAGCCCTTGGGCAAATCAGTATAATTTTGTAAATGACGGCTATATATGTCAAGACACATCAAGTTTAATTAGAATCAGAGACAGTGGTGTCTGTTATTGCGTAGGTTAGTTAGACTCATATCCCTGAGCACGTGTGCCAAATTTCAGCAGTCTAAGTCAAACAGATCAAGAGATTTTAACACCTTCCACCGTGTGTTCATTATGACTGTTCTTGCATATGTGGAGTATTGAGTGTTTGCAACGTGTGTACCAAATTGTGTTATAATACAAATGTCCTTGACTGATTTATATGCATTTATGTGCCAGACCCCACACACACAAAAAATGTTAGGTACTAGTCTGGAAAATATTGCATTGAGAGACCTTTGTCCATAGATGCCACATATCAAGTTTCGTGCAGATCAGTCATTCGGTACCAGAAGAGTAGTGTTAAGTATTTTTCACAAAATTCAAAATCTGAGAAAATCCGTCACGGTAGACCAGATTTCATTGTGGTGGACAAATATTCCACTTTTTTATAATCTTAACAACATAACAACCACAGGTCTCAGAGACCTTCCATTATCTACTGTCAGCCAGATGAAGACTCCTAAGGGCTTTAGTCTGTATCTCAAATCAGTATTTAACCATCATAGATATGTCTAAAGAATTACACATTTAAATCAGGTCACCAAGAGATGTGAAAAACATCTCAATATAGAAACAAATAACCTAAATGTTGATGGTATGTGTACTGCGAGATATGAATTACTTTGAAGAAAGCTGGGAACATCTGCTTGGTTTAGCACCGGGCCACTCGTCTAATATTGGGGAACATTTCTAGGATTTGAAGTCTGTAATATGTGAGGGTATATGTTTTATTAATGCCTCCATCTAAACCTGATTTCTTTGGGACCAATTATTCTCCCTGTGTGGACAGTTATGCATACTAACATGTACACAGGCCGACACATAGTAGCTGTGGCTTTGTATAATCCAGCCCAATCTCAGTCTCTCTCTTTCTCACCCAGGAGAGGACCCCTTAGATCCTATCTGAAATTAGCCACAATGAGGAGATTCCCCTTGCTGAGTACGATACAGATGGATTTTTCTCCTCTTGTTATGCATATTACACACTAGGCGAGGAAGAGCACACGTATTCCTATTCAGTGTAGATGTATGGTACGGTAAATGAATGCAGAAGTACTAGTCCCTGGAGAATTGGATTATGTGTAAGTGTAGTGTCGTGGGATTTGGGTAGAATCCATACACTGGTGCAGTTACTTCTCTAATTAGCGAGGAGAGGAAAGGGAGATTAGTCTCAGATGTTCACAAAATAATGTTCTGCCGCTAAGACATGGTTGCTACAGTACTACTGTACATTACCAATTCAAATTGACTCGTGTGGGGAGGTAACTGCCACTGACAGTGCAGTGAGTGTACAAGGTTGTGACTAGATCTGTGTGTTGCTCAGAAGCACACAGGCAGCAGACCAGTATATCACAATGATTTGAAACGTATTCTGCATACATAGACCTACTGTATTGGTAATTAGGTACTTACTGAAGCATTTTTTATTTCATTAACAAGCCACCAGCTGTTATATCCTGTCTTATAAAGAATTACCCATTGTTAGACTAGTGTACGTGTTCACATTTTAAATGATGATGCTATAGAAAATGAATCAATCAATTGTAAAAGATGACAGACAATGATGAATTTAAATTTGATTGGTTTTCAGATGAGGGAATTATTTGCAATAATACTTTTGTTAAGCAGTAGTGCTCAGAATTACAGCATACTCTCTCAATGAATGGAAGAAGGAGATTGGATGAGGCACATCCAATAATGCAGTACCTTCAATAGAATTCCTACAGCAACCGAAAAACTACCTTTGGAGACCAACAAAACATAATACAGAAGCATTATTGTTGTTTTTTTTGTTGAACATTTGGTTTATTCAACATTTTCCAATATTAACATACGTACAACTCATTTCTATATCCCCCTCCCAGAGTCCCTAGTATCCTAACAGCTCATAGGGCCCCCTCCCAACCCTACCCCAGTCCCCTCCCATCCATATTCCCCCAGTACTAGCTCGACAGATAAGCCTACATTAAAAAAATTGCAGTGAAAAAAAATTAACAAACAAAATAGATAGTAAAATGTACATAAACACAGTGATCAGATCGTATTTACACATCAATACGTTTTTTATATACACCACTTATTACTTATCACAAATCAACCTAGCTAACTCAGTGTAACTCTGTGTTGTTGTTTTTGTCGCACTGCTTTGCTTTATCTTGGCCAGGTCGCAGTTGAAAATGAGAACTTGTTCTCAACTGGCCTACCTGGTGAAATAAAAAAATTAAGTGCATTCGGTCGCAATACTTGTCATTATGGGCTATTGTGTGTAGATTGATAAGGAAAAACATTTATTTAATCCATTATAGATTAAGGCTGTAATGTAACAAAAGGGAAGGGGTCTAAATGCATGGTATAGAAACAAGAAAAAATGATGCGTTTTAAAGCCCCACATCCAAAGTCACCTCAAATTCCACACATTGAACACACCCTATGCAGTAGAATCTAGTAAGTCTATGAAGTCTCCCAAAACCTGAATAGAGGTTTCTCCAGAATATTTTATATGATCTTTTGTGAGTTATCCTTTCACACGGAATGTACGCAACTCCCTTTGCCACATTTGTTTGCTCAGAGGTTAATTATTTATTAGCAGATATAATTGTTAATTTAACGAATGTAGCTTTATATTGACTTCTAGTTGGCAATCGAGACTCATCTCCTAAAAATACTAGGGAGGGAATTATTGGAATAGTCAAAGAGATCACTTGAGATGCAGTAATCAAATCAAATCAAATCAAATTTTATTTGTCACATACACATGGTTAGCAGATGTTAATGCGAGTGTAGCGAAATGCTTGTGCTTCTAGTTCCGACAATGCAGTAATAACCAACAAGTAATCTAACCTAACAATTCCACAACTACTACCTTATACACACAAGTGTAAAGGGATAAAGAATATGTACATAAAGATATATGAATGAGTGATGGTACGGAACGGCATAGGCAAGATGCAGTAGATGGTATAGTGTACAGTCTATACATATGAGATGAGTAATGTAGGGTATGTAAACATAAAGTGGCATAGTTTAAAGTGGCTAGTGATACATGTATTACATAAAGATGGCAAGATGCAGTAGATGGTATAGAGTACAGTATATACATATACATATGAGATGAGTAATGTAGGGTATGTAAACATTATATTAAGTGGCATTGTTTAAAGTGGCTAGTGGTACATTTTTACATAATTTCCATCAATTCCCATTATTAAAGTGGCTGGAGTTGAGTCAGTATGTTGGCAGCGGCCACTAAATGTTAGTGGTGGCTGTTTAACAGTCTGATGGCCTTGAGATAGAAGCTGTTTTTCAGTCTCTCGGTCCCTGCTTTGATGCACCTGTACTGACCTCGCCTTCTGGATGATAGCGGGGTGAACAGGCAGTGGCTCGGGTGGTTGTTGTCCTTGATGATCTTTATGGCCTTCCTGTGACATCGGGTGGTGTAGGTGTCCTGGAGGGCAGGTAGTTTGCCCCCGGTGATGCGTTGTGCAGACCTCACTACGCTCTGGAGAGCCTTACGGTTGTGGGCGGAGCAGTTGCCGTACCAGGCGGTGATACAGCCCGACAGGATGCTCTCGATTGTGCATCTGTAGAAGTTTGTGAGTGCTTTTGGTGACAAGCCGAATTTCTTCAGCCTCCTGAGGTTGAAGAGGCGCTGCTGCGCCTTCTTCACAACGCTGTCTGTGTGGGTGGACCAATTCAGTTTGTCCGTGATGTGTACACCGAGGAACTTAAAACTTTCCACCTTCTCCACTACTGTCCCGTCGATGTGGATAGGGGGGTGCTCCCTCTGCTGTTTCCTGAAGTCCACAATCATCTCCTTTGTTTTGTTGACGTTGAGTGTGAGATTATTTTCCTGACATCACACTCCGAGGGCCCTCACCTCCTCCCTGTAGGCCGTCTCGTCGTTGTTGGTAATCAAGCCTACCACTGTAGCGTCGTCCGCAAACTTGATGATTGAGTTGGAGGCGTGCATGGCCACGCAGTCGTGGGTGAACAGGGAGTACAGGAGAGGGCTCAGAACGCACCCTTGTGGGGCCCCAGTGTTGAGGATCAGCGGGGTGGAGATGTTGTTACCTACCCTCACCACCTGGGGGCGGCCCGTCAGGAAGTCCAGGACCCAGTTGCACAGGGCGGGGTCGAGACCCAGGGTCTCGAGCTTGATGACGAGTTTGGAGGGTACTATGGTGTTAAATGCTGAGCTGTAGTCGATGAACAGCATTCTCACATAGGTATTCCTCTTGTCCAGATGGGTTAGGGCAGTGTGCAGTGTGGTTGCGATTGCGTCGTCTGTGGACCTATTGGGTCAGTAAGCAAATTGGAGTGGGTCTAGGGTGTCGGGTAGGGTGGAGGTGATATGGTCCTGTCGTGACGTTGTATTAGTTAATGTGGCGACTGTTGCTCATCGAATGATTACAAGTTTCTAATTACGTGATTAACTGAATCAAGCAATTATTAACTCATTAACCTGGGGCACCATGGGAAAACTAGTTTTTATTGAGTTTCTATTTCCCAAATTAACTCAAAGAATATCAGAATATCGATTTTACCACAGCCGCTAATTAACCAGTTGCCTCTAACAGTCTCGTTCTGAACGTCGTATAGCCCGGGATTCTGCACGGACCCGGGTCTCACTAATGAATTCGCACCACACCAATCTTAGTTGAATGTTTATTTACTAAAAAGCTAAAATGATGATAAAAGATACACATACACAAAAACACATTCTAGGCTATTGATTAGAACTTAGTATAATGGGCCAACACACTAGGGCGCGTGTTACCCAAAATGGGGATTTAAAAGAGAGAGAAAGAGAGAGAGTACACGAGAGGAATATACATTTGGGTGAAATTGTCAACTATGCTCATTCTAACCCTAGCCTTGCCCCAAACTGCCGCTGTTATGAGTCAGAATATAATGATGTTATTACTTGTGGAAGGTCTCCGTGGATTTTCCCGCGTGGACCGTTCAAGCTGCTCAATGACGCACTTCTCCTGCGCACCTCTCTAGGTGTCCTCACGACACGATGTCCGTGTCCTTTGGCTTTACTGGCCTGTTCCTTTGTCCTCGCTCTGGAAGGGGTCTTCGGAGGACAGATAGCTCTGTAGCTCAGAGCTCACAGCGTAAAGATGAAAGAGTGTAGATACCACGATTCGATGGGGAGTGGAGGCTAGGTGGTTCGGCTTGAATACACCCGGTTAGACCGCTACTCATCCGTGGCTTGGGTAGAAAAAGATTTCTTTGTCTTCAAACTTGTTGCGTTTTGGGTTCGTTGACCTTTTAGACCTTTGGCTGCAGCTCGGGTCACTTAGTCTAATCTGTTAATTCTGCACTCACAGGTTTTATACCCTCGGGTCAGAAGTGGGCGTAACCGCCTTCAGGGCAATTCTCTGGGCGTACCAAGTTTGAGGGGCAAGGTATAGATTTTACTCAAATCCAATTTTAGACAACTAACTTCACATTTCATCTCTACCGAAACATTCTCTTTGATTTGGACATTTTCCACACAACGTACAATGTATAAACATCAAGCATATACGAGGAAACTCTTAACGTTACAATGTTTTCATAATAACATAATCTATTAACCTTTAATAACAAAACAAAAATGACATACATTTTCATATTCCATCTATCGTCATGACCACCATTGTAGTTGACGGAAACCATTGTTCCAAAGTCCCTTTATTGCATGTTTACAGTTCTGAGGCTGGTTCTCCATAGTGAGAGGGAAGGGACAAGGGAATTCTGTCCTTGGTCTCAGAATTACCATGGGTGTGAGGGGTCATAAAAACCCCACATCTTCAGACCCCTAGATCTCTCCTCATCTGTTGGGGTTGAGAGATAATCTGTAGGGTTGTGGTCTCCTGTAACCTGACCTGATCAGGACAGTCATGACAGTCCTTGACTAGTCTCTCAAAGCACTTCATGATGACGGAAGTGAGTGCTACGGGGCGGTAGTCGTTTAGCTCAGTTACCTTAGCTTTCTTGGGAACAGGAACAATGGTGGCCCTCTTGAAGCATGTGGGAACAGCAGACTGGGATAAGGATTGATTGAATATGTCCTTAAACACACCAGCCAGCTGGTCTGCGCATGCTCTGAGGACGCGGCTGGGAATGCCGTCTGGGCCTGCAGCCTTGCGAGGGTTAACACGTTTAAATGTTTTACTCACCTCGGCTGCAGTGAAGGAGAGCCCGCAGGTTTTGGTAGCGGGCCGTGTCAGTGGCGCTGTATTGTCCTCAAAGCGAGCAAAAAAGTTATTTAGTCTGTCTGGGAGCAAGACATCCTGGTCCGCGACGGGGCTGGTTTTCTTTTTGTAATCCGTGATTGACTGTAGACCCTGCCACATACCTCTTGTGTCTGAGTTGTTGAATTGCGACTCTACTTTGTCTCTATACTGGGACTTAGCTTGTTTGATTGCCTTGCGGAGGGAATAGCTACACTGTTTGGATTCGGTCATGTTTCCGGTCACCTTGCCCTGGTTAAAAGCAGTGGTTCGCGCTTTCAGTTTCACGCGAATGCTGCCATCAATCCACGGTTTCTGGTTTGGGGATGTTTTAATCGTTGCTGTGGGTACGACATCGTCAATGCACTTTCTAATGAACTCGCTCACCGAATCAGCGTATTCGTCAATGTTGTTGTTGGACGCAATGCGGAACATATCCCAATCCACGTGATCGAAGCAGTCTTGAAGCGTGGAATCAGATTGGTCGGACCAGCGTTGAACAGATCTGAGCGCGGGAGCTTGCTGTTTTAGTTTCTGTTTGTAGGCTGGAAGCAACAAAATGGAGTCGTGGTCAGCTTTTCCGAAAGGAGGGCGGGGGAGGGCCTTATATGCGTCGCGGAAGTTAGTATAACAATGATCCAAGGTTTTACCAGCCCTGGTAGCACAATCGATATGCTGATAGAATTTAGGGAGTTTTGTTTTCAGATTAGCCTTGTTAAAATCCCCAGCTACGATGAATGCAGCCTCAGGGTGTGTGGTTTCCAGTTTACAAAGAGTCAGATAAAGTTCGTATGATCTGAAATACTGAAAAATGCATCCCACCTTTGCCTCACATCGAGGGCAGTATTTAGAGTGTTTTGTGTTAATCTTATGAAGCCTCACCGGGGTGACGTATACCCTGTGCAGAAAATTAAACTGCATCATTCTATGCCTAGTGCTAAAAGACAACTGTTGGGCATCTAAGGAAAGTTTCTCCCACGTCTCTTCTTCAATAACGAGGCCAATGTCGTCTTGCCATTCAGAACATACACATACAGGTATTCTGATGTATCCATTAAAACAACCGACATCTATGACAGACTTTGATCTCTGGTGGACAAACCAGAGGCTTTCTGTCGACTGACTATTATCCAGCAGATGGACCGGCGATCACCGAGAGGGACAACAAAGGCATACACTCGTAAATATGTCAATTGCTATTTATTTTCTAATGAGCGGCTGTTCATGTTGAAAGTATTAGCATTTACATGAGTGTAGTTATGAACTGCATTACAGTGGGTCCACTCTGAGTTTCCCGCTCTTGAACTGTCCCCACCCCTTTCCTTTGCCTACCAAGCCGTCATATCGGTTTCATCCACTAGGGACTTGAATTTGTGTCATGTTAGGAACCAATGTATGACCTATTGTGTGTGTGTGTGTGTGCTTATGTAATCCTGTGATTGATTAGTTAGTTAGTAAATAAATAATTAAGCCAATTTGTATATCGATGATTCATGATTTGATATTAGGGTTCGTGTAGATATCCAAGGGTTTGTGACGTACAGGAATGAGAATGATGAGGTAATAATACATTAATAGAAGACTGTAATCGGTAAGATAAGAAAATATCTGAAGAGTTAATTTGGGAAATAGAGACTCTATAAACATTTTCCTGTGGTGCCACGACTTCCTAGTTAATTAAAGTTACATGATTCGTTTAATCACGTAAGGAATAATTACACATATGGAATTGACTTGATAATATACAGTCTTCACATTTAATGGCAGCAAACGCTACGACACAATTAATACGTCTATTGGTAGATCATGCCACCTACCTAGTTCTTCCCCAGCTGTTTTAAGTAATGGTACAGTACATCATTTACTTTATAGGTGTTAGCCATTTCTGTTGGAATTTGCAGTCCTAAATAAGTCGTTATCTGAGACCTCCAGGTAAAAGGGTTCATTTAAGATTGGATTTTGTGTCACAGCCTTATTGAGTGGCATAATTATGCTTTTTGTCAGAATAATCTTGTAGTCTGAAAAGGATCCGAAATTCATTCAAAGTTTCTACTTGTGCTTGGAGTGATTGCTCTGGTTTGGATAAGTAAAGCAAAATGTTGTCCGCGTATAGAGAAATAGTGTGTTCCCATCCACCTACCCATAATACCATGGATAGCTGGCTGAGACCTAATAGCTTCTGCTAAGGGTTCAATAGGCAGGGCAAAAAGGAGTGGTGAATACCCTATAATGACAAACTTCTTCCATTTAAGAATGATTAAGGCCTTTTCCGAATGCATATGTTTTAAAACTTCCAGAAGATAATTCCATTCGACCTGATCAAATGCTTTTCCGCATCCAACCATCACCACAGGTCCTGTATACTCTTCACACAATACATAATATTGTCTGATGACGGTCAGTTTCGTACAAAGCCTGTCTGATCTACATTAACCAAGCCTAGGGGCTGCACTGGGAAGAGTATTTCCTTGGCTTATGCAATAAAGTAATGAGGGTTTACTCTATAGATTCTGGTAGTTTGCCTGTCACTATAGCATGGCTGAAACACATTACAGAGTGGCTCAATTCATTTGGAAAGGAAAGTCTTGTACCAGGCTTGTACCAGCCCAAGTGCCTTCCCTCCTGTAATTCTAAAAATGGCCTCCTGAATTTCATCAGATTTAAATATCCTCTTTCAGATTTTCTCTATCCTCATTAGGCAAGGACTCTAATTTTACTCTATCCAGAAACCTCTGCATCACTTCTAACGAACCTCCTTCAGACATGTATAGTTTCTCATAAAAGCTCTTGAATACCAATTTAATATCATCAGGACTCTGGACTAACATGTTACTAGGCCATATAATTGAATCTATGGCTCTCTTAGCTTCCTCCCTTCTTATTTGCCAGGCAAGTAACTTTCCTGCCTTATCCCCATTTCTCTTTTCAAGGACTCTACTTCGGCTGTATATACTGTATCTTCCGCACACTGGCTATACACGAGATGATCTGTTCCCTTTAAATATGCTTGTAGGGCCTCCCATACAATTGCAGGGGATGCAGAATTAGTATTAGTACTTAAAAATATATAAATGTGTGTATTTTATAAATGTTACAAAGGTAGTATCATTGAGTAGATTTGAGCCTAACCTTCAACGTTTAGGAGGGGAGTGTAATTTAGTCATGGGTATATAGAGATTAGCGGCGATAAATGGTCCGATATGGGTCTAGTTACATATTCACAAACGTGAATCAAGTGTCCTTTACATTTACATTTACATTTAAGTCATTTAGCAGACGCTCTTATCCAGAGCGACTTACAAGTTGGTGCATTCACCTTATGATATCCACAGGTACCCACAGGTAATAGAAAAAGGTCTATTCTCGAGTTGCTATTTTGAACAGGAAAGTAAAATGAGTATTCGTTGGCTGACTGAGAGTCCAAATGATTTTATTTCTCTTTTCAACATCCTAGCTGGCTGTGTGAGGTTAGGTTAGGTTAAGGTCTCCTCCAATGATAATCTGTGGCGATGGACAATTTAATTTAATTAATAAATCTTGATAAAAAATGTAGGGTTATCATAGTTTGGCCCATAAACATTGACAATGCACATGGGCACAGAATCAATATAGCTTTGTATAATGACAAACCTACCCTGTGATTGTAATTGAAAGGCACAGTGCTTGTTGACTACCTGACCAATCCATTCCTTTCTAAGCTTGCTGTGCTCAGCATCTGTTAAATCAGTCTCCTGTAGAAGGGCTATATCCACCTTCTGCTGCTTTAATTTCATTCCAAATTATGTGATTATGAGTGTTAGTAGCAGACATGTCTAGGGGTTAGATTAGAGCATATTACAATGAGATATACAAAAATGTAAAACAAATGAAAAGGCACAATAACTGGAATATAATCCTATATCTCTCCAACCTGTGTGAGCTAGTATCAATCCCCCCCCCCCTCCCCCACTCACTCCCCAACTGAGAGAGTAAAACAACCCAAGCCCGTCGACGGTATTACACCTAAGTTGTAACACATTCCCACTTACCTAACCCTGCTATGCACAGTGTCCCGAGATAAATGGAATTATGGAAAAATGATATTGTGTATTGCCATCACCTCTGTCGACTAACAATATATCAAGACAAACTATAATATACAGGCAGAAGGCGAGCCCTTTGCTGGCCCAATAGGTGAAACGTTTTGCTTACACCTCCCCACATGGTACCATTGCATTGGCCTTACTGATTTATGGCTAGAACTAACGGTAAATCCTCAACAAGAAAAATTAAACATCAGCTATGATGTATAAGGTTATACATGTCACATTTCTATTTAGCCAGACAGTTTGTGTTCTCAAGAAACTTGATGAACACAAACAGGAAAGGAACTGCGCTGGAGTGGCTCCCATACAACCGAGCGATGGCATTGTCCCACACTGCTGTTTGACTGATTGGAAGAGCCGGGCACAATGGGCCTGTAAAGAAGTCAGCCCAATGAATGAAGACATGGGTCATTGGCCTGGCCAAAATCAACTCTCTAAAGCAGAGTTTAAGCTCTCTGCAATGTGGTGGACTTGATAGATAGAGATAGACAGATGTACCTGTGCTGATTGTGACTGAGAACTTCCCCTCAGAGTCTAGCTCTATCAAAGACAGGATTTCCCCTCCAGGTCAGTCAGGGGTTGAAGGTAATCAAGTAGACTTCTTTATGAAGGTATCATTATGTTCCTCAGGGGGGAAAGCTTCTCTATGTCGTTTGTGTACCCTCTGTAGATCTGTCATTTCCATTGGGCTGAATGTGAATGTGCGGTCTTATACTGGCACAATGCGGACAATTAAAATGAATGATTCAATAAGTATTACAAGTATAGTAGTTGACTATTTTTGATGAAAAGGTGGTGGTAAAAAAATACTCAATGTGGTCTGTTTTTACTTTGAAAAGTCAAGACCTTGGTGAGTCTGGACTCTAAACAAACTGTTCGGGAAACATGCTGTTTGCTGTCTGATGCATTTGAATGTGAAATCTGTTAAATTCAGCAATTTACAGCAGCTACATGTCTGCCCCTCAGTGATAAACAACAATGAACCTCAGACAGGATCTGTAAGATTGTATTTGGTAAGACTTTGTACAGGGATTCCTATCCAGAACACTTTAATCTTCCTATACACACCTAATTTAACGAGCATAACTCAAACAATATGATATACAGTGCATTTGGAAATGATTCCGACACCTTTTACTTTTTCCACATTTTGTTACGTTACAACCTTATTCTTAAATGGATTTTTTTTAAATCCTCATCGATCTATACACAATACCCCATAAAGACAAAGCAAATACAGGTTTTTAGAAATGTTTGCAAATGTACTAAAAATAAAAAACAAATAACTTATTTACATAAGTATTCAGACCCTTTACTATGAGACTCGAAATTGATCTCAGGTGCATTCTGTTTCCATTGATCATCCTTGAGATGTTTCTATAACTTGATTGGAGTCCACCTGTGGTAAATTCAATTGATTGGACATGATTTGGAAAGGCACACACCTGCCTATATAAGGTCCCACAGTTGACAGTGCATGTCAGAGCAAAAACCAAGCCATGAGGTCAAAGGAATTGTCCATAGAGCACACGATTGTGTCGAGGCACAGATCTGGGGAAGGGTACCAAAACATTTCTGCAGCATTGAAGGTCCCCAAGAACACAGTGGCCTCCATCATTCTCACATGGAAGACGTTTGGAACCACCAAGACACTTCCTAGAACTGGCCACCAGGCCAAACTGAGAAGGGCCTTGGTCAGAAATGTGACCAAGAACCGGATGGTCACTGACAGAGCTCCAGAGTTCCTCTGTGGAGATGGAAGAATCTTCCAGATGAACAACCATCTCTGCAGCACTCCACCAATCAGGCCTTTATGGTAGAGTGGTCAGACGGAAGCCACTCCTCAGTAAAAGGCACATGACAGCCCGCTTAGAGTTTGTCACAAGTCACCTAAAGGACTCTCAGACTATGAGAAACAAGATTCTCTGGTCTGATGAAACCAAGATTGAACTCTTTGTCTGAATGCCAAGTGTCACGTCTGGAGGAAACCTGGCACCATCCCTACAGTGAAGCATGGTGGTAGCAGCATCATGCTGTGGGGATGTTTTCAGTGGCAGGAACTGGGAGTCTAGTCAGGATCGAAGGAAAAATGTACAGAGAGATCCTTGATGAAAACCTGATCCAGAGCACTCGGGACCTCCAGCAGGGGCAAAGGTTTACCTTCCAACAGGACAATGACCCTAAGCACACACCTAAAACAACACAGGAGTGGCTTCCGGACAAGTCTCTGAATGTTCTTGAATGTCCCAGCCAGAGCCCTGAACCCGATCAAACATCTCTGGAGAGACCTGAAAATAGCTGTGCATCGACGCTCCCCATCCAACCTGACAGAACCTGAGAGGATCTGCAGAGAAGAATGGGATAAACTCCCCAAATGTAGGTGTACCAAGATTGTAGCATCATACCCAAGAAGAGTCGAGGCTATAATCGCTGCCAAAAGTGCTTCAACAAAGTGTTGAGGAAAGGGTCTGAATACTTATGTAAATGTGATATTTCAGAATTTTTATTTTATAAATTAGCTTAGCGTTTGATGGCTTTTGCAAATCAAAGTTCTTCGAATTTTCCGGATTGACTGACTGTCTTTCTTTGCTTATTTGAGCTGTTCTTGCCATAATATGGACTCAGTCTTTTACCAAATAGGGCTACAGTATCTTCTGTACACCAACCCTACCTTATCACAACACAACTGATTGGCTCAAACGCATTAAGAAGGAAAGAAATTCCACAAATTAACTTTTAACAAGTCACACCTTGAAATGCATTGAAATGTTAACCTGTTAAGAGCAGCCAGTGATCGTTATCCCCACCTTCCAGCCTCTCAAAATTAAATACTATAGAAAACATGGTTAGTGTTGACTTAGGAGTACTCATATGTTGCAGAGTCGGTAAAGCTCAAAGTGTCTCTGAGAGGCCACAAACATTATGTTACAAACCTGACTGGAAAATATTGGTTTGCCATTGTGTGGTGAACCAAAGCTAATTAACGTTAGAATAATTGCAATACTCCTTCTGGAATGAGGATTTATGGAGTGCTCTGCCAATTGATTACTGACAACCAAAAGTATTCTCGTCATTAAGAGAAAAACAAACACCATCTACCCGACACAGAATACACAGTGACAAATTTAATGAAGACGTATGACAACTAATATTTGACAACAGGGTCGGTCCCGGTCTGTCATTTACATAAACTTCCATATTAATAGGCTGTTAGTCAGCATACCAAGTGAAGGAAGGTCGACTCCTGTACGACTTTACAGACAGCCTGAGAATAAACAGCAGGAGAGCGGAGAATAAGTTCAGCCAGGAGATGTTGAAGGTGGACGAAGAAATGTGCTGGTGCAAGGGCTGGTAATCATGGCAGAGCAGCTGAGGGACACAGCAGGCTCCAGAGTAAACCTGTTGACAAGTGCCATCCCCAATTACAGTCCCCATAAACAGCCTGCTAATTAGTGCTAGAGTGTGTGTCCATGTGTGTGTGTGGGTCCCAGAGAGGCTGATATGTGGGCTAGCCACCTCAGGGACGCTGATAAATTGTGACACCAGAATAGAGCTCCCCTACCTGACAGGGCCACATCTGCCACGGCCCCCTCTGACAGTGCTAAGCACTCTATTTTTCATACATACACATAGGTATGCGACTGGGCGTACACACAGTCTTGTACAGCTAACCATGTGGGGACACACAATTCAGTCCCATTCAAAATTCAATTTTTCCTAACCCATATTCTTACCCTAAACCTAACCTAACCTTAACCCAAAAACCTAACCTTAACCCTAACACTAACCAAAGCTTCTAACCCTAACACTAACCCTAGCTCCTAACCCTAACCCTTAACGTAATTCTAACCCTAACACTAATTCTAACCTTAACCCTAAACCCCCTATAAATAGCATTTGACCTCGTGGGGACTAACAAAATGTCCCCAGTTTGTCCAATTTTTGTTTGTTTACTACTCTTGTGGGGACTGCTGGTCCCTACAAGAATAGTTAAATACACACACACACACACACACACACACACACACACACACACACACACACACACACACACACACACACACACACACACACACAGACACACAGACACACACACATAGACCGACACAAACACACACACACGCGTAGCTATACACACACACTCACACTTTTGTACTCTCAGTATCTCCCATAATCAAACAGCCTATACACCCACAAACATCCTTTCAGATCTATGCCTTCTCCCATTTGGGGCGGCAGGTAGCCTAGTGGTTAGAGTGTTGGGCCAGTGACCGAAAGGCTGCTGGATCAAATGAGCTAAAAAAGCTCAAATCTGTTGTGCTGCTCTGGGGCAGAATGACCCCAGTAGGCCGTCATTGTAAATAAGAATTTGTTCTTAACTGACTTGCCTAGTTAAATAAAGGTTAAGCGTAATAAAATATGAATAAATGTACACTGCCATAACCCAAACATTTGTCACTCAGGGTTCTTTCCCCATCGGATAGCCTTGACACTTTTGTTTACTGAGAGGAGACCTCAAACAAATCTGTCAGGATCCCAGGGAGGATATTAACGGCTATCCGTCTTAACCAGGAGTCTTCCAGGAGAGAGAGACAGGCAATTAGCACTTCAGACGGTGCACAGGCATGACTGTTGGCACTGGTAGTTGAGATCCTCAGCGGTGGCGGGTGCCATTCCTTCTGTGCTGGTCAAAGCGGGCACATTTCAGAAAGTCACACTGAGCGCTTGATGTAGGCAGTGACACGGCCGGCCTGCATCAATAAGGGTGACTTGAGGGAGGGCTTGGTGATGTGCTTGTCTGTTATCATTAGTCACTTGACTCTGTTGGCTCTTTCTCTCCCATACAGAGAGAGACTGACATCTGGCCTGTCTCTGAGGCTCAGTGTGTGTCTGTGATAAACACACAGCTACTGTAGCATCAACACAAAGAATCAACGTGTCATAGACAGGAGGACCATGTCCGGGGCATTTGTTTACATCCTTGTGTGGACATGTGTGGACACACCTACACACACACTGCTTAGGTGTCTATTACCATGCTACTGATGATTCAGTTTGTCACACGTGCTTTACTGTTGAAGGATTTACAGTATTTTACACCTCGCTAATACTGCCCCATTATCTAATTGCCTGCAGTCAAATCAGCCATGGCTAAAGTCAACGCGGCAGTGTGGGGAGACTGGAGAGACTGTCACCTCTCCACTGTCACAAGACTATCTCCTATGTCTCTCTCTCTCACTTTGAGCGGCCCATGGTTTATGAGGTGTGACAAGAGGCAGACTGGGTCACTGTTAGGGCCATTGTCAGCTACTAAGATCTGGGGCCGAATGGCATGAAGGGTCTGTCATGGTAGCGGCCTAATGGCCATTCAACAGCCATGCACAGGTTAACTAATTTAATCATGGGAATATGCTGGCTGTCATGGCAGCCTCCTGCACAAATCAACATGGGCAGGAATGTTGTTCTGGCCATTTTAGCCCCACCAAATAGTTGTAAATTCAACCTGGTTGCAGAGTTAAGCTTTATTCTCCAGTCGATATACTGCTTCTCTGGCTAATGGCGACGGAGCTGGTCCAGGCCAGACACGCTGACTGGCTGCATAAGTCCTCGTTATAACATGACAGGGATAAAATGTGAGGAGGACTGTGGGAGTTTATTCAGGGGGTGTCTGAATAGTGTGGGTCGATATGTATAATGGACACAATGACTGGGCAGCCTTGATGTGCCAGTCATGGTTGAATTATAAATAGCCAATGGGATATCGGACAGCAAAAGTTCTGAGTAAAATTTGAATCAACAATTCAGTCAATGAGGCATGAGTAATTTAAATAACTGCTCTATCGTCATCCAGCAAAAACAAATTAAAGTGATTGATAACTTGGAAAGGTTAAACTTTTGTTTTTATCTCTGGCTGTTGTCACGACTCCCACCGAAGGTGGCTCCTCTTCCTGTTCGGGCGGCGCTCGGCGGTCGTCGTCACCGGTCTACTAGCTGCCGCCGATCCCTTTTCCCTTGTCTTATTGGTTACACCTGTTTCTTGTTTAGGTTTTTAGTTGGGCTATTTAAGCCGGTAAGGCCCGCCTGCTCTTTGTGCGAGCTTAGTTTTCCTCTGTGTATGTTTGTGGTAGTGCGTTTCCCTTTGTTTTTCCTCCGGACTGGTTGGGTCCTGGTTTTGGGCCGGTCTTGTATGTGCGCCTGGTATTGGCGTGAACATTTTTCTCTGTGCCGGAATAAAACATTGTTCTGTACCTTCTGCTTCCTGCGCCTGACTCCGCACCCACTATGCCTAAGTGCGTTACAGAAGCCCGCACCAAGAATGGAGTCAGCAGGAGCAGCGGCCACTCCCCTTCCATCGATGGAGGAGCGCGTCCTCCATCATACGACCATCCTCCATCGGATTGGGTCGGCGATGGACCAGATGATGGGAGAGGAGTGGTCTCCCCACCTCGCCTCCAGCTCCTCCGACGATTCAACCCACTCCTCCGGCGGCGTCCGGCTCCAGCGCACTTCGTCTTGCGAGTACGATGGAGCTGCAGCTGGGTGCCAGGGTTTTTTGCTCCAGCTCGAGTTGTACCTGGCTACCGTGAGGCCGACTCCCTCGGGCGAAGAGAGTGTGAGCGTCCTCGTCTCCTGCCTGACGGGCCGAGCCCTGGAGTGGGCCAACGCTGTTTGGAATGGCCCAGACTCGGCTAGGGACCACTATCCTGAGTTCACGTTTTCGACCACCCTCCGGAGTGCCGAGCGGCGGGTGAGCGGCTATACCTTAGGCGGGAGACGAGGAGCGCGCAGGACTTTGCGCTGGAGTTCCGGACCTTGGCTGCTGGGGCCGGGTGGAATGACAGGGCCCTGATGGACCACTACCGGTGCAGCCTCCGGGAGGACTTCCGCAGGGAGCTAGCTTGTCGGGACGCCACTCTCTCCCTCGACAAACTCATAAACATGTCGATCCGGCTGGACAATCTGCTAGTTGCCCGCGGGCGTTCAGAAAGGGTCCTGTCAGTTCCACCTCCTGGCCCTCCCGCTCCCATACCTATGGAGTTAGGGGGGGCCACATCGAGGGGTACCGGAGGAGGAGGCTCCTCCTGCACCAGCTGTGGTGGGAGAGGGCACACTTCCGACCGGTGCTGGAGGAGCCCGTCTGGGAGTCGAGAGGGCAGGCAGAACACTTCTCGGTCACCCCAGGTGAGTCAGCATCAAACTCACCCAGAGCTCCCTGTTGGTCACATGTTTGTATTAAAAAAAAAGTGAGTTTTCTCCCTCTCTCCAGCATAAGGCGCTAGTTGATTCAGGCGCAGCTGGGAACTTTATGGATCGCGGACTCGCCCGTAAGCTGGGGATTCCGCTGGTGCCGATAGATCCCCCCTTCCCCGTGCACTCCTTAGATAGCCGACCATTAGTGTCAGGGCTGGTCAGGGAGGCCACGGTTCCACTGGACATGGTAACGCAGGGGGGTCATAGGGAGCGGATTAGTCTCTTCCTTATCGATTCACCTGCGTTTCCAGTGGTGCTGGGGGTTCCCTGGCTGGCCAGTCACAATCCCAGGATTTCATGGAAACAGGGGGCTCTCCAGGGGTGGTCAGAGGAGTGTTCAGGTAGGTGTATGGGAGTTTCCATCGGTGCCACGTCGGTGGAGAGTCCAGACCAGGTTTCCACTGTGCGCATTCCCTCTGAGTATGCCAATTTGGCTATCGCTTTCTGTAAGAAGAGGGCGACCAAATTTCCACCTCATTGGCAGGGGGATTGTGCGATAAACCTCCAGGTAAACGCTGCACTTCCCAGGAGTCACATGTACCCATTGTCACAGGAGGAGACGTTGGCTATGGAGACATATGTCACGGAATCTCTGGGACAGGGGTACATTCGGCCCTCCACGTCACCCGTCTCCTCGAGTTTCTTTTTTGTGAAAAAAAAGGAGGGAGGTCTGCGTCCGTGCATTGATTATCGAGGTCTCAATTCCATCACAGTGGGGTTTAGTTACCCACTACCTCTCATCGCTCATCACATTCCAGGGTTTTTCTTTATTTTTAATATTTTCTACATCGTAGAATAATAGTGAAAACATCATCACTATGAAATAACACATATGGAATAATTTACTAACCAAAAAAGTGTTAAACAAATCATATTATATTTTATATGAGATTCTTCATGATGACAGCTTTGCACGCTCTTGGCATTCTCTCAAACAGCTTCATGAGATACTCACCTGAAATGGATTTCAGTTAAGAGCATATTGAATTAGTTAAGGAATAGTTCCTTCTTCAATACATTTCAAGTTGCGGATTGCGTATCCAGATCACTTGACTGTATGGCTTGTTTTTACATCCTAACCCTGCTTTCTCTAAACAGCCTCTACAAACTTCAGCTAACATTAGTCACCGCTAGCTAAACATCATTTGGAGTGATAGGGGCATGTGTGCAATTGTCAATATTTCAGCTGAAATCATCTCCCTTTTTGGTTTGATGTTATTTGGAAAAACATGCACACGTTAATTGTTATCTAGTGGTGGCTAATGTTTGTAGTGGCTGTTAAGAGAAACCCGAACCAGGGTTAGGATGAGCATGAAAGAGATCTAAGTAAAAATGAGCCACACAGTCAAGTGTGTCTAGACACTCCACCCACAACTGTCAGAGTAATAAAACAATTAAATTCATGAGCAGTCCAAATGACTGCTTTAGTGTTAAAGAAAACTAAAACATTGATTATAGTTTTGTCCTGGCCCATAGACTAAGTTGTAAAACCCTGAACTTCCCCTTTTAACTGCTTCATGTTGGTTTTGAGATTGTAACTGAGTTTAGAGCAGGCCTGTGCAATTATTTTCCATGGGGGGTGAATTAGAATATATTTTTGCCATCGCGGGCCAGAATCATGTTACAGGATTATACATCATGTGTATGACTGTGTTGACAGATATATCTACTGTAAATCACATCCAGATATGCTACTTATTTTACTTGTTTAACATGCGCAGAAATAAACCACATCCATGTTCTCCTTTTGGTAAGTATCTTCATTATTAAAACATGCAATTTTACCTTTATTTAACTAGGCAAGTCAGTGAAGAACAAATTCTTATTTTCAATGACGGCCTAGGAACAGTGGGTTAACTGCCTTGTTCAGAAGATTGTCAGCTCGGGGATTCAATCTTGCAACCTTTCGGTTACTAGTCCAACGCTCTAACCACTAGGCTACTTACCGCCCCTAGGGAATGGCTTGCTATGCAATGAACTACACGGAGGGAAAAGTACATTCAGCACCACGGACAGAACTTAACGGATATGCACAAAAACACAAGAAGGAGAGCGAGAGCTCAACATTACATTTAAATTACTCAAATCAGTGTGAGGAGTGAAGTCTCTGATGGACATTGACTAGAGCAGTGAAGTCTCTGATGGGTATTGACTTGAGCAGTGAAGTCTCTGATGGACATTGACTAGAACAGTGAAGTCTCTGATGGACATTGACTAGAGCAGTGAAGTCTCTGATGGACATTGACTAGAGCAGTGAAGTCTCTGATGGGCATTGACTAGAGCAGTGAAGTCTCTGATGGGCATTGACTAGAGCAGTGAAGTCTCTGATGGGTATTGACTAGAGCAGTGAAGTCTCTGATGGACATTGACTAGAGCAGTGAAGTCAGGTATAGTTTCTGACGTCGCTATGCACAGGATTGCTGAGAGGTCAGAGTCAGTAAGATATGATCTGTGCCTTGTTATATTTCATCACTGAAAATGTCTGTTCACATACATAGGTTGACCCAAACAGTACAAACATCTTCTGAGCATGACTTCTAATCTTTAGAAAGTTTTGTTCATCGAGAGATGCATAGAACCTCATCAGTGACATTGTTTTGAATAGTTCTCCAATCACTGCATCAGACTGAAGATCGATAAGCTCAAGTTGTAGGTCAGTGGGAGTGTTATCCACATTGAAGGTGAAAGGAGAGGAAACCAACAGCATGTCATTTTCCAACACTTTGAAATCCTCAAAACGACGAGAAAACTCACCATTCAAAGCACACAGCAGCGATATATACTTCTCCCGTTGGTCATCTGATAGGGAACAGACTAGTGGTGTCGGAAGTTGGGTGTGATTGTTGGCTTCTACTTGGCGGGTCAGGAGGAGTAATTTTCCCTTGAAGGCTTTGACAAGGCTGTACATCTGATGCGCAAATAGCCCCTTCCCTTGTAGTTTGAAATTCAGTTCATTCACGAGGGCCATGATGTCCATGGTGAAGGCAAAATCAGCCAACCATTCTTTATCTTGCAGTT
Source organism: Salvelinus namaycush (assembly GCF_016432855.1). NCBI lineage: Eukaryota > Metazoa > Chordata > Actinopteri > Salmoniformes > Salmonidae > Salvelinus > Salvelinus namaycush. The sequence goes on along the minus strand of NC_052340.1, from coordinate 10,294,780 downwards.
GAGGGAAATCCACATACTTTCCTTTCATTTTCAAAAACTCAGCAATCTCCAACTTCAGATCCCACACCCTTTTAAGCACGTTCCCCAAACTCAGCCATCTCACGTTTGTGTGGTAGGGGAGGTCTGCATGACCCGACTCTGTCTCTTCCAACAGTGAGACAAACTGCCTGTTGTTTAAAGATTTAGCTCTTATGAAGTTTACCACTTTAGTGACTGTATCCACAACTTGGCTCATTTTCAGAACACATTTACAGAGCACCTCTTGTTGAATAATACAATGCAGGAAAATAATTTTCTAATCTGGGTTCAGCTCAGCTACTTGATCTTTTATCCTTTTCAAAAGGCCAACATTTTTTCCTGTCAAGTTTGGGCATTCATCAGTGGTCACTGGATAACTTTTCAAAACTCCCAGCTTTGCCACACATTTATTAACCTCCTCCAATAAATCTTTCCCCGTGGTTGTGCTCTTCATTGACTGCACTGAAGCAAGCTCCACTGTAATTTCAAAGTCTGGGGTTATGCCTCATAAGATTATCAACAACTGCGCCGTGTCACATGCATCACTGCTCTCATCCAGGGCCAAGAAGAAACAGGTGAAATCCTTTACCTTGTCTTTCAACTGTTGTTCCATATTCTCTGCGATGTCCTCAACACGCTGTGTCACTGTTCGTCTTCACAGGGAAACATTTTCAAACAGCTCTTTCTTGTTGGGGCAAAGTATTGCTGCAGAGTCAATTAAACATTCTTTAATGAATTCACCCTCAGCGAATGGCTTGTTATGTTTAGCAATTTTGTGGGACAGTACATAGCTAGCTCTCGCAATTCCGTCGTTTGCTGCTATGCAGTTTTGTGAAAAGTCCTTGCTGCTTCTGCAACTGAGAAAGAAACTCTTTCAATGCCTTTGCCCTCTGCTCAGAAGACATATTCCTATATTTCTCTGCATGCTTCATCTGGAAGTGTCAGGACAAGTTGTAGTCTTTCAAGACAGCGATGCTCTCTTTGCACACTAAGCACACAGCTTTCCCTGATACCTCAATAAAGAAATTTTTCGATGTCCACTCTTGCTGGAACATCCTACATTCATTGTCTACTTTCCTTTTCTTTGAAATATTTGAAAAACTATTTTTAACACAATTTCTAGCTAGCTACTATTTGTAACTGTGAAGTGTGTGTCAGCCTGTCAGTCACAGTCTGTACTCGTGCAGTTGTTATTTATACGTGCCTTCAAAATAAATGTCCCACAAGCGTTGGGAGTTAAATCATTACACAAAGACGAGAATTCATTGGGCTTTAATTTCAATAACAAATAGGTTTTTCAGAACTTTACTATTGCAAATTCTATATGCGATCTGAGCATGATTTGCCCAGGCCTGGTTTAGAGGGTATGACAGATGGCAATCCCATGTCACTAGAGGTAGTACTCACCGGCATGGTCCATGGGAAGCTCAACATCACTTTGGCAGTCCACCAACCCATGCCTCAGCATTGTTCAGGTTATGGTAAGAAGCACTTCTTTCAACTGAAAAAATGCCCTGACTCATGTAATTGTCCTGCAAATTGTTAACTTTATGTTTGGGCCTCTCTCTGACCAATTCATTGTACATTAGTGCTGTGTACAATTCCTCTGTCCAGTGTCTGTGTTCTTTTGCCCATCTTAATCATTTATTTTTATTGGCCAGTCTGAGATATAGGTTTTTCTTTGCAACTCTGCCTAGAAAGCCAGCATACCGGAGTCGCCTCTTCACTGTTGACGTTGAGACTGGTGTTTTGCGGGTACTATTTAATGAAGCTGCCAGTTGAGGACTTGTGAGGTGTCTGTTTCTCAAACTAGACACTCTAATGTACTTGTCCTCTTGCTCAGTTGTGCACCGGGGCCTCCCACTCCTTCTATTCTGGTTAGAGACAGCTTGCGCTATTCTGTGAAGGGAGTAGTACACAGCGTTGTACGAGATCTTCAGTTTCTTGGCAATTTCTCACATGGAATAGCCTTCATTTCTCAGAACAAGAATAGACTGCTTCAGAACAAGAATAGGCTGATGCGTTGGGCAGACCACACCACCCTCTGGAGAGCCCTGCGGTTGTGGGTGGTGCAGGTGATACAGCCCGACAGGATGCTTTCAATTTTGCATCTGTAGAAGTTTGTGATGGTCTTAGGGGCCACGTAAAATTTGATCAGCCTCCTGAGGTTGAAGAGGTGCTGTTCACCACATTGTCTGTGTGGGTTGACCATTACAGTTTGTCAGTGATGTGTACGCCGATGAGCTTGAAGCTTTCCACCTTCTCCACTGCGGTCCCATCGATGTGGATAGGGGCGTGCTCGCTCTGCTGTTTCCTGAAGTCCACGATCAGCTCCTTCATTTTTCTGACGTTGAGGAAGAAGTTATTTTCCTGGCACCACTCCACCAGGGACCTCACCTCCTCCCTATAGGCTGTGTCGTCATTGTTGGTAATCAGGCCTACTACTGTTGTGTCTTCTGCAAACTTGATGATTGGGTTGCAGGCTTGCATTGCCACGCAGTTATGGGTTAACAGGGAGTACAGGAGGGGGCTGAGCATGCAGCCTTGTGGGGCCCGTGTGTTGAGGATCAGCGAAGTGGAGGTGTTGCTTCCTACCTTCACCAACTGGGGGCAACCCATCAGGAAGTCCAAGACCCAGTTGCACAGAGCGGGATTCATACCCAGGGCCCCAAGCTTAATGATGAGCTTGGAGGGTACTATGGTATTGAAGGCTGAACAGCATTCTGATGTAGGTATTCCTAGGTATTGTAGGTATTCCTCTTGTCCAGATGGGATAGGGCAGTGTGCATTGCGATGGCGATTGCATTGTCTGTGGATGTGTAACCTTTAATTAAACTTATTTGTCTGTGGATCTATTGGGGCGGTAAGCTAATTAATCCTTAACTAGCCTCTCAAAGCACTTCATGATGGCAGAAGTGAGTGCTACGGGATGATAGTAATTTAGTTCAATTATCTTTGTTCCTGTACCCAAGAAAGCAATGGTGGAAATCTTTACAGCGGACTGGGATAGGGAGAGATTGAATATGTCCGTAAGCACTCCAGCCAGCTGGTCTGCGCCTGCTCTAAGGATGCGGCTAGGGATGCCTTTTGGGCCGGCAGCCTTGCGAGGGTTAACATGCTTAAATGTCTTATGTCGGCCACGGAGAACGAGAGCCCACAGTCCTTAGGAACAGGCCGCGTAGGTGGCACTGTGTTATCCTCAAAGCGGGCGAAGAAGATGTTTAGCTTGTCTGGAAGCATGAAGTCGGTGTCCTCGACGTGGCTGGTTTTCCCTTTGTAATCCGTGATTGTCTGTAGACCCTGCCACATACGTCTTGTATCTGAGCTGTTGAATTGCGACTTCTGTACTGACTTTTTGCCTGTTTGATTGCCTTACGGAGGGAATAACTACACTGTTTGTATTCAACCATATTCCCAGTCACCTTGCCAGGGTTAAATGCGGTTCTCGCTTTCAGTTTTGCACGAATGCTGCCGTTTATCCACGGTTTCTGGTTTTGGTAGGATTGTACACTACAAAGCAGGATCAATGAGTTAGCCAGTTAACTTTGATAAACAACCAGAAATAACAGTTGATTTTCTTGTTCATTAAAAAAGCTAAACATGGTTATGTGGGTTTGGTTGTAGAGTCAATTAGACCATGACCATTATAAGCTTATCTTTCAAAAAAATTAAAACGTTATTTCAGAATATTCAGGCAAGTTAGCTGGCTAACTCCTTGATCTTGGTAGTATACCCCTCGGGTATTTTAATTTGATCGCCCTGTTGTCAGAGAGAATGTTCCTAGGAAATGCAAACTTATTCGAGTTTTTTAAAAAGCTTCTAAATTTTGTAATTTACCATAAAAAAATGTCAGACTTAATTTGCCCTAACAAAATTGTTATCAACCCCTACAGAAATGTTCAAAAATTACAAGCCACATAATAATTTACATTTCCTGTTGCTGCAGGATTATATTCCTGCTTTGAGAAACTGATCAAATTAAGATAACACACCTGTGCTGGTGGGGATCTGCTCTGACTCCAACACATCTGTCTTGCCCACACAGAGACACACAGAGACACACACAGACACACATAGACAGACACAGACACAGACAGACATACACAGACACAGACAGACACAGGGAGAGAGCACTGGGGGAGAGGCGGCAGGTCAAGGAGATACAGGATGAGCACTAGAGGGCGTGGCAGGAGCAGATGTAACAGTAGATGCTGTAAAGAGATCAATGGAACTTGACCAAAACAATGGAAATGCCATGGTAACGCTGCTCAGGCGTATATTCAGAATCAAAATTTTCCTACATTATTTTAGGGTAAAAATTGCAGTATAATGCTTGTATGGATGTCAACCCCAATACATGTTCATGTCAGTCACCAATCAACTGCGTTACACTTAAAAACAGCTTCAAGTACCACCATCAATTTCCATATGGCTAGCTATGCTGCCAGCTTATACGAACAGGAGAAGCATTTAGCAGTCTTGTTTTCTAACCCCAAAAAGGACTATTTCAAAATATTATGCAGTGAAAATAGCCAAATATATCAACATTGGATTTAAGTAACCACATTGTGGTCCTGTTAAGCCTTGTTGACATTGGCAGTTCGAAATGACTCAAATCCTATTCAAATCTGATCATTTTCCTGCAGTCTGAACAGCCAAAAAGCACATGGAATCGTATATTTCAAGCCACATTTCAAACCACCTTCATAGGTGATTTGAATTCAGATACAAATGATTCCTGGCCATGCAAATTGTGTCTGAACCTTAAAATCTGATTTATTTGCCATGAAGTGGCATATCTTGTTGCTTGCTATCTACTCTGTTGAATGTTTGATGAGAACATGTGGTAGCTAACTAACTTGTTTATTGTTTACAAACACATTAGTGAATGAGCTAGAAAGCTAAACAGCTAGCTAGCTGTGGCTAGCCAAAAATGACTCGTTGGATGCCTTAAAAGTGTTCTTACATCATGATTTTGAACAATCAAAGCAACTGGGAAACATCCATGGCAGGTATTGTTTTCACCTTAGCTTGCTACATAAGTTCTGAATGATAGGAACCACAAGCACTACCACCAAACTTATACCTCTGCGCACACACGCGTCATTACCATGACAACTAGTGTAGCCATGTCAGCAAATGACTGTGACACAAATCCCATTTGGTCACTTGTAACTTGCTGTTTGGACAGTCACTATTCCAAAATGGATTTGAAAAACAAAACTGATTTGAACATTAAGGCCTATAGTGTGAACAAGGCTTTAGAAAAAAAAAATAATGACGGATTTGAAAAATATCCACTTTGTAAAATCAGATTTTTTTTAATGTGTACCAATGACAGCATCGTTGCTCTTTCCCCTACGGTCTGTGTTCCATTGATCTCTTTATTGAAAGTTCCACAATGTTCTACAGTACAAATTCCTTTTCAACTCATCTTCTGGGGTGAGAACGTACAGATATTACACTTTTTGTCTCACCATTATCATTTCTAAAGCCAGAAGATCTTGTTAATAACTATTTTGTTTATGCATTGGCTTGTTATTAGTCCTCATTATGGAACACTGACTCATGGCAAGATGAAACGATACGGATTCCTCAACAGGTCGGCCACTGTCTTTGAAATCAGCTATTAATGTATTACTCGGCTTTAGAGCTTCTGGGGCAGACTGTGTATAATGAAGCACCTCTCTTTTGCACTCGTGTTCCAGTAGCTAGCTGAGATGAAGCCAGAGCAGACCACTTGTGAGTTGTGATGTATTCAAATGTCACAGATGAGTAGAAACTCCTAAAAACCCACAGACATCTTGAATAGCTATTAGAATATATTTTAGACATGCAAGTAGGCATTCAATACAAAGTTGGGATGAACTGCTGTCCATTTATGAATCTACTGCTAATTTTTGCACATGTATCAAGGAAACAGGACTTTATATATAATATAATGACACCAAATGGAGTTCTTCACTGTGGCACCGTACACACTCAGGTTGTTCAACTGATGTACCACGTATTTGACACAATGGTTGTGATGCAACAGATATTTTTGTAATTGTGCTGTGTCTCCAGAACTATTCTGTAATATTGTTTCTGCAGAAAAACTCTGTAGTATCACAACCGTTGTGCCAAATGCATTGTATATCAGATGTACAACTTGAGTGGGTATGGGCCTTATGCTGGGCCGCTTGTGCGGTTGATTGATGTACCATTAATTTGTATGTCTGCATTATAGGAAGGTTGTGTGGCTGCCTTACTCTGAGTAGAAACCTAGAAACCCGACTGGGCATTACAGTCAATCACAGTTTCCAAATCAAAAACATGAAACACCTTAAACATTCCACCACCTTCAAGTACACGTGTACCTGACACTCATCCGTCTCCTGCTCGTAACCGTATAATCAAATCACTGAAAAATCATGTTTTTTTGTTGTTGTTGTCAAGTCCATGTCATTGGGCATGTTTTATACCCTTTCTCTTTTGAGAGACAAGGCATTCATGAACCTTCCATTTTAAAAACAGCCAGAAGACAGCTTCTCTTTTATCTCACTGACTTGCACCTGCTGTAATGTGATGGTGATTATTTTTCTCTCTCAAGACTTCATGGTTGTTAATATTTCATTTTACATTTTAGTAGTTTAGCAGATGCTCTTATCCAGAGGGACGTACAATTGGTGCATTCATCTTAAGATAGCTAGGTAAAGTACATTTCCCTCAACAACGCATTTTATCAGCAAAGTCATTGCTATGAGGAAAAGACATACTCCTTTTTTTGCCACCTCAAGGGAAAGCTCACCTAAAGACTTCATGGATGTTGCTTTCTTTAAATCCCACTCTTTTTCTTGTTTTATCATCTTTCCTCCACTATCAATGAAAAATAGATTTCCTAATTTAAAGATGGCTGTCTTCCACTTCATGTTAGCAATTAAAGATTCAGATTGGAGGTGCATGACCTTGTGCAAACAATGCTTGTGAATTGATATTAAATCACTTTATTCATTGTGTCAGTCAGACTTAAAAGGCAACATAAAATGCTTTAGCTCGATGCCCTGAAAGTAGGCTTCAGCTGCCTTTGGTTTGACATTGGCTGTAAGTCTCTTGTCTAGCTGGTGGATCTCTAGATCCTCCTCTTCGTCATTGTACAGCTCAACTTTTATTTACATACCGCGTCTGTGAAATGCATTGCTAATATAGCAACCTCATCAATAAACACAAGTCATCTTTAAATTGTATCACAAAGATTAAACAAATGTTCTTTAGAATAACTAGGACCTTTTAAAGCCTGAGAAACACATGACCTAGATTTAGACTTATACATTCAGCATATGTGCTGACCCTGACAATGTGTAATTTACGACAAAAGAGGAGACTTTGCATCTTCATCTCAGAGACGCACAGTAGTTAGAGCATAACACTAATGAGTGTTGAAACTCCAGTTTCAATTGCAACTCTTGATAAATCATTCCTTTGTCTATTTTCAGTGACGCTACCCCGTGGGCTCGGTCACATGGCCCCCACAGTTGATTATTTCTGACTCTGTTGAGAGCATTTGATTAATGAGTGTTTTGCTCTTGTTATACTTGGACACTTTGCACCACTTCGCCTCTGGTCACAGCAACGGTCCAATGCAGCAGCACCAACAGTTAGACAGTTTCACACGGCTCTCCAGAGGGCTGAGGCTCAGTCAATGCCCCAATACACAGAGAACACTATTAGGCGGCCATTTCGGCTCCCTGTTTCAATTGAAGTCACAGAGCTGTGTTTCCTGTCACCAAGCTATAGACTATTGGGATTTGTCTGCTCGTCTCCCGCCTGGACTGAAGCAATCAGGCTAAGGGGAAGAAACAAGCCAGAGAGAGAGGGAGAATTACAAGAGTTAGTTCAAGAAGAAGAATTACAAAACGCTCTTTCTGCTCCACTGATTTTTCACTACAGAATAGTGTTACATTTCACTGAATAATTGCAGCTAGAATCCATATTCATAAAGCAGGCACGAGGTAATGAAGAATTGATCAACTGTGAGTTAAAGAGTAAGCTGTGATGTCTCTTTCCAGGATACTCGGAATGCATATATTGCATACTGTATATAAAAGCATGGTTCTCCCAATGCTGCCTTCAAAGAAAACCATTGAGAACGGATTCGGGAAGGTGGAAATTTGATGCGAGTTCCTATTTCACAGTAGGGCTGTTTGAAATATATATACATATATATACACGCACACTACCATTGAAAAGTTTGGGGTCACTTAGAAATGTCCTTGTTTTTTAAAGTAAATAAAACATTTAGTCCATTAAAACAACATCAAATTGATCAGAAATACAGTGTAGACATTGTTAATGTTGTAAATGACTATTGTAGCTGGAAATGGCTGCTTTTTAATGGAATATCTACATAGGCGTACAGAGGCCCATTATCAGCAACCATCACTCCTGTGATTCCAATGGCACATTGTGTTAGCTAATCCAAATGTATAATTTTAACAGGCTAATTGATAATTAGAAAACCCTTTTGCAATTGTTAGAACAGCTGAAAACTGTTGTTCTGATTAAAGAGGCAATAAAACTGGCCTTCTTTAGACTAGTTGAGTATCTGGTGCATCAGCACTTGTGGATTCGAATACAGGCTCAAAATGGCAAGAAACAAAGACTTTCTTCTGAAACTCGTCAGTCTATTCTTGTTCTGAGAAATGATGGCTATTCCATGCGAGAAATTGCCAAGAAACTGAAGATCTCGTGCAGCGCTGTGTACTACTCCTTTCACAGAACAGTGCAAACTGTCTCTAACCTGAATAGAAAGAGGAGTGGGAGGCCCCGGTGCACAACTGAACAAGAGGACAAGTACATTAGTGTCTAGTTTGAGAAACAGACACCTCACAAGTCCTCAACTGGCAGCTTCATTAAATAGTGCCCGCAAAACACCAGTCTCAACGTCAACAGTGAAGAGGCAACTCCGGGATGCTGGCCTTCTAGGCAGAGTTCCTCTGTCCAGTGTCTGTGTTCTTTTGGCCATCTTAATCTTTTATTTTTATTGGCCAGTCTGAGATATGGCTTTTTCTTTGCAAGTCTGCCTAAAAGGCCAGCATCTCGGAATCGCCTCTTCACTGTTGACGTTGAGACTGGTGTTTTGCGGGTACTATTTAATGAAGCTGCCAGAAGTTGTCTCACTGTGTTCGCCAGATGGCCGTCGATAAGACGGGGTGGGCCTGGAAACAGGAGACAAAGGACAGTGAGACAAGGGCTTAATCCTGGACACATGAAAAGTGGGATGTATACGGAGGGTACGGGGCAACAGAAGAGATGGGTAAAGAGATGGGTAAAGGACCAACAAAGCGGGGGTAAAGTTTACGGGATTCAACCCGGAGGGGCCGGTCCCGCGTAGCTAGCCATACCCTCTGCCTGAGACAATAGCGGGGAGCCGGAGTCCGGTGGCGGTACGCTTGTCGACGATACCTGAAGGTGGCCGTAAGAGCAGACCAAGCTCTCTTCCAGGTACTCCGACAGCAGCGGATGAACATCTGGGCCGAGGGTATGTTGACTTCTTCTTGCTCTTGGAAGAGCGGAGGCTGATATCCCATGAGAACTCGAAGGGCAAAACCCAGTGGCCGAGCAGGGAAGAGTGTTCCGGGCGTACTCCACGTGCCAGCTCCAGGTGGTAGGGTTGGTTGAGACGAGGCACCTAAGCGAGTCCTAAGGGAGTCCATGGATTCAGGAGACGTGCTGCACCATGAGCTGGGCCGTCTCCTTGGCTGAAAGTAACTTGGGGAGAGGGATGAAATGGGCGGCTTTAGAGAACTTATCCACTACTGTCAGGATAGTGGTGTTGCCATCAGACGGAGGAAGCCCAGTGACAAAATCCAGGGATATATGGGACCAAGGGCGATGAGGAACAGGGAGTGGCTGAAGGAAGCCAGCCGGAGCTCGCCACGGAGTCTTGATCTGAGCACATACAGTGCATGCAGCGACTGAGGCTGAGACATCAGGAACCCTAGTCGGCCACCAGAAGCGTTGTCGGAGGAAGGCCAGGGTTCGACGGGAGCGGGGATGGCAGGTGAGCTTGGAGGAATGAGCCCATTCCAGGACCTGAGCTCGGGGTGAATCAGCGGCAAATATTCTGTTAGCCGGGCCATCCCAGGGTCCGACTGGGAACGTTGTGCCTTGCTATCCAGGCTCTTGATTCCCCAGACAACTGGAGCTGCCAGACATGAGGTAGGGAGGATGGTATTAGAGTCAGGCGGTGTGGCAGCGGAGCTATACAGGTGAGCGAGGGTGTCCAGCATAACATTCTTGGACCTGGGGCAGTAGGAAATGGTGAAGTTGAACCTGGTGATTAACAGGGCCCAACGGGACTGCCTAGAATTAAGGTGGTGTGGAGATATTCTAGATTCTTATGATCAGTCCACACAAAAAATGGATGTTCTGCCGCTTCCAGCCAGTGCCTCCACTCCTCCAACACCATCTTGACTGTGAGAAGTTCCGAATTTCCTACATCATAGTTTCTCTCAGCGGGGTTGAGACGATGGGACAGGAAGGCACAGCGATGCAGCTTTTGGTCCTGGGAAAACCGCTGGGACAGGTTGGCCCCCACTCCAACTCCAGAAGGGTCGACCTCAACCACGAACTGACGGGATGGATCCGGATGGATGAGGATGGGGGCTGTAGTAAAATGATGCTTGAGGTCCAAAAACGGCCTGTCAAGAGCTAGGGACCATGTGAACGGCACCTTGGGAGAAGTGAGTGCAGAGAGGGGAGCTGCCAGGGTGCTGTAGCCCCGAATGAAGCGGCTGTAGAAATGAGCAAATCCCAAGAGGCCAATCCACCACCGCTCTCAATCCACCACTGCTCTCACCTGAACATTCCCTTCAGCGATGACGTATCCCAGAAAGGAGATAGTGGAGCGGTGGAATTTGCACTTCTCAGCTTTCACGAACAACTGGTTCTCTAGGAGGCACTGAAGGACTTGGCGGAAATGGAGGAAGTGTTCTTGAGCAGAACGGGAGAAAACAAGGATGTCGTCGAGGTAGACAGACACAAATCTATTCAACATGTCGCTGAGCACACCGTTGACCAGGACCTGGCACACTGCGTGAGCGTTGGTGAGTCCAAACGGCATGACCAGGTACTCATAGTGTCCACTAGCTGTGTTGAAGGCCGTCTTCCACTTGTCTCCTTCGCGTATTCGAACTAGGTGGTAGGTATTCCAATGGTCCAACTTGAAAAAGATGGTAGCCACCTGGAGAGGTTCGAAAGCCGAGGAGAGGAGTGGTAGAGGGTAAGGATTCTTCAACGTTGTCACGCCCTGACCATAGAGAGCCTTGTTATTCTCTATTTTGGTTAGGTCGGGGTGTGACTAGGGGGGGGTGTTCCTATCTAGGTACATTTTTTCTATGTTGGCCTGGTATGGTTCCCAATCAGAGGCAGCTGTTTATCGTTGTCTCTGATTGGGGATCATATTTAGGCAGCCATTTCCCCACTGGTTTTTGTGGGATCTTGTTTCTGTGTAGTTGCCTGTGTACTGCTTGAGCTTCACGTATCGTTTATTCTTCTTTGTTGTTTTTGTGAGTTTCATTTGATTAAACATGTGGAACTCTACGTACGCTGCACCTTGGTCCGTTAATTCATTAGACGATCGTGACAATCGTGATGTCTTGAGGCCCGATAGTCGCTACATGGACGCAGGGTCTTGTCATTATTTTCCACAAAGAAGAACGAATGCTCCCAGCAGCCAGAGAGTCCTCAGTGTACTCCTCCATGGCCTTGGTCTCAGGGCCAGACAGGGAATATAGCCGGCCTCGAGGAGGTGTGGTGCCCGGGAGGAGATCAATAGCGCAATCGTAGGGATGATGTGGAGAGAAAGGAGGTGGTGCGAGTCTTGCTGAACACCTCCAAGAGGTCCTGGTATTCTGCAGGAACAGCAGAGAAATCTGAGGCTTTACCAAAGCCTGCAGGAGGACGTTATGGTTAAGGCTATGAGGGAGTCGAGGTCCAGGGGTAACTCCCGAGCAGCAAGCTCGTCTTTAATCTCCTCGTATAATCCATGAAGAAAGGTATCGAACAGAGACGCTGGGTTCCAGGCACTCTCGGCGGCCAACGTGTGAAAGTCTACTGTGTAGTCTGTCACACTACGGGGTTCTTGACGTAATTAAAGTAGCCTTCGGGCCGCCTCTCCCCCGGACACCGGAGAATTGAATACCTTCCTCACCTCCGCCATGAAATCCTCCAAACGAAGGAAAATGACGGACTGTTGCTCTCAAACTGCCGTATCCCAGGAGAGCGCCCTACCAGACATGAGCACTATAAGATACGCTATTCTCGAATGGTCCGAAAGGGAACGAAGAGGGCTGCAGCTCAAAGATGAAGGAGCACTGGGAAAGAAACACCTGGCATGTTCCAGGGTCCCCAACATAGCGCTCAGGAGGAGGTAAGCAGGGTTCCCGGGAAGCCGGGGTAGGCTGTACAAAATCATCACTTGCAGGAGAATTACTGAGTGTCCGGGAGGTGTCCATTGTGGCATGCTGCCTGATAGATTGTTCACAGAATTGCTCTAGTAACGTTTCAAAACCCTGGTCATGGCGTCCCGACAGCGTATGGAGACCTTCCATAGGGCTCTGAAGTATTTTTTCAATGGTGGCTCCCTGCAAGGAGACAGCGTTGTGGAGCCGATCCGAATCTGCTGGGTCAGTCATTGCCAGTTTGTACTATAACGACAGAGGGCGAGATCCAGATGCAGACACAGGAGGCAGATGGTTCGAGTGTCTGATTTTGATTGAAATACAAGGGGCAGTCAAAAAGGTACAATGGGGGCAGGCAGGCTTGAGGGCAAGACAGGCTGAATGGTCAGGCAGGCGGGCTCAGTGTCAGGGCAGGCAGAATGGGTCGGAACTGGGAGGGCTAGAAAAACAGAGACTAGGAAAACGGGATCACTGAAAACACGCTGGTAAGCTAGACAAGACAAACTGGAAACAGACAAACAGAGAACACAGGTATAAATACACTGGGGATAATGAGGAAGACGGTTGACACCTGGAAGGGGGTGGAGACAAGCACAAAACAGGTGAAACAGATCAGGGTGTGACACGTCAATTCAATATCTCTTCCACATTGGTTATTCCGTTGAAATCCCCTGGAAACAACGTTGATTCAATTGGTGTGTGCCAAGTGGTTTGCCATGATTGGCGAAATAGTAGATAATAATGGTGCTCATTAACTTGTTTAGCTAGCTAAACAAAGGAGACAAAAGGCACCCATTGAGAAAGAGACCTGTTCATATGTGAAATCTGAAAGTCGTGCTCAAGTCTCCTTTTCAGCTCATTTATCACCTGATTTACTTAACAAAAGGCAGATCTCAATAAGTGGTCCAGGTATGTTCTTTATAGATGCTGCCACCAGCGAAGAGGAATACGAAGTGGACTTTCAGTCCGATTCAGGAGGCTTGGATAACATCCACCGCTTCCGAGTATATTACTCGCTAGTGTTCGGTCCCTGGACAAGGCGAGGATCTCCTTCCAGAGAGACATCAGGGACTGTAACATACTCTGTTTCACGGAATTATGGCTCTCTCCGGTTATACTGTCCCATCCCATACAGTCTGCTGGGTTCTCAGTACATCGCGCGGAAAGGAAGAAGGAACTCTACGGGAAAAAGAAAGGCAGAGGTGTACGTTTCATAATTAACTACTCATGGTGTGATTGTGGTAACGTACAGGAACTCAAGCCCTTTTGTTCCCCCGATCTGGAATACCTCACACTATCAAATATTGACCGCATTACCTCCCGATAGAATTCATCACAACTGTGTATATTCCCTCTCAAGCTGACACCGTGAGGGCTCTCAAGGATCTAGTTTTATCAACACATCGCCTGCTCTACTTCCTCTTAACCATTGATACTGCCCCTTCCGGGGGAGTAGCAATGGCAAATCAGAGCATGCCTCCATACGGCAAATCAGAGCATGCCTCCATTCTGGTCCTCCCTTCTGATAGGCAGAATCTTAAACAGGAAGTACCCATGGTAAGGACTCTTCTGACCAATCGGAATCTCAGATAGGAGACGTATGTGGCAGGGACTCCAGACAATCACAGATTACAAAGAGAAAACCAGCCATGTCGCAGACGCCGACATCTTGCTCCAGAACAAGTTAAACACCTTCTTCGCCCCCCGCTTCAAGAAAAACACTGTGCCAAGAGTGTGCAAGGCTGTCATCAAGCCAAAGGGTGGCTACTTTGAAGAATCTAAAATATATTTTGATTTGTTTAACACTTTTTTTGGTTACTGCATGATTCCATATGTGTTATTTCATAGTTTTGATATCTTCACTTATTATTCTACAATGTAGAAAATAGTGAAAATTAAGAAAACAATTGAATGAGTAGGTGTGTTCAAAATTTTGACTTGTACCGTACATATATATTTATATTCCGGACTATGACATTGCTCTTTCTAATATTTCTGTATTTCTTCATTCCTTTCTTTTTACCTTTTTTAGATTTGTGTGTATCGTTTTGTATTGTTAGGTATTACTGAACTGTTGGAGTTAGGAACATAATTATTTTATTACACCACTGATAACATCTGCTAAATATTCCTCCTTTATTGTTCCTCAAGCAAGGGGGGAGGCCGATGACATCACGAATCCCCATCAAACCAACTCATTGAATGCCATACTCCTTTTCGTAAACACGATTTTGCTCAAAACATATTTTTATACCCTTTAGTATGTGTACTTCACTGTATTTATACTTGTGATATTGCTTTTCAACAGTAAAAGTACAAACATCGCTGGATGACATCTTTAAAGATATGGTTCGGGTTAAGAGGTGGTGAACGATGCTGAATGGGCTTACACAAAGAAGTGCTCTTCAGCAAATCTAAAAACCTCTACAAAAACGTTGAAGGGATTTTTCTCAAAACTGGGTAAACAAGTATATCAAATACAATTTCATTGGTCGCATACACATATTTAGCAGATGTTGTGTTCCTAGCTCCAGCAGTGCAGTAATATCTAAGAATTCACACATTTCTAAAAGTAAAATAATGGAATTAAGTAGAAATATTAGGACTAGCAATGTCGGAGTCCGGAGTATAAATACAGTTGAAGTCGGAAGTTTACATACACCTTAGCCAAATACATTAAAACTCATTTAATCTTGGTCAAATTTCCTGTCTTAGGTCAGTTAGGATCACCATTATTATTTAATTTTTTATTTTAAGAATGTGAAATGACAGAATAATAGTAGAGAATGATTTTTTTCTGCTTTAATTTCTTTCATCACATTCCCAGTGGGTCAGAAGTTTACATACACTCAATTAGTATTTGGTAGCATTGCCTTTAAATTGTTTAACTTGGGTCAAACGTTTTGGGTAGCCTTTCACAAGCTTCCCACAATTAGGGTGTATTTTGGCCCATTCCTCCTGACAGAGCTGGTGTAACTGAGTCAGGTTTTGTAGGCCTCCTTGCTCGCACATGCTTTTTCAGTTCTGCCCACAAATTTTCTATAGCATTGAGGTCAGGGCTTTGTGATGGCC
Organism: Salvelinus namaycush; assembly: GCF_016432855.1. Lineage (NCBI taxonomy): Eukaryota > Metazoa > Chordata > Actinopteri > Salmoniformes > Salmonidae > Salvelinus > Salvelinus namaycush. The sequence goes on along the minus strand of NC_052340.1, from coordinate 10,279,247 downwards.
ACTCTAATACCTTGACTTTGTTGCCCTTAATCCATTTTTCCACAACTTTGGATGTATGCTTGGAGTCATTGTTCATTTGGAAGACCCATTTACGACCAAGCTTTAACTTCCTGACTGATGTCTTGAGATGTTGCTTCAATATATCCATATACTTTTCCTCCCTCATGATGCCATCTATTTTGTAAAGTGCACCAGTCTCTCCTGCAGCAAAGCACCCCCACAACATGATGCTGCCACCCCCGTGCTTCACGGTTGGGATGGTGTTCTTTGGCTTGCAGGCCTCCCCCTTTTCCTCCAAACATAACGATGGTCATTATGGCCAAACAGTTCTATTTTTGTTTCATCAGACCAGAGGACATTTCTCCAAAAAGTATGATCGTTGTCCCCATGTGCAGTTGCAAACCGTAGTCTGGCTTTTTTATGGCGGTTTTGGAGCAGTGGCTTCTTCCTTGCTGAGCGGCCATTCAGGTTATGTCGATATATAGGACTCGTTTTAATGTGGAAATAGATACTTTTGCACCCGTTTCCTCCAGCATCTTCACACTTTTTGCACCAAAGTACGTTCATCTCTAGGAGACAGAACGCGTCACTTTCCTGAGACGTATGACATGTGCGTGGTCCCTTGGTGTTTATACTTGCGTACTATTGTTTGTACAGATGAATGTGGTACCTTCAGGCGTTTGGAAATTGCTCCCAAGGATGAACCAGACTTGTGGAGGTCTACAATCTTTTTTCTGAGGTCTTGGCTGATTTATTTATATTTTCCCATGGTGTCAAGCAAAGAGGCACTGAGTCTGAAGATAGACCTTTAAATACATCCACAGGTACACCTCCAATTGACTCAAATGATGTCAATTAGCCTATCAGAAGCTTCTAAAGCCATGACATCATTTTCTGGAATTTTCCAAGCTGTTTAAAGGCACAGTCAACTTAGTGTATGTAAACTTCTGACCCACTGGAATTGTGATACAGTGAATTACAAGTGAAATAATCTGTCTGTAAGCAATTGTTGGAAAAATGACAATGTAGATGTCCTAACCGACTTGCCAAAACTATAGTTTGTTAACAAGAAATTTGTGGAGTGGTTGAAAAACGATTTTTAATGACTCCAACCTAAGTGTATGTAAACTTCCGACTTCAACTGTATATATATGTGATGGGAAGTATAGGCATTATAGACATTATGGGAAGTATGTGAATAGAGTATTTAGTATATCTGTAGAATACGTAGGTTAGAATAGTGTGTGTGTGTGTGTGTGTGTGTGTGTGTGTGTGTGTGTGTGTGTGTGTGTGTGTGCGTGTGCGTGTGTGTGTGCGTGTATACAGCAATAGTTGAATAGGATGGTATTGACTAGAATACAGTATATACACATGAAATTAGTTAAACAGTATGTAAACATTATTAAAGTGATCAGTGATTCCATGTATATTGGGCAGCAGCCACTAAGTTGCAGGGTTGAGTAACCAGGTGGTAGCCGGCTAGTGACAGTGAGTAAGTTCAGGGCAGGTTACTGGGTGGAGGCCGTCTAGTAAATGGTTATTTATGGTCTTGATTTAGAAGCAGTTTTTCAGTGTCTTGGTCCCAGCTTTGATGCGCCTGTACTGACCTCGCCTTCTTTCATACCAGCATAATCCCATAACCTTTTCCGATTGCAGTGTATGATAAGCCATTTTGAAGGTCTGAGTCTGTACTTTTATAAACTGTAAAGAACAGTTTTTGTTAAAAATAATTACAATAACCTTAGGATCTTGTAACTAGTCACATTTGTATAAAGCATTGTATTATCACATATTATGATATGCCAGCTGGCACTTATACTGAAAAAATATATTTTTCACCCAAGCAAGCAATTTATACTTTGTATGCACCTTACTGTTTAATGTCTGTGGGTTGCATCGTGGGTTGATGAGGTATTCAGAGAGTGCATTCTTATATGAAAATTTCATTTAGAGGCCAATTATTTTGCCCCTGCATCACTAAGCACCGGGCAGCAGTCTTCCTCTGCATCCCCAAGTCATGAATAACAAAGGCCTAAATAGGGCCATAGCAGCCAGCCAGCCAGCCAGCCAGCCAGCCAGCCAGCCAGCCAGCCAGCCAGCCAGCCAGCCAGCCAGGAGAATAAAAATGGAACCCTAGCTCTGGGAGGCTATTATGTTCTGGGTGTTCTGTAGATACACCACTGCTGCTAGCAGAAATCAATTCGGATTTGGGCATGTAATGGATGTTCAAGTGCTTTCCTGAGAGAACCACTGTGCATTCAAATTGAAACGCGAGGCCCTTTGATGGTCTAAATTTGCTCACCTCATCCCTGGTTACCCATTTGTCTTTGAGATCATGTGATGGATGAAGATGGGGTGTGTTGCTTTGGGGGTAGTGTTTGGGTAAAGGTATTCTAATGTTATTCAAGAATTGGTGAAAGTTATACGAGAATTAACATTTGGGAAAACGGATGAAAGAGATTTTCCATTTGTTCAGCCATCGCTTTCCAATGCCCTCAGGATGGATGACATTTACATTTAACCCAAATCAAACAAACACAACTTTCCTCCAGGAGAAAGAAATACATGGGAAATCTAATCAATAGGGCCTTTAGAGTTTTGAGAATGTCATCTAAACGTTCATTCAACATTAGGAAATGTGTTATAGATCAACATTGATAAGCAAAACTTATTTTGAGCCTTTTGAAAATATCAAGAAAGTTTGTCATTTACTTGTAAATCCTGAGCTATATATTTAAATATCATATGATACACTGAGACCTATAAAAAAATGGGTCTTATCCAGCCAATGTAGGAAAGCCCCATATGTAGTGTCCCATCAGTCTCATTTATAGCAGCAGTAAGGCCACATTTATGGCATCTCATGTAAAACTCTGTATGTCCATGGCCAGGCATAAAGGACTGGCCATGCTCTGACAGTTTAATAAAGTTAAAAGGTTTCTGCAGTGATCAACAGTGGCAGGTGCTTAAATTATACTCCAGATTGTCATTCCTGGCTGTAAATACATTTATCAGGGTTAAGAAGGAGAGTGCAGGGAGATCAGGGAGCCTAAGGATAAAAACACAGCCATAACCAACCCTTTTAGAGCTATGGCCCAGTGTGGAGGTTGATAATATGTTGTGTGGAGGTGGATAATATGTTGTGCTTCATACTATCCAAGTCCCCAATAAATAAATAAAATTTCACCCCCCCCAATAGCTCACAATAGCTCTTGTCTCAAGTGCAAATTCACAAATTGAGCGATATCTCTAAGAATAGCAATTTCTCGTATCACAGCAGAGCTAGTGCCTCTGTTACAAACCATCCCTCATAGGATTCCTTTGGATGAGGAAGGTAAAAAAAAAAACACTAAGGACATAGTATGGCGAGCAACACCTTGAGGATTACTGTGATTTAAATATGCTTATTGCCATTGCTCCAATATATGAATATAGTTGATTACTCAAACTAACTGCAGAGTTGTTAGCTAATCTAAATCCATCAGCAACAACCATTCAAACCCAGAAAGTCCATTAACAACGAATGACCAATTTCACTGTTTAAGAGAATTCACTTTACTTATTCAGAATTATTGCAGATCCAGATTCATTCGTAATTATTTTTATTTAATTTATTTTCAAATTTTTTCATTAAACCAAATAAGAAATAGTGACACAAGGAATACACAGTGAATAACAATAATGAGTATGTTGACTCTATTGCTTCCCACAGTTGTGTCAAGTTGGTTGGATGTTTTTTTGGGTGGTAGACCATCCTTCATACACACAGGAAACTGTTGAGTGTGAAAAACCCAGCTGCGTTGCAGTTTTTGACACAAACCGGTGCGCCTGGTACCTACTACCATACCCCGTTTAAATGCACTTGAATCTTTTGTCATGCCCATTCACCCTCTGAATGGCACACAATCCATGTCTCAATTGTCTCAAGGCATGGACATCCAACCAACTTGACACAACTGTGGGAAGCATTGAAGTCAACATGGGCCAGCATCCCTATTGAACACTTTCGACACCTTATAGAGTCCCTGCCCTGACGAATTGAGGCTGTTCTGAGGGCAAAAGGGGTGCAACTCAATATTAGGAAGGTGCTCCTAATGTTTGGCATAATCGGTGTATATTACCAATAAGATCAGCTGTATTCCTAAAATAATAAGTCTATTAACACAACTACAGTTAGAATGTATTAACAATATTTATTAATTGCAACTTCCAGTGTTAATGTCATATTTCATATCAATCCAACTTTTAAACACAATATATATTTTACATATTTACAATGTTTACTATTGGCAATATAATATCTATATACACATGACCTGATGAACTTATGGCCACAGCAGACAATCCACCATCACTTCTGGGTTTAGTTCAAGTAGTTGTGTTTCGGTCCAGGGTCATTAAGGGACAAATCCTAACTTTTAAGTTGAATTTTGACTTAGTCTCCCATTGACATCAATGCTTGACTAAGTAAACATTTAAGTGGAAGTTAGGATTCGCCCCAAGAGATGTCTAACCAAGGAAACAGATACCCTTACCTCATCTGGCATGAACCTGTGGCTCTTTAAAAATAGTTTTCAGAGTTAAAGAGCAGTTTTGTCTGTCTGTCTGACCGGACACAACAAGCTAGTGAACAACCCCGGGTTTTCAGCAGAGTACATACACACTGCCTTCTCAGAAAGTATTCACACCCCTTGACTTTTCCCATGTTTTGTTGTGTTACAGCCTGAATTTAAAATGGATTCAATTTAGATTTTTTTGTCACTCGCCTATACACAATGCTCCATAAAGTGGAATTGTGTTTTTTGAAAAGTTCGCAAATTAATTAACTGAAAAGCTGAAATGTCTTGAGTCAATAAGTATTCAACCCCTTTGTTATGGCAAGCATACATAAGTTCAGGAGTAAAAATGTGCTCACATATTATGTATTATGTAATGTTTCATGTTTTGTGTGGACCCCAGGAAGAGTAGCTGCTGCTTTTGCAACAGCTAATGGGGATCCTAATAAAATACCAATACCAACAATAAGTTGCATGGACTCACTCTATGTGCAATAATAGTGTTTAGCATGATTTTTTTTAATGGCTACCTCATCTCTTTACCCCACACATACAATACCCCACACATACAATCAGTCGAGCAGTGAATTTCAAACACAGATTCAACCACAAAGACCAAGGTTTCCCAATGCCTCGCAAAGAAGGGCACCTATTGGTAAATGGGTGAAAACAAAGCAGATATTAAATATCCCTTTGAGCATGGTGGAGTTATTAATTACACTTTTGGTGGTGGTTCAATACACCCAAGTCACTTCAAAGATACAGGTGTCCTTCCTAACTCAGTTGCCGGAGAGGAAGGAAAGCTCTCAGGGATTTCACCATGAGGCCAATGGTGACTTTAAAAGAGTTGGTGTGATAGGAGAAAACTGAGGGTGGATCAACAACATTGTAGTTACTCCACAATACTAACCTAATTGGCCGAGTGAAAAGAAGGAAGCCTGTACAGAATACAAATATTCCAAACATACATCCTGTTTGCAACAAAGCACTACATTAACACTGCAATGTGGCAAAGCAATGTACTTTTTGTCCTGAATACAAAGTGTTATGTTTGGAGCAAATTTAATACAACACATTACTGAGTACCACTCTCCATATTTTCAAGCATAGTGGTGGCTGCATCATGTTATGGGTATGTTTGCAATCATTAAGGACTAGTGAGTTTTTCAGCCAAGCACAAGCAAAATCCTAGAGGAAACCCTGGTTCAGTCTGCTTTCCACCAGACACTGGAAAATGAATTCAACTTTCAGCAGGACAATAACCTAAAACACAAGGCCAAATCTACAATGGAGTTGTTTACCAAGAACACAGTGACTGTTCCTGAGTGGCCAAGTTATAGTTCTGACTTAAATCAGCTTGAACATCTATGGCAAGACTTGAAAATGGTTGTCTAGCAATGATCTACAACCAGCTTGAAGAACTTTGAAAATAATAATGTTCAAATATTGTACAATCCAGGTGTGCAAAGCTCTTGGAGACTTACCCAGAAAGTCTGACAGCTGTAATCACTGACAAATGTGATTCTAACATGTATTGACTCAGGGGTGTGAATACATACAGTTTGTAAAGGAGATATTTCTGTATTTTCTTTTCAATAAATTCAGGCTGTAACACAACAAAATGTGTAATAAGTCAAAGGGTATGCTTTCTGAAGGCACTGTACATAAGAGTACATACATGAATCATATGGATGCACTCTGATGTTGAAACAAGTCTCTGAACGCCAAACATACGCAAAGAATACTCTCCAAAGTTGTGAGTATTACCTGATCATACCCAACAGTGTTTTAGTCATGGCCGACTTGAGTTAAAATTAGGCAATATTTTTTGAATGATTAAGTTATGAATATAATCTTGGTTCCCTGACAGATGGAATGAGACATAACACATAAGCCAATGAGCAGGGACCTCAGCCAATGAGCTGTGTGTGAGAAAAGGAAGAGTTTGATAAAGATCTTGTACATCAACAAGTCCTCCTAATGTGGTTCACCTGATTGGTCTTTATAGCTTCAGGACAGAAAGTTCCGCTTACCATCCTTATTGATTTACTTGAGGACGTTTAATTGAATACGTCTAATGGATTCTTACTGGAGCATATTTCAATGAACTTCAATAACACTCAGCTTGAGCACATTGAATGGCCAAATTCATACTGTAGAGACCACAGCTATCATTGGGTACAGTATATGTAGAGACTGAACGAGAAAGATCCTGACACCAAATACAGAAGACGCTTTGTCTCAAGAGTGAAGTGTTTTTTTGGTTACCCTAAAATGAATAGTAATTTTTTTTTTTACATTTAATATCACACAATATCAATAGTGTCTTTCAAGTGAAAGATGAAGTCGAATATTAATAGGACTTCCGAGGCAAAGAGCAGGATAGATAATATTGTAAAATTCACATAAAACATAAATCAGCAGTTTCAGGTCTAAACAATATGTCTCCCCGAAACGCTCTGATTCTTACCTCAATAGCAACACTTTCCAACACTGCTGGAACAAACCTAGATATTTCATACAGGTGGTATTCACTTTATTTTCAACTATCATTGTGGATATTTAGTGCTGGAATTTTGGAGCTGTAAAAAAATCCAACTGCCCTGGAAAACAATTGGTAGAGTATACATTTCTTTACACTAGGGTTACATTATTATTATTATTACTATCAAGAGATGCAGACAGTCATTTTAGTACACAGGTTTCTGTGATACTTTGCCATTTTGTATGAATTGCACCGCCCAAACTTGCAGCTGCGCCCACAGAGGACTCCTAGTTGTAAAAAAAACAAACAGACATCCCTTCTTAACAAACGCAAGACAACAGTCTACAAAACCCAGTTCAGTGTCTTGTTAACAGAAATGAATAGACCTCTTATTAAATTAAGACACACGAGTTGTAAAATATGCATCCGTTGGAAATAAAAGTATTTCTTTTCAATTCACAACCTAGCCTACCAGTAGTTACAATATTTACAGTAGGTACAAAACAGTAATTGTTAGCATTCTCAAGGGAAATCCACTTAAATATCATTTTTCTTAGAAAGGATGTTTCAAATAAGATGTTTTATATAAATACTATGTTTTATTGTCAAAGCAGCACTGATGTGAGAATTGGATTTTGTTCAAACGAATCAGCAGCATGTTTACAATAGCACATACTTCACAAACACTGTCAGTACATCTCAAACTGCAGTTTGAGTTTCAGGGAAAGTTTTTTTATTTTTTATATAATAGAATCTTGAGGTAAGACCATAGATATCAATACTGGACCTAATCAATATAAATGCTGAACCCTTACAAGTTTGCGCTGGAGAGGCTACAGTATATCTCTCGAATTCGTAGCACTGTAGAGGTAAGGGGATGCATTCAGTAAGACCGTTCTATAATAAGACATTTCTTCAGGGGAGTTGGTGATGAAAGTGTGCTACTGTGCAAAAACAAATGAACATGTTGAAGTTGGAACTAATGGACAGAATCAGAAAACCCCTGTCCAATTACGGGACCAGCCTACTGTGTTGTGCCATTCTGTTGTCTCTGCTATTTGGTACTTCAGCAGAAATCCCTTCCGTAACTTTCTGCTTTTCTAAGGCCATTTCCACCGCCATGGTTCTGTTCATGTAAGACCACTGCAGTGAATCAAAGAACATCTCTGTCATTTTTTAAGATACGAAACAATTATTATCACCGCAATAGCTGAGTGATATGAAATAATAGCAAGAATCTGGTTGTTAGTTTTTAATGGAATATACATGCACGATCGGATGCCTCTCCCTGGGACTTGCAGGATTCGGAGTGTCTAGATGTGGTTAAAACAGAGATTAAACGGTTAATGCTCACTGTCGTGACGAGTCCAAAACCCACAGCCACAATCACCTGAAAAGTTAGAAGATTATGTGTAACTTTTGTGCGATAATCCCACTGGTTACAGCCATTTAATCCAAGGAACCAGTGAAAGACAACCACACCCAAGAAGAGATACAAAACCAACCAATAGGAATAGAACACCTGGAGCTGCTTTTAAACGGGGTCCTGTACTTGGAGACGTTGGCATTAGATGAAGTTGGTATTGTCAAATCCTGTTTTTAAACGGGGTCCTGTACTTGGAGACGTTGGCATTAGATGAAGTTGGTATTGTCAAATCCTGTTTTTAAATGGGGTCCTGTACTTGGAGACGTTGGCATTAGATGAAGTTGGTATTGTCAAATCCTGTTTTTGAGTTAAAAAGGGAGAATCAGAGAAGTGGGGAGGCAGGCTGGTTCAGCCCAGTAACAGTTTACTTTAGACCAGAGAGCCTGCTCTGCTCTGGGCTGGCACCATGACGGGCACGGCGCCCATGCGCTCCAGCGTGGCCTGGCTTACGGCGTACGAGTGCGTGTACCCGCCATGCGATGCCACCGTCACGGGCTTCAGGCTCACCGAGCCATTGCTGCGCACCATGGCGGGAGGGGAGGGGGCGGAGTTGGTGGTGACCACCAGAGTCTTGGGCGGGGGGAGGGTGTGGCTACCATTGGAGTAGGCCTGGCGGGCCAGGGGGGCGGAGCCCGGCGGAGCTAACGTCCCGTGTCCTGTGTGCGCTGCATGTCCCCCCGTTTGACCTGTGTGACCCGCCTGCCCCGTAGAGAACGTCTGGCGCGTGTCGCCGTTGTAGCGGGTGTAGGAGTTGGTGTCGTAGTTGGGCTTGGGGTTGTGCCAATAGCGGCTGTTGTAGGTGTTGGTGGACGTCAGGGTGTCGTTCTCAGAGGATGAGGCGTCGGCGTGAAACGCTTTCACTGAAGACGACCTCTTAGGGGGCAGATCATCCTCCCTGTAAAGCACAAAGGGCACGGGGAGGTCACTATAGGGTTAACAGTTTTTCCTATCCAACTCCTATCCAACTCGGTCCCGTGTAGCTCAGTTGGTAGAGCATGGCGCTTGCAACGCCAGGGTTGTGGGTTCGATTCCCACGGGGGGCCAGTACAAAAAAGTATGAATGTATGTACTTGTAAGTCGCTCTGGATAAGAGCATCTGCTAAATGACTTAAATGTAAATGTAAACTCAATCTCTTAAGTAATATGTCACTCTTTATCGTATTTCCATCAACATCATATGTGACGTACACTACCGTTCAAAAGTTTGGGGTCACTTAGAAATGTCCTTGTTTGTGAAAGAAAAGCACATTTTGTTGACCATTAAAATGACATCAAATTGATCAGAAATACAGTGTAGACAGTGTTAATGTTTTAAATGACTATTGTAACTGGACACGGCTGATTTTTAATGGAATATCTACATAAGCGTACAGAGGCCCACTTCAGCAACCATCACTCGTGTGTTCCAATGGCATGTTGTGTTAGCTAATCCAAGTTAATCATTTTAAAAGGCTAATTGATCATCATTAGAAAACTCTTTTGCAATTATGTTAGCACAGCTGAAAACTGTTCTGATTTAAAGAAGCAATAAAACTGGCCGGCATTAGTCTATTTGAGTATCTGGAGCATCAGCATTGGTGGGTTCGAATACAGGCTCAAAATGGCCAGAAACAAAGAACTTTCTTCTGAAACTCGTCAGTCTATTCTTGTTCCTAGAAATGAAGGCTGTTCCATGCGAGAAATTGCCAAGAAACTGAAGATCTCGAACAACGCTGTGTACTACTCCCTTTACAGAACAGCGCAAACTGTCTCTAACCTGAATAGAAAGAGGAGTGGGAAGCCCCGGTGCGCAACTGAGCAAGAGGACAAGTACATTAGAGTGTCTAGTTGGAGAAACAGACACCTCACAAGTCCTCAACTGGCAGCTTCATTAAATAGTATCTGCAAAAGACCAGTCTCAACGTCAACAGTGAAGAGGCGACTCCGGGATGCTGGCCTTTCAGCTGTATTAACATAATTGCAAATTTGTTTTTTTTAGCTAACACAACATACCATTGGAACACAGGGGTGATGGTTGCTGATAATGGGCCTCTGTACGCTTATGTAGATATTCCATTAAAAAAACAATTTGTTTCCAACTACAATAGTAATTAACAACATTAACAATGTCTACACTGTATTTCGGATCAATGTGATGTTATTTTAATGGACAAAAAAAAAAGTGCTTTTCTTTCAAAAACAAGGACATTTCTAAGTGACCCCAAACTTTTGAACGGTAGTGTACGTATTTGGTGCTTTTACGTTAACAAGTGTGTTGCAATATCCAAATATCATCTGAATACACAATTAGGTTTCCCTTCCAGTTCTGACTGGAAGTTTAGTCAATGCCCTATGAAGTCATCTGCAGCTTACGTTCTACTGTTTTTTTTTTATTCTTCTTATTCGTGTTTGACTGTGCTGTTAATGAAAACGCTAGTCGGAAATGGACTCATAATTGCAAATAGTGGGATTGGTTTAAAATAACGGTTTCTTTCAAAGTTATGAACATTTAAATAGGCAAATCCATTTGCAACACCAGTCTGAGCAGTCAGTGTTCCTTACTGCGAATGTTTAATGTAAAAACTTTTCCAATAAGGTTTTGTGTTTGAGCTCCACTAATTAGATATAACACTGTTTTGAACACTCTCTCTTCGCAGATGAAACGGACCTGATACCGATGTGGATGTCTCTGGTATAAAAAGGGATTTAAGTGAGACAGTCTATTAAATGAACATGCAATATGCATGACTTATCTTAAAAATGTATAGTTAAACAGCTACAGTATGGGGCACCTTTTGGCACACCTACATTAGAGATAATATATTTACTTCTGGCTTCAGATGAGCCACAGTGGCCTGTTGTGTTTCATGATATTATATATTCAATACTAGTATCCTATTAGTCGGAATAGTGCTTGTAATGATTGGGAAGGCCAAAATAAAATAAAGACAAGTGGTTAAAACTGGAATGAAAAAAAAGATGGTCCATTCTTAAACTTTTTATCACTCTATGAGGAGTGACATTCACTTCCACAGCTTGGTCCTGATACATTTTGTTTACATTTTGTTTTAATTGTCAGTGGTATAAGTGCAGAGGCACCACACTGAGACCACATTTAAATTCAGGGACATTATCAACACCCAAATGAGGCAGATGTTATCCCACTCGCTCAGAGCTGAAACATTTCAACAATGATTTATCTTCAAATTGATTTATGAAGTAATTTAGAGGAAGAATAGCAGGCCATTAATACAAGCGACAGAGAATTCACATAGTATTTGAAATGACAAATTGGGGTGTGATGAAGAAAAGTTTTAACACCTTAACAAATGGATAAAACTAACTTCAAAAGGGTAATCATCCAATTTCAAAGATACAGTATATCTCCGTTTTCAACACTTGTCTACTCCATAGTCTATGTAGCCTATCAAATGCACAGCACCAGAACAATTACGGTGAGTTCAGAGTCTAATGTTTAGACTAGTGTGTTGCTATAGATGGACAGAGAGGTGCGGGAAATGGAAGAAAGCAGGAACTCAATGGAAAACCCACCTGATCTCGTTGGGTATCTCCTCCTCCTCGTATTTGTTCTTGTTTTTCCAATAGAAGAGTGTCACCAGCACCAGTAGAGAGCAGATGATGACAGCCAACACGCCCGTGGCGATGGTGCCAGCTATGAGACCCACACTCTGGGGCTGAGCTGAAGGACCAGGGGAGAGAGAGAGAGACTAAGTCTTGGGGTCATGTTCATTAAGTACAAAACAGAAGAAAATGAACTACCTGAACCTCTCAAATATGAAACACTTGTTTTCCAATACATAACGTTTTGCTCGGTTTTCCCTAATGAACGGGACCTAGATCACACACGATCGGTCATGCCCCTACAACAGCTACTTTCAATACTGCTAGCTCCTGAAGCTCAGCACAAACACCTATTCATCCGTGGCATGAAGCCACTCGAGTAAGCCCTGCATTATGACATGAATAAAACATTGAGGAGCTTTGGTTGAACGCCAACAAAATGCCCCGTGGTTCTCCAGGACCTGTAATGATGTCCTCACTCATCCCCCCCAGGTAAATACTTTGAAGAGGGAAGCAGGGAGGGAGGAATGGAGAAGAAAAGCTGTGTTCACGGGGAGTTTGTGCTGTCTGTGAATATTTCTTAATGAGTTAAATACACACAGCGGTCCCTGTCTATTTGATCAGGCAACTTTTCATTTGTGCCAACAAAGCTACTTGCTCTAATATGTTAATACAGTACATTGAATATATCCATGGATGCAAATGGCTGTATTATGCTACCATAGTGAATTGGAGGAAAGATTTCATTGGACTGAAGTGTGATTTCATTTGGATGTCTATTATGATGTTTGAATTTTAGCATAATATCTGAACCATAATATCTATGATACCTGTACCATTGTGATTTATCAGAAAACGATTTGTTAGTGAGTTTTAAAAACCACAACAGAATTGTGTATTAATACTAGCCATTTCCACTATGAGGGCCGTTTAGGTCAGTATTTTGTTCTACAGATCAGAGAGAGTAGTACCCTGGAAGGTGTTTACTCATACATGCTGCAACATACGCTGGGAGAATGATGCTGTCGTTGTTGACAGCTGAACAGATTGCTGAGTGGCGATAAAGATTTTATAGGATCACTCTCCTGATCTAACAGTGGGTCCCCTCCCTGACAGACAGACAGACAGACATACAGACAGCCCCCCGTGCCTCTGTCAGCGCACTCACCACAGCCACAGCTGCCCCGCTGGTGACAACCGGTGACATGCCATTTACTCCTTGACAGTCACAAACCCCAAATGAGCCACTCACTAAATTTGCCACTGGTGTCAGCGACTGACTACTCTAAGGCAGGGTCAGGCGAGTGCAGTAGCAGCATAATAACTCAGGTGACAGTGTTACTACCCACTGGCAGGGGTGGAATTGGGAGAGGGGGAGCGTGGGAACAACGTTTTCCTGGAGTCGCTGAAGGATAGGACTAAAAACAAACAAAATATAACTAATGTAAAATTTACTGTCCATGAAATGTATGTAGTATGTATAAGCTGAAAGTGGAAGACAAATTATTGTTGTCCACTAATTTACTCCAATTAGGGGAGGGGTGGTATAATAATAAAATAATAAAGAACATTTACAAAAAATATACAGAACCAGTCAAAAGTTTGGACACACCTACTCATTCAAGGGTTTTCTTTATATTTACTATTTTCTACATTGTAGATGTCACGTGTGCTCCCTCTCAGGCCTCTAGGTCACCAGGCTGCTCGTTATGGCGCACACCTGTCACCATCGTTATGCACACCTGCGCGTCATCAGACTCACCTGGACTCCACCACTTCATGATTACCTGCCCTTATTATGTCACTCCCTTTGGTTCCTTCCCCAGGCGTCATTGTTTCTGTTTCATGTCTGTGCGTTGTTCGAGGTTCTTGTTTTGGATTATGTTCTGTATATTTTATTAAAACACTCACTCCCTGAACTTGCTTCCCGACTCTCAGCGCACATCATTACAGTAGATTAATAGTGAAGACATCAAAACTATGAAATAACACATATAGAATCATGTAGTAACCAAACAAGTGTTAAACAAATCAAACTATATTTTAGATTCTTCAAATTAGCCACCCTTTGCCTTGATGACAGCTTTGCACACTCTTGGCATTCTCTCAGCCAGCTTCATGAGGTAGTCACCTGGAATGCATTTCAATTAGCAGGCGTGCCTTGTTTGAGCCAATCAGTTGTGATGTGACAAGGTAGGGGTGGTATACAGAAGATAGCCCTATTTGGTAAAAGACCAAGTCCATATTATGGCAAGAACAGCTCAAATAAGCAAAGAGAAAAGACAGTACATCATTACCTAAAGACATGAAGGTCAGTCAATCTGGAATATTTCAAGAACTTTGGTGAAAATGGCTCTCATGATGACCACCACAGGAAAGGAAGACCCAGAGTTACCTCTGCTGCAGAGGATACGTTCCTTAAAGTTAACTGCACCTCAGATTGCAGCCCAAATAAATGCTTCATAGAGATCAAGTAACTGATACATCTCAACAGCAGCTGTTCAGAGGAGACTGCATGAATCAGGCCTTCATGGTCAAAAGGCTGCAAAGAAACCACTACTAAAGGACGCCAATAATAAGAAGAGACTTGCTTGGTCCAAGAAACACGAGCAATGGACATTAGACCGGTGGAAATCTGTCCTTTGGTCTGATGAATCCAAATTTTAGATTTTTGGTTCCAACCGCTGTGTCTTAGTGAGACGCAGAGTAGGTGAATGGATGATCTCTGCATGTGTGGTTCCCACCTTGAAGCATGGAGGAGGTGTGGTGGTGCTTTGCTGGTGACACTCAGTGATTTATTTAGAATTTAAGGCACATTTAACCAGCATGGCTACCACAGCATTCTGCAGCAATACGCCATCCCATCTGGTTTGCACTTAGTCCCACTATCATTTGTTTTTCAACAGGACAATGAGGAGACACCTCCAGGCTGTGTAAGGGCTATTTGACCAAGAAGGAGAGTGATGGAGTGCTGCATCAGATGACCTGGCATCCACAATCACCCGACCTCAACCCAATTGAGATGGCTTGGGATGAGTTGGACCGGGAAGTGAAGGACAAGCAGCCAACAAGTGCTCAGCATATGTGGGAACCCCTTCAAGACTGTTGGAAAAACCTTCCAGATGAAGCTTGTTGAGAGAATGCCAAGAGTGTGCAAAGCTGTCATCACGGCAAAGTTTGACTACTTTGAAGAATCTAGAATCTAAAATATATTTTGATTTTATTTGTTTAACATTTTATTTGGTTACTACACTACCGTTCAAATGTTTGGGGTCACTTAGAAATGTCCTTGTTTTTGAAAGAAAAGCCATTTTTTTGTCCATTTAAAAAACCTTAGCACAAATACAGACATTGTTAATGTTGTAAATGAGTATTGTAGCTGGAAACGGCTGATTTCTAATGGATATCTACATAGGCGTACAGAGGACCATTATCAGCAACCATCACTCCTGTGTTCCAATGGCACGTTGTGTTAGCTAATCCAAGTTTATCATTTTAAAAGGCTAATTGATCATTAGAAAACCCAGTGATGGTTGGTGAAAGTGGGCCTCTGTACGCTTATGTAGCTATTCCATTAAAAAGCAGCCGTTTCCAGCTACAATAGACATTTACAACATTAACACTGTCTACACTGTATTTCTGGATCAAATTATGTTATTTTAATGGACAGAAAAAGTGCTTTTCTTTCAAAAACAAGGACATTTCTAAGTGACACCAAACTTTTGAACGGTAGTGTACATGATTCCATATGTTATTTCATAGTTTTGATGTCTTCACTATTATTCTACAATGTAGAAAAAAATTAAAATAAAGAAAAACCCTTGAATGAGTAGGTGTGTCCAATCTTTTGACTTGTACTGTATATATTTACAAAAAATATATATAGGGTATTGGAAATGATGCAGACGTTGATAGAAGCCACAGTCTATCTGCAATATTAAAGCTGATCTACCACTTTAAAAAATTTACAAATTAAAAAAGAAAAAAAATAATCCTTGAGGAGTATATCCAGAGTGAAATAATTTTGAACAATAAAATCAATATTTTTAAGGATTTAACATTGATAAGTTCCGATTAGTGTTTTTTAAAATGTTTTATTCCGAGTGGTACTGCACAAAGCCGTGCTTATGTCATCAGTATGTTGGGTACTTACGTGCCACAACCTGCAGGTTGAGTAGACAGGTGCTCTTGGCGATGGCGTTGGAGGCTGTACACTGGTACAGACCAGAGGTACTGGTACTGATGTTCCTCAGTGTTACGGTCCCTTGCATCTGGTCTGGGGTTTAAACACAAACCATGCCAGTCTAGGGTTAAAACATCACTGGGGAACACCATCCACAACCCCAGAACAAATAGACAAGACACAAAAACATCTCATTAAAATGCATTGGGATTAAATATGAATGAAATTCCTTTAGGACTAATAATTCATGTAACCATTTGCTTGTAACGTTCATACATTACTTAAATAATTTAAATAACCAAAATCATTTCAAAATAATTTAGGCAGTTGACATTGTTGTTGAGCACATCTTATTTAGTATTATGCAGATATGTTACTTTACATAACAGCATTATTCAACTTGCTTTAGGATAAGGTACAGTAACTGGGACTACTGGAAAAAACCCAATAGAGTGCACCAAATCACTTCCCGTAAAACGGCTGGTGTATATTTTGTACATTATACAGTGCCTTGCTGATATAAACCCAATTACAGTGCCGTTGTTCATACGTCTGATAATTTATGGAGTATTACATTATATTACACAACTGCCTTTAAGAAAAGGCTACCATAGGAGCTTGGAACAAACCACATAAGCACTTAATCCAGATTACTGGCCTAGATTTCACCCCTACCCTCTTCTCTGCAACATGGGCTGTTTTGCAGACAGATATCATGGTGGCAGTGCTGGTACAGTTGATATCTACTGTGTAAAACAACACAGACAGGCAGGAGGAGGAGTGATGAAGAAAACCTAAGCCGATTAGTCCTTGTGGAGGGTAGCCTTGTGTTGAAGTGAGCAGTAGTGTAGTACGGTAAGAATCACACTGTGCTGTGATGACACAGCTGGAGAGAGAGAGGAGAGGCCACTGCACGGCTCACACACACACACACAAAACTTGGTCCGTATTCAAAAAAAAGTATCAGAGTAGAGTGGTGATCTAGGATCAGTTTGCCTTGTAGATCATAATGAATACAATGACTGGAACTGTTGACCAGCTGATCCTATATCAGTACTCCTACTCTGAGATGCTTTGTGAATGCAGGCCCTGAACTGGACCAGGGTGGGTGGTGGCACCCTGAGGGGCAGAGTTGGGGGCGGGTGGGCGGAAGCCACGGTGACGTTACCAAAGATACTTGTTGATTTACCAGCGAAGGTGGGGCAAAAGGGCACGCCCATGGCCAGGGGTTTAATACCTTGCATGGCGGTGTGGGGCAGCTTGGGCAGCGACTCCAGTTTCACCCAGGTGTAGCTGGGTGTGGGGATCCCCTCCTCACTGCTGCACATCAGCATGATGTCAGCGCCCACATCCAGCGTGCCCTGGACACGGCATGAGGGCACCGACGGGGGCACTGGAGAGACAGAAAGGAGATAGATGGGTATAGTTAGTACCTTAGCAATCAGCACAGACAGATCCTAGCCTCCTGAAGAGGCATCGGGTCTTACATGTTACGTTACATTTTAGTAATTTAACAGATGCTCCTATCTAAAGCAGATCTTGTACTTATAGTATACACATACAGAACTGTGGTGTCCCAACATGCTATAAGAGTCATCTTTAAAACCAGCTTAGCACACTCATTTGTCAAAAGAAATGTCATACAATAGAATTCTTACAATATGCAATGCGCTTACACTTCCTAGTTTTAATGCATCCATTTTATCACAGTAGGCTATGCACCGTAGCCTGGTCTGTAGTCAAGTTAGAGTTTCCAGGCTATATGTGCATAGTATGCAACCCCTTAATTGTAATTCTAATGCAGTAGTGTGTGTTTTACCCAGCACGGTGAGGCCGATGACCCCGATGTTGCGCCCCCCTCTGTCGGGGAGGTTGTTGACCAGGCACTGGTATGTCCCCGTGTCTGACAGCTGGGTGTTGTTGATGAAGATAGAGGCACTTGTGCTGGGCATGGTGGCCACGAAACCCACCCGGCCATTTAAGTGGTTGGCTAGACTGAACACTTGGCCACCTTGGTAGATGATCACCTGAGATGAGAAAGACAAAGGCAGAGATTCACTCACGCCGTTTCTATGGAATATCATTAGTTTGACCGAACAAAGATCCTATGGATCGAGATGTTGGTCATTAGGTGGTCATTAGGAACGTACAGTGTGCAGGCCTTTCTGTTATTTTTCTAGCATGTGCGAATGACCACTTCTATTTCAATGGAACATCAGAGATTTTCTGTCCACTGTACATCCAGATGTGAGTTCATGAAACTGTGGCCAACTGTGTCTATCCTGGGTCAGCAGGGGAAAGTGCATTACCTAGATGTCAATTGATGCAGAGCTTTATATTGAGGTACAAACATAATGAATTGATTAATTTTGAGGAAATAAAGGGTATGACGATATCTTAAATGTGAATGGAAAAACAATCACTGAGGTTAAATGTAATCGTAGAAAGTTAATCAAAAACCTTTCTCTGCTACACACTAGAGATAATTCAACAAGTCATGTTTAATTAAGTTAATTAAAATGCAATACTTCATCCCACAGTTAAATAAAACCAAACAGCAGAGAATCAACAGCCAGGCAAGTGAGTGGATGAGGATTCTGGATACTAAAGAGTGCAGGTGCAACAAACTTTCACAAGAGGGCGACCTAGTGTTGCAGTACATACTGAAGCATCACTTGACAACTGAAAGGATGGAAGGTGGTCCATCCACGTATAACATAGATGCTCTTGAATGATAATACACAGAATATGATAATTAAAAAATATCATGAACTATACAAGTATGTTACATTACAACAAGCATGAATTCAAGAGCAGCTTCCAAGCTTTAAAATTGTGAGCAAAAAGAGGGGCACAGCTCAATAGTCAACATACTGTTTTCATTACACACAACAAGGAATTAAAACACCAAACTATGGTAACTATGGTAATAATATGAAGAAGCCTAGCCCCATTGACGTGGTCAATTCATCTGCAATGCATTTTCTCCTCAGTAAAGTGATGCCAAAGTGGAAAAACATCCAGAAAAATATAAGTACTATCGAAATGAAACCTCCTGTTGATTTGAGCTCTTCCAAGCTGCAGGTTTGAGAGTCGGAGGTGTTCAAAAGCTTGTTGTTGCTTTGAACTCTGATAGAAGCAGCCATTTGTGAGCACCTTCTAAATAAAAAAAACACCGAACCCTTCAGCCAGGCACACAGAAGCATGCTGGGGAATCAGGGAGGCTATTCAGCGGTGTTTGAAAGAACACCCATTGAACTGTTCTGTTCAAAGGACCCAGGGATTCACAGAACCATCTCAGTAACGCTGTGTGATGTTCTCCCCTCTCCCTTCCTCCCTCCGTCCCTTCCTACATCCCTCCCTCCAACCTGCTGCTTAACTGCATGTAAATTGCAGCGCCGCAGTTTCCTGAGCGCTGTACGCTCCAGTGTGCAAATGGCAGTGATCCCTAGTAAGAACTGGCATGGCCCCAAAGACCATGTCCACTGCCATATTCCTCTTGCTATCCCATCCCCTCTCCTTGCCTGTAAACCAATGAACAACCCCCACTCCCAACATTCTCATCAGCCATGACATGGGTTGTATTCATTAGGGCACAACTTTTAGCAAAACGTTGCAAAATGTCGAAAACGAGCGTTTCTTATTGGGCAAGTTCAGATAGTTTCGGCCCATTTTCTTCCATGTCGTGCCTAGTGAATAGGACCCTGGTCTACGGCCCCGGTCTGGATCATCTCCTATACTTCCTATAAAACCCAGCATCAGGATACAGCAGTGGTTTATTAGGGAGTAAAGGAGAATGGACAGATTAATTTCCAAGGCTCTACACACCAGGTCTCATTGTCTGCACGCAATCGGGCTTAAAGCGAGAATCAGCAGTTGAAACAATAACAAAGCGCCCTCCCTACCACTGTTTCGCTAAAAAGCTGAGGGATGGGCTAAAGAAATGTAACCACTCTCAAATTCATAGACAGAGCTATGGATACAAGTATTGACCATCCATGATATCAAATGTATAGTTTAAACCATATTTTGAGGCTATATAGTGTTTGTTTACATTTACTTTGTTTACAAACATTGGAGTAAAGCAAGCTTCTACTGTATTTTGAGTCCCGATGAAGTACAACAGTTGAACTAAGCTCATGAGGCATTTAAGTGATTTTCTTCAAGAATCAATCAGTATATACAGTGACTTCGGAAAGACATTTTCCACATTTTGTTACGTTACAGCCTTATTCTGAAATGGATTAAATAAAACAATTTCCTCAGCAATCTACACACAATACCCCATAATGCAAAGCAAAAACGGGTTTTAGAAATTTTGCAAATGTATTAAAAACAGAAATACCATATTTACATAAGTATTCAGACCCTTTGCTACAGTATGAGACTCAAAATTGAGCTCTGGTGCATCCTGTTTCCATTGATCTTCCTTGAGATGTTTATAAAACTTGATTGGAGTCCACCTGTGGTAAATTCAATTGATTGGACATGATTTGGAAAGGCACACACCGGTCTTTATAAGGTCCCACAGATGACAGTGCATGTCAGAGCAAAAACCAAGCCATGAGGTCGAAAGAATTGTCCGTAGAGATAGGATTGTGCCAAGGCACAGATCTGGGGAAGGGTATCAAAACATTTCTGGAGCATTGAAGGTCCGCAAGAACACACCGGCCTCCATCATTCTTAAATGGAATAAGTTTGGAACCACCAAGTCACTTCCTACAGCTGGCCGCTCGGCCAAACTGAGCAATCAGGGAGGTGACCAAGAACCCGAATGTCTCTCTGACAGAGCTCTAGAGTTCCTCTGTGGGGATGGGAGACCCTTCCAGAAGGACAACCATCTCTGCAGCACTCCACCAATTAGGCCTGTATGGTAGAGTGGCCAGACAGAAACCACTCATCAGTAAAAGCACATGACAGCCCGCTTGGAGTTTGCCAAAAGGCGCACCTAAAGACTCTCAGAACATGAGAAACAAGATTCTCTCGTCTGAGGAAACCAAGATTGAACTCTTTGGCCTGAATGTCAAGCGTCACTTCTGGAGGAAATCTGGCACCATCCCTACAGTGAAGAATGGTGGTGGCAGCATCATGTTGTGGGGATATTTTTCAGCGGCAGGGACTGGGAGACTAGTCAGGATTGAGGCAAAGATGAACTGAGCAAAGTACAGAGAGATCATTGATGAAAATCTGCTCCAGAGCGCTCAGGACCTCAGACTGGGGCGAAGGTTCACCTTCCAACAGGACAATGATCCTAAGTACACAGCCAAGACAACGCAGGAGTGACTTCGGGACAAGTCTCTGAATGTCCTTGAGTGGCCCAGCCAGAGCCCGGACTTGAACCCAATCGAACATCTCTGGAGAGACCTAAAAATAGCTGTTCAGCCACGCTCCCCATCCAACCTGACAGAGCTTGAGAGGATCTGCAAAGAAGAATGGAATAAACTCCCCAAATGCAGGTGTGCCAAGCTAGTAGAGTCATACCCAAGAAGACTCGAGGCTGTAATCGCTGACAAAGGTGCTTCAACAAAGTACTGAGTAAAGGGTCTGAATACTTATGTACATTTGATATTTCAGTTTTCTATTATTAATAAATTAGCAAAAAAATCGAAAAACTAGTCTTTGCTTTGTCATTATGGGGTATTGTGTGTACAACATTTCTTAAAATCAGTCCAATATACTATGTTCTTACAAAAAAGTTTTTAAATTCCCTAGTACAGCCACTATTGAAGGCTATCAAATGCCTTCTCAAAGATGTCCTCTGGTGGTCAAACTAGCATTAACTAGCATTAATGGTAAAAATGGCTGACACTTAAATAACGTACCACAGAATTCTGCGGCACCATGCAAGCTGTGCTGCAGTACGCTGCAACTTTTAAAGTACGATCCACTGTAGGTTGATGAGGAAAAAATCAGAGTAAGGCTGTAACCTAACAAAATGTGGAAAAAGGCAAAGGGTCTGAATTCTTTCCGAAGGCACTGTATCCGTCCCAAAGTATATGTAGCTACTGCAGACTGCCCCTTTAATCTGAGGCTAAACATGGAAGATTAGAGTAAACAAACAGAAGAATTAGAAGAGCTCTCTTTGCGAAGTGAGCAGAGGGATATGATCGTCAGTCAGCCGAAAAGGTTGATGTTTTCTAAGTGTTGAGTCTTTGAGGAGCACGGCTGATGTTCTTACGTTTAATCTAAAGCTGGGTGAACTAAACTCTATCAACAACTTATTTACATCTTATTCATGACCTCAGGGATGGTCTAAAAGATACCAAATACACGAAGCAGTCAGAGAGAGTCTGCACTAATAAACAAACAAGTATGCATAGGCCTATGTCTGGTACGTGAGGAAAGGAAGAGTTAGTGTGCATTGTAAAGGCTTCCTTTCAGTCCATACAATGGATACCGGTCCCAACATTAGAATATTGACACCCAAAAGACTCGTAATTTGCTCAAAGTAGGGGTCCCACGAGGCCTGACATTCCCAGTGATAACACTCCTGTGGTTCTTTTAGAAAGACTTATAAATTAATTAATTAATCATATAAATTAATATAAATCATATCATTTTTATATCATATAAAATGGAATACTGTGATCAAACTTCACATGTGACATAACGTTGGACTTTAAATGACTGTACACTTTTCATTATTGCCCATTTTCTATTAAAAAATTATGCTGTATAAACTTACATTCATGAGATCATTTCAGAAATGATCCATGGTGTATGGCTCGAACCATAATCATTCATGACAGCCATTTCCTACAGAGTGGCCTTGTGCTGTCGCAACACTGGCAGCGGTGTACACTCAAACCACAGTGAACTTTTCGGACAGCCCGCCAGACAACATGAAGAAGCAGTACTAGCACGCTTGTGATAGAACTGAAAACAATGGCATTCACTGAACTTGCACCCGTACGAAATGTTGTTATGGTGTACGGCAATACTTCATATTACTGGTACTATTCCACTATTACTCTTAGGGAATAACTTCTGTAACTACCCTTTAATATGCATGTCAACTACAGACAATGACACAGTACTTACCAAAGTGAAGTGGTAAGTACATTAGGTCATAATTGTATGTATTTATTAGCTTGTTACCGTGTAATTACAACTGGTTATTCTACTGGTATTTACTCATGTTTTGAACCAATCTATTGTAACAGGTGGACAATTTTACACGCTTGTGCTGCACTCAAACTACTTCACCCAAGTTGATGAGTGTAGGTGCCTTCTATACTGTACTGTACTGTACTGTAGCTCTGATGAGATGTTGTCGTGCTAGCCTAGAGCTGACTGTGTCTTCTTCCTGTTGTAGTGGTGCCTGAAAGCCTGAGGTGGCGTACACACACACACACGGCACATCTGTACTCCTCTGAGACTACGTCACCAAATGAATGTGGTGGAATAATTCCTTCCTGCTGGAATCATCCAGACACAATGTTTCCCGAGCCTCGCCGTTTACACCAAAAGGGTGCTCAGACAGGCGTGAAGGAGGTTAAGGCAGCCAATTGCTCGACGTTAGCAATTCACTCTCCATCTGTGCGTTTGACTGTGTCAGCCTCTGTGTGTGTGTGTGTGAGTGTGTGCATGTAGATACCTGTGCAGTGCAACCTTGTGTGTAGGTGTGTTGTGTGAGCATGGTGCATGTGTGTGCACATGTGTGCACATTTGGATAAGTATTTTTCAGTTGCATGCAGCTCGATGTACAGTATGTATGTTTTTCTGAGTGTGGTTACTGTGTGTGTGTGTGTGTGTGTGTGTGTGTGTGTGTGTGTGTGTGTGTGTGTGTATGTGTGTTTATTACTCAAGGGCGCAACTTTCACCAGGGGCGGGGGGACATGTCCCCCCCACACATTCTGAAATTGCATTTTTGGCACACCCAGTTTTATCATTGGAATGTGATACAAAACGAGGCGACAGTGTGCTTTAGGACCATGCGGACGCCCCCGAGCGGTCGGGTAGGCTGTTTGGAGTGTTTATCTGACTGGATAAATATATACATATAATTATGTCCCCCCCACTTCTAAAACCAAAGTTACACCCCTGTTATTACTTCTCATTGTGTGTGTGCATGTGTGTGTGGTGTGTGTCCACGCATGTGTGTGCTTGTCTGCCTGATTGTGTGAGTGTGTGTGTGCGTGGTCCCACTCATCCGTGTGTTTATCTGAGTGCGTGTGTGCCTGTGTGTGTGGCGAGAACAGCTGCTCCAGGTTAATTAGTGCATAAGATTATTATGTTATGTGGATGAGGTTAAACGTGTTGGAGGCAGGTGAGGTTGTGATGCCTGCAGCTGCAGATGAGAGGAAATCAGACCGAATCAAAGGGCCAGGAGAAACCTGCGTGCTTTGTTTCATGGCCTTACAACACAACCGCAACCTTCTTTGGGCATACAGGAGCAGCCGCTTATATCCGGTTCTGGCTTGGCTATAGATAAAGTCTGCACATGCTTCATGTTCACAGGGACTAGTCTGGTGTGCCAGGCGTGTGCTGTAGGTACCGTACGCCACGCTCCAAACACTACAATACCCGGGTGGCCTGGCACAGATGCATGCAGTGTGATTGTTGTCCTGAGTGTGACTCATATGGGTCCCGTGGGAAAACAGTACAGTATATTCACAAATCCTCATTGAGGTGACCAGTCTGGCGTGTCAATAAAGTTGTGTTGAGAGATTTTGTTGGTTAGGGAGGGAGCGTAGGTGTATGGAACTGTGGAGAAGGATGTGATGGTGGTGTATGGGCTGGTAACCTTGCCTGAGTCCTGAATACGTTTTAACTTTCTACAGCTGATGCCTAGGCTTTAGCTCAGAGGGATAACACGGTTTTGAGGCACACAGACTACGCAGATCACATAAACATGTTTAGAGGAGGTTTACCTGTTCGGGCTGGTTGGCATTGGACAGCGGGATGACCATCCAGATAATGTTGAGGTTGTTGAGGGCAGCGCTGGTGGAGAAGGAGCAGGGCAAGATGGCCGCCTGGCCGCGGGCTACCTGGATGCTGCTCTGGGTCACTGTGACATCCAACGCCCTCACACTCACTACAGAGAAAAACATACAGAGAGATTTAGTGGGTGGATAGAAACATTTCTGTAAAAATGTACTGTGGATAGAGACATTTCCTGTATCTGAAATATTTAACAGCAAGTCATACTCGAAAACATTTAAATGCTTTTGTTTTGATATAGCCTAAAATGAAGGTTAACTAATTTAGACTAGAGATCACTGCTCTTGGAGTTATTGGTGAATCATGGGCAGAAAGTACTTCAGTCACTCCATAAGTCCAATAATTGTTTCTCAAATCTCCTTTGATTGAAGAGAAAAGTTCCAGCATAATGTACCTATAAATGGATATGCAGTATATTTCAAACCGAAAGGTCACGTTTAATCTAATGGCACAACGTTATACCCAACCCTATCTCAACATTTCCATCTGCACAGCAAAACAAACACAATGTAATATCAAAGCTACTCTTTTAAAATGTTCTCCACAGCTAAACAAACATCCAAGTCTATTTTGAAATATCACATAAAATATGTACAAACTAAATATATACAAGAAAAGCAGGAATACTAATGACTATATCATGTGTACTTTTGCCAACCCTCTATAGGCCACCAACTTTCTATCTATACGAACGGTAGGATCGGTTTGCTATCATCCCAAATGAACCAATCGGTATCCTGTTTAGCTGTCATGAAATAGATAGATTGGGGGGGGGGGGGAAGGATGTACAACAACCTATTTCTGGAGCCGCTAAACATATTAAAGCCTCAATTGAGTTACATCCTACCGTAAAATGTATCTGTCTATGTTCAAGGCCCGGTGGGAGTAATCTTATCTGGACATAGTGAGGAACACAATGCCCATAATCAACTTAGAGAAATTGGGCATGTCCTGAGTCCTTGTCTACCATAATGCAGGATGATGATGCTGACATAAACCAATTGTATAGGTATGCATGTAGCCAGCTGCCACGTTATTATCACTGACACATTGCTCCTTCCTTGTCTGACTAAAATCACTTCCTACGCGTTGTTCCTCTGGCAAGCACACTTCAGCCCGGAGCCCAAGCTCCAGAAGGAGAGAAACACGAGAATCTCAGTGAGCACGTCTTGAGAGACAGTGTACCACACAGGCTAGCAACAGAGTTTAAAGGCTCATTGCAGTAAAAAGTGTTTTTCCTTTGTTTTGTATCATATAGTACAGCTGCTGAAACTAACACTGTAAAAGTGTGAAAAAATTGTATCAGAGTTATTTCCTGATCATTTCTGGTTGAAAAGATCCTCTACACAGGACGTTATAATCAGCAGGTTTTCATGTACTGCAAGGATTTTTGCTTGCCTGGTGCCATCACCAGGCAGTATATAGACCAGTAACAAAGAGTTCCAAACCTCTCTGCCAGTAACAGCTAGTTTTCAATTTTCCCCTCCCCACTCACACCAGTTCCAGCAAAAGTTCTGCTTGAGAAATTATTTTTGTTATTTTTTTAAATTTTTGACCATTTTAAGGGAAAACTATTAGAGAAAGGTACTAAATTGTTACCCAGAAACGATTTGATATTTAGATAAAAATGCCTGCATTGGGCCTTTAACTTCTTACGGGTACGTGGGATGGTAGCGTCCCACCTGGCCAACATCCAGTGAAATTGCAGAGTGCGAAATTCAAAAATACTAAATTCAAATATTTAACATTCTTGGAAATATATGTGTTATACATCAAAATAAAGCTTAACTTCTTGTTAATCCAGCCGCCGTATCAGATTTCAAAAAGGCTTTACGGCGAAAGCAAACCATGCGATTATCTGAGGACAGCACCCTGCATACAAACACATGAAAATCATATTTCAACCAGGCAGGTGTGACACAAAAGTCAGAAATAGCGATATAAAAAATGACTTACCTTTGATGATCTTCTTCTGTTGGCACTACAAAAGGTCCCAGTTACATCACAAATGGTCCTTTTGTTCAATAATGTCCTTCTTTATATCCTTAAAAACTCAGTTTAGCTGGCGCGCTTCAGTTAATAATCCACTCAGTTTCCCTCCATCAAAATGCATACAAAATGAATCCCGAACGTTACTAATAAACTTTTCCAAACAAGTCAAACAATGTTTATAATCAAACCTTAGGTATCCTAATACGCAAATAAACGATCAAATTTAAGACAGAGAATAGTATGTTCATTACCGGAGATAAATAAGAAAGAACGCACTTTCCTCCACGCGCTTGGAAACACTACAGCCAAAATGGGAGCCACCTAGAAAAACTAAAATTTCTGGGTAATTTTTCCAAAAACCAGCTTGAAACTCTTTCTAAAGACTGTTGACATCTAGTGGAAGCCCTAGGAACTGCAATTTAGGAGGACTTGGGCTTATAATTATAGTACTAGCCATTGAAAATAGTGGTAAGTTGAATTCTTTTGGGGGGGGGGTGGTTTGTCCTCTGAGTTTCGCCTGCCATATCAGTTCTGTTATACTCACGGACATAATTTTAACAGTTTTAGAAACTTTAGAGTGTTTTCTATCTAAATCTACCAATTATATGCATATCCTAGCTTCTGGGCCTGCATAACAGGCAGTTTACTTTGGGCACGCTTTTCATCCGGATGTCAAAATACTGCCCCCTACCCCAGAGAGGTTAAACCCAATGGAATAGAGACTAAAGCATTAAAGGTAGGCCTGGTTGAAACACTTCTCTGCGATATTACAAACTATATTAAGATGTTGTGGCTACTGCCACTCAATTGCTCTCAAGCTTTGCTTCTACTTTACAATGTGGCTGTCAGGCTATTATTGTCTTTCAGGTCAAATCTGAGAAAGTTTATAAAATAATCTAAAAAAGTCACTGTCAATCATTTTAAAGGTCAGTCTATTCATCTGTAATACTGAGAAACTCCAATGATTTGTTTCTAAATCAATCTCTACATTGATCTCAGATTAGTGAGAAATGAAGGATGTTAATACAACAAGAAAGGAATATAAATTAATATAACACAGGCTATGTATGGCCTTAGGTGACTGTGATCCATCCTTGACCTCGGGAGATTTTTTCAAAGCCATGGAGGTCCCATTTCAATGGAACAACTCAAACCTCTGAACCCAAACAACCAAATCTGGATTCTAGTAGAATTTGTTTTCTTTCAAATACTTTAGCTGCACTTAGTGAGCTAGCCTGGCGCATGGTATCCAATTGGTAATTACAGTCTTGTCTCATCGCTGCAACTCACATACAGACTCGAGAGAGGCAAAGCTCGAGAGTCGTGCATCCTCTGAAACACAACCCAGCCAAACCGCACTGCTTCTTGACACAATGCCCGCTTAACTTCTTGCGACTACAGGGGGTGCTGTTCCGAATTAGCATTTTGTCGTCTCCAAATTAAACTGCCTAGTACTCAATTCTTGCTCGTACAATATGCATATTATTAATTCTATTGGATAGAAAACACTTTCTAGTTTCATACAAAGTTGGAATGATGTCTGTGGGTGACCCAGAACTCTTTCTACAGCGAAATCCATGACAGACAGTGAAAGGTCTGAGAGCGAAGCTCTGATTTCAGATCAGTTTTAAAAGTCTGTGTATATCCTATGGAACGACACGAACTGCACCCGCCTTCCCCTGGATGTCAGTAACCAATGAGAAGTGGAATGGGCCTTCTGCGTAGCTCTCAGAGGTTATAAAGGACCAAGGAGTGAGGGTAGCCCCCCTTTCGACGCTCGCCTTTACGCAGGAAGACACCTCCGGATGCCATTTTCAAAGGCTCGGTTATCAACGTAAAATGTATCCGTCTGTAATTTAATTCGATATAGGACTTAGAAACATCATAAGGTAGTTAATTTAAACCGTTTTATAGCAATTTATATCCGTTTAGTGCGATTTTGATGCATTTCTATGTGAAGCACCGGGCACATTTCGGGGTCCCGGTCGAACGTTAGCGGGCATTTAGACGGACAAAGGACATCTTTCGACCAAAAGAAGATTAAACCCAAGAAAGAATACATTGCCCAAGAATCTGATGGAAGAACAGCTCAAAGTAAGCAATATTTAATATGATAAATCGTTGTTCTGTCGAAATATTTTAAACGCATATTTCGCCATTTTGTTTGTTATCGCGTCACTTGGCGAACCCTGTATTGAAAAGTAAGGATAATTTTAAAAATGTAAGTCAGCGGTTGCATTAAGAACTAATTTGTCTTTCGATTCCTGTCAACCCTGTATTTTTTAGTCAAGTATATGATTAGCTTTCAATTAAACTAGATCACTCTGATAGATGACGTCAGACATATTGAGGCTTGATTTCCTAGTATTTTTATTGTGTAACCACGGTTTTGTATGGCTAAATATGCACCTTTTCGAACAAACTGTATATGTATGTTGTAAAATGATGTTACAGGAGTGTCATCGGAAGAATTCTGAGAAGGTTAGTGAAAAAATTAATATATTTTGGCGATGATAACGTTATAGCTCCCTTTGCCTTGAATTCATGCTCTACTAACGTTTGTACATGTGGTATGCTAACTTATCGATTTATTGTGTTTTCGCTGAAAAACGCTTAGAAAATCTGAAATATGGTCTGAAATCACAAGAACTGTGTCTTTCCATTGCTATGCTTTGTCTATTTTTATGAAATGTTTTATGATGAGTAAATTGGTCATACACGTTGCTCTATCTAGTAATTCTAGTCGATTTGTGATGGTCGGTGCAATTGTAAACTGTGATTTCTACCTGAAATATGCACTTTTTTCTAACAACACCTATCCTATACCATAAATATGTTATCAGACTGTCATCTGATGAGTTTTTTTCTTGGTTTGTTGCTATCAATATCTTAGTTTAGCCGAATTGGTGATAGCTAGTGGTGGAGAGAGAAAATGGTGGACAAAGAAAGATGGTGTATTTTGCTAACGTGGTTAGCTAATAGATTTACATATTGTGTCTTCCCTGTAAAACATTTTAAAAAACAGAAATGATGGGTTTATTCACAAGATCTGTATCTTTCATCTGGTGTCTTGGACTTGTGATTTAATGATATTTAGATGCTACTATTTACTTGTGAAGCTATGCTAGCGATGCTAATCAGTGTGGGGGGGGTGGGGGGTGATCCCGGATACGGGGTTGATACTCGTGAAAGGTTAACCCGGAAGCCAGCCGCACCAATGTGTCAGAGGAAACACCATACACCTGGTGACCATGTCAGCGGTGCATTGCGCACTCGGTCCGCCACAGGAGTCGCTAGTGCACGATTGGACAAGAACATCCCTGCCAGCCAAACACTCCCCTAACCCGGACGATAGCTAGCGCTAGCACTGTGATGCAGTGCCTTTTAGACCACTGCGCCACTCGGGAGGCCAAACATACATTTTGAATACTTTCTCAGCCCTATAATAAGTGTATTCTATAACGTAGATAAAGCAGTCCAAAGAAAGAAAACCAGTCGCGCGAGAAGAAAAAGGACCTTGAGGCAAAATGGAAGACACAAGCGCTTATCTTTTCCAAACTCCTCCAAGGCTGCAGCTTTCTGCCCCGAACAGCTGGAGTCTCATTTTCAAAACACTGGATTATGGGGACAAGTGCTCAAGAGCCTAAGCCCTCATGACTGCAGAATGCACCACACTCAAATCTTATTGCCTGGAGAGATGTATGCACATGGCCTGGCCATCCCTTGGGAACACACACAGCATTGGGGAAATTGAGTGACATTTGAGTTGCTAGATAGACATTGTCTAACACCAAAGGAAGGCAAAGTGATCGGCTGGCATGCCTGATAGTGTTGCAGTGCTTAACCTGTTGGTGGAAAAGTGAAAATGGCCATGTCCAGGACTGTTAAATGGTATACCCAAACTTGTGAGTACTTAATGGTGGATAATGGACTACTAAAAGTACTTAGTGATGTATCTTAAAATGTAATGGGCTGATGAGGAGTCAGAACAGCCCCAGCATACCAGCCAGAATCCACTCCCACACCCATTCCCCCGCCATCCTTAGATAAGAGGCCTCAAGGAGAAATGTACAGTACCACCTGAAAAAATGTTAATTTATGGTTTGTCAATGGATTCCTGTAGGCCCATTTTTATTAAACCCTCATAAGGTCACCAGAATGTGAATGTTTGTTTGAAAAACTACATGAATAATCAGTTGACCACTTCACATGTTTTAGTTTTTTCATGTATCTCTTTTCTGTGAGAGAGAGCTGCACCAGCCCTACTTTATTTTTTATTTAACCTTTATTTAACTAGGCAAGTCAGTTAAGAACAAATTCTTATTTACAATGACGGCCTACCCCGGCCAAACCCGGAAGACGCTGGGCCAGTTATGCGCCGCCCTACGGGACTCCCAATCACGGCCGGTTGTGATACTTGGCAAAAATTGGTTGAATCAGCATTGTTTCCATGTCATTTCAACAACAAAAAGTACATGTGATGATGTTGAATCAACTTGGAAAACTGATTGGAAATCGCAAAAAGTCATCAACGTAAGAGAATTTAGTCTTTTTTTTTACCTAAATCCACTGACACGGTGACATTTTTTGTTGATTTCACGTCAGCTGACAACTCTACCAAAACTAGACATTTAAGGGACGTCTGTACGCAGTGGGGAAGCTCTGAAAAATGAAATGCTCATGCATAAATAAAGTGTCCACAGAAAGAGTAAGGGAACCGTCCTTTGATGAAAAAATATTGGTGTAGATATTGAATTGCTCAAACCTAGTCTTGTAGTTTGGAGTTGAACCACTCACGCTTGAGTGCTAAGTACTGTACATGGATGTGTTCCCCCTCTCTCGGCTTGTGTAGGACAGTGTGTAATGCTAATGAGCTAAATGTCACACCCATTTTGTTTACCCCACTCGTCCCATGACTTTTTAATAGACATCCTGTCTTCCATTCCACTGCTGAAGCCCCGGAGCCAGCCTGGAAGGATGTGGAGTACACTACTACTACCGCTAACTGGGCTTTACTATGCACTACCCCTCTTCTCTGGGGGCCGACTGTACTGTACAGTATATATGTCCATTCACTGACAGTGGGAGTGAGGCTGTGTTTGTGTTCCTAGGGAACTCTAATGGAAAAAGTCACCTTAGGCAGTCCTAAAAGAGCCTGCAGCGGACATCTCGCTTAAAACAGATTCCTCTTTTCATCCAGGAGCCGAGTGTTAAGAATTCCTGTTTATTAATGCATGGGAGCCATACCACTGAGAGGAGATCTGTCTCTCTCTCTCTCTTACACACACACAGTG
The DNA here is from genome assembly GCF_016432855.1 of Salvelinus namaycush. NCBI lineage: Eukaryota > Metazoa > Chordata > Actinopteri > Salmoniformes > Salmonidae > Salvelinus > Salvelinus namaycush. The sequence continues at coordinate 10,246,807 of NC_052340.1, read as the reverse complement.
GTTAAATGATGTGAGAATATCCTGCTGAGATCAAAAAAATCCACAAGGAGTCATTGGATCAGAGTTGATTAAGACATGACAACCGTCTTCTATTGTGAGCCAGTGCCCTTGATGCCTATAGGAAGCCTGCTATACTACAAATGAGCATAGGGGGTGGAAGTGAAAACACGTCATTTTATCTCTCTCTCGCTCTGTGTACAGCTCTCCATGCCATCACAGTAGCACCTCTGCCATGGGCGAGTCAGCCTCACTCTAAATTCCTCTCTCCCAGCCAGCTCATTTGCATCACAGGCCCGTGCTTTTATTCATGGCTTTCTTTTATTCATGTTGCTACTTTCATTTCTGTTTCCAACAGATGCCCTGATGCTCTGATCTACTGCTGCTGGGCTGGAGTACACTGCTGCTGTACCATCACTGGGTGGCCTGAGGCTAAAACAAACACCGCACTCGAGGATGGTGGAAAGATCTGACCTCATCACTCAGCTGGGTCACTACGGAAACATAGTCCCTTTCTTATTCATCTATGAAAAATAGTCCCTTTTGGGATTTCTTTACCAGCACCCAAAAATGAGTGCTATTCTAATGCTCTTGAAAGGAAGGAAAGCTGATGTGATGTGAATGGCACCACGTTGCTTGTGTTGGGTACATCCCTGCTTCCCCAATCTCTTCTCACATATACACCATTCTGAATTCATACACACTCCCATGGCCCCATGGCCCTCCCATGGCCTTGCCATGACTGTTGAACCTCTGGACAGCAACAGAATGACAGGAACCAGACCAAAGAGTTCCCAAAATCAAAAAAAGTCAGTAGGAGGCAGATACATGGACCCCCACACACACACACACACACACACACACACACACAAAGGGTTATTTGTCCCTGGCCTTGTTGGGGCCCAGGGGCTTCACAGTGCGGTGCTTTCACAGAGAGGGCCTGTGATCTGTGAGGGCCCCGCGAGGCCCTACCGTGTGAAACTCAGGTGGTAGCTGGGCCCAGCTGCTTCTTGGCACCTTACAAATGACTCCGCTCAAAGCGTCGCAGAGAGGGGGGGGGGAAACAAGCGCTCTCGGAAATTGCACTCCTTTAACAAGAAACAATGTTTGCTTTGTCTCTGCTTTAGCTGACATCTTTCAAGCTCACTTTTTAACTTGCTAACCTTTAAGATGTCCTCTATATCAAGGAACTTCTCCATGAATGGACCATGACTCCCCATCTCGTCTCTGATTTTGAAACCTGTGAGTTCCTCATCATAGAATCCCTCATTGGACTCAACAGTACAGTGGCATAAATGTTTGACATGAACAAAAACAATTATAAACAGTGTTCTAAAAGCTGTTTCTGAGGAACATGCAGCTCCTTGCATGATGTGTGGAACAGAACAGTGGGGGGATGAGACTCGAGTCGCTCACTCTACATTAAAGAAACAAATTCATATTTTATCAAGGTGCCCCCATAGCGTCTGCACACAACCTCGGCTAGGCTGGTGCAAAACAACAGGGCTTAGCCTAGTGTCTTCAGTCTGCCCTGCACAACGTCAATGCTGATTGGCTGGGGAATTCAGCTGGTCACCGGATGATGTCAGCTGTCTGCCAGAACTTTTCACATGACTGGCCAGGCCTTATCCAGCTGGCCCCCTCTTCCCGCTATGCCCAGCCCAATGAAAGAACCATAAACCCTCTCCTCTCTCCCCTTCACCCTCTCCCGCCCGGCCCCAGCCCGCGTGACCTCCAGCCCGCGTGACCCCCAGCCACAGCCACCCCTCTCACCAGCCCACACATGCTGAAGTAGCCTGCTCAACATAACTTCGGCTAATACACTGCTACTAATAACTTTGGCTAATACACTGCTACTGTAAACACTGCCACTGCAGTGTACTACTACTACTACTACTACTACTACTACTACTACTACTATTCAGCACCAACTGACCAACCAGTCTTTAACACAGACACACCGCTCCACCTACACTGAAAGTAGCCCGCCCCACAGTAGCCCACACACTACTGTGCTGGCCCTCACAGGGCTGAGAAGGCTATCTTCCCCAGTCTCCACAGTGGTGGTTGGTGAGAAAGTGCTCGTAGCCATGCACAGGATGGCACTGAAGCATCACTGCAGTTAAAAGTAGCCTTCTAGTGCAGGGCTCGGCCATGATGTCCCCTTTCACTGATATTATTGACAATCAGTGACAAGAGGGGCTTTTGTGAGAGATGTTGTTTATGTGTAAACACAGGCCCGGGTGGAACGAGACAGAGCTCTCTGTAAACTGTCTCTATCTCAGGGGACTGCATCCAGCCATCCACTCTGTCCTGGTCTTTCTCAGCACTCCAGACCGGTGAGACTGTGAACACAAGAGCCTTGCAGCGAAGGACAGTGAGTGACCAGCGACAGTGAGTGGAGCAGAACATTAAAGTAGGCCAGGGCCCCTCATGCCCGGATTAACCCCAACTAGCTAGTGCTGGAAGAGAAGACTGCTAAAGCTGCAGACAGATGGCTTGGTCTCCCGCACATGCAGCCTGGCCAGAGAATGTCTGTGGCTTTACACACACAGCAGTAGGCTAGTGCTATTTAGCACCACTGTTAACACAGGGAGCGCAGTTTGGACAGAGCACAGCCACAAATTGTCTGTGTGCATGAGCATTATTGCCTTGACTATGTTGCCTTTGTGCAGTAGTGCAGTGTACAGGTTTTAACACTATAGGACCACCACATTTGTCCCCAAGCTTCAGCCTCACCTGCAGAAGCCAAACAGGGTAGAGTAATACATACTGCAATACAACTAATACATACAACATATAACCAACAGGCCTACATACAACCACTGGATCAGAATAGTGAGGCAACCCAACAAAAGAAAAACAAATGTGTTGTTGTCATGTGCTCCTGGGTCTCTAGAGGCAATGCTTGAATAAGCACAGCATTATCCTCGCAGCTAGCAGTGGTCAGCACGGCTTTCGCGTCATCCGTGATGTGCCTAAAGTAGCTCCGTCTCCTCCTCCAATGGCTGGTCGGTATAGGGACTTCCCCATTCTTTGTACTGCTACAGAGACAGACAGACAGTATCCCTGCCAAGCCAACCACTCCAGGACTGGGGCTGCTGCCATTGGGTACTGATAGGGCCTCCCCTCCACACTGTCTATCTGCAGGACAGGACAGGTAAGCCGCTTCTTCTCGCCTCTCGGCCTGGCATGCCCTCACATCACCTGCAGATAAGGGGCTATTCCAGGAACGACCTCCTTCCTTGCTGTGGCTGCAGGTAAACCCTCCCTCCCTCCCTTTCTGGCTGGCCTCCATACTGCCTGTAGATAATAGCCTCTCCTGTAAAATACCTATTGGCTCTCCCTCTCACTGCCTGCCGATAAAGAGCTCTGCCTGCCTGGGCTGGCCAAGCATCACAGCAATGGCTGTCTGTCTGCAGGTGAGTTGGTCAGTAGAGCTCAAGTCGTCAGGGCCAACAGTATTTATCAGCGTCTTACTTTAACATTTTCATCGATGAACTCAATCTCAACCTCAACTCCTACTTATTCTATGCGTTGTAAAATCACATTCATGGACTAATCATAGCCTAGCATGCATGATGAAATTGTTGGCTTTCACTTCCATGACAGGTAAACCGCTAGTGATCTAGCTACCGTACGCCTAAAGCAATGGCATGAAATACATGAGTAAGACGAGGAAACTACTTTATAAGTCAGGAGGAGTAGCAATCTTCTCCCCAGGCTCTGTCAAATGGGGAAAATGTCAGTGATTGTTAGACTGAGCCTCTAAATGCACTGGATGTAAAAAGCAGGACAGAGGGGAGAAGTGGGGGAGAAAATGCCTGTACCGAAGGGTGTAGCTTTTCATTTTTTTTACAGAGAAAGAGAAGTTGACTGAGGGACAGAGAAATTGACAGCGAGGGTAGAAAAGAGGCTGAGTGCGTACTTTACAGGACAAGATCAGTGTCAATCAGAGGAGAGTCAAAGGAATGAAAAGTGCACAGGGACTGTTGATCAGACAAGGGCAACGCCACCAACCAAAGGATCTGACAATGGACATTACCATTTAATCCCAACGGTCATCACTATTCAACCCCAGAAAGGAAATCACCGGCCCTGTTCAGATACTAGTACAATGCCTTCTCCCTTCATTCGTTCATTGTGGTAACAACCACTCGTCTGACTTGACTGAACTAGTCAAAGTCATTTGGTATTGTAGTAACCTCGCTCAGTTAAGTCAGATCAGTTGTCATTACAAGGTAGATAGCTGAGAAAGCAGAAGGCTGACTGCGTATCTGACTGCCCTCTAGTCCTCTGAGTTGACAGGCATAGCCAAACACACGACCCCTGTGACCTTCGTCCACAGCAGGTCAAATGTACAGAGGGCAAAGGTCATGAGAACCAATGGACAACTGGTCCCACTGAATAGAGAAATCCTGATGATAAATAACCATGCAATGCAATGTTCTTGTTTGGGCATTTCCTGTAAAGCTATTTTAATAATCTCATTTAGATTGCGCTATGCTAGTGGTCTAGCATCAGACAATGGATGTGATCTGGTTTAGTTCTGATGAAATCTGGTCAAAAATAACCTCCCCAAAAATAGTATATAGGATGGGCAGTAGTTCTTATGAAATCCCAAAATAATTAAATTAAGCATCAAGGTTCCAGGTTGATTTGCCGTATTCTGAACGCACTACAGCAGAGAGGAAGGAAACAAGCCACACGGTTATGTGAGTAATAAGTGTTTCCTTGGTTGGTAGACCAATTGGCAGACCAATTGGCAGTATATATTTCTATATACACATACACAATACCCCATAATGACAAAGTGAAAACAGGTTTTTAGAAATCTTTTCAAATGGACAGATTATTTTCCAAAGCTCTACACACCCACACTCCCCACCACTGTTTCGCAAAAAAACTGAGGGATGGGGCTGGAGAAATGTAACCCCTCTCAAATTCATAGACAGAGCTATGGATGCAAGTACTGTCCATTCATGATATCAAATGTATAGTTCAAACCATATGTTGAGGCTATACAGTGTTTGTTTACATTTACTTTGTTTACAAACATTGGAGTGAATCAAGCTTCACAAGATGGTCGCCTCGCTTCGAGTCCTTAGGAAACTATGCAGTATATTGTTTTTTTATGTATTATTTCTTACATTGTTACTCCAGGAAATCTTAAGTCTTATTACATACAGCTGGGAAGAACTATTGGATATAAGAGCAAAGTCAACTTACCAACATTATGACCAGGAGCTGCCTTCTGGTCAGGCTCCATAGACATGCACATCGCCCACCACTCCCGAGTATACCACTCGCCAATGTCTAGTATATTGACAAGGTAGACAAAATTCGAGCAAGGGTTGCCTTCTAGAGAGACATCAGATATGTTGTCGGAATCGGTTCGGCGACCGGGCTTCTCCATGCATCGTGCCGACAGAGATAAACACCTCTCTGGGAAGACGAAGAGCGGGGGTCAACGCTTCATGATTAACGACTCATGGTGTAATCATAACAACATACAGGAATTCAAGTCCTTCTGCTCAACCAACTGAGAATTCCTGATAATCAAATGTCGGCCATATTACCTCCAAAGAGAATTCTCGTCAGTTATCGTCACAGCTGTCTTCATTCCCCCTCAAGCAGACACCACGACGGTCCTCATGGAACTTCACTGGACACTATGTAAACTGGAAACCATATATCCTGAGGTTGCATTTATTGTAGCTGGGGATTTTAACAAAGCAAATTTGAGAACAAGGCTACCTAAATTCTATCAGCATATTGATTGTAGTACTCGCGGGGGTAATACACTCGATCCCTGCTATTCTAACTTCCGCGATGCATACAAAGCCCTCCCCCGCTCTCCCTTCGGCAAATCTGACCACGCCGCCATCTTGCTCCTACCGTCTTATAGGCAGAAACTCAAACAGGATGTACCAGTGACTAGAACCATTCAATGCTGGTCTGACCAATCGGAATCCACGCTTCAAGATTGTTATGATCACACAGACTGGGATATGTTCTGGTCAGCCTCAGAGAACAACATCAATCTATACGCTGACTCGGTGAGTGAGTTCATAAGAAAGTACATTGGAGATGTTGTACCCACTGTGACTATTAAAACCTACCCTAACCAGAAACTGTGGACGGATGGTGGCATTCGTGCAAAACTGAAAGTGCGAATCACTACATTTAACCATGGAAAGAGGTCTGGGAATATGGCTGAAAATAAACCGTCTAGTTATTCCCACCTCAAGGCAAAGAAACAAGCTAAATGCCGGTACAGGGACAAAGGAGTCGCAATTCAACGGCTCAGACACGAGACATATGTGGCAGGGTCTACAGGAAATCACGGACTACAAAAAGAAAACCAGCCATGTCACGGACACCAACGTCACGTTTCCAGACGAACTAAACACCTTCTTTGTTCGCTCTGAGGATAATTCTGTGCCACCGTCGCGTCCCGCTATCAAGGTCTGCGCCCCCCCCCCTTTTCCATGTCCAACTTGAGTAAAACATTTAAATGTGTTAATCCTCGCAAGGCTGCTGGCCCAGATGGCATCCCTAGCTGCGTCCTCAGAGCATGCGCAGACCAGCTGGCGTGTGTGGTGTGTTTACGGACATATTCAATCACTCCCTATCCCAGTCTGCTCTCCCCACATGCTTCAAGATGGCCACCATTGTTCCTGTACCAAAGAAGGCAAAGATAAGTGAACTAAATGACTACCGCCCCGTAGCACTCACTTCTGTCATCATGAAGTGCTTTGAGAGACTAGTCAAGGATCATATAGCCTCCACCTTACCGGCCACTCTAGACCCACTTCAGTTTGTATACCACTCAAACAGGTCCACAGACAATGCAATCGCCATCACACTGCACACTGCCCTATCCCATCTGGACAAGAGGAATACCTATGTAAGAATGCTGTTCATTGACTACAGCTCAGCATTCAACATCATAGTACCCTCCAAGCTCATCATCAGGCTGGAGGCCCTGGGTCTCAACCCCGCCCTGTGCAATTGGGTCCTGGACTTTCTGACGGGCCGCCCCCAGGTGGTGAAAGTAGGAAACAACATCTCCACTTCGCTGACTCTCAACAACGGGGCCCCACAAGGGTGCGTGCTCAGCCCCCTCCTATTCTCCCTGTTCACCCACGACTGTGTGGCCATGCACGCCTCCAACTCAATCTTCAAGTTTGCAGATGACACAACAGTATCAATCAACAGCTTGATTGACACAGCAGATGACAATCAACAGCTTGATTATCAAAAACGACGAGACAGCCTACAGGGAGGAGGTGAGGGCACTCGGAGTGTGGTGTCAGGAAAACAACCTCTCAATGTCAACAAAACAAAAGAGATGATCGTGGACTTCAGGAAACAGCAGAGGGAGAACCCCCCTATCCACATCGAAGGGACAGCCGTGGAGAAGGTGGACAGTTTTAAGCTCCTCGGCGTACACATCACAGACAAACTGAAATGGTCCACCCACACAGACAGTGTGGTGAAGAAGGCGCAACAGCGCCTCTTCAACCTCAGGAAGCTGAAGAAATTTGGCTTGTCACCCAAAACCCTGACAAACTTTTACAGATGTACAATCGAGAGCATCCTGTCGGGCTGTATCACAGCCTGGTACGGCAACTGCACCGCCCTCAACCGCAGGGCTCTCCAGAGGGTGGTGTTTTTACCGCATCACCAGGGGCAAACTACCTGCCCTCCATGACACATACAGCACCCGATGTCACAGGAAGGCCAAAAAGATCATCACTGACAACAACCACCCGAGCCACTGCCTGTACACACCATCAAGAAGGCGAGGTCAGTACAGGTGCATCAAAGCTGGGACCGAAAGACTGAAAAACAGCTCCTATCAAGGCCATCAGACTGCTAAATAGCAATCACTAACTCAGAGAGGCTGCTGGCTACACTGAGACCCAATCACTGGCCACTTTAATAAATGGATCACTAGTAACTTTAAACAATGCCACTTTAAATAATGCCACTTTAATAATGTTTACATATCTTACGTTACTCATATCATAGGTATATACTGTATTTTATACCATCTATTGCACCTTGCCAATGCCGCTCGGCCATCGCTCATCCATATGTTTACATGTACATACTCTCATTCACCCCTTTAGATTTGTGTGTATTAGGTAGTTGTTGGGGAATTGTTAGATTACTTGTTAGATATTACTGCACTGTCAGAACTAGAAGCGCAAGCATTTTGCTACACTTGCATTAGCATCTGCTAACCATGTGTGTGTCCAATAAAATTTGATTTGATTTGAGCATACATTTTTGGTTCTGATGGGGTACGACAGTTGAACTAAGCTCATGAGGCATTTATAAGTGATATTCTTCAAATATCAATCGGTACATACAGTGACTTCGGAAAGTATTCAGAACACTTGACATTTTCCACATTTTGTTACATTACAGCCTTATTCTAAAATTGATTAAATAAAGCAATTTCCACAGCAATCTACACACAATACCCCATAATGACAAAGGGAAAACGGGTTTTTAGAAAATGTTAGCAAATGAATTAATTTCAAAAAGCAGATATACCTTATTTAAATAAGTATTTAGACCCTTTGCTATGAGACTCAAAATTGAGCTCAGGTGCATTCTGTTTCCATTGATCATCCTTGAGATGTTTCTATAACTTGATTGGAGTCCACCTGTGGTAAATTCAATTGATTGGACATGATTTGGAAAGGCGCACACCTGTCTATATAAGGTCCCACAGTTGACTGTGCATGTCAGAGCAATAACCAAACCATGAGGTCGAAGGAATTGTCTGAAGAGCTCCGAGACAGGATTGTGTCGGGGCATAGATCTGGGGAAGGGTACCAAAACATTTCTGCAGCATTGAAGGTCCCCAAGAACACAGTGGCTTCCATCATTCTTAAATGGAAGAAGTTTGGAACCACCAGGACACGTCCTAGAGCAGGCCGCCCGGCCAAACTGAGCAATTGGGGGAGAAGAGCCTTGGTCAGGGAGGTGACCAAGAACCCGAAGGTCACTCTGACAGAGCTCCAGATTTCCTCTGTGGAGATGGGAGAACCTTCCAGAAGGACAACCATCTCTGCAGCACTCCACCAATCAGGCCTTTATGGTAGAGTACCAGACGGAAGCCACTCCTCAGTAAAAGGCACATGACAGCCCGCTTGGAGTTTGCCAAAACGCACCTAAAGGACACTCAGACCATGAGAAACGAGATTCTCTGGTCTGATTACCAAGATTGAACTCTTTGGCCTGAATGCCAAGAGTCATATCTGGAGGAAACTTGACACCATCCCTACGGTGAAGCATGGTGGTGGCAGCATCATGCTGTGAAGACGTTTTTCAGCGGCCGGGACTGGGAGACTAGTCAGGATCGAGGGAAAGATGAACGGAGCAAAGTACAGGGAGATCCTTGATCAAAACCTGCTCCAGAGCGCTCAAGACCTCAGACTGGGGGTGAAGGTTGACCTTCCAACAGGACAACGACCCTAAGCACACAGCCAAAACAACACAGACTTCGGGACAAGTCTCTGAATGTCCTTGAGTGGCCCAGCCAGAGCCCAGACTTGAACCCGATCAAACATCTCTGGAGAGACCTGAAAATAGCTGTGCAGAGCTTGAGCTTGAGAAGAGCTGCAGGGAAGAATGGGAGAAACTCCCCAATTGAGAACAAATTCTTATTTACAATGATGGCCTACCCCGGCCAACCCCGGGCCAATTGTGCGCCACCCTTTGGGACTCCCAATCACGGCCGGATGTGATGCAGCCTGGATTCAAACCAGGGACTGCAGTGACGCATCTTGCACTGAGATGGAGTGCCTTAGACCACTGCACCACTTTGGAGCCCAGGTGTGCCAAGCTTGCAGCGTCATACCCAAGAAGACTCGAGGCTGTAATAGCTACCAAAGGTGCTTCAACAAAGTACTGAGGAAAGGGTCTGAATAATTATGTAAATGTGATATTTCAGTTTTATATTTGTAAAAAATTGGCAAAAAAATCGAAAAACCTGTTTTTGCTTTGTCATTTTGGGGCATTGTGGGTAGATTAATGAGGAGAAAAAAGTATTTATTCAATTTCGGAATAAGGCTGTAACTTAACAAAATGTGGAAAAAGTCAAGGTGTCACGACTTCTGCCGGAGTCGGTCCCTCTCCTTGTTCGAGCGGCGTTCGGCGGTCGATGTCACTGGCCTTCTAGCCATCACCGATCCACTTTTCATTTTCCATTTGTTTTGTCTTTGTTTTTTACACACCTGGTTTCAATTCCCCCATTACATGTTCATTATTTAACCCTCTGGTTTCCTGTTACTGACGGCTGGTATATTGTTACCGGGTTTTGTTATTACGCCCGTTTATTTCGTGGTACCGGTATTTTTCCAACACCATAGTATTGTGTTTATACTGGTGTTTTATTGAATTAAATACCTTGTCCATGCATCTCAGCTCTCCTGCGCCTGACTCCTTTCACCAGTTAACCACAGCCTTGACACAAGGGGTCTGAATACTTTCCGAAGGCACTGTACAGCAAGTGATGTTAGATTGAGGCCTGGATTTCCCTGTGATATTCTGTATGTCTAAGTGTTGACCATGAGGAGGTATTTAAGGTTTTTAGCACCTTGCCTGCTCTGGAGGTCTGCAGGCCAAACCATGCCTCAGCAAACGGCTCAGGGAAACTTTCTCGCTGGTCAAAATTTGCATTCCTTCTCTCCCAGTATTCAGCAAAAAGCAGGGATGAAAATCAACACAAATAAGCTGACTCGGCTATCTCTCTTGCTGCACTAACGGGTTGCTTCTCTAAGTACACGGAAACAACCGACACTTTCTTTGGATGGTTTTAAAACATACCCACCAGCAATGGGTTAGCCTACAACCCAAACTGAATGAGAAAACACTGTATGGAGCCCCCATAGAGCACCATACAGAAAGTGGACTTTCCTTTTCCGGTTACAGTGCATCATAAACCACTCACTCAACGGCACACTTGTGAATTTTCTGCATCTGACTGTCTTTTCTTTTCAGTGTATAGCCTTCTATTAGAGGGGGAAAACGCTTCCTGTTACGAAGCTAGCTAATGAGTGTGAGCCGCTCTATGTGCTTTGCTCTGCATGTACATGACAGCCAGTGCAGTGGGGGTAGTATGGGTTTTTGTAAGTGTGTGACCTCTACAGTCGGTGACAGGCGTGCAGCACAGGGTTGCAGAGCCCTATGCCAAGCACATCTGCTCCGGAGCCTGTAGCAAAGCCATATGGGCTGGTAAGCACTCCTCCTCCTCCTCTGCATAAGAGAGAGGGGGGAGAATAGAGAGAGGGAGAAGAGAAAGAAAGAGGGGGATAAGAGAGCGCGAGAAGAAACAGGAACCCGAGACACAATTCAGGTGCATCATGATGGCCGGCTGCAAACATCACAACAGCTGATGTATTCACTCTGAAAGAGACAAACGTTCCTCCGATTTCCTGTAATTTGTAGCACAGATCAATCACAAAGGTGGTGTAAATTACATCTAGCCCCCCCCCCCCCCCCTCAAAGGACCCTATGCACAGTAGAACGATCAATTTAGAAAAATGTGGGTTTGGAGAAAAGGAACGATACAGAGCAGCAGGAGCAACCCAGGGTGTCAAAAACATTTCCAAATTTGACGTTTGGAGAAACGTGAATAAACCTCTAATTCTGCAGTGAGACTGTGAAGGCTTGTTGGACTGGGAGCTTGGGGGATGAGGGAGATGAGAGACGGGTGCTAGGAGTGCTGACGTAGGGCATGGAGGTATTAAGATATTAGGACCCTGGGGGTCCCAGAAAGCAGGATCTGTCTCTTAAACCCCCCTACCCAGCATTCATAGCCTCCACAGGCAGATAGATTATCACCTGCCAAACACACCAGTCAGAGCAGAGAGAATCCCATTATATAGGCCCCTATGAGGCCAGATTCCAAGCCCTCACCCAGAGTCAATCCAATCTGGGGGTTAAATGTTGAAAGCGTGATATGTTACACCCTTTTACACAAGTACAAGCGCCATGCTGCTACAAATCATGTTTCAGTTTCAATAGATATAAACTGCACTGTGGTGGGATATTAAAGTGAGAGGGTTCTATGACCACTCATAAGACGTCTATGACACTTTATAACTGCAGAGCATTGATGGTTGACCGTACGATGCCCGAGACAGTTACTGTGTTAGCTGTGGTTGCTAACACTGCTGTGGCTGACTGTGCTCTCAAATCTCCCTGAATCATTCTTTTCCTTTCCTTCAATCACCTAGTCTTCAATAACCACTTGAGCTATTCACACCCGTCTCCTGCAGGATTGAACATATTCAGACTCTAATTACCATACAAACAGTTACCCTCCATATTCTATTGTTGTCTCGTATGCCAAAGAGAACATTAAACGCAATCACTTAAAAAATGTCTTTAGCAGGGTTCCCCAACTGGCGTCCCCCGGGCATATTTGGCCCCCAAGTTTTCTGGGCCCAACTATTTTCTATTTTAGAATTTTTGGAGGACTTAAAAGACTGTAAAAACACCAGGAAATTAGCTGCAAATGATTTTAATTCTGGAAATATGATCCCAAGTATTCCCATGCATAATAAAGAAATATGTGATCGTGTACAAATGTATGCAAGGTTTGAAATTATTATGTTTTAGTCAAATATTATATCTGTTTTGGCTTCTTAAGGTCTTCAAATTAATATGTTCCAGCCCACCTACCATCCGCTCAAGAAAAAAAAATCAGCCTGCGGCTGAATCCAATTCATGGTCCATGGTCTATACGATATCAAGGACGTAGCCTATTCAGTAGCAAGTCTGAGTATCAACTTTGAGTATTCAGTCCAATTTCATTCATTTGCCATTTCCCCTCATCTATGAATCTAATGGAAATCCATAGTGCTGCAAATGAATATAACGAGAGATGTAAGACTATCATGTTGAATGTACTATAAAATGGGTTATGTTCAATAACTTTTGTTGGACGGACTAAGAAGGGTAGATTCAAGGAAGAGTGGTACTGTAACATGAAATATGGAGGTGAAAAGTGAAGAGCCCATCAGCCTGAGGATATGATGACATAATGGAGGAGATATGAGATGTGAAGGCTAAATGCCAGGTGATACAGTATATGAGGGTGGGGTGAACAGGGGAGTGCTTTCACCACCCGATGATAGGTGGTATCAATATAGGTCAGAGATAAGCCTGGGGTGCAGCAGACTATATGAGAGTCCTTATATCCTGTTGGATGGATCGCCAGCTGGTTGGAAGATGACTCCTACAATCAAATGAGCATACATAGTGATTCATTGTGGTTATAGAAGGATACACTTCTTCAAATACACTTTGTATATGATCGAATTTTATATAACCACAATATAATCTAGAAGGAGACCCTAGAGAGTGAGAGAAGAGAGCAGAGGAAGGATAACATAGGTGAAGTGGAAGGGTTGAAATGCAAGTTAGCATGCACCCTAAATGCAATAAGAAAGGAACTCTACGAAGCAGCAAGTTAAGGAAAGAGTGAAAGGGGGCAAAAGGCATGCGAAAAAGAAGACAGCGCTGGGAAGAGAAGTCCTGAGGGCTAGATAGGACATGAAGGGAGGTGGGGAAGGGGGGGATGAAGCCTTAGGATGAAAAGTACAGAAAACAAAGAGTTTGAATTCAGGAGTCAACTGAAAGACTTCGAAAACCTCCAGGAGTGCTGTAGTCGTTTTACACAGAGATTGGGACGTACTGAACACAGACAAAGCCATTCCCTCAAATCTAACTGTAACTGCATTTAGAGAATGCTAACACCTACTTCAACCTTTCCACTTACAACAACCAAGCAATGTAGCTACTGTAGCTAGCAATTGGTATTCTATGTAACAGTGAGCAGCAGCACTGTGACATTTCACATTATTTTGCCCTGTGGATGTTGATACACACACAATGTCATCTAGATCCTTTGGCTTTCTATTGACAATTAAGAAGTAACAGTAAAACATTTATTGATCAATTCATTGATCAATTCTATAGACTGATAAGGAATTTCATTACGCTAGTGTGAATGGGTTCCCAATTCCAATAGATTGTTGATTTTAAATCAAAATGTCTGCTTGAGGACATTCCTAACGAATGTGAGATTACACCTCCAATAGCTCCAGGATAATGAGTGCGTTACTATTACTATGGTAACGTTTTAACCCAGGCAATGAGAGCTTTTCATCAGGAGGACATTTGTATTCAAATGAATACCATCAAAAGCAAGCTGCAAATTTAATGAGGGGAGAGTGGACTGGTTGTCATCACTCTACCTTCAAAGACTACGATACTCTCCGGCAGCTCAGTCACTATAAACACAGACCATAAAAAGTGCTATAAAAACCTTATTCTAATGTCCATCATTGATCTAGCGGGCTGTAGTAGTATAGACAGTGGTCTTTACGTCAGTCAGTTTTACTGTGAATCACGGTATTTCCTATACTGCTTTTGGGGAGCTTGAGAACAGGGATGTGTGATTGTATGGCATATCAAAAACACGAATAAATAAATGAGTGATTACTTCCCTTTGTGAAGTGCTAGTGCCTCGTTATTGAATATTGATGTAGGTAAATACATTCATGCAGTGCACTCTCGTGGGTATTGCAGCTTTTCTATGGCGAAGGCTCTCCCTCAGAGTGGGTGTGCAGATAAAAATAAAATGTTTGAAAGAGAACATTTCCTAACATGGGTACAGTTCATGTGTTTACGCAACGAAGTCAGCACGTCAAAACACATGACTTGTCATTTGATGCTCCATGTCTGCTGTGTGTTTGTGGAATGGATGGAAGACTGGAGTCACTGAACATTTCACTGTATTTTTTTCTCCTTAATATATTTTTTTCAACTTTCAATTCCGAACAGATTGCTGTTGACAAAACAATATTGATTTTCTCCATTCCCTAAGGCCTTCATCCTTCTAGTGTGACACCCACCATGTAATTCCCACACTCGTGTCTAATATCTTGGTAGCATGAGGATGAGCGTAATACTGTCTCTTTTGTCACTCTCTAGCTCTCTTTAACACACTAATATGTTAATTGCGCTTCCTACCGCTCTGCTCCCTTTCCCTCTCTCTAGCGTTTCACTGATATGGGGGTGTGTGCACTGTGTACCCCTTCTAGCATGAGATGCCACACCGTTGATGGCAACTTAGCCCCATGATTAATGTGACTCTAAGCAGCTTAGGCCTGTCCCATCTGGCTTTAGCGTTTACGGCGTCATTCACCACTGCCCCCCCCCCCCCCCCCCCCCCACACACACAGAGGACCACAGAGAGGGGAGGAAGGGTGGAGGGGGGGGTTGGAAAATAATCCACGATAAGCTGGGTTTATCAACTATCAAGGTTCCGCAACATTGTTGTTACGTAATCTCATCATCGCTGAGAACGTGCAGTCACCCTGGAGTGTGTAGGGGGGATGCCTGAACGACCCAGATCCACAGGCACACACACACACACACACACACACACACACACACACACACACACACACACACACACACACACACACACACACACACACACACACACACACACACACACACACACACACACACAGAGGTTTAATCACTGACATAGTGAACACCTACACGGAGTATACCGAACACTAGGAGCACCATCCTAATATTGAGTTGCTCCCATCCTACTCCTGTGTTTCCACCTCTGAATCCCCACTGCCTGAGACAGCGCAGAGGCAGTCAAAGAGCCTGAACATAGACTAGTTGGACATGAGAGAGCTAGCTAATGTTTTTCCTTTGGATTATGGATGAGGCTGCAAATTGATATGGTTAACTCTAGGTCACGTAACTCTGAACATGCTTCGTGAAGTTAGGATCACACGAAAGCGCAGTATGCTGTCAAATATGCCTAAATAGATGACAGGTATGACGAGGACAAAATCATGTATATGCCTCCTCAAACTTCAAAATACATTTTTAAATTGACAAAATACACTGAACAAAAATATAAACATATTATGTAAAGTGTTGGTCCCATTTTTGATCCCAGAAATGTTCCATACGCACAAAAAAGTGTATATCTCTAAAGAAAATGGCACAAATGTCTCAGCATGTTCAACTTGCAGATCGATGTGCCTCACAGAGTGGAGTCTGACATTCGCAATGGCCATGCAAAGGCACCATGCAAAGCGCCCTGGACTGAAGAGGCAGACAAACAGGAGAAATGTGGTGAACCCTCTGTTAAATTACATATTTCTTTAGGTAGGAATATCGCAAAAATATGATTAATGGCTCATTCGAGAGAAGACAACCCACCACGTTCTGACATTGGTCACTATTGAAATCTGACATGTATGACAGACGTTTTCGCAATCTAAAAGTCATATCACTTCCAGTATAGTGAGAGCGGCTTTATCGCAATCCTCAACATACCGGACGAATTTCTGCCTGATTGAATGGCAATAGCTCAGATACACATGAAAACATGAAATGACTCTTCCCTTTGAGCCTAAGGGTTATGCAATAGACTACCATAATAGTGTATTCACATTCCTCCAAGTACACTACTTGTTAATAACATACAAACAAACAGATAATATTCACTGAGTTACTGTAAACACACGTGTATCTACGGCTTTGAACAATGACTAAACAAGCAAGCTGGAACGTGTGTGGCTATATCGTCTCCATTCACTGCTCTCTAATAATGGACTCATGGGTACCGTGACTGTCTATTATGTGGTAAGACAGAAGACGAATCAACACTACAGTCTAGTGTTGAGATCACCGTTCAGCGTGTATTACATCATTGATTAATAATAACCACAATGAGTGTGGCTAAATGAGCGATGCCATTGGTGAAGACAGATTTGAGGGATGATTGACAATGACATGCAGGAAATCTAGAGGGACACGTTGAATTAGAATGTCTATGGTAAGGGCATGTCTTGACACCATAGTACGTCAATATAACGGGGTTCATCATCTAACCAATGAGATTTCCAGATGAATGAATGAAGGTGAAACTGAGCACGTGCTCGAATACCCTGACCCACATTATTACCACGGAGCTGTCAAGACAGAAATAAAAATGGATGACCTTGGAACAGTTGTGAGAGAGGTCTTGTCTTGGGGATAGTTCCAGAAAGACTCTGCTGGAGAGGTCTTGTCTTGGGGATAGTCCCAGAAAGACTCTGCTGGAGAGGTCTTGTCTTGGGGATAGTCCCAGAAAGACTCTGCTGGAGAGGTCTTGTCTTGGGGATAGTCCCAGAAAGAGGACTGTCCCCATATGGCTTTATTGTCTTACCAAAATAGCTACCTATCCATTGTACCATGCTCCTTAACATGTTGGAAATCATTATAATGGCACAGATTGGCCGACAGCTACAGCCAAGATTCTAGACATGCCAGAAGGTATTTCTCAGACTTCAGGAAACAACATTACAGTACTAGGAAAATATATTGTTTTCTTCAACTACAGTAACTTTTTTACTGCATGTGGGCTATGTTGAGGTGAAGTCGTATTACAATACTGGAGTATTTATCTGGCTATTCGCCATGCTTTTGCCAGTTGTAAGGTAACTTGTCTGCCAGTTGTAAGGTAACTTGTCTGCCAGTTGTAAGGTAACTTGTCTGCCAGCTGTAAGGTAACTTGTCTGCCAGCTGTAAGGTAACTTGTCTGCCAGCTGTAAGGTAACTTGTCTGCCAGCTGTAAGGTAACTTGTCTGCCAGTTGTAAGGTAACTTGTCTGCCAGCTGTAAGGTAACTTGTCTGCCAGTTGTAAGGTAACTTGTCTGCCAGCTGTAAGGTAACTTGTCTGCCAGCTGTAAGGTAACTTGTCTGCCAGCTGTAAGGTAACTTGTCTGCCAGCTGTAAGGTAACTTGTCTGCCAGTTGTAGGGTAACTTGTCTGCCAGTTGTAAGGTAACTTGTCTGCCAGCTGTAAGGTAACTTGTCTGCCAGTTGTAGGGTAACTTGTCTGCCAGTTGTAAGGTAACTTGTCTGCCAGTTGTAAGGTAACTTGTCTGCCAGTTATAGGGTAACTTGTCTGCCAGTTGTAAGGTAACTTGTCTGCCAGTTGTAAGGTAACTTGTCTGCCAGTTCTAAGGTAACTTGTCTGCCAGTTGTAAGGTAACTTGTCTGCCAGTTGTAAGGTAACTTGTCTGCCAGTTATAAGGTAACTTGTCTGCCAGCTGTAAGGTCATTTGTCTGACAGTTGTAAGGTAACTTGTCTGCTGAGTGACTATTTTCAAGATCGTTTCCTAAAACTTGATGATAACGCTCTTGAGAGAAATAAGTGAAGACTGTCCTTTGGAGGTTGTCTGCTAAAAATAATTCAAGTAGTGCAATCTAAAGACATGCTTAGATAGACCAACAAAAAAAAGTTTTGTTAGTTATACTATATAATTAAATAGAAATTGGCCTTGCCAACGGCATGGGATGTGCAAGTTTAGAATATCAATTAGCATAATCGGATTCTCTTAAATTCTCTCCCCCACCCATTTTAAATAAAGAAAATAGGGTTTGAGAGTTTTTTTTCTCATTTTAAGAAAAAAGTATTTGAGACTGTGGACTGTAACTAATGTATTTTGGATGTGTGGGTGTCGGACAATAAGGCCACTCTTCTTAAATGAAAGATAATTCACATGATTGACCCATGGGCTGTTTCAAGGACGTCACAGTTCTGCTACTAACAGTGAGGATTATGAATCTGGCCAACACATACTACACCGTGAGAAGGAGGTAGACCAAAGCATCAGCAGTTTTAATATGAATTTATGTAAACAGCACATCAGCTGCACTGCTATCTTGATCAACATAAGGCAGATTAGAGTTACACATTTCCAATGGTTTCTGTTGCTTATTGGATACACCATCATACCACACGTCTGTGACAAGCCCTCAACAGCATATTCACTGGTTTGAAATCCGAGCCCCTCCAAGCCAGCCAAATATTACGAAGAATGCTCTAACCTAATTGAAGAATGAACACAGAAACCCATAGAGTCCTTTCTCTTTCTACATGACAGCCCCACTGTCTTCTTCTGTTAGTAGTTCTGTAGTCTTCATTCATGGAGCCAGTCTGGGTCATGACTGTCCTATGATTCAGTCTATTCGACAGGGCTATGCTGTCTTATTAAAGAACACAGTCCTGGGATGTACTCACTAGGACAAAGGAACCCAAACAGGATGAAACGGGGAGGGACCTGTCAGAATTTGCCCAATAGAAACTCAAATTTTGCAATGCAAAACTATTTTCTACGGTTTGCAGTAATGAATACATCCCTGGGCATAGGAAGAAGACAAGACTGCAGCCTATATGACCTCCTCTACACCAGACAGAACATTAAGACAAATGGCCATTTTTATTTCAGGCAACGGTCAACTATTAGAGTGTTTGCTATTAATACTACTTCAAATAGGGTATCGTGTCTCCTCACAATTTAACGAGCGTTTTACGATCACTCAACAGTACAGAAATCATTTAAGACGCTTTAGTTCCTAATCACATGTTGAGTCCCGTCTCGCTCTGGAACCACGTGCTGTACACACACCTGGCTCAGACATTCACACCTCGGAGTGTGATACCACACGTGTGAACTCCATTAGTGCAATCAGATAGAGAACTGTGTGTCTAAAAATACTGTCAGCTCACACCGTACCTAACCACAATACATACAGAGTTACCAACATGAACAGACTTGAGAATATCCATCCAGTGATTCTGCTGGGAAACTATCCATAGAACCTGTCAGACATTTCATCCAGAGTGTCACCAGAGAGCAGAGCAGATATACTTGTATGGTAGTGAGGTGCTTCAACAAGGACGTGTGGGGAATATTGACTCATAGGCATGGGGAGGTATAAGGGCAGCAGCTAGGTTTAAGGTCTGAATATAGATTTGGTGTAATTTGGATCTCATCCTCGGGATTTCACGCTCCCTCTGTGAAAAATCACACTTAAGGGGCTCCGGTTTGCACTGGCTTAATTGGCGCTGACGTGAGGTGCATAACACTACCTCTCTCTATGCAGCACGAATGGTTAAAAGTGATCGCTTGCAAATGGTATCATATGCACCACAGTTCTAAGACCTAATGAGAGGATCAACCCAAGAAAACAATTCTCACAGCTTTGGCATAATGATCAATCAACAGGATGGATCATGTCAAAAGTCTCCTATCCAGTACAAGAAGGAATTATCAAGGCAAATATCCAGTAATTGACAAATACGGGGCTTTAAGTTTCAATATTTACCGACCAAGAGCACCTTGACACTCTATGATTGACGCTCTCAATTCCCCCACTCGGACTGGCTCTCATAAAGTGCAAGTCCCGGAAAGAGACGCACATCCACCAGCATGTGACACTATCTGAGAAGGGGCTCCGAATTAGAACTCACTTCTTGAGACAGTCACAGCCTTGGTATTTGAACATCGCAAAGATTAAACCATATCCTTGGAATAACCACCTCACTCAGCGACATGGGAAACTCTATCTTCCCTGGCTTCACATAACAGGCCGGGCTGGGGAGTCATTGGTCCTACCCCAGTGGTTTGGCTGGGCCTTCAAAGTCTGATCCCTGCCTTCCTGGTTGCCTTTGCTGTAAATAACTGTTTACACAATCTTTCAAATGCCACAGCTGTTGGTGTCTTAAGGTGTCTCAAAAAAAATAAGGAGATGATCAATGATAGAATGCTACTTCATTTGCTAGAAAATGCATGGTGAAACTCCACAGACAAGTAGAGAGGGCATAGTTAAAATCCAAATATATCTGATCTCTTTTTGGGCTAGTATCTAGTTGACATGAGATGTGTTTGATCATCTTTCTCCATTCTCTGTTATCTTGTGAAGCTTACTGTGAATTACAGTTGAAAGGCAATGCTAGGTACGGTAACTTAGCTTGCCGGGAAGAAAATCCATGCACAGGACCATACTGGCTTTCTCCATTACACTGTGTGCTGTTTTTGCAGTGTATACTCGCATCAAACCAGTTGATACCCTGTCTGTTATATGAAGCTTATTCTTGTTAGTGCTACTCTGTGCATTCCAAAAGACAAGCATGTGTACCACAGGGCAATCGAGAGGTCACCAGTAGTGTTGCAAAGGGTCGGAAACTTTCCGGTAAATTTCTATTCAAGGTTAAAAGGATGAATTGGACACCTCTATCGATAGCAACAGCTCATGGTCCTCCTGGAATCAAGTTTTTTTGACTCAATGGTGGAACGTAGTCAGAGAAATGCTGATGAATGTATTTCTCGAGCTGTGTACAGTATGCAACTGGTTCACCTCTGCTCACAGGCAATGTGTATAGGAAGAGATTTCTGAATGTTCTTTCCCCAGCATACATCCCTCCAACCAGACATGCTTTGTCTACTAATTTGCTGGATGCAGAGTTCAACAGAGTTCAAATGAAGGTCAAGCAAATCATAGAGGATGCAGGCTGTTTTGCAATCATCTCTGATGGGTGGTCGAATGTTCGTGGGCAAGGAATAATTAACTACATCATCTCCACCCCTCAACCAGTATTCTACAAGAGCACAGACACAAGGGACAACATACACACTGGTCTCTACATTGCAGATGAGCTGAATGCAGTCATCAATGACCTTGGACCAGAGAAGGTATTTGCACTGGTGACAGACAATGCTGCGAGCATGAAGGCTGCTTGGTCTAAAGTGGAGGACTCCTAACCTCACATCACACCCATTGGCTGTGCTGCTCATGCATTGAATCTGCTCCTCAAGGACATCGTGGCACTGAAAACAATGGATACACTCTACAAGAGAGGCAAGGAAATGGTTAGTTATGTGAAGGGTCATCAAATTATAGCAGCAATCTACAGAGCACCACGTTGAAGCTGCCCAGCCACACCCGTTGGGGTTTTGTCATCATCATGTTTGACAGTCTCCTGGAGGGGAAGGAGTCTCTCCAAGACATCTGTACTGCCCTGCCCACTTCACTGTTGCTCCAAGCAGAGGAAACTGCAGTTCTGCAATACATCAAAAAGCATGAAGACTTCTGCCTGAAGCCCATACACGCCGCAGCGTACATGTTGAACCCCAAGTATGCTGGCAAGAGCATCCTGTCTGGTGCAGAGATCAACAAGGCCTATGGTGTTACCTTGGCCTGGATAAGGGCAAGGTTCTTTGGGATGGAGATGCAATATTGCAGTCGTGCCAACATATCTCATCAGCCACCTGGTGGAAGGGACTTTGTGTATCTGAGGCTCTTTCCCCTGTTGCCTCCAAATCCCACCAACATCAGCCACCTCAGAGCGCAGCTGGTCCTTGTTTGGGAACACACACACCAAAGCACGCAACAGGCTGACCAATACAAGTGTAAATTTGAGGCTTTTTGAGCCTTACAACGAGCCATCCTCAACAAGGTTGGAAAGTGACAGTGACGATGAGGCCTCAGAGTCTGATGTTCAAGAGGTGGATATTGAGGAGGTCCAGGGAGAAGACATGGAAGCCTGAGAGGAAGACAACCAAAGCTTTAGTTTCTAGACTATCATTTTACAGATGTATGTTGAAAATGTTTTGGGGAGATGCGATGGATCAATGGGGATCATTCAATATTCCCTTTCTTTTGTTGTTCAGTGAAATCATCCCATGTGAAGAGTCAACTCATTTAATTCAAGTTCAATTCGTAACTAAATAGTTTTTTTTATTTCTATTGGAAGGATTAATAATTTGCAATTATGTCTACCTATGATAAGATAAAAGGTTTATGTTTCTGTCTCCATATGATATGGTAAATATATCCAATGCAAAAACATCTACATTTAAACGGAATTAATATTAATTTGCATATATTTCCGTTAATACCCATATATTCCCGTTAATTTCCCTATATTCCCGTTAATTCCCACGGAAAGTTTCCACCTCTGAATATTCCCCAAAATGTACAACCCTAGTCACCAGCATAGAATGTGTAGAAGTAGAATGTATAGATTTGTTTTAATAGAAATAGAATGTGTAGAAATAGAATGGATCAACATGCTTCATGATCCTCAGTTCCAGTTGTTTTGGAATAGTTGTTGTTGGACTAAATCAGGGATGTCAAACTCATTCCATGGAGGGCCTAGTGTCTGCTTGTTTTAGTTTTTTTAACTTTCAGTTAAGTCCTAGACAACCAGGTGAGAGGAGTTTGTTACTAATTAGTGACCTTAAATCATCAATCAAGTACAAGGGAGGAGCGAAAACCTGTAGAGTTTGACAAATGTGGACTAAATCAAATGGCTACCTAAAACCACACACTGATACCTTTCCTAGAATGTCCATTACGAATGGAGGAAGATATATTTGGTAATTTCCTGAAGGCTGCCTAGATCAGTTGGAGCTTATCTGCCAGCTCTACAAACCACCAAAAAGGTCAAAATATATATTTATGGCTTAAATATTAAACTGTTAGAAACATATGCAGTTAAAACCTGTTATTTTAGGTTCTTACTTGATTGGAGTGTGTTGAACAGAGTAATATATTTGAAAATAAACCATGTTGGAATGTTTCGCAATAGTCCCTCCAGCCCTTGAGTAGTTATCATTCTCTGCTGTGATTAGGTTTCAGGGAAAGAGTTTGCATTGAGCAGAAGGGAGAGGACCAAGAATCATCTGAGAAGCCAGTGAGTCTAGAGAGGGTCTGTCAGGCATGGGTAAGAGGAGATTGAGACCAGAGTGGAGAGTCTATACAGAGACAGAAAGAAAGAGGGAGAGAAGTGAGAATGAGTTATGAAGAAGAGTGTGCGCTGAGGATTTAGAGAGAGCGGAAGAGAGATTTTCGGTTTTGGCCTGTTTCTATTTCACACTAAAGCGACAGCTGGCACCACTGGACGGGGAGTAGACCGAGGAGGGATCATGTGACCAATTATGTGACCCACGTTGGTTGCCCAGACTGTAGATTACGTGGCTGACCTTTTTCTTCAGATCCCTGGAATAGATGTACACCAATGCCCAGCGAAAAGGGTTCTATGGTAACAACACCTGGGTTCAAATACTATTCAAAATCTTTCAAATGCTTTGAGCATTTGCTTAACCCTGCCTGGAATGCAATGTGGGCGGGGTTTGCATTTTTGAGACTTTTCTATTGGTGTCATTGCCTCAGGCATGCTCAAACAAGCACAGATATACTATTTGAAATGATTTCAAATGATATTTGAACCCAGGTGTGATGGTAACACAGAGCCACTGTGAGCCACAGTCAGAGAGAGAGGCCAGGGACATGGGACAGCTGGGTCAGAGATACAGGCAGGGAAACACGAAGCAGAGACAGTAGGCTATTGGTGGGGAAGTTGGAGAAACCTCTTGACTGTCAGAAAGATGGACCTGGGTCTTGCTGAAAAAGAGGCTATAGCTAAGTCGTTCTCTCTGTCCAGTGCAGTAGATCATTTCTCCCCAACTACATTCTCGGGAATCAATGTAAATCATCACATGCATTAGTATCCTAAATGTTTTGACCTTTTAAATATTTTGTATATTTGGGTTAGTGCTGTATGGAATGTTGTCCTTTGTCAAATAGCATAGGGCAGCTGTTACACCAGTATGCAAACTTTTCTCAACTTTGACCGCCTTTTCAAATTCCACTACAAAACTATGTAAAACAGTAAGCTCTAAAACAAATCCTTCCGTACAAAACATTCTATTACCCACATGCATATTTGGTTAACCAATAAGTCAATATAAGTGCTTTAAGTTGCTCCCGCTTCAGTGGCGTTAAATGATCCATGTAGCGAGAACATTCATGCCTCCTGAAGGCTTTTCCAACAACAATAACAACAACAGCCGCGTGTGTTCTGCCTTTCCCCGACAAGCGCAGCAGTCATCCTCAAGTGTGTGCTCTCTCAACCTATTTCACTTTAGGCACTAATTGTTTAACACATGAGCCCTAGTCTTTGAAGTGCATTCCAAAGTTGGAATGGAACACTTGCCAATTAATTAATATTTGTTCCACTCCCCTCCCCGGACATCTTTGGCAGAGCTATACACAGCCACAAAGGCTTTTCATGAGACAGATTCAGTTGTACTTTTGATGTACTCTACAATACCGTACACACTAGTCTCGTAGCTGTAGGGCCACATCGGCACAAATTAGTGGTTTTAGACTATCCTCTGTGTGCAGAAATGTAGTTTGGAGCTCCACGGTGTAGTTTGGAGCTCCACAGTGTAGTTTGGAGCTCCACAGTGTAGTTTGGAGCTCCAGTGTAGTTTGGAGCTCCACAGTGTAGTTTGGAGCTCCACAGTGTAGTTTGGAGCTCCACGGTGTAGTTTGGAGCTCCAGTGTAGTTTGGAGCTCCACGTGCCACATACAGAATTCACTGACATCCCCAGTTTGAAGATTGATGAGAAACAGCCTGCAAATAGAGTCTAGCATCTGAGGTATGATGAGAAACAGCCTGCAAAAAGAGTCTAGCATCTGAGGTATGATGAGAAACATTCTGTATATAGAGTCTAGCATCTGCCTGAGAAAAAACTAAGTATGAAGTGAAGACAACTTGCAGCTTCAGTGCAAACTTTTAATTTGTCCCGTGTGTATTAAATAGCCCAGATGAATATGTCTAGGAAATATGAGTTCATTTTCATTTTCAATTTTCAAAAAAACATATCCAATTCTGGGCACTTTATTATTGTGCGCTATCAGGCAAAATATGTACAATTCTGCCTTGGTTAATAACTTGGCAGGACCAAACTGCTTTGAAATATTGTCAACTAGGCTATACATGTGTGATCACGTGGGGATAAGGCTATAAACAGAACCACTTGTCGAGCAGAAGTAATGAAATGCTCAGGTGTGAAATTCTCAATGATATTTGTCTGGCACACCACAGCAAGGCAACGAGCAAGGATGTAATTGGTGAGAACAGTCATTCAAGGTGTGTGTGTGTGTGTGTGTGTGTGTGTGTGTGTGTGTGTGTGTGTGTGTGTGTGTGTGTGTGTGTGTGTGTGTGTGTGTGTGTGTGTGTGTGTGTGTGTGTGTGTGTGTGTGTGTGTGTGTGTGTACGTGAGAGAGAGTGTGTGTCCATGCGTCTCTAGCTAGTAGCTATTTTTATATTTTCATTTTCTATTTTTACATTTAGAATTCTGATCAAATGTATACACAAAAGTAGTACTTCAAAAGTGGAATGAAGAGAACAGACTCACTGCAGACAACCAGAGAGAGAATTGCTTTGTTCAGATCTATTTAGAGTTCTGTATGGGATTGGGTTAGAGTCTGTCTCACTTGAAGGAGAGGTTGAGTATACAGGGTTATTGTACGTAGAATGATTTTGTAAAACGACATGTCTCCATCGAGCAAGCTAGAAGCACTTCAAGCCATGCAGAAGAAATGACTACAGCAAGAAAGACGACTGTGTGTGTGTGTGTGTGTGTGTGTGTGTGTGTGTGTGTGTGTGTGTGTGTGTGTGTGTGTGTGTGTGTGTGTGTGTGTGTGTGTGTGTGTGTGTGTGTGTGTGTGTGTGTGTGTGTGTGTGTGTGTGTGTGTGTGCATTACCCAATACATCCTGACAGAGCTGGGCATCACTCCATTCCATAGCCCACTAAATAAAAGCCTTGAGCAAGCACAGACATGTATGACAAGGGCTGACATAAACAACACATATACAGTACCAGTCAAAAGTTTTAACACATCTAATCATTCAAGGGTTTTTCATTATTTCTACTATTTTCTACATTTGTAGAATAATAGTGAAGACATAAACTATGAAATAACACATATGGAATCATGTAGTAACCAAAAAAAGTGTTAAACAAATCAAAACATATTTGAGATTCTTCAAAGTAGCCACCCTTTGCCTTGATGACAGCTTTGCACACTCTTGGCATTCTCTCAACCAGCATCATGAGAAATGATTTTCCAACAGTCTTGAAGGAGTTCCCACATATGCTGAGCACTTGTTGGCTGCTTTTCCTTCCCTCTGCGATCCAGCTCATCCCAGACCATCTCAATTGGGTTGAAGTCGGATGATTGTGGAGGCAAGGTCATCTGATGCAGCACTACATCACTCTCCTTCTTGGTCAAATAGCCCTTACACAGCCTGGAGGTGTGTTTTGGGCCATTGTCATGTTGAAAAACAATTCATAGTCCCACTAAGCGCAAACCAGATGGGATGGCGTATCGCTGCAGAATGCTGTGGTAGCCATGCTGGTTAAGCGTGCCTTGAATTCTAAATGAATCACAGACAGTGTCACCAGCAAGCACCCCCACACCTCCTCTTCCATGCTTCACGGTGGGAACCACACATGCAGAGATCATTAATTCAAATACTCCGCGTCTCACAAAGACATGGCGGTTGGAACCAAAAATCTCAAATTTGGACTCATCAGACCAAAGGACAGATTTCCACCGGTCTAATGTCCATTGTTCGTGTTTCTTGGACCAAGCAAGTCTCTTTTTCTTATTGGTGTCCTTTAGTAGTGGTTTCTTTGCAGCAATTCGACCATCAAGGCTTGATTCACGCAGTCTCCTCTGAACAGTTGATGTTGAAATGTGTCTGTTACTTGAACTCTATGAAGCATTTATTTAGACTGCAATCTGAGGTGCAGTTAACTCTAATGAACTTATCCTCTGCAGCAGAGGTAACTCTGGGTCTTCCTTTCCTGTGGCGGTCCTCATGAGAGTCACTTTCATCATAGCGCTTGATGTTTTATGTGACTGCACTTGAATAAACTTTCAAAGTTCTTGAAATTTTCCGTTTTGACTGACCTTCATGTCTTAAAGTAATGATGGACTGTCATTTCTCTTTGCTTATTTGAGCTGTTCTTGTCATAATATGGACTTCGTATTTGACCAAATAGTGCTATCTTCTGTATACCACCCCTTCCTTGTCACAACATAACTGAAATGGCTCAAACGCATTAAGGAAAGAAATTCCACAAATTAACAAGGCACACCTGTTAATTGAAATGCATTCCAGGTGACTACCTCATGAAGCTGCTTGAGAGAATGCCAAGAGTGTACAAAGCTGTCATCAAGGCAAAGGTTGACTACTTTAAAGAATTCTTTAAAGAATTTGTTTAACACTTTTTTGGTTATTACATGATTCCATATGTGTTATTTCATAGTTTTGATGTCTTCACTATTATTCTACAATGTAGAAAATAGTAAATATAAAGACAAACCCTGGAATCAGTAGGTGTGTCCAAACTTTTGACTGGTACTGTATAACAAATAAAAAAACACAAGATAAAAAAAACAGGTAGAGCTACACGGAGGAATGGTTTTAAGAACTTGCTTTGCTCTTTGTGCTGTGTTTCAGTTCGGGGGGTGGGGGGGGGGGGGGGGGGGGGGGTGTACTTGTTGAGAGGAAGCCATGCGTGAGCTGATGTCAAGCTGACACCAACAGAAAAAACTTGGAGGCTTAATCAGCTGTGCATATCCTGTCATCTACGATGCCTTTCATCGAGAACTGGAGAACCAGCTGGAGTCCCCACCTGACCCTCAACCCTCAACTACAGAGAATAGTCTGCAGTTTATTTTTAACATCCTGTGTTTGATTCCCACTATAGGGCTGACCCGAACTGTACTGTGCTGGCTCAGATATTTTCTTTTCTTTATGCCCTCTTCAGCAACTATGTTGGATGCGTAACCAGACCATCCTAGTACAGCTTGGCTTGGCTCAGCTCCGTTTGGCTCAGTAGTGTGAAAATGGTACTGTAATACCCTCTGTGGAGGTGGTGGTGATTGCATAGCTACCTACTGCTGAGCTATTCTCATAACCTTCCCTCCTTTACTGGGCTGAGTTCATTACACTTCAAGGTGTTGAATGTAGCACTGTGAAAGCTGGTTTCTGTGCTCCCATTGTTTGACTCTGATATACACTTTGTGTGAGATACACACTATGCACAGATAAAGATTGAGTGAAGGTGAAAGGAGGGAGAGACACTTTTTAGAAAAGAATATTAACACAACATGTAAAGTGTTGGTCCCATGTTTCATGAGCTGCAATAAAACATTCCAGAAATATTCCATGTGCACAAAAAGTGTATTTCTATCAAATGTTGTGCACAAATTTCTTTAAATTCCTGTTAGTGAGTATTTCCCCTTTGTTAAGATAATCCATCTACCTGACAGGTGTGGCATATCAAAAAGCTAATTCAACAGCATGATCATTACACAGGTGCACCTTGCGCTGGGGACAATAAAAGGCCATTCTAAAATGTGCAGTTCTGTCACAAAACACAATTCCACAGATGTCTCAAGTTTTGAGAACGTGTGCAATTGGCATGCTGACTGCAGTAATGTTCACCAGAACTGTTGCCAAAGAATGTAAATTTCTCTACCATAAGCCGCCTCCAACGTCATTTTAGAGAATTTGGCAGTACGTCCAACCGGTCTCACAACTGCACACCACGTGTTACCCCGCCAGCCCAGGACCTCCACATCCGGCTTCTTTACCTGTCTGAGACCAGCCATCCGGACAGCTGATGAAACTGAGGAGTATTTCTGTCTGTAATAAAGCCCTTTTGTGGGGAAAAACTCATTCTGATTGGCTGGGCCTGGCTCCCCAGTGGGTGGGCCTGGTTCCCAAGTGGGTGGGCCGATACCCTCCCAGGCCCACCCATGGCTGCGCCCCTGCCCAGTCATGTGAAATCCATAGTTTTGGGCCTAATGAATTTATTTCAATTGACTGATTTTCTATATGAACTGTAACTCAATAAAATCGTTGAAATGATTTTATGTTATATTTATATTTTTGTAATAATTTGTAGACTGCAAGAATCCCAAACAGATAACATTTGACTAAAACAACCATTTCAAACCTTGCTTACATTTGTATACAATCACATATATCTCTCTATTATGCGTGGGAATACTTTGGTGCAGATTTCCAAAATTAAAATCACTGATTTGCTGATGTTTTAAGTCTTGTTATGTCCAACAAATAAAAATGAAATCAACTGTGGGCCACCAGTTGTAGAACCCTGCATTGGATTGTGTAAAGGATGCAAGAGCTCACAAGATCAAAATACAGTCAAAAGAGTGATATGATTATGTTGTGAATGTGATGCAAGTTGTACAGTAGGCTATTCATTTACATTAAAATACTGACCTAATATTCACTTGTCAATAGTAAAAATAACAAGTTAAAACTAGCATATTTCTCAAGTCACAGTGATTAAATGCGTGGAACCGAGACTGACTGGTGTACATGGGTGTTAGACATGAACTAAACAGCAAAGACAGTCCTGCTTCACAGGCCATACACTGTATGGTTCAGTAGCTCACACTGGTTAAATGATGTGAGAATCACAAGATCTACAAGGAGTCATCGGATCAGAGTTGATTAACACACGACAACGGGCTTCTATTGTGCACCAGTGCCCTTAATGCCCATAGGAAGCCTGCAATTCAACAACTGAAAACAAGTCATTTTCGATCCCACTGGTATTTAATAAAGTCAACTCCATGTCTCTATCTCTCTAATGTTCACATGTGAATCGAGTTTCTTTGAAAGACAACCCACCCACTGAGACGGGTTGGGAAGAGGTTCTACACTCCTCTACGGGTAATGATCTTCCTACCTCCAGTGCTGTGGTGTGCTGACAGTGTTGCTGGGTTTTTGCCAGGTGGATATGTGTGCCTCGGTGGCCTATGGTATAGGATGATTTATTGTATAGGGTGATTTATGGCACACCCGAGGAGGTGGTAGAAATCAAATGACTTTAAAGTGGTGATGGTGGAGAGCAGCAGCAGTAGTGATACTGTATGGTATTTAAATAGAGTACTACAGTACAGAAATACGGTGGACCATCAGCATTCTGGGTAAGATCGGATAAGGTATGTTTTACACAGAGAGAAACTAGGCTTGTTATTACATTCAACATACAAAATGGGGGAAAAAACAAGGTTCAGGGTAGACCGAGTCACATTAAAGTCCTATTTCCGATTATCTCTGTTTGGGTATTAAATGGATTTGTGGGTTGTCATGGAGAACAATAGCAAACTCTCCATCACTAACTCTTTGGGATGCCAGTGACAGGAAGTCGTTTGATATTACAGTGAAAAATGGACTGGCTGCTGAAAAGCTGTATTCTTCATTGTCCACTACAGGTTTGTTGTCATTGTCTGATCAGTGACAGAGAATAGCCTG
Source organism: Salvelinus namaycush (assembly GCF_016432855.1). NCBI lineage: Eukaryota > Metazoa > Chordata > Actinopteri > Salmoniformes > Salmonidae > Salvelinus > Salvelinus namaycush. Next base: position 10,215,757 of record NC_052340.1, on the reverse strand, counting down.
TACATTGATTCCATTGACACTGCTGACCAATATGAAGCCTAAAGACAGTCTGCTTTCTGGCTCTTCCTTCCAACTGACATAAAGGACATTTATACAGGTACATTTCATGGATTGTCTGGTCATCAAAGTCAGGGGAGCGAATATTCACATAAAATGTTCAATCCCACTCAATCCAATTTCTTATCATACTGCATGGACCTCCCTAAGATCTTTCATTTTCCGTGAGGGGGTTCTCTCTGTTTAGCTCACTGCCTGGTAAATGAACTGACACTGTTTGGCAGCCTCCGCATGCAAACGAGTGCGTTCATGAGTCATGAGACACCAAGCAGACAAATAGACTGTGGTTGGTGCCAATGTACTGTACCACCAGTAATATCCATCACCCTGATTCTACCCTCGGATAGAAAATGACTACTACATTGAACAGATTTACTGAAATATGCTATGCTGTTATTTGGTATATGGATCCCCAGCTGACTATCTCTCTGCTGACCACTAGCCTATATGGAGAACTGAGGAACCTTATTCTATAAGTAGACGTTGCCTGTATTCAGCTAGAACTACTGTGCATGTGCAGCATCCCATAATTAATCAAATTAAGTGGAATGTCAAGGGCTAACAGAGCTCCCTTTCTTGTGTTGCATGAAAAGGAATAGTTTTATGCCTTCAATTTGTCTCTTGGCCCCTCACATATTCTTGCACTCTAACAAAAGCCTGTCGAAAAAAAGAAACCCTGCTTCTGGCAAAGAAAGAAAATCTAATTTGAAATGTAGAAATTGTATTAATCTCTAGGATTCCAAGAGAGGGGTAGCGTACAGTACCTTATCTTGGTTTGATGTAAATGTATGCGATAACATCAATTACCTCCTAGGGGAGGTTCTCCATTTCAGTCTGGCCTCTGCCTCTAACACACTCCTTTGAGGATTAGAATACATATAGATGATGTGCAGAGTGATACTTTCTCTGAGTCATATGGGGGAATAACTCCTCTGAAATTCCAACCATCCCAATTTTCTAAATATGGGCTGAATAGAAAGAAGGATAGAAAATATCGCAGGCTGCCTCACCATTAACAAGTAAATAGAGAGAGCAATATGAGTACACATGTAAGATTTACATTTGAGTCAGTTTGCTACAGTGGGAAAATATTCCTGCAGCAACAGGAAATGTGAATTATAATTCATGGACATTTCAATATTTTTGAAGGGGATCATTCATTTTTCGTAAGGGAAAATCAAGTCAAGTTTCAAATGGGAAATTACAAACTTCAGAAGCCTTATTAAACCTTAAATACACTACAAGTTTCACGCTGTCCTGTACTGTAGGGAAGTTCTCCTGCAACAGGGTGAACAAATTAAGATCCTACATCTGTATGCTCAGATGCTCTTCACGGTCTTAATATTGACTGACCATAGGGGACAGACACAGGAGACTGTAAAACAACAGACATTACAGTAAAACCATCTGTAATGTAAAGTAATAACCCGTATTCAGAAAAAGCTGTGCAGTGCGCTCTCTGCCAAATGGCCTGCACGTACACAAATGTATCAGGACAGATCATTTCCTAAAAGCTCTGCCCTCTCCTCTAAAGAGGAAAAAACAGATGCGATGATGTATGCAGTTGTGTCACTCCAATGTCTTTGGAGATTTAAGTAGTTTATGAGGCCATAATGGCCCATTTTACATTTGTTAAGCTTTTTTATTTATTTATTTATTACCAACATATGTTCCTCATTTTTTGATAGTTTAAATAGAGGACGTTTTTGACAGAAAAGATCCCTCCTCTTCTGGTGGGGTGGCAAATATTTTTAAGCTATTTTGCCTTGTTTTGGATTGGAGATGCTTAATGTGAGTCTGGAAGTAGAATTTACAGTCTAACCAGACACCTTAGTATTTGTAGTTGTCAACATATTCTAAGTCAGAACCATCCAGAATAGTGATGCTAGTCGGGCGGGAAGGCGCGGGCAGCAATCGGTTGAAGAGCATGCACTTAGTTTTACTTGCATTTTTTTGAAGCTCGTTGTATGGCCCACTTCATCATGTTACATTCGATACAGAAAATAATCTGTGTGGCCCGCTGAATTTTGAAATCCCAATGTGGCCGTTCGAGACAAAATGATTGCCTACCCCATATACCACGCACAGTGGTGCGTGGTATATGGGGCTTTGGTGACAAAACGGATGAAACTGTGATAGACTGCGTCCAATTTGCTGAGTAGAGTGTTGGAGGCTATTTTGTAAATGACATCGCCGAAGTCAAGGATCGGCAGGATAGTCAGTTTTACGAGGGTATATTTGGCAGCATGAGTGAATGATGCTTTGTTGCGAAATAGGAAGCCGATTCTAGATGTAATTTTGGATTGGAGATGCTGAATATGAGTCTGAAAGGAGAGTTTACAGTCTAGCCAGACACCTAGGTATTTATAGTTGTCCACATATTCTAAGTCAGAACCGTCCAGAGTAGTGATGCTAGGCGGGCGGGCGGGTGCGGGCAGCGATCGGTTGAAGAGCATGCATTTAGTTTTACTAGTGTTTAAGTGCAGTTGGAGGCCACGGAAGGAGTGTTGTATGGCATTGAAGCTCGCTTGGAGGTTTGTTAACACAGTGTCCAAAGAAGGGCCAGATGTATACAGAAAGGTGTCGTCTGCTTAGAGGTGGATCAAAGAATCACCCGCAGCAAGAGCGACATCATTGATATATATTTTGAGAAAAGAGTCGGTCCGAGAATTGAACTCTGTGGCACCCCCATAGAGACTGCCAGAGGTCCGGACAACAGGCCCTCCGATTTGACACACTGAACTCTATCTGAGAAGTAGTTAGTGAACCAGGCGAGGCAGTCATTAGAGAAACCAAGGCTGTTGAGTCTGCCGATAAGAATACGGTGATTGACAGTCGAAGGCTTTGACCAGGTCAATGAAGACGGCTGCACAGTACTTTTTTTTATTGATGGTAGTTATGATATCGTTTAGGACCTTGAGCGTGGCTGAGGTGCACCCATGACCAGCTCGGAAACCGGATTGCATAGCGGAGAAGGTATGGTGGGATTCAAGATGGTCGGTGATCTGTTTGTTCACTTGGCTTTCGAAGACTTTAGAAAGGCAGGGCTGGATGGATATAGGTCTGTAACAGTTTGGTCTAGAGTGTCTCCCCCTTTGAAGAGGGGGATGACCGCGGCCGCTTTCCAATCTTTAGGAATCTCAGACGATACGAAAGAGAGGTTGAACAGACTAGTAATATGGGTTGCGACAATTACGGCTAATAATTTTAGGAAGAGAGGGTCCAGATTGTCTAGCCCAGCTCATTTGTTGGGATCCAGATTCTGCAGCTCTTTCAGGACATCAGCTGCCTGTATTTGGGTGAAGGAGAAGCAGGAGGGGCTTGGGCCAGTTGCTGCGGGGGGTGCAAAGCTGTTGGCCGGGGTTGGGGTAACCAGGTGGAAAGCGTGGCCAGCCGTAGAGAAATGCTTATTGAAATTCTCGATTATCGTGGATTTATCGGTGGTGACAGTGTTTCCTAGCCTCAGTGCAGTGGGAAGCTGAGAGGAGGTGCTCTTATTCTCCATGGACTTCTATAAAGGGTGTCATTCTGAGAAACATGGTATGAATCTCTTATCGTCTGTATTTCTCTATTAAGACATCTTGCATTCCTGCAAAGGCAGAAAGATTCTGGGTTTTGCATTTGGGTTTAACTGAGATTGCATCCCAAACATAAAGCGTGTTGCATGAAGCATAAAGCATGATGCACTGTATGAGACTCCCTAAAAATAGCAGGTAATCTGTCATATTTCTGTTTTCAGTGTGTGACGAACGAGGAACTTAATAATGGGAGGATCAGACAGATGAGAGGAGAGAGGCAGGAGGGTTTGATAAAGAGGAGAGACTGCATCTGAAGATCGAACCAGTTCAGTGTCTGAAGGTGTTAAGGTATTGATGATAAGAGGTGTGTTTGCTTGATCAGGAGGCAAACGGAATTCAACATACTCAATAAAATTAAGATACATCCTTCAGCAGTTTTTTGTATCACAATAAACGTGAGTTTGGCAAACTAAGTTGCTCCATTATGCACGCTACACCGCAAATGCATGAATCAAGACTTCCTATGCTAAATCTTACTTACTCGACAACTAGAAACCAGCCCTTCGACAAGATCTCATTGGTGCATGAGGTCTCACTGTGAAATGAAATGTGGAGAGAGGGATCAAAGAGATAGAGAAACATGGAGGGAGAGAGGGAAGGAGTGAAAGAGGGGATTGAGAGATGAGAGGCGAAAGTGGAGAGATGAAAAAGAGAGTGAGAGACAGAATAAGAGAAATATGACAGAGAGACAGAGATAGATTGTTTCAATATGGGTAAGGCAGAAAGGAGAGTAAGAGGGTATGAAGAAAATATAAATTAATAGAGAGAGAGAGAGAGAGATGGGGAGAGAGATGGGGAGAGATAAATAGAGAGTGCATGCATATTGTTCACATACACATACACTTGGGAGTGAAGAGTGACAGAGAGAGGCTGGGGACACCACAGCACCGCTCAGGCCTGGCCGGAACAGAAAAGTCCAAAGGAGCCAAATCAGCCATCTATACTTAAGCGACTGAATCACACCATCTCTCTTGATACATTCCATGTGAGATTACTGGACATGTTTAAACCTAAATGCACATGGCTAATACATAGAGGAGAATGATCATTATCATTTCTCAAACATTCATAGATGGTAGCAGTCTCCATCTAGTCGTGGCCAAAAGTATTGAGAATGACACAAATATTAATTTCCACAAAGTTTGCTGCTTCAGTGTCTTTAGATATTTTTGCCAGATGTTACTAATTACATGAAGTTGATGCAAAGAGTCAATATTTGCAGTGTTGACCCTTCTTTTTCAAGACCTCTGCAATCCGCCCTGGCATGCTGTCAATTAACTTCTGGGCCACATCCTGACTGATGGCAGCCCATTCTTGCATAATCAATGCTTGGAGTTTGTCAGAATGTGTGTGTTTTTGTTTGTCCACCCGACTCTTGAGGAATGACCACAAGTTCTCAATGGGATTAAGGTCTGGGGATTTTCCTGGCCATGGACCCAAAATATCGATGTTTTGTTCCTCGAGCCACTTAGTTATCACTTTTGCCTTATGGCAAGGTGCTCCATCATGCTGGAAAAGGCATTGTTCGTCACCAAACTGTTCCTGGATGGTTGGGAGAAGTTGCTCTCGGAGGATGTGTTGGTACCATTCTTTATTCATGGGTGTGTTCTTAGGCAAAATTGTGAGTGAGCCCACTCCCTTGCCTGAGAAGCAACCCCACACATGAATGGTCTCAGGATGCTTTACTGTTGGCATGACACAGGACTGATGGTAGCGCTCACCTTGTCTTCTCCGGACAAGCTTTTTCCCGGATTCCCCAAACAATCAGAAAGGGGATTCATCAGAGAAAATGACTTTACCCCAGTCCTCAGCAGTCTGATCCCTGTACCTTTTGCAGAATATTAGTCTGTCCCTGATGTTTTTCCTGGAGAGAAGTGGATTCTTTGCTGCCCTTCTTGACACCAGGCCATCCTCCAAAAGTCTTTGCCTCACTGTGCGTGCAGATGCCCTCACACCTGCCTGCTGCCATCCCTGAGCAAGCTCTGTACTGGTGGTGCCCCGATCCCACAGCTGAATCAACTTTAGGAGAAGGTCCTGGCACTTGCTGGACTTTCTTGGGCGCCCTGAAGCCTTCTTCACAACAATTGAACCGCTCTCCTTGAAGTTCTTGATGATCCGATAAATGGTTGATTTAGGTGCAATCTTAGGTGCAATCGCCTTGATTTAGGTGCAATAATTTAGGTGCAATCGCCTTGATTTAGGCGGCAATATCCTTGCCTGTGAAGCCCTTTTTGTGCAAAGCAATGATGACAGCACGTGTTTCCTTGCAGGTAACCATGGTTGACAGAGGAAGAACTATGATTCCAAGCACCACCCTCCTTTTGAAGCTTCCAGTCTGTTATTCGAACTCAATCAGCATGACAGAGTGATCTCCAGCCTTGTCCTCGTCAACACTCACACCTGTGTTAACGAGAGAATCACTGACATGATGTCAGCTGGTCCTTTTGTGGCAGGGCTGAAATGCAGTGAAAATGTTTTTTGGGGGACTCAGTTCATTTGCATGGCAAAGAGGGACTTTGCAATTAATTGCAATTCATCTGATCATTCTTCATAACATTCTGGAGTAAATGCAAATTGCCATCATACAAACTGAGGCAGCAGACTTTGTGAAAATTTATATTTGTGTCATTCTCAAAACTTTTGGCCACGACTGTAGAAATAATTATTGAATAATGCATGGGGACTAAATAAAACAGTTTGTATGTAACATTAACTACCATGCTGAGTAATGAGAACTTCCAAACCGAGACTTCACATATCGTGACATCCAAACTAAAGTTGAATGAACCCGGTTACCGAGATTTACCGCCAAAACCACTCTCTTTTCCCGTGATCAATAACTACGAGAAACCAGTAAATTACAATAAGTTATTTATATGATGGCGTGAAATTGAACTGTTACATGATATGCAATGTCTAAATCTGGCTTCTCTACAGCCTCTCCACGATTAATCATCAACAAACAGGGTGGGGACAGACAGCCCATCTCAATATGGAGCGCATTTCACAATGCATATAAACTTATCATCTCATCATGGTAACTTTTTTTCTTGGGGCAGGTAGGACTGCATTTGCTGCAGCATAGTCTATGCTACTGTCACGCCCTGACTTTAGTTATATTTATTTTCTTTATTTTTTGGTTAGGTCAGGGTGTGACAAGGGTGGTTTGTTTAGTTTTTGTATTTGTCTAGGGGATTTCGTCTTGTCTAGGGGTTTTGTCTATCTATGGGGATTTGGTACGGTCTAGGGGATTGTAGGTTTATGGTGGCCTGAATTGGTTCCCAATCAGAGACAGCTGTTTCTCGTTGTCTCTGATTGGGGAGCCTATTTAGGTTGCCATTTTCCATGTTGGTTTTGTGGGTAGTTGTTTTCTGTTTTGTGTGAATACCTGACAGAACTGTTGAGTTTTGTTCCATTTTTGTTTTTTGTTTCAGTGTTAAGGTTATATTAAACATCATGAACACGTACCACGCTGCGCTTTGGTCTACTCCTTCTTCCTCAGACAAACATCAGTACAGCTACAGTAATATATAGACCATGCACATCTAAATTACCCATCTCCATCTGGCTTTCGAGGTCACCTTATATTGAAAAGATGACGATCTTTAAATTGCAGCTGCAGAGTTTTAAAACAGTCTATCACTGCACTCTCTCGCATTCTCTCTCTCTCCATCAACTCCATTCAAATTGCATCCAAAATAGATCATCCTGTTCTAGATTGATATATAGCCCTATATATAGATGTCTTAGCCTACCTCTTTCAGGTAATAAATCCAATGCAGTATTAGCCTTATATTTAGCTAATTAATGTTTTGACTAGTTATGCATAAGAAGATTATAATTTATAGCCTCTGTCTCGTGCGCAATACGCACCCAACTGTGCTCGGCTGGCCTCTCTCCTTAAAAAACGCTCCTTAGCTCTTGGGAGTCCCCCATGCAGGAAAATATAAACTAGCATACTGTAGCTTGCTGGACATAAAAAAAAAAATTTTTTTTCTATTACCAATAGACTATTCAAAGAGGGACACACTCTCTTGTTTGCTGAATGTTAAATACAACAGCCTATAGAACTCACAGGTAGTTTGAAAGAAGAGCCAACCCGCTACAGCGGTAGGCTATAGCAGTTATTTAATCAGACCCATAACCATTCAATCTTCGTGAAGAGAAGTGAAAGCCTTCTGCATCTAATTCTAGTCCTATATTAATCAAGGATGCCATTAGAATTATGAAGATAAGGACAACAAAACGTATTTCATTTAACTGTTGAAAGCGCAGAAGGAATGAAGGTACAATAGAGAGGAGAAAGAAGGTGGGCTAATAATTAGGGGAAATATTATGAAAGGTATAAATGCATCAGCCTACTAGTTATACAAATAGGCCCTATTTTATTTGATATTTTAAATCAAATTCGATAGCCTATACTTGTAACTTTGTAGGCTGCATGTGCTGCACCAGAATCACATGTTCTCTTCCTGCTTCATCATGATTTGAACGATGTGCGTAATTCCAGTCCATACAATACAGTAATACAGTTCACACTCAAAAAGATTAGCCTACTGGAGCTAGTTTCATTTCTTTACTCAAGAGTGCATATAGCTAGCTAAATCTATGGGGTTTTCTGTTTTCTGTTGTGCAGTAGCCTGTATCATATATACAGTACCAATCAAAAGTTTGTACACACACCTACTCAGGGTTTTTCTCTATTTCTACTATTTTCTACATTGTAGAATAATAGTGAAGACATTACAACTACGAAATAACACATATGGAATCATGTAGTAACCAAAAAAGTCCTTCTTGGTCAAATAGTCCTTACACAGCCAGGAGGTGTGTTGGGTCATTGTCCTGTTAAAAAACAAATGATGGTCCCACTAAATGCAAACCAAATGATATGGTGTATCGCTGCAGAATGCTGTGGTAGCCATGCTGGTTAAGTGTGCCTTGAATTCTAAATAAATCACTGAGTGTCACCAGCAAAGCAGGAACCCATCAGACCAAAGGACAGATTTCCACCGGTCTAATGTCCATTGCTCATGTTTCTTGGCCCAAGCAAGTCTCTTGTTCTTATTGGTGTCCTTTAGTAGTAGTTTCTTTGCAACAATTTGACAATGAAGACCTGATTCACGCAGTCTCCTCTGAACAGTTAATGTTGAGATGTGTCTGTTACTTGAACTCTGTTTAGCATTTATTTGGGCTGCATTTTCTGAAGCTGGTACCTCTAATGAACTTATCCTCTGCAGCAGAGGTAACTCTGGGTATTCTTTTCCTGTGGCGGTCCTAATGAGAGATAGTTTCATCATATTGCTTGATGATTTTTATGACTGCACTTGAAGAAACTTTCAAAGTTGACTGACCTTCATGTCTTAAAGTAATGATGGACTGTTGTTTCTCTTTGCGTATTTGAGCTGTTCTTGCCATAATATTGACTTGGTCTTTTACCACATAGGGCTATCTTCTGTATACCACCCCTACCTTGTCACAACACAACTGATTGGCTCAAACGCATTAAGAAGGAAATAAATTCCACAAATGATCTTTTAACAAGGCACACCTTTTAATTTAAATGCATTCCAGGTGACTACTTCATGAAGCTGGTTGAGAGAATGCCAAGAGTGTGCAAAGCTGTCATCAAGACAAAGGGTAGCTACTTTGAAGAATCTCAGATATAAAATATAATATGATTTGTTTAACACTTTTTTGGTTACATGATTCCATATGTGTTATTTCATAGTTTTGATGTCTTCACTACTATTCTACAATGTAGAAAATAGTAAAAATAAAGAAAAACCCTTGAATGAGTAGGCGTGTCCAAACTTTGGACTGGTACTGTATGTATTGGATAACGGCACAATCATTTGGGCTTTTTTGGGCTTGGGCTCATTAAATGTCTTTAATGTATGGCCCATTAAGCTTAGGTAGCATCAGGCTTGAATTGTCTATCAAAGCTCTAATCAAATCTACCATAGACATAGGCCTATTTATATGCTTTATAATGCGTTTGAAATACACTTCCGGCGGGAAACACCAGGTTACTTGGGAGAAAAGTGATTTTTTTCTCAGGATGGAACATTTGTAAAATACCGGGAAAATATTCAACCCTAATCCAAACGAATCCATAAAACAAATCTCTGTACAATTTATATACCACAGGAGGATAGTCTCGTTTTAAACAGAATATTGCTATCTCGCTATACAGCGACTTTGACGTATGCAATCCCTGCCTTGAGCAGATATTAAAGCATGCAAATGTTTAGCTGTTATCAAAAACAATAACTGGAAAACATGATCCATGGGTCTGTGCTTCAAAGGGAATATTCTTTAATTTCCCATCAAGAATAACAGATGATACAAATGTTTATTGCTTTTCTCCTCCTGTGCAGCAGAGGACATGCATTATTCATAGATTCCACTATGGCATGGCGTGGTCCAAATCATCCCCAAAACAAATTGCTTCCTAATTACTTAGTATATCAATGTGTTGCCTGACATCACCTATTCCCTCCCAGATAAGATAAGACAGATCATGAAGACTCTAGGCTTAAAGCACATGGTGGATTTATGCTACTGGCTGGGTTTCTGAAATTACAGCAAGGCACTTAACGGGCAATACCACAACCACCACCACTCTGTATGTTTTACCTATGCTGTGGCACAACAGTGTTTCTTATGGGGCCTGGTCATTTATGTAGGAAGCATGTAAACAATTGGAATTATATGATTTATGAAAGATTTGTAGGAATGCATTGGAGTGCAAAAATGTCTGTGTGTCTGTCTAAGCACATTTAGTGAGTTCGCTGACTCGGATCCAAGCTGAGTGAGTCTTCCTGACCTAAGAACATGATTTACTTAATGGCTCAGGGTTTAACACAACCCCATTCACCTGTACTTGATCTGACAGAGATCTCTCCGTAAAGTGGCCTATGATTCATATCCATCCCCAACACATTGATATCAAGGACCAGGGACTAAGCCGCCTGCCCAGCAACAGAACACAGCTATTATCTTACCACTAGCTGCTCTCTGATTCCAGAAGGGTCTACAACGGTATGACCAAGGTTTCAAGGTACAGTGAAATGCCTTTCTTGCAAGAGCAAAATCCAACAATACAATATTTACAATGTACTGGAGTGATAGAGGTAGATATGTATAGGGGATGGTGACTAGGCATCAGGATATATGATAAACAGAAAAGCAGCAGATGAAGATCGTATGTAAGGGTGTGTGTGTATGTGTGTGTGTGTGTGTGTGTGTGTGTGTGTGTGTGTGTGTGTGTGTGTGTGTGTGTGTGTGTGTGTGTGTGTGTGTGTGTGTGTGTGTAGAGTCAGTTTAAATGTGTGTGCATGTTATGTGTGTTGGGGTGTCAGTGTGCGTGAGCGTATATAGTCCATATAGTGTACATAGAGAAAGTGCAAAAAAAAAGAAATACAAGGGTCAACTCAGATAGTCCATGTAGCCATTTTGTTAGCTATTTAGAAGGTTTATGGCTTGGGGATAGAAGATGATCAGGAACCTGTTGGTGTCAGACTTGCATCGGTACCGCTTGCCGTGCGGAAGCATAGAGGCTGGAGTCTTGAACGATTTTCTGGGCCTTTCACACCACCTGATATATAGAAGTCCTGGTATAGAAGCTCGGCCCCAGTGATGTACTGGGCTGTCAGCACCACCCTCTGAAGTGCCATGCGATCGAGGGCGGTGCTGTTGCCATACCAAGCAGGGATGCAGCCAGTCAAGATGCTTTCAACGGTGCAGCTGTAGAACTTTTTGAGGTTTGGAGGGCCCATGCCAAACTTTTTCAACCTCCTGAGGGAGAAGAGTCGTGTGGGAACTAGCTAAAGGAGCTGTGATCTGCAACACATCATTACCAGGCCTCTCCACAGAGGCACTGGAGGAGAGATGCCTCCAGAGACCCCCCTCCTCCCTCTCCTCTCCTCTCCCTCCCCTAGGAGGGAGGAGGTGCTTCAGTTAAATGGTGCCGGCCAGGGACGTGTGGAGGCAGTTTGTTTACAGATCCTATTACTCTGACGCGGCAGGCTCTAAATTAGCTGTCCCTTAGCGCGACGCTAATCGTCTCTGAGCCCTGGCTGTGAGGGATACCTCACCGCCAGCACCAGCAGCAGGTGGGGCCCACGGGGAGAAGGGAAGGATGGGTGAGGGGTAAAGGGGGTCAGGGCGGGAAGGGCAGAGGGCAAGCCGGATGGTTAGCTGTACACCTTCACCCCAGTGAACGCCATGCACAACCCCATCTCCGGGTCTTTGATAATGTCATCATTATTTCATCATTTGATAATGTACACTACATGACCAAAATTATGTGCACAACTGCTCGCCAAAAATCTAATTCCAAAGTCATGGGCATTAATATGGAGTTGGTCCCCCCTTTGCTGCTATAACAGCCTCCACTCTTCTGGGAAGGCTTTCCACTAGATGTTGGAACATTGCTGCTGGGATTTGCTTCCATTCAGCCACAGATCGCTTTGTGATCAGGGGCATTGTCCTGCTGAAACAGGAAAGGGCCTTACCCAAACTGTTGCCACAAAGTTGGAAGCACAGAATTGTGTAGAATGTCATTGTATGCTGTAGCATTAAGATTCCCTTCACTGGAACTAAGGGGCCTAGCCCGAATCATGAAAAACAGCCCCAGACCATTATTCCTCCTCCACCAAACCTTACAGTTGGCACTATGCATTTAAGCAGGTAGCATTCTCCTGGCATCTGCCAAACCCAGATTCGTCCGTCGGACTGCCAGATGGTGAAGCGTGAGTCATCACTCAAGAGAAAACATTTCCACTGCTCCAGAGTCCAACGGTGGCGAGCTTCACATGACTCCAGCCGACGCTGGCTTTGCGCATGGTGATCTTAGGCTTGTGTGTGGCTGCTGTTTTTTCTTGTACTGATGTTGCTTCCAGAGGCAGTTTGGAAGTCAGTAGTGAGTGTTGCAACCGAGGACAGATGATTTAAACGTGCTACGCGCATCAGCACTCGGCACAGCACTTCTGTGAGCTTGTGTGGCCTACCACTTTGCGGTTGAGCCATTGATGCTCCAAGATGTTTCCACTTCACAATAACTGCACTTACAGTTGACTAGGGCAGCTCTAGCAGGGCAAAAATGTGATGAACAGACTTGTTGGAAATGTGGCATTCTATGACAAGGCCATTCTACTGTCTATGGAAGTTGCATGGCTGTGCGCTCGATTTTATACAGCTATCGTCAACGGTTGTGGGTTGAAATAGCCAAATCCACTAATTTGAAGGGCTGTCCACATACTTTTGCGTATATATAGTGTACATAATATATAATCTAAAAGCACAAACATAGGCCAACTTGCTATCTGTTTTTCTAAAAACCAAATACAAGGGTGGATTAAGAAACTACTGCTCGTCTACTCATCAGAAGACAGATGTGTATTTCCAACAGTGCACATGATGTGTTGCCTATGGCAAAAATATCACCCCAATTGTGACTCATTAATGAGTGGGGCCCGGATCTTTGGATTTGAACCGGGTGGGAACACACACTTAGGTGTTATGAAGAATGAGAATCAGGACATTCTTTTGTTCTTCTCTGCCATCGTTGGCATCTGCCTGCGCTAATTAGCACTGCCCAGAGGGTCTATGGCTAGCTAGCACTGCCCATTTTTGGTTTCATGGGATAATGCTATCAGACAACTTCAATATGTGAATTGTAAGTGGTATGCAAATCACATATTGTCATATGTGGTTGTTTTCACCTACTTTAGTTGAACGCATTGATTGTAAGTCACTCTAAATAAGAGTGTCTGCTAAATGAAGCAAATGTAAAAGTATGCACTGTAGACATATACTCAAGTGAACAGAGATCTATGAGATCTAACAGAGATCTATGAGTGTACATCCAACCGATTGATCCGGGAGAACCAGCACCATAGTGATTCCTTTTCACACACACTATACATCCTGGATCAATTTTCTCTCTGACCTTTGTATCCAGATCTTTGCATCTGATCTTTGTATCCACTAGCAGCAGGGTTGGGGAGTAACGGATTACATGTCATCCGTTACATGTAAGGGATGATTAAAAAAACGGTAACTGTAATCCGTTACGTTACGAACAAAAATATTGTAATCGGATTACAGATACTTTTGAAAAACTAGACGATTACTTCGAGGATTACTTTCAAATTCAGAAAGGATGTTTGCGAAAAACATCTTCGACACTTCTCTGTTTTCTCAATGACATTCAAATCAGCATTGAAAAAAGGCACAAGTTTAAGTCTGTTCCACCTGAGGGAGTCTGACCACAAGTCAGAGACCACTATGATGACACACCAAATGGGTTTGATGGATTGTGGGAAAGAGCAGGAATAGGCTTTTGTAGGCTACAGTCCAAGCTGTGTCTTCCAATGGTGCGACTGCTGTCGGCATCCAAAGATTATCCAACTTGAATAAACGCTTGGAGGTAAGGATGACAGCAGTGATGTAGTCTACAGCAATGCGGATCTCACTTATTATTGATATCTACATAGCGCATTGATGTGAATCACACTGCTGCTCTCTCATTTAGCTATTTGTGCTTTACGGATTGTGGTTGTTGTGGATGGCTGTTCACAAATCTAAATGTATATTTGAACCAAATAATTGTTGAATTCAGGAAGTTTAAGCTGCCTATCAATCATTGTTTTTGAAACCAGTGGACAGCCAGTGAAAAATGTGCTCTTGCAACAGCTGCATAGTGCGGATCCCAGTCTATCGAATAAAAGTAGGGCTTTTATTGCTCAATATAATTCATGCTGATAAAAGAAATACATCCATAGGCCTAATGGCCACACGCTCAAACACTTTTGATAGACTTCAAGGGGCAATCTGTAGTTGCTACATCCATTTTTGGACTTATAAATTATATATATTAATGTAAAGATATATTTTAATCGTATTATTATAAGTAGTAGAAAGCGATGGGGTTAGAAAAAGCCAACAACCAACCCATAAAGTAAAATTTAACATCCATGTATGGCCAGCTATGTAAACTTTAACATTGATTTATCCTGCAATAGATGTCGTTCAATTGGTAACATACATTTTTATCTTCTTCTAACACCTCTTAAGGGGAAAGTAATCTAAAAGTAACTGAATGTAATCAGATTACGCTACTGAGTTTGTGTAATCCAAAAGTTACGTTACTGATTACAATTTTGGACAGGTAACTAGTAAATGTAACCGATTACATTTAGAAAGTAACCTACCCAACCCTGACTAGCAGTAATCAAAAAGGAAACTGTTAATTGTATTGTTGTCTATGTAGGCCTTGTTCTCTACAGTATGTAACCTCTTCCAGTAGGATCTGGCGCTGGGTTGGTTGAGTGGTATCAACCAACCCAGCGCCAGATCCTACTGGAAGAGGTTACATACTGTAGAGAACAAGGCCTACATAGACAACAATACAATTAACAGTTTCCTTTTTGATTACTGCTAGTCAGGGTTGGGTAGGTTACTTTCTAAATGTAATCGGTTACTCCTGGTGTCTCCCAGGAGTCCAAGTCTATCTGTGTTGTGTGTTGGGTCATGCGGTCTTGCTCTACATTTCTTCTCTCCGGAGGCTGGACTCTAACAGATATGGGTAGGAGTTGCGAGGAATGAGTGGTATGAGACACGGCCAAGTAGCACCTCTGCTAACAGTCTGCTAGACTACCAATGACTCATATGGAGATGGCAGCAAATACTTTACACTGTTCCACAAACCTATGGTGTGCTAAGGAATTTAGATATAGTATGGGGCTTGTAGCTACCAAGGAATGAATTGAACTAAGAACTCATCATCCATTTCCTCTGAAAACTGAAGGATCTGATTTCTACCGTTTATTTAAGTGATAATGCCCAAGAAACCGGTGTTTGGAGGATATATTGGCACGGGTGTTGTTAGGCCCGAGACGAAGTCGAGTTGCTAGAGACGCGACCCAGTCGTTCAGTCTTTTTGTTCTGTATCTATGGACGCGACCCAGTCGTTCTTTCCAAATGTTCCATTGCAATACTGGCTGACAACGTTCTTATCCCTTGCTTGCTAGCTAGTCAACTACGGCTAACTTACAGTCACGTCAAAAAGTGCAGCCAGAATTACAGAAAAGTAGCGGCATTTCCATTAGTTTAAGCTGTTTTCTAGTGACATTTATTTGGATACAACCATGACAATGAGCTAATGAGGCGCGATTTCGCCTGGCATAGAACAACACAGCTAACACAATCACTTCAAACTGAAGCTGGAAAGACTGCAAACTAGCTGCACTTCATTTCGTTTTCAATTGACATTTCTTTGTATACATCCATAAAAATGATGCCAGATGACTGGCTGAGAAACGCTGCTTGCCTGCCTGTCTGTCTCGTCCCGACTCCCGACACATTCATTACTACTGGACAGCTGTAGATCGAATTTGAATATTGAAACAATGTTGCAAATGTCAGAGAGACAGACAGCAAGGTTTATAGAAATCTCCCCCGTTGAAAGCTACATGTTAGTGTAAAAGAAATGTGAGATAATGTCTAGATGCTTTTTATAGTGGAGATCAAGTTTATAAATTGCCTGGCTGGGCTGATGAGACAGTGGATTGCGCAGTCAGATGGAACAAAGTTAATAAGCATTTTGACATCATAGATTTAGCCGGTGGTAAGTTGTGTAATAGACACCGGCTGGAAAGCGGTTTTAACCAATCAGCACTCAGGATTAAACCCACCCGTTGTATAATTTCCATCAAATCCTGTTGTGCGAAGCTTTCCCTTGTTCTCTACCAATGTGCTTATGTGCTTATACAAACTGTATAACAGAGAGCATTTGCAATTTATTGCAGATGTATTTCAATCTCAGACAGACAATGTGTTAAGTGGAGCGGCTGTCTGACACCTCTGACTTCAATGTTGTGAATAGAGGATTCATCACCTCATTATCGCAACACTGCTTCACTTTGGCAGCAGTGCCCATTGTTCCAGCAGATTAGCACAATGAAATGTGGTTGAATTGAGTTCTAATAAAGATTTAGTGGTTTCTGTGTACTAGGAATCTCCAAACTATTACATATCCAAGCTGAAAGCTGATTACCCAAAAGTGCCTTTCAGCATTCAATAAGGAGCGTATTTTTCAATAACCAATAGATTAATGACTATTACAATAATCCAACATTCAAATCCCTGTAAGGATAATTAACTCGAAGTTGCTGTATGGCAAGCGGAATTACATCATTTGGATACTGGCCTTTGTTAAACTGCAATGGGTTCACTGGATAGCTAGCTACTGTAAGCAGTTGGAATCCACAATCCACACCGCACTACAAAAGCTTATAGGCCCTAATGTTTTTCTTTGACGGTCTCTGGCTTATCATATCGTTTCAGGAAAAAACAAATTATCCGGAGAAAAGCCAATGTGAAACGGAGCAGAGAGACTGTGTCCTGGTAATGGATAATAGGTTTGGGTGGAAAATGTGAATCCTATCCACTCAGAGGGTGTCTATCTATCATTAGCAGAGCCGTGTCTGATGATGAGACGTCTATCTCTGTTGAGGTATAGATGTCTTTATCAAATACTCACATGCCCCCACTAGTCACCACTAGTTTATTTTTTATCGTTCCTCCATAATCCATTCATAACCATTAGTAATCCATAGAACATGAACGTGGCGGACGAACATGTCAGGTATAGTGTGTATACAGTAGGCCTGGATGCCTGGTTGTTTGAAATCACTAAATCCTGTGCATGGTCAGCCATTGTTTATGATGCTAGAGTGCTGTCTGGCATTTAGTACAGACTCTTGATATTTTGAGCCGAGAATGTTTATATGCAAACCGCACTGCAGCAGTACACATAAGGTCATATGGCTGACAGTTTTGTTCCTCATTGACAACCATAACAATGTTTACTTGATAGTGTAGCAAATATAATGCTTACTAAGCAAACATTAAATTCAAATCTAGCTACTGGATAAAACAGTAACAGACATCAGACATTAGTTAGGCTTAAACACCAGGCACATGAATATGCTACTGGTCAATAGCCAACAGTAAGGGGCCTATAGGGTTGGCAGGAGGAAACACTACCCTGACCAGAGTCCAGATTACATTTGCCAGACTGGATCTGCAATAGTCATGAATGGATGGATAGAGAGAGAGGCCGAGAGAGAGAGAGAGAGGCCGAGAGAGAGAGAGAGGCCGAGAGAGAGAGAGAGGCCGAGAGAGAGAGAGAGAGGCCGAGAGAGAGGCCGAGAGAGAGAGAGAGAGAGAGAGAGAGAGAGAGAGAGAGACCGAGAGAGAGAGAGAGAGAGAGAGAGACCGAGAGAGGCCGAGAGAGAGAGAGAGGCCGAGAGAGAGGCCGAGAGAGAGAGAGAGAGAGAGAGAGAGAGAGAGAGAGAGAGAGAGAGAGAGAGAGAGAGAGAGAGAGAGGACAGCAGATGGTGGGGATTATTCGGGACTAAAATACTCTGCGATCCACTGAGGGAGGCCAGAGACATAAATCGCAACAAGACTCCATCTGCTAGAAATACCCATAAAGGCAGGACGAACCGTTCAATCGACTAGCATGCCTCTGCGTCTATAGATATCCCTGTTGTTGTTTTTTTTTTGCTTCACACCGTCCGTGCTGACTCATTACAACAATAAATACTATAAGTAATAATATGGGAATAACAGTCGATCCCAGGTAAACTAAAGAGCCGAGAGGGGAAGGGAATTCCAAACAGTGTCATTAGGACTGTCCCGACAAATTATTAGAGCACTATTACTAGTGTCCACACAAACACACTCTCCATTTACCGTGATTAGGACCAGCTCTATGCTAAAGCCAACGTCACCATGCTAAACACTATGTAGTCAATGTGATTAAACTGATTATGGCTGTTTGCACACTGAATATCTACAGCAAGGTCCTTTATTATTGGCACCCTTGATAAATATGAGCAAAAAATACATTATAAAATAAATAATACAAATATTGAGCTAAATTGTATGCAAAAAAAAAGGGAAATTATATTATTTCATAATAAAACTATTGCTCAGAGAAAGAGATTTTGTTTAACAAGTAATAAAAACAAATCTAAAAAAGATAGGTCAAAATTATTTGCACCCTCGTTTTCAATAGTCTAGCATCCTCCCCTTGCGAGGATAATGACAATGAGCCTTTAATTAAAAGCCTGTATCATATATACAGTACCAGTCAAAAGTTTGGACACACCTACTCATTCAAGGGTTTTTCTTCATTTTACTATTTTCTACATTGTTGAATAATGGTGAAGACATCAAAACTATGAAATAACACATATGGAATCATGTAATAACCAAACAAGTGTTAAACAAATCAAACTATGTTATATCTGAGATTCTTCAAAGTAGCCACCCTTTGCCTTGATGACAGCTTTGCACACTCTTGGCATTCTCTCAACCAGCTTCATGAAGTAGTCACCTGGAATGCATTTCAATTAACAGGTGTGTCTTGTTAAAAGTTTGTGGAATTTCTTTCCTTCTTAATGTGTTTGAGCCAATCAGTTGTGTTGTGACAAGGTAAGGGTGGTATACAGAAGATAGCCCTATGTGGTAAAAGACCAAGTTCATATTATGGCAAGAACAGCTCAAAAAAGCAAAGAGCAACGACAGTCCATCACTACTTTAAGACGTGAAGGTCAGTCAATCTGGAAAATTTCAAGAACTTTGAACGTATCTTCAAGTGCAGTCGCAAAAACCGGCTCTCATGAGGACCGCCACAGGAAAGGAAGACCCAGAGTTACCTCTGCTGCAGAGGATAAGTTCATTCGAGTTGCTTTCGAGTGGCGCAGTGGTCTACGGTACTGCATCTCAGTGCTTGAGACGGCACTACAGACACCCTGGTTTGAATCCAGGCTGTGATTGGGAGTCCCATAGGGCGGCGCACAATTGGCCCAGCGTCGTCCGGATTTGGCCGTGTAGGCCGTCATTGAAAATAAGAATTTGTTCTTAACTGACTTTCGTAGTTAAATAAAAATTCAATAAAAAATTGCACATCTCAACATCAACTGTTCAGAGGAGACGGTGTGAATCAGACCTTCATGGTCGAATTGCTGCAAAGAAACCACTATTAAAGGACACCAACAAGAAGAGACTTGCTTGGGCCAAGAAACACGAGCAATGGACATTAGGCCAGTGGAAATCTGTCCTTTGGTCTGATGAGTCCGAATTTGAGATTTTTGGTTCCAACCGCCATGTCTTTGTGAGACGCAGAGTAGGTGAACAGATGATCTCTGCATGTGTGGTTCCCACCGTGAAGCATGGAGGAGGAGGTGTGATGGTGCTTTGCTGGTGACACTGTCAGTGATTTATTTGGAATTGAAGGTACACTTAACCAGCATGCCTACCACAGCACTCTGCAGTGATACGCCATCCCATCTGGTTTGCACTTAATGGGGCTATCATTTGTTTTTTAACAGGACAATGACCCAACAAACCTCCAAGCTGTGTAAGGAATATTTGACCAAGAAGGAGAGTGATGGAGTGCTGCATCAGATGACCTGGCCTCCACAATCATCTGACCTCAACCCAATTGAGATGGTCTGGGATAAGTTGGACCGCAGCGTGAAGGAAAAGCAACCAACAAGTGCTCAGCATATGTGGGAACGCCTTCAAGACTGTTTGAAAAGCATTCCAGGTGAAGCTGGTTGGGAGAATGCCAAGAGTGTGCAAAGCTGTCATGGAGGCAAAGGGGGAAAACCCTTGAATGAGTAGGTGTGTCCAAACCTTTGACTGGTACTGTATATATGAGATTGGAGAACATGTTGGGAGTGATCTTAGACCATTCCTCCATAAAGAATCTTTCCAGATCTTTGATTTCCTTTGACTCCTCACAGGGAGCTTTTGTGGTCAATTAACCAATATACAATTTCTTGTTGAAAGAGATCCACTTATGGCCAAGTGTCAGGTTTTTGGGTAAAATGTGCTAGTACTAGGTAAAGTTTGTGATGCCGTTTACCTTAACAAGGGCCCCAGGACCAGATTTCTTTTGCTTCTTGTATAAAATATAATTTCCCCCAAAAATGTAGCATACAATATAGCTCAGTATTTCTATTATTTATTTATACAGTCTTTTTCCTTCATCCTAATCATGTGCCAATAATTATGGACCTGACTATATTAAGTGCAGTGCTTTAACAGTACATAGGGGAAGAATGTGACTAATTTCTAATCAAATGAATGAGTTACCATTCCTAAAAAAGGGTTTAATTCAAATAGTGCCATTAACACTACTAGTGTCACACCTGAACAGCCGAGCGGCGTTGTCATCTTGGCATTTCAATGCATCTCCACCACTACACCCTACTCTTAGAGGATGGATTCTGCACAATCAACGATCATCATTCTATTTATTTCTGGAATCATCAAAAAAAGGTACCTGTTCCTGTGTGTAGATCAAATCTTGAACCTGAGAAAAGAGAATAAGAAAACAATGCTAAGTATTGAAGCGAAAAGCTTGCATGCATGTAAAAGAGCTTAGGCCTATACATAGTAAAGATAAAGTCATGCAAATATGCATTTCAAGAACATGAACAGCTGTTGGTTTTCAAAAGGTAATCCACCCCCGTCTACAGTGAATTCCTGGTAGGGCACCTTGTCAAGTGTAATTGTTCTATAGAGCTCATGCAGTCAAGGGGGTGTGATTTTACATGCCTGGAAAAAGAAAGAAAACACTAATTGATGGCAAACTCAATGCACCCTGCTCTATTTGTTGCAGCGTGTCAGAATACATCGATTTATTTTCCATATACTGTTTGACATGGGACACTTAATTAAAAAGGTCCCCCCGGTACAGTAGGTAATGTAATTACAGTTCATAGATCTGCCCCCATCACCTCCATTACCCCCTAGAGCTCACATTGCAAACGGGGAACAAGCGTTGCATCATCGCCCCACTGAGTGAATCGTATGCCAAACAGATCAAGTGACTCGATGGCACCGCTGACTGGTTTTCCACAATGTGCCAATACAATCAGCAGCGTTGTCGCCATTAAGATTGGCTATAATTGACCACATTGTGAGTTAACCTTACAGGCATAAATCAGGCATCATGATACAGGGATATTAAGTCTAGTTTTTATAAGTCCTGGAGGGCTTTCATAATCATAATAATCTGTATTGACATCAAATCAAATTGTATTTGTCACATGCCCCAAATACAACAGGTGTAGGTAGACCTTACCGTGAAATGCTTACTTACAAGTCCTTAACCAACAATGCAGTTTTAAGAACAATAAGAGTCAAGAAAATATTTACTAAATAAACTAAAGTGAAAAAATGTAAAGTAACAGAAATATAACAATAACGAGGCTATATACAGGGGGTACCGGTACCGAGTCAATGTGTGGGGGTCTATCTACCCCAGTGCATGATAACAAATATGTATTACATACACTGTATTCTGCATTTAAGCAATCAATTGAATATGCATCGCCGAGGAATTCAAGCTCAAGCAATATCACCTATGTTGCCAAAGGAGGATCTTTACATAAATCCCATTGTTCTCATTCCCCTTTATCCTATTTTCCTGGAATTAACATTTCCCTAATCTACAGCTACATAATAACAAACAGCATGTTACTTGTAGTTACAGTAACTGCTGAAGAGAGAGATGAAGCTCTTCTGTGATAAAGCTCTTCAAGCTTTGCATGCTGCTTGATACATCTGGCCAATAACAGGCTCTTCTCCTCTGATACACTAGAATGTTTCTAACTAGAGACTGCAATATGGTAACGTCTTCACTGCTCTCTCCACTGGTGTTAAATGGACCTCTCTCAGTGCCCTCCCATAGATCCAACGGCCCAGAAGAACCCACAGCGTCTCCGTGGCTGGCTCTAACCCAGGCAGCCTGGATAAACTGAAGAGAATCATGTGAAAAACTGGCTTTCATGAACCCTGCTCTGGGGGACAGTATACAGAACCTTTGATTCTCTGCCGAGTCGAAACGTACAGTCCTAGAGTAGAATCCTTAGAAACTGGAGTGAGCAGCAGCATACCAATAACAGCACTAGAGCTCATTAGGCATGCCATCAAAACACTGCATGGGGTGAGAGGACCATTGTGGGTGTCATACTTGAGTTGCTGTTTTTTTACGGGAAATGTTCCACTCTCTGTTACTGTACCGTGTAAGGGAGGGAGCATCATACAAACAACTTCCCCATCCCCCTTTTCCACGTCGACAGCCAAAGAAATCATTGTCAATGTAAACAATACACTGCATTTCAGATAATGTTATTGTTCTCAAATGTGCAGTACGTACCCTGCTCACTTTAAATTCCATTACACACCCAATGTGAAATGCAATATAGTCTACCATTGGAGAAAGGTTGGAGTTTGATATTCTGGACATTGGCATCTTCAAATGTTCAGTTGATGCCTGTCAGAAATTCCCCAGTTGATGTAAATGAGCATTTTGAAACCCCCATGGCTTCAGGAGAGGAACATGCACCCAAAGCACGGCGGACTCCTTTAATAATCTTCTATATTTTCTGCATGAACTGGCAACGAGACGTGAAGCTGACGTTTTGCCTCACTGCTCCTATACTGAGAACGTTCACAGGCTATCACCGTTGATTTTAATAGTACCTGCTGTATTGCTAAAGTGCTCTCATTTCAGAGACGAAGGGGCAATCATTTCATCAGCTGTCAAGCTGGGCCAGAGTGCTCTGACTGAAATAGGCTATCTTCAAGAGCAATGGCTGCTGGGGAAAGAGGGAATCTCGCTAGATTACCGGGTGCAAATCAGGCATATACAGTAGCTAGGCTGTCCTCTACCATGAATGATAACTGCCAGGAAACATAAGAAATCACTGTCGTTTGGATATTTAGAGAAGTGATCGTATGACTGACAGAATTAGACCACAAATTCTGATTTAATGCTAAATAATAATTTTTGTGTAAATCTCACTCCAGCATACACATCATTAGACCTGTTCTATTTCAGGTGTGTCAGTCTTATGCTTAATGTGAATGTACTGTAGCATGTATAAAAGTGCTTTTTAACAGGGTTAAACCCAAACAGGGTTGAAAACATGAATATTTGAAAACAGTTGACAATCACAGGCTGCAACAGAAGCCTTTCTAGATAGAAATACCAACCGAACAAGGCAATTTTCATTGAAGTTCCCCTTTGAATTTAATTCCGACCTTTGAAGCACGTTGGTGAGAATTCCAAGCCATTACCCAGGCAAACAACTGTCCGCTAACAGCCAAGCACCTTAAAGAGAATGTCAGTTACCATGGAGACGTCTGCTACTGTAGAACCCTGGCTCTAACCTCCTCGCCACACTACAAGTACGAAGCACTGAGATGAATTAACAAGTGTCAAAACGGATGATATCATCGTTTGTTTTCATTTTGAGAATCTGTCTTCATATTTAACAACAGAAGTAGCACAAGTATCCCTTTGCTAATATTCCCCATGCTGATTTTTTGGTTCACAGAGGTACTCAAAGTAAAGTTTTAAAAGGAGATTAAAACATATGCAGCACAGAAAGAGATAATTTGAGAGGTAGAGGCCACTGGCTTTAGTGTACTTTGGTAGTTGGTATAAATGTTACTGGTATTTGTTGGTCGAATCGCCAGGTAAACCATGTTAAATCTTAGCTTGGCAGTGGACTTAAACATGTTACAACTGCAGTGACAGGATTCAGCGGAGTGTGGTAGTACAGTTAATATAAATAGATTCAGTAAGCTGTTATCGGGTCAGTTCCTTAGTCTTCTCAAGACCAGATAGTATAGTGACCTGCAAGCTTAAAGCAGGTCACAAACACAGAATTGGTAGTCCTGTCCTGATGCCCTCCGTCCATGCAGCCTTCATTTCTAAAAACAGACCATTCTCATGCTTCCAAGAGCCTATATCCTCTCTCTCCTATTGTCAATACTCTCAGCATTCAGACTGACCTCCTCATAACTGGGTGCAATGAATGAGACCGATATGATCACACATCCCTCTTCTGCAAGCACATCCCATATGGTGCCACAATGAGTCTTTAGGTTCAGCACGTGTCCAAGTCCCATTGGTTTGGTTTAAAAAGCTATCTTCTCACTATTGGGTCATGGTCCGCTTGTTACTGTGTGGGATTCCGCCATTTGATTCATCCAGTTCTTTTCAAGTTCTGCTCAGACTAAGCTCCCGGATCCTGTAAAACACAGTCCTGTGTGTTAAGCTTCCCTGTAGTCTTAGGAGATATGAGAATAACAACAGCGTTTGAAGATTAGCACAACTTGATTGTAGTTTCACACATGAATTCATGACTCAAGGTGTTTGCACCTGGTTTTCTTTCAGGAGTCAAAATGTAAGCTGTTTATTTCAGGAGTAAGTATTCACTTGTTTGTTTAATTGTGCGTGTGTGTGTGTGTGCATGTGAGCAAGCATGTCTTACAATAATAATGACAGTCTGATGCAGAAACCCTCAGTAAACGTGTTACTGATCATTTTGTCATTAAAATGTACATTTATATTGTATAATTAACAGGATCTGGGCCAGATAGTAAAAGATGTTGTTTTCTTTATACAGAATGATTTGTTTGTTTTATTTTGCCTCCCCACTCCTTCTTGGTGTAACGGAATTCCTCCTCCTCTTCATCCGAAGAGGAGGAGCATGGATTGAACCAAGACGCAGCGTTGTAACTTGACATTATATTTATTTCACAAGGACGAAAACGAACACGAAAATATACTTGAACAATTTACAAAATAACAAAACGGAGTAGACAGACCTGGACGACGAACTTACATGAAACACGAAGAACGCATGAACAGGAAAAATGACTACATAAAACGAACGAACAAACAAAACCGAAAACAGTCCCGTGTGGCGTAACATACACAGACACTGACACAGGAGACAACCACCCACAACAATCAATGTGAAAACACCTACCTTAATATGGCTCTCAATCAGAGGAAATGAAAACCACCTGCCTCTAATTGAGAGCCATATCAGGTCACCCTTTAACCAACATAGAAACACATAACATAGACTACCCACCCAAACTCACGCCCTGACCGTCAAACACATACAAAATAACAGAAAACCGGTCAGGAACGTGACACTTGGGCCCTAACCTAGATTACAGCACAATGACTATTAATCATTGATGATCAGACCTTTTAATATTGCTCAAATATAATACATTTGCACCTAAATGAACACATACTGTGCAATATTTCCTTTATTTTTGTGTGGACTGGCAGCACCACCAATAATTTAATCCAAAACACACCCCAAATGTACTTTCACTCAGACTAGTATTCCCTGCAAAATCATAATGCCAATGTTTCAGTATATAAAAAGCATCATAAATAGCAAAATAAGATAAACCCATAGGCCGATTGACAGTATTAATTAACTACTGTCACTGCTTACTCTGAACAATCGACAAACCAATCACTGTACAGTATGCGTAACCCCTTATCACTGCAATTAAATACCCATATATCGTTGGCCAATATCAAAAGATATCAGCAACAGGGATTCTAAAAGGAAAAGGATGTCAAAAGGTCAATGAGGAGTCCCCCACAAAGTGAGACCCCCACTTGGACACAGCCAGGAAAATATTGAGAAGACGGGATCCAAGTCATCTGCCAAGACTGGTGATGAGGAGCCTGGTTCCAAAAGCCTACAATAACAGTCAGATTGACTGATTACATTTGTCTTAATCAGAGGTTAACATTAATTACAGGATGAGATGAGGGAGCCTTGGGCTTTAAATCCTTTGGCTGTACACACACACACACACACACACACACACACACACACACACACACACACACACACACACACACACACACACACACACACACACACACACACACACACACACAGGAGATGAAGCTTACAGAGGAAACCTACAGGGTGGTGTATGATACATGCTTATGCACAGTGCCTACTGGCTCTCCTAGGTCTCTGGGTTTCAGCACCATCTCCACCCTCTATCTCTAGGGTGCTAGATCTGCAGTTATTATAAAACGACCATCTACACCATTTTCAATTATACATGAAGCCCCCCCACTTGCTCCCTAAGTGTATGGAACCCACCATTTTTCTGGCGCATTAAAGCTACAAGACATTTTCAAGTAAATTTGCCAGGTATCATGGTTGTCAATTTGTATTATGCAAACATAACCAGAAGAAATACTTAGGCCTCCTCTGTATGCCTTGCATGCAAGATAGACGGTCTTCACCACTATCTAACCTGGCTATACCATGGTAGACCGGCATATGTAACATTTCAATCTGCTACACATCCATAGCCTCATGTATAGAACAGTGTTATGGAGTATGGGAATGCACACAGTACACAGGGGCCCCTGAGGCCCTGGGCATGACACCATCCACCTATTACACTTTTAAATTGGTCCCAGTGAAATCACTCCGCCGTGGCTGAGGCATGACCTTTGCTGGTGTCTTATGTACAGGAGAACTAGTCGCTGTCAGCACGATCAGGGCCGGGGCTAGCCTTTTGTGGGCCCTAAGTGAGATTTGGTTGGGGCCCCCCTCACCAAGCAGCTAAAAATGTAGCGGCCGCCTTGACGGTGGAGAGAAACATTTTAGTTTTAAAGTTAATTCCCTGCAATTCTACACATTTTGCCAAGGAGCTTAGAGAAAATGTTGCAGTTTTAAAGCAAGTTTTCTACAGTTCTACACATTACAGTGCATTAGGAAAGTATTCGGACCCCTTGACTTTTTCAACATTTTGTTATGGTACAGCCTGGATTAAATCGTTTTTTCCCCCTCATCAATTACTCACAATATCCCACAATAACAAAGCAAAAACAGTTTTTTATACATTTTGTCAACAAAAAATAAATAAACTGAAATATCACATTTACATAAGTATTCAGATCCTTTACTCAGTACTTTGTTGAAGCACCTTTGGCAGCGATTACAGCCTTGAGTCTTCTTGGGTAGGACGCTACAAGCTTGGCACACCTGTATTGGGGAGTTTCTCCCATTTTTCTCTGCAGATCCTCTCAAGCTCTGTCAGGTTGGATGGGGATTTTCAGGTCTCTCCAGAGATGTTCGATCGGGTTCAAATCCGGGCTCTGGCTGGGCCACTCAATGATATTCAGAGACTTGTCCTGAAGCCACTCCTGCATTGTCTTGGCTGAGTGCTTCAGGTCGTTGTCCTGTCGGAACGTGAAGCTTCGCCCCAGTATAAGGTCCTGAGTGCTCTGAAGCAGGTTTTCATCCAGGATCTCTCTGTACTTTGGTCCATTCATCTTTCCCTCGATCCTGACTAGTCTCCCAGTTCCTGCCGTTGAAAAACATCCCCACAGCATGATGCTGCCACCAGCATGCTTCACCGTAGG
Source organism: Salvelinus namaycush (assembly GCF_016432855.1). Taxonomy (NCBI): domain Eukaryota; kingdom Metazoa; phylum Chordata; class Actinopteri; order Salmoniformes; family Salmonidae; genus Salvelinus; species Salvelinus namaycush. Next base: position 10,187,815 of record NC_052340.1, on the reverse strand, counting down.
AATGGTGCCAGGTGTCCTCCAGACGTGACAATTGTCATTCAGGCCAAAGAGTTCATTGTTGGTTTCATCAGACCAGAGAATCTTGTTTCTCATGGTCTGAGAGTCTTTTAGGTAACTTTTGGCAAACTCCAAGCGGGCTGTCATGTGCCTTTTACTGAGGAGTGGCTTCCGTCTGGTACTCTACCAGAAAGGCCTGATTGGTGGAGTGCTGCAGAGATGGTTGTCCTTCTGGAAGGTTCTCCCATCTCCACAGAGGAACTCTGGAGCTCTGTCAGAGTGACCATTGGTATCTTGGTCACCTCCCTGACCAAGGCCCTTCTCCCCCGATTGCTCAGTTTGGCCCGGGGCAGCCAGGTCTAGGAAGAGTCTTGGTGGTTCCAAACTTCTTCCATTTAAGAATGATGGAGGCCACTGTGTTCTTGGGGACCTTCAATGCTGCAGAAATTGTTCGCTACCCTTCCCCAGATCTACGGACAATTCCTTCGACCTCATGGCTTGGTTTTTGCTCTGACATGCACGGTCAACTGTGGGACCTTATATAGACAAGTGTGTGTCTTTCCAAATCATGTCCAATCAATTGAATTTACCAAAGGTGGACTCTAATCAAGATGTAGAAACATCTCAAGGATGATCAATGGAAACAGGATGTACCTAATTTCGAGTCTGATAGCAAAGGGTCTGAATATTTATGTAAATAACGTTTTTATATATATATAACATGACTTATGCCATGTTAATGATATCTGACTGAGAGTGACTAACAAAATCAATGGGGGCCCTGGAGGTTGGTATTTGGCCATGATTACTACAAGTTTAGATAACCGGCTAGACTAACTTAACAACCTAAAAATTGTTAGCTGACATGACTGATTGAGTGACTGTCAGTGACTGACACAAGAGAAAAACTGCTAATGCACAACCACATTTCTAACTTACATTCTGTGTATTCTACTATTCTAACTCTCAACAGTAAGTTGAAACCCCGACTGAGTTCCTTAAAAAAAGAAAGTGGTCGCTTTGGGCCGGGGGCTCTTAGTCCTGGAGCCGGCCCTGGGCACGATCAGTTAATAAGGCTTAAGTTAAGGTTGTGAAGTGTTTTAGCACTTACACCATCACTTTGGCAGAGAAACACCACCGAGCCAGGTTAAATGGATAGTTCACTTTAGGAAAGTCGAAAAAGCTCAATCTTCAAAACAGCAAACTATCCCTTTAATATTGTGCCCCAGATCTACAGGTCGGAATATGGAGGAGATGTGATGCAACAGCAGCTCACAAACGTCTGGTAAGAAGTGCCAGTGAAAAGTCAAGAAACCACCCAACTAACCACACTGGGCCCAGGCTTCACCCAGGCTCTGGCCAGTGGAACAGGGGGCCTCTTGTTCCCGTGACATGGTGGCAGGAAACATGATGTATTCCGATGATAATGAGCCATGCAGCAGGACAATCAAAACCCCCAGTGTCCTGGCACCAGCTAGCCCTCTCTCAAAGACCCATCGCCAAGGAAACCAGTTGGAAACGGCACCCTGACAGTGCCTAGGGACAGTGAGGGCATTAAGGATTCCACAAAGCTCTGAACGAACTGAGGCTTTCCAGAGGACTGTCTTTCAGCAAAGAAAAACACACAGTTACCCTTGGTATATTTTCTACTGTAAAAGGCTGTATTGGAATGCTGTTTTGAAAATCATCTGTGGCATATGTGATTTTCTCCAAAATACGTCATCACTGTTAGTTTCTATTTTATACACACAGTCCACCTGAGTCCTCGGTACTGTAGGCAGGATGTAAGACAACCAAATAAAATGTAAAATAAAGTATTTTACTGCTTCCTAGGCAATTGTAATGAATATTCAGGGAGAAAAAGGTGTAAATTCACACGCAGAGCATGGCAGGTGTTTAATTCGCCTTTGCAGAAGGCAGGAAACAGGTAGGCAAACAGGCAGGTGAATCAAAACTAGGACTGAAGGCTATAACTGGTTCTCACAAACGAGCTAGGAAAAGGCTTAGTAGAGTCAAAACGAACAATACCACACAAAGGCACAAACAGAATGAACTGAACTAAATAAGGAGCTGATGAGACCAGGTGAGTAACTAACAGGTGAAATCAATGAACAAAAATGAAAGACGGGGCTACGTTCAAGAACACAAAGAAACAGAACACAAGGTTGACTAAGAAAATAAATACAGAACCTTACAAGCCTTTGGATTCGAACCCTCTGCCCAAAATTACAGCTGACAGCATGCAAACAAGTGGTAATGGTGGTAGATCAGGGATGTAAGACATGGTGGTATGCTCCAGATGTTAACTTAGAATTGTTTTTCAGATACCATGGCAGATCTGGGTTCAAATACTATTTGAAAAAATTCCAATATTTTTTGAGTTTGCTTCAGTCTGCCTGGAGTGCCAAATGGTTAGGGTTTGCTGTTTCAAAGCTATTCTATCGGTTCCTTTGCAACAGGCAAGCTCAATGACGCCCAGCTAAAGTATTTTAAATGATTTCAGATAGTATTTGAACCCAGGTCTTTTACCACAAAGGAGGAAAGTAGAGTGGGTAGAGGAAGCTCAAGCAAAGTGTTGTAGTTCTTTCCTTTGTAATCCTGCTGCACTGTGCCAGTACACTGACTGACTGACTCTCCTCAAGATAGAGGCAGTACAGCCCTTACCATGCTGTGCAGTCGTGTGTGAAATGTGCCTCGGTGGCTGACTCTCTCAACCATGTATGCATTTCTAAAAGATTCACGTTGACCTCTCCATCTACAGTCAACTGGTCTCTCCTGAGGTGTCTGTCAGATATCTAAAGGGAAGTATGCCGTTTATTCCTGAGCTCACACTTTAACGGCACAGCTAAAACCAACTCCCTTTAACGGTTTATTAACTATGACTACAACACAGGCTCATCTGCATACCAATGTGCAATGAATTTTTCATCCTACTGTTAAACAAGGATGAATTAAAACTGCGCTCATTTTGCCATGCATAGCCATATAATCAGTTATAGCTGGGTCGAGCAGGCGTTCACCCTTTTATCTAGACACCATTTTTAACAATTGAAAATAGCATCTCTTGTGGCTGTGTGAGCAAAAGGATGGTTGGCTCAATGGGGCTCTCTGTCATTTTCAACCACCCTCAATTTTCTATTGTGTTCCCTCTAATAGCGAAGCCATCGCTTGCTGCACCCACCACCATATTACAGTCCCTCTTACACTCTCCTAAAGCTTTAGTCACAGCTAAAAGTCAATAGGCAATTTCAATAAGACAGCTGAAGCATACCTCCAATGTATTGAAACCCCTGTTCAAAACAACCTCAGACCCAACAATGCCGCTCATTTCTGTTTCTTTCTTTCTTTCTGGAGAGTGTCATGAAATACCTGTGCTAATTTTAAAGTGAAAATGTCAGCCTTGTCCACACATGGGAGGTTGGCTGATCCCTTGTTATTCACTCACTGATTATGATCCATGAATATGAACAGGCCTTCCTCTCTAGGTCCTAAATGAGGATGTTGGTTGCGTTTCAATAATCTTTCCTTTCTTGTACGCTTAAAGGGAAATTTCAAAAATGTTTAGCTTCATATTCATCATCTACACCACCCCAACATCCAACATATATGAAAATGGTGTGTTTCTATGTTTTGTAGTAAAGAAGATAAGTGTTTCCAATGACATCCTCAACCAATTGCTAGGCAATGCCTGCTCATAATTGGTTAAAATCACACGATGCACACCGATGATGTCATTGGAAACACTTATCTTCCTCTATCTTTTTTACTACAAAACATAAACATTTTCACATATGTTAATGTTGGGGTGGTGCTGGAGATGATGAGTATGAAATGGATTATTTTTTTATTCCCTTTGTAGATTTGAAAGGAAATGACAGGTACACTATATATACAAAAGTATTTGGACACCCCTTCAAATTAGTGGATATGGCAATTTCAGCCACACTCGTTGCTGACAAGGGTATAAAATCGAGCACACAGCCATGCAATCTCTATAGACAAACATTGGCAGTAGAATGGCCCGTACTGAAGAGCTCAGTGACTTTCAACGTGGCAGTCATAGGATGCCATCTTTGTCAAATCAGTTTGTCAAATGTCTGCCCTGCTAAAGCTGCCCTGGGCAACTGTTAGTGCTGTTATTGTGAAGTGGAAACATCTAAGAGCAACAACGGCTCAGACTCAAAGTGGTAGGCCACTATTTGTCACATGCGCCGAATACAACAGGTGTAGACCTTAGTGTGAAATGCTTACATACGAGCCCTTAACCAACAATGCAGTTCAAGAAATAGAGTTAAGAAAATATTTACTGGCCTCCCGAGTGGCGCAGTGGTCTAAGGCACTGCATCGCAGTGCTAGCTGTGCCACTAGAGATTCTAGGTTCGAGTCCAGGCTCTGTCGCAGCTGGCCGCGACCAGGAGACCCATGGGGCGGTGCACAATTGACTCGGCGTTGTCCAGGTTAGGGGAGGGTTTGGCCGGCAGGGATGTCCTTGTCCCATCGCGCACTAGCAACTCCTGTGGCGGGCTGGGCACAGTGCACACTGACACGGTCACCAGCTGTACAGTGTTTCCTCAAACACACTGGCTTCCGGGTTAAGTGGGAATTTCGTCAAAAAGCAGTGTGTCTTGGTTGGGTTGTGTTTCGGAGGAGGCACGGCTATCGACCTTTGCCTCTCCCGAGTCTGTACGAGAGTTGCAGCGATGAGACAAGACTCTAACTACCAATTGGATACCATGAAATTTGGGAGTAAATGGGCTAAAAATAGTGATGTGAGAATGTGAGACGCAGAGTAGGTGAACAGATGATCTTCGCATGTGTTGTTCCCACCGTGAAGCATGGAGGAGGAGGTGTGATGGTGTGGTGGTGCTTTGCTGGTGACACTGTCAGTGATTTATTTAGAATTCAAGGCACGCTTAACCAACATGGCTACCATAGCATTCTGTAGTGTAGAACTTTTTGAGGATCTGGGGACCCATGCCAAATCAGTCTCCTGGGGGAGAAAAGGTGTTGTCGTGCCCTCTTCACGACCAGTGGTGTAAAGTACTTAAGTAAAAAAAAAACATTTAAAGTACTTCTTAAGTTGTTTATTGGGGTATATGTACTTCACAATTGATAATCATGAAAATTTTTACTTTTACTTCACTACATTCCCAAAGAAAATAATGTACTTTTTACTCCATACATTTTCGCTGACACCCAAAAGTACTTTTTACATTTTGCATGCTTAGCAGGGAAGGAAAATGGTCCAATTCACGCACTTATCAAGAGATCATCCCTGGTCATCCCTACTGCCTCTGACTTAACGGACTCATAGCACACATGTTAATTATGTCTGAGTGTTGGGAGTGTGCCCCTGGCCTCCCATACATTTAAAAAAACAAGAAAATGGTGCTGTCTGGTTTGCTTAATAGGACTTTTAAATGACTTTTCACTTTTGATACTTAAGTATATTTAAAATCAAATACTTTTAGACTTTTACTCAACTACAATTTTACTGGGTGACTTTCAACTTTTACTTGAGTCATTTTCTATTAAGGTATTTTTACTTTTACTCAAGTATGACGATGGGTACTTTTTCCACCACTGTTCGCGACTGTCTTGGTGTGTTTGGACCATGATAGTTTGTTGGTGATGTGGACACCAAGGAACTTAAAACTCTCGACCCGCTCCGCTACAGCCTGTCAATGTGAATGGGAGCGTGTTCAGCCCACCTTTTCCTGTAGTCCACGATCATCTCATTTGTCTTGCTCATGTTGAGGGAGAGGTTGTTGTCCTGGCACCACACTGCCAGGTCTCTGACCTCCTCCCTATAGGCTGTCTCATCGTTGTCGGTGATCAGGCCTACCACTGTTGTCGTCAGCAAATGTAATGATGGTGTTGGAGTCGTGCTTGGCCACGCAGTCGTGGGTGAACAGGGAATACAGGAGGGGACCATGCCCACACCCCTGAGGGGCCCCCGTTTTGAGGATCAGCGTAGCAGATGTGTGGTTGTCTACCCTTACCACTTGGGGTGGCCCTTCAGGAAGTCCAGGATCCAGTTGCAGAGGGAGGTGTTCAGTCCCGGGGTCCTTAGCTTAGTGATTATCTTTGTGGACACTATAGTGTTGAACACTGAGCTGTAGTCAATGAACAGCATTCTCACATAGTAGGTGTTCCTTTTGTCCAGGTGGGAAAGGGCAGTGTGGAGTGTGATTGAGATTGTATCATCTGTGGATCTGTTGGGGCGGTATGCGAATTGGAGTGGGTCTAGGGTTTCCGAGATGATGGTGTTGATGTGAGCCATGACCAGCCTTCCAAAGCACTTCATGGCTACCGACGTGGGTGCTACGGGGCGGTAGTCATTTAGGCAGGTTACCTTCGCTTTCTTGGGCACAGGGACTATGGTGGTCTGCTTGAAACATGTAGGTATTACAGACTCGGTCAGGGAGAGGTTTGAAAATGTCAGTGAAGACACTTGCCAGTTGTTCCACGCATGCTCTGAGTACACATCCTGGTATTCCATCTGGCCCAGTGGCCTTGTGAATGTTGACCTGTTTAAAGGTCTTGCTCACATCGGCTACGGAGAGCGTGATCACACAGTCGTCCGGAACAGCTAGTGCTCTCATGCATGCTTCAGTGTTGCTTGCCTCGAAGGGAACATAAAAGGCATTTCGCAGCTGGGTTTCTCTTTGTAGTCCGTAATAGTTTGCAGGATTCAAGCTTGGTCCTGTATTGACGCTTTGCCTGTGTGATGGTTCGTCTGAGGGCATAGCGGGATTTCTTATAAGCGTCCGGATTAGTGTCCCGCTCCTTGAAAGCGGCAGCTCTAGCCTTTAGCTCGGTGCAGATGTTGCCCGTAATCCATGGCTGTGGGGACGACATCATCGATGCACTTATTGATGAAGCCGGTGACTGAGGTGGTATACTCCTCAATGCCATTGGTTGAATTCCGGAACATATTCCAGTCTGTGCTAGCAAAACAGTCCTGTAGCGTAGCATCCGCATCATCTGACGTATTGATCGAGCCACTGGTACTTCCCTGCTTTAGTTTTCGCTTGTAAGCAGGAATCAGGAGGATATAATTACGGTCAGATTTGCCAAATGGAGGGTGAGGGAGAGCCTTGTGTGTGGAGTTAAGGTGGTCTATAGTTTTTTTCCCCTCTGGTTGCACATGTGACATTCTGGTAGAAATTCCCGGACACTAGGAGCGCCGCTTCTGGATGACGCATTTTCTTGTTTACTTATGGCCTTATACAGCTCTTTGAGTGCAGTCTTTGTGCCAGCATCGGTTTGTGGTGGTAAATAGAAGGCTACGAAAAATATAGATGAAAACTCTCTTGGTAGACAGTGTGGTCTACAGTTTATCATGAGGTACTCTACCTAGCCCATTCCAACACCAACCCGATGCTTTTAATTTTGTGTGAAGATGTGAATGAGTGCACACCACAGGAGGCTGCAGAGCGGAGGACAGCTCATAATAATTGCCGGAACAGAGAAAATGGAATGGCATTAAACACCTGGAAACCATGTGTTTGATGTATTTGTATTCCACTAATTTCGCTCCAGTCATTACCATGAGCCCGTTCTCCCCAATTAACGTGCCACCAACCTCCTGTGGTGCACACTTTAGGAAGGAGAGATTATTGGGACATCCCTTTTCTCTTTTAAAAAGGGGAGGGGACATCTCAGTTGTTATGCATGATCTATCAACACAGGAATTACTCTTCGTGTTGGCATTGAGAGAGGAGACAACATGGCAATTGCATGGTTATTGTTGGTTTGGGCTAATTACAGCTGTGATAACATGCAGGGATTAATTAATTAATAATTAATTGTGCATGGCTAATTACCCATATTGACTAAATTGATGTTAATTGCATATTGGACAACTGAAAAACAACCACAAGGGACCTAAACAGACGGCACGCAGGACCAGGGCTTCAAACCAAATACCTTTTCAACTCTAGTCATTAACTCATTCCCATGGCCATAACACTGTGCTGTATTTTTACTCAGGATCCACAGAAGAAGAGTGAAGTATGGCTCAGAGGGAGGAGAGGGAAGAGGAGCAGGAAGTGTGACCATACAGGGAGGAAAAAGAGAAATGATTGTGGCGGGATGAGGGCAGAGCAGACTGAGGGATGATGAGAGGCTGGAGATAAAAGAAGAGAGATGGAGGGAAAGAGGAGAACAAGTAGGGAAGTGTGGGTGGGTGTGCCCCAAGGGTCAATACTGGGGCCCCTCCTGTTCAGCCTGTACATTAATGATCTGCCTTCTGTCTGTACTGGGTCTGAAGTTCAAATGTATGCAGATGATACAGTGATATATGTGCATGCAAAGAGCAAACAACAAGCTGCACAAGAACTCACTACTGTAATGGTCCAGGTTACAAAGTGGCTCAGTGACTCGTGTTTGCATCTCAATGTGAAAAAAACTGTTTGCATGTTCTTCACAAAGAGGGCAACAGATGCTACTGAGCCAGATGTCTATGTGTCAGGGGAGAAGCTGCAGGTGGTATCTGATTTTAAGTACATTGGCATCATACTTGATTCCAACCTCTCTTTTAAAAAGCATGTGAAAAAGGTCATTCAAATAACCAAATTCAACCTAGCTAATTTCCGATTTATACGAAATTGTTTGACTACAGAGGTAGCAAAACTGTACTTCAAATCTATGATACTCCCCCACTTAACATACTTGTTGACTAGTTGGGCCCAAGCTTGCTGTACAACAGTAAGACCTATTCAGTCTGTCTACAAACAGGCTCTCAAAGTGCTTGATAGGAAGCCCAATAGCCATCATCACTGTCACATCCTCAGAAAGCATGAGCTCCTGAGTTGGGAAAATCTTGTGCAATACACCGATGCATGTCTTGTATTCAAGATCCTAAATGGCTTGGCTCCCCCTCCACTCAGTATTTTTGTTAAACAGAAAACCCAAACATATGGCAGCAGATCCACAAGGTCTGCCATGAGAGGTGACTGTGTAGTTCCCCCTAAGGAAAAGCATCTTTAGTAAATCCGCTTTTTCTGTGAGAGCTTCCCATGTCTGGAATACACTGCCATCAGACACACATAACTGCACCACATATCACACTTTCACAAAATGCTTGAAGACATGGCTAAAGGTCAATCAGATTTGTGAACATGGTTCCTAGCTGTGTGTTGCCGCTTTCCATGTCTGTTGTCTGTAACTTGTGAGGTGTGGAAACACTTTGTTGCTTTTATGAATTTTGTCTTGCTGCTTTTTGTTCTATGTTGCTCTGTCTGTATGCTACGTCTTGCTTGTCCTATGTTGCTATGTCTGTATGCTATGTCTTGTTCTATGTTGCTATTGTCTATATTGTAATTGTTTTTAATAACCTGCCCGGGGACTGCGGTTGAAAATTAGCCGGCTGGCTAAAACCGGCACTTTTACTGAAACGTTGATTAATGTGCACTGTCCCTGTAAAAATAAACTCAAACTCAAACTCAAGTAGAGGGAGGAGAGAATTTGTTCATGTGAGGTAGGGCCAAAGAGGCTTGCTGTCCACTGAGTCTCGTGAATACATAAACCCAAAGCTATCTATAATCTATAAATCACTGCATAGGGACCTGAGGGTTGTAATCTGCCGAAAAGCCTGTCTTAGCGAACGATTTGGGGCAAATAAACAGAGGAGCACTTTAATATTTTACACATTGTCTCGCGTCCATGTGGTACTTGCGAACCGCGGCTGTTAAATTACGCCCCACGCTAGCTTAAAGCCCCTCAATAGCCTGAATCTACTTAAAATCCTTTCTGCTGTGGGATAACACACACTAATAGGTAACACACCGCTGGACCAGGGATCTGGGACACAACTAATATCAGGGCTGATAGATACACTACATGGACAAAAGTATGTGGACACCTGCTCGTTGAATATCTCATTCCAAAATCATGGCCGTTTATATGGAGTTGGTCCCCCCTTTGCTGCTATAACAGCCTCCACTCTTCTGGGAAGGCTTTCCACTAGATGTTGGAACATTGCTGCGGGGACCCACTTACATTCAGCCACAAGAGCATTAGTGAGGTAGGGCACTGATGTTGGGCGATTAGGCCTGGCTCACAGTCGGCGTTCCAATTCATCCCAAAGGTGTTCGATGGTTTTGAGGTCAGGGCTCTGTACAGTTGGCACTATGCATTGGGGCAAGTAGCGTTCTCCTGACATCTGCCAAACCCAGATTTGTCGGTCAGACTGCCAGATGAGGAAATGTGACTCATCACTCCAGAGAACGCGTTTCCACTGCTCCAGAGTCCAATGGTGGAGAGCTTTACACCACTCCAGCCGACTCTTGGCATTGCATCTTAGGTTTGTGTGTGGCTGCTCTGCCATGGAAACCCATTTCATGTAGCTCCCAACGAACAGTTCTTGTGCTGACGTAGCTTCCAGAGGCAGTTTGGAACTCAGTAGTGAGTGTTGCAACAGAGGACAGACAATGTTTGCGCAATTCAGCACTCGCCGGTCCGGTTCTGTGACTTACGGCCGAGCCGTTGTTGCTCCTAGACGTTTCCACTTCACAATAACAGCACTTACAGTTGACCGGGGCAGCTCTAGCAGGGCAGAAATTTGACAAACTGACTTTTTGCAAAGGTGGCATCCTATGACGGTGCCACTTTGAAGGTCACTGAGCTCTTCAGTACGGGCCATTCTACTGCCCATGTTTGTCTGTGGTGATTGCATTGCTATGTGCCCGATTTTATACACGTGTACTTTTGTATATATAGTGTAAGTCTGTACATTGTAGCATTGTTTATTATGTGCATCATATTAATTCTGCTGTTGGTTGGTGTTGCATGACCATGTCTGCATTGGAACAGAGAGGGAAAACTGTGCTGAGACCAAACGAAGCTTGTGTCTTGTGATTGGTCTGTTTGCGCATCATTTGCAAAGATGTGATCATGATGTCGTAAAACAGTGACGTGAAGGTAGAGGTTATCACATTTTTCTCTGAGAGAGTGGTTTCGAAGTGTGGTCAGTGACTGAGGACAGTTTAGTGGATTATGGGGACGTATGACCAATTAAATCTAGTAGGCAATACCCCCCCCTCCATAATACGCACATTGCAGTGGCCCTTCTCCCTTCTATGACAGGGGCCCCGGCTCTGAGGCCAGTGAAATCTGCTGTAACCATGTACAGATGGGATCTCCTGCATGCTCACAGTTCATGCTTACAAGCATCACTCTGCAGTTCTTACACACATCAGACCTGACGTGCTCGTTCATACTCAAGTAATGTTGCACGGCCTTGGAAAGCCATTTGGCTCTTGTTTAAGTTGGTGAGGAAAGGGAACTGGTGAAAACTTTGTGTAGACAACACACCATTAAGGATCAATTCAGACACTCAGCACACATTAACCTGGATGTCCTCTGGTGGAGAAGTAAAATATCATGTAGTAAACTTCTACAGTGTGTTAAATATACCGTTGCTAGTCGCTGTCCATCACTTAGCTACAACCTTATTCATGTTTAGTTTAAACACATTTTTGCCAGACTGAACCTGTGCTGCATACATATTCTGAGATCTTTTGACGATGTACAGTATATTCATCAGTTCTGTTTAGAAACATACATCTTAGGTGGAAGCGAATCGATGGCTTTATGAAGCACGTCATCAAAAGATACATCATTTGTGTGTGTGTTTGTGAGTAAGAGTGAGAGTGAGAGTGAGAGAGCACCCTGTCATGTTATGAATTACCTATGGCTGTAAAAAACTTGTGGCATGTTTAATGCAGTAGTGTCTCTATATTCCGCTGCTTCTCTGAAGATCTCTCTGGATGATTCCTTTACAGATTTCATTCAAACTAAGCATCAGAAAATCACAGCAAAAAAAAACAAAAAAACACCAGTATCAACTCAAGGCCAGCATCCCCGTGTCACCTCTTCACTGTTGACGTTGAGACTGGTGTTTTGCGGGTACTATTTAATGAAGCTGCCAGCTGAGGACTTGTGAGGCTTCTGTTTCTCAAACTAGACACTCTAATGTACTTCTCCTCTTGCTCAGGTGTGCACCGGGGCCTCCCACTCCTCTTTCTATTCTTGTTAGAACCAGTTTGCGCTGTTCTGTGAAGGGAGCAGTACACAGCGTTGTACGAGATCTCCAGTTTCTTGGCAATTTCTGGCATGGAACAGCCTTCATCTCTCAGAACAAGAATAGACTGACGAATTTCAGAAGAAAGTTATTTGTTTCTGGCCATTTTGAGCCTTAATCAAACCTACAAATGCTGATGCTCCAGATACTTAACTAGTCTAAAGAAGGCCCGTTTTATTGCTTCTTTAAATCAGGACAACAGTTTTCAGCTGTGCTAACATAATTGCAAAAGGGTTTTCTAATGATCAATTTACCTTTTAAAATTATAAACTTGGATTAGCAAACACAACGTGCCAATGGAACACAGGAGTGATGGTTGCTGATAATGGACCTCTGTACGCCTATGTAGATATTCTATAAAAAATGTCAGTTTCCAGCTACAATAGTCATTAACAACATTAACAATGTCTACACTGTATTTCTGATCAATTTGATGTTATTTTAATGGGCAAAAAATGCTTTTCTTTCAAAAACAAGAACATTTCTAAGTGACCCCAAACTCTTGAACGGTGGTTTAAATATCTATTAATTGTGCTTAATGTCAGAGGAACAGCATGAAATTGCAATAGAACGACCGGTTCCAGAGGAAGAGAATCTAGACAAACAAGGCATTTTGTAGTACAGTGGCGCTTGATTGAGGTTGTACTGCAGTGTCCCCTGAGTTGGGTTTTCTGGGTTAAAAAGAAAACATACACTAATCACTGGCTGCGTCACATACAGCCAAACAGCCATGAGTGAGAGCACACCACCTCCCTTAACATTTAAAAGCTTCTAACATTGAAATGCCAATAAACAGAAAACCCTTTTCAAAGCATTTCAATTTTGCACACCTCACGCTGGCACACTAAATATATCAAAGTGAAAGTATAATTCCCAGGCACATGAAAGCTATCGACGGAGGTCAGTAACCGTACCTCGAGGGATGAAACGTGGAAGTCACCATTACAGAGCGCCAGACGACACGCTGGGTGCAACTATGTGCAATTTTTCTAAATTACATAGAGAAGAATATCCTCCATGTATATTTAGAGAATGGTAATTATCTGGTCAAGACACTTTCCTGGTCTACCTGTTTTCACTAGAGCAGTGTAATATTCAGTGATTTTATCACAAACATCAGACATACTAGTCTTCAACCACATAAGATCCCTCTCCGAATTGGAAGCCATTACTATGGCCAGGGGCATAACCTCCAATCGTCAGCTCTACCAGCTCTACCAGGTTCAAGAGGTTACGTCTCTATTCCTTCTAGTCTATAGGGGAATTTATGGTAACAAGAACAGACTCACATGCTTATGTTGGAATATCCTCTGCCTACAGTATACAAAAGCAACATGGTCCCATTTGAATATGTCCAAATAGTGACATTTAACCAAAGTACAGGCAACTGTCAAAACAAAGGAAACACCAACATAGTGTTTTAATAGGGCTTTGGGCCACCACGATGCACCTTGGCATGGATTCTACAAGTGTCGAATCAAATCAAATTGTATTTGTCACATGCACCGAATACAACAGTGAAATGCTTACTTACAAGCCCTTAACCAACAATGCAGTTTTCAGAAAAATAAGTGTTAAGTAAAAAAAATAGATAAGTAAAAAAAAAATATATATATATATTTTTTTTTACAAATAATTATAGAGCAGCAGTAAAATAACAGTAGCGAGGCTATAAATAGGGGGTACCGGTACAAAGTCAATGTGCGGGGGCACAGGTTAGTTGAGGTAATTGAGGTAATATGTACATGTAGGTAGAGGTAAAGTGACTATGCATAGATAATAAACAGAGAGTAGCAGCAGCGTAAAAGAGGGGGTGGGGGTGGGACAATGTAAATATTCCGAGTAGCCATTCAATTAGCTGTTCAGGAGTCTTATGGCTTAGGGGTAGAAGCTGTTAAGAAGCCTTTTGGGCCTAGACTTGGCTCTCTGGTACCGCTTGCTGTGCAGTAGCAGAGAGAACAGTCTGACTAGGGTTTTTAGAGCCTTCCTCTGACACTGCCTGGTATAGAGGTCCTGGATGGCAGGAAGCTTGGCCCCAGTGATGTACTGGGCCACACGCACTCTGTAGTGCCTTGCGGTCAGAGGCCGAGCAGTTGCCATACCAGGCAGTGATGCAACCAGTCAGGATGCTCTCGATGGTGCAGCTGTAGAACTTTTTGAGGATCTGAGGACCCATGCCAAATCTTTTCAGTCTTCTGAGGGGGGATAGGCTTTGTCGTGCCCTCTTCACGACTGTCTTAGTGTGTTTGGACCATGATAGTTTGTTGGTGATGTGGACACCAAGGAACTTGAAGCTCTCAACCTGCTGCATAAAACCCCCTTCGATGCGAATGGGGGCGTTCTCGGTCCTCCTTTTCCTGTAGTCCACAATCATCTCCTTTGTCTTGATCACGTTGAGGGAGAGGTTGTTATCCTGGCACCACACAGACCTCCTTCCTATACTGTAGTCTCATCATTGTCGGTGATCAGGCCTACCACTGTTGCGTCGTCAGCAAACTTAATGATGGTGTTGGAGTTGTGTTTGGCAAAGCAGTTGTGGGTGAACAGGAAGTACAGGAGGGGACTAAGTACACACCCCTGAGGGGCCCCAGGTTTGAGGATCAGCATGGCAGATGTGTTGTTGCCTACCCTTACCACCTGGGGGGTGGCCCGTCAGGAAGTTCAGGATCCAGTTGCAGAGGGAGGTGTTTAGTCCCAGGATCCTTAGCTAAGTGATTAGCTTTGTGGGTACTATGGTGTTGAACGCTGAGCTGTAGTCAATGAATAGCATTCTCACGTAGGTGTTCCTTTTGTCCAGGTGGGAAAGGGCCGTGTGGAGTGCAATAGAGATTGCATCATCTGTGGATCTGTTGGGGCGGAATGCAAATTGGAGTGGGTCTAGGGTTTCTGGGGAAATGGTTTTGATGTGAGCCATGACCAGCCTTTCAAAGGACTTCATGGCTACAGACGTGAGTGCTACGGGTCGGTAGTCATTTAGGCAGGTTACCTTAGTGTTCTTAGCCACAGGGGCTACGGTGGTCTGCTTGAAACAAGTTGGTATTACAGACTCAGTCAGGGACAGGTTGAAAATGTCAGTGAAGACACTTGCCAGTTGGTCACGCATGCTCGGAGTCTGGAACTCTATTGGAGGGATTCAACACCATTCTTCCACAAGAAATTCCATAATTTTTTGTTTTGTGGATGGTGGTGGAAAACACTGTCTCATGCGCCGCTCCAGAATCTCCCATAAGTGTTCAAATGGGTTGAGATCTGGTGACCGAGACGGCCATGGCATATGGTTTACATCGTTTTCATGCTCTTAAAACCATTCAGTGACCACTCGTGCCCTGTGGATGGGGGCATTGTCATGCTATGGGAGCATAGCCATGGTAGCCAAAATAATGGCCTGTCCAGCATATTTATACATGACCCTAAGCATGATGGGATGTTAATTACCTAACTCAGGAAGCACACCTGTGTGAAAGCGCCTGCTTTCAATATACTTTGTATGCCTCATTTATTCAAGTGTTACTATTATTTTGGCAGTTACCTGTATGTCACTTATGCTGACATATTAATTACATGTCACTTGAGGTGACATATTACTTTTTTGGCACAATGGTGATATATTACTTATATGTCACTATACAACAAAAGCTGAGTTTGAATAAATCCTTGTACCTGAGAAAAAGCTCACATGCATACACTATACAAACATAAAGTGATGCTGGTTGGTGGCCAGTGTGTGAGGTGGATTACAGCAGCTATGTGATCATACCAGGGCAGGAGAGCATTAAACCTCTGGGATGCTCACTCACTGCCATGCCAAGGGAATTAGAGCACACTACTCTACCTTCTGACCCATTGATTCCCCTGACCCCTCGGTTTATAAACAAACAATCCTTGCTAATGCCCTGATACATAATAATCCTCTATCAGACACTGTTGGAGGATTATGATAGGCTAACGCACAAGGAGGCAAGGTGTCTTATGGGTGTTGTAGGTTTAAATTATATATAATGTGGCTTACGAATAATAACTGCACCTGGGAAGTTTAATGATAGCTTTAAAATGATTGCCATGCAAGCTTTACATTTTACGTTGGTGTTAAAATGGAGAACCAAGGTACAGCACTAAATTAGCCATCTTTATAAAGCACGATACAAGACTGTTTCTGTATTACAAATAGATAGACAAGTAACATTTCTAAACCCTCCCCTGCAATGCCATCAAATTTCAAGCCACTGAAGCTGAAAATCAAAACTGCAAGTTGAGGCCATTCTCAGGATGCTACTACAGCAGGACAACATCCGCCTAAAAGATGTATAAGCCCTGGGAGCAACGCACAGGGACAGGAAATCCACATTAAAGACAGGTTAGTGTGTGAACCACAGATGTGTCCCTCTCCTCACTCACAACAGTGTCACAACAGAAAGTTACTCCCAACAGTTTCACAACAGGAAGTTGTGGCCGTACGATCATACCCAGGGTTGGGTAGGCTACTTTCTAAATGTAATCCGTTACAGTTACAAGTTGCATGTCCAAAATTGTAATCAGTAATGTAACTTTTGAATTACCCAAACTCAGTAACGTAATCTGATTACATTAAGTTACTTTTAGATTACTTTCCCCTTAAGAGGCATTAGAAGAAGACAAAAATGTATTTTAGCAATTGAACGACATCTATTGCAGGATAAATCAATGTTAAAGTTTACATAGCTGGCCATATGTTACATTTTACTTTATGGGTTTGTTATGTAGGCATCTTCTAACCCATCGCTTTCTACTACATATAATAATACGATTAATAATACAAAATCAAATCTTTACATTAAAACCCAGTCTATCAGAATTCCAGCCATTCCAATAAATGTTATACCCCTTGATCTTCAAGAATAGGAAACATGGAAGTATTGATTAGCCAAATTGTTTTACCTGAGCATAACCCCAAAACTAAGGACTTATTAGCAAGCCCTACTCTGTTGTTGGGCTCATTGATTCGAGTTGAAAAATAAATGCGGCGCTCATGGAATAGCATGCTTTAAGCACTACTGAAAAGTGCCATTTACATGTGAAAAATGAATGCCATATGCTGCATTTGCTATAGGCCTATTGTTTACCTTTTTGTTGGCGACACTTTCTTATCTTGGTAATATGAGGCTGTTTAAAGGGCTATTCCACAGATGAAACAATAACAAAACAGTTGCCCCGCCTCTGTTTTGGTAAAAAGCTGAGGGATGGGCCTGGTGAAATGTAACCACTCTCAGATTAATAGACAGAGCTATGGATGCAAGGACTGACCATCCATGATATCAAAAGTATTGTTTGAACCATGTTATGAGGCTATACAGTGTTTGTTTACATTTACAATGTTTACAAACATAGGAGAAAAACAAACTCATATTTTGGGTTCTCATGGAGTGTGACAGTTGAACTAAGCTCATGAGGCATTTATAAGTTACATTCTTCAAGAATCAATATATACAGTTGAAGTCGGAAGTTTACATACACTTAGTTTGGAGTCATTAAAACTTGATTTTCAACCACTCCACAAATTTCTTGTTAACAAACTATAGTTTTGACATGTCGGTTAGGACATCTACTTTGTGCATGACACAAGTATTATTTATTTTATTTCACTTATAATTCACTGTATCACAATTCCAGTGGGTCAAAACTTTACATACACTAAGTTGACTGTGCCTTTAAACAGCTTGGAAAATTCCAGAAAATGATGTCATGGCTTTAGACGCTTCTGATAGGCTAATTGACATCATTTGAGTCAATTGGAGGTGTACCTATGGATGTATTTCAAGGCCTGCCTTCAAACGCAGTGCTTCTTTGCTTGACATCATTTGACATCAACACGTTTGACCCAAGTTAAACAATTTAAAGGCAATGCTACCAAATACTAATTGAGTGTATGTAAACTTCTGACCCACTGGGAATGTGATGAAATAAATAAAAGCTGAAATAAATAATTCTCTCTACTATTATTCTGACATTTCACATTATTAAAGTAAAGTGGTGATCCTAACTTACCTAAAACAGGGAATTTATACTAGGATTAAAAGTCAGGAATTGTGAAAAACTGAGATTAAATGTATTTGGCTAAAGTCTATGTAAACTTCTGACTTCAACTGTGTGTGTATATACACTGCTCAAAAAAATAAAGGGAACACTTAAACAACACAATGTAACTCCAAGTCAATCACACTTCTGTGAAATCAAACTGTCCACTTAGGAAGCAACACTGATTGACAATAAATTTCACATGCTGTTGTGCAAATGGAATAGACAAAAGGTGGAAATTATAGGCAATTAGCAAGACACCCCCAAAAAAGGAGTGATTCTGCAGGTGGTGACCACAGACCACTTCTCAGTTCCTATGCTTCCTGGCTGATGTTTTGGTCACTTTTGAATGCTGGCGGTGCTCTCACTCTAGTGGTAGCATGAGACGGAGTCTACAACCCACACAAGTGGCTCAGGTAGTGCAGTTCATCCAGGATGGCACATCAATGCGAGCTGTGGCAAAAAGGTTTGCTGTGTCTGTCAGCGTAGTGTCCAGAGCATGGAGGCGCTACCAGGAGACAGGCCAGTACATCAGGAGACGTGGAGGAGGCCGTAGGAGGGCAACAACCCAGCAGCAGGACCGCTACCTCCGCCTTTGTGCAAGGAGGTGCACTGCCAGAGCCCTGCAAAATGACCTCCAGCAGGCCACAAATGTCTGCTCAAACGGTCAGAAACAGACTCCATGAGGGTGGTATGAGGGCCCGACGTCCACAGGTGGGGGTTGTGCTTACAGCCCAGCACCGTGCAGGACGTTTGGCATTTGCCAGAGAACACCAAGATTGGCAAATTCGCCACTGGCGCCCTGTGCTCTTCACAGATGAAAGCAGGTTCACACTGAGCACATGAGCACATGTGACAGACGTGACAGAGTCTGGAGACGCCGTGGAGAACGTTCTGCTGCCTGCAACATCCTCCAGCATGACCGGTTTGGCGATGGGTCAGTCATGGTGTGGGGTGGCATTTCTTTGTGGGGCCGCACAGCCCTCCATGTGCTCGCCAGAGGTAGCCTGACTGCCATTAGGTACCGAGATGAGATCCTCAGACCCCTTGTGAGACCATATGCTGACACATGCACATTTGTGGCCTGCTGGAGGTCATTTTGCAGGGCGCTGGCAGTGCTCCGCGCTATGTAGATATCAATAATAAGTGATATCCATATCACCGTAGACTACACCCCTGCTGTCATCCTTACCTCCAAGCGTATTTTCAAATTGGATCATCTTTAGATGCTGACAGCAGTCGCACCATTGGAAGACATAGCTTGGACTGTAGCCTACAAAAGCCTATTCCTGCTCTTTCCCACAATCCATCAAACACATTTGGTGTCTCATCGTAGTGGTCTCTGACTTGTGGTCAGACTCGCTCAGGTGGAACAAACTTAAACGTGCGCCTTTTTTCAATGCTGATTTGAATGTCATTGAGAAAACAGAGAAATGGCAAAGATTTTTTAGCAAAATTCCTTTCTGAATTTAAAAGTAATCCTTGAAGTAATCATCTAGTTTTTCAAAAGTATCTGTAATCTGATTACAATATTTTTGCTGGTAACGGTTTACAGTTATTTTTTTTTGTAATCCCTTACATGTTACGGATTACGTTACTCCCCAACCCTGCTCATACCGTATGCGTGCAGTCTAGTGGTTAGAGCCACAACCTTCAGAACACATATACCGTCTCAGCAGGGGTTCGAATCCACTGCCCTTCTGACACAAACTCTCTCCTATCTCTATTCAATTAAAATGTGTGTATTCTCACAGCTCAGTTTGATGACACTAATGAGATTGACATTTTAGTCATTTAGCAGACACTCTTATCCAGAGCGACTTACAGGAGCAATTACGGTTAAGTTCCTTGCTCAAGGCCACATTGACAGATTTTTCAAATTGTCAGTTTGGGGATTCGAATCAGCGATCTTTCAGGTGGTGGCCCGACGCCCTTAACAGCTAGGCTACCAAACCGCTGAATCCAAATAGCCATAACCAAACATTGCACTGAGGTGTTTTGGCATGACCTCGGCTCAATCGCCTCAAGCTTCTCTTTTGGGTACTGTTAGTGTGTCCTGAGCAGGCAACTGCCAGTGGTATCTCTCTCTCTCTCTCAAATATCTCCATCATTAATTTATACATTTCCCCAGAACCAGCTTTCACAGTCGTCTTTTGAAGGCTTGTCCTCCTAGCTCGTCTCTGTCGCTCATGCACTTTGCAAGTAGTCCCAAAGGTCTTTTAATTTTTGAGAAGATATTTTTAGCTTTAAAATAATCGAGGTGGAAACTTCCATCTGTCCTACTCACATTCCAGCTGCTCCTTTTTAGTGGTGAACATTTTTATTTTGACATACATTTTCCAGAGAAAACGAACACAAATGATTTGAGCACGTATTTAATGTATAAATCGTACTCGAATGTGTTTTTAAAGAATAATTGATTATTGAAATCATATATTGAATATCATTTAGAAGGGAGACTCATCATGAAGGACCACAGATGATTACAGAGACCGTGTGTTTTGTATTGAGCACTACTTTCCCAGCTCTCTCACCCGAGTGCTTCTCTTTTCAGAGATTCCTCTGCCGTGTCAATCGTATTTATCTGTTCAATTCCGTTCTATTCGTTTACCTTGATTTTGGCAGGCAAATTGATTGAACTTATTCTAAATTACCAGTGTAGCGGAAACTGGCCATGGCATTATGAGGGGCCAGGATAGGAAATTCAGCCAAGACACCCGGTTAACACCCCTACTTTTTGCCCGGGTTATGGTATTTCAGAAAGCCTGTTGATGTCTGGAGGGTTATAGCTTAGAGTCCCTGCATAGAAACTCTTATTGCCAAGAAATCGGTGTTAAATTGATGCAGATAAAGTACCTTACTGCTATTATGAGTTTTTCCATTGCTGCTTTTTTATTTTTTATGTTTCGCCTAGGCCGACCCTTCATCTTCCCAACACAGCATTTAACTCATGGGGTGCGGAGAACTTCAAACGAGATGCCACTACATCGGGGCACTGGTGGAACCAGGCAATTTAAAATGCATTATATTCAACAACAACTAGTTGAAAAGTTCAGGGACACCACTTCAGATGAATTTAATTTGCAGAATTGATCAGCATTTCGGATTGGTTCTCCAGCCCTCCAGCTATCTAGTGAAATCTTTAGAGCCGGCCACGGAGAGACACACTCTGGGTATGGCCCTGGGCATCATTTCACAAGCAGAACCAATCCGCCATTTATTCTGTTCTTTTAAAAGTCCCTTGAACCAGCTCTGGAAAAAAAAATTAACATAAAACTTTTTCTGCATCACTTTGTGCTCTGCATGTATCTGAATGTCCGTACTCTGTCTGCCTGGCCTTAGCTAATTGACAGGAATGCAACATTTATGTTGGAAGGCTTGAGGACAGGCTACATCTCCAACTAAGGCTGACAGTTTGAAGGGGACTATGTCCGGCGTCACTTGTGTGGAGAGTTCCCTTGTGACACGGTTTCTCCCAGACACAGGGGAGTTCTAGCGGAAAGTAACGGCCACATTCAGCTAAAGAGAGACCGCAGCACAGCACGGGGAGACAACCCACAGGGCACAGACATCAATTCAATGTCTATTCCACATTGGTTCAACATAATTTCATTGAAATGACATGGAAACAACGTTGATGCAACCAGTTTGTGCCCAGTGGGAATTGACGCTTAAGTAACACGGGCCAATAGAGTGCACTGTATCTCTCCTCTTCACCCCAACACTTTACCCCAACAAACCAGTAGTACCATATCAACAGACCTAGCTTCACCACACTAGAGACGTAACTCTGGGAGTTGATAATGAGTTGATCAGATCAATTCATATAACTGAGTGATGATGCCTGAGATGCACATTGCACCCAAGGGAGGTCAATATCAATTTACAGCAGAAACAAGAAGAAATCTATTGCCAGTTCACTGTATTTATAGACAAACGCCTAGATAGAAAGAGGACATATTTGAAAAGTAAATCAACAACTTGTGTTTAGTTATGTGTCTTCTTTGGATACATTGCACAGTATGAACCACTCACGGTCATCTCTTTGGAGTACAAGGGAGAACTGCTGCACCTCACCCTTTGAACTCTTGCATTTTCCACTTTTCCACTGGATCACTTTAAGTACAGAGCAGATAAAGTGAGACCCTGATTGCAGGAGTAGACTTGGACAGGATGGGGAGAAGGATGCTCTGTCTCTGTCCACTATTGAATAAGGATGACATCAGACATCACACACAACATATAGCAAAGTATAGTGTTTTGTTAAATAACTAGCACTCAATTGGATCAAACCAGAATTCAAAGTGACACTTCTCTGTGATACATAACCATGTGAGGGAGAATTCAGAGGGTGCGGGTTCATGTTGGGAATATATTACACACGCATTGGCCATTTCAACTTGTTCTGCACATACTTTGTTGTAATATAAAGATGACTTTGTATATTATTGTCGTCTACCCCCCACCTAGTTCCCATCTATATATTCTGAAAACTTCTTATGAGGTTGTACAGCTACAACGACAAGGCGGCCAGAGGGCGTCGTCACAGGGAATCGAGTGCTCTTCTTAATCGCGCGGATTATCGGATGTAACCTTTTGTCTTCGTTTCTATCTCAGACAAACACTGAATGTTCCACTACATGTTTCACTCCGTATCCATGGCATTGGCAATAACAGAGAATAAAGATTTAGGCTCCCTGTCTGATGTTCCAAAAAAACGCACATCGTGTGCATATGAAAGCAATCAAAAGTGATTTTCATGCGATATGGGAAAACCTATTTAAGCAAAGTAATTCTAAATCATTGCTTTAGATTGTGCTGAAATGGAGGGGATTTACAGAGAGATTCAAATATATTAAGGGAAGGATCAAACGTAAGCATGACATGCGCTCTTGGTGAGGTTGCTTCCATGGCACAATTGTAATTCCAAAATCGCCTATATTGCAATCATAGATTACATAAATGCAATATTGTATCCCAATCACTTACTTATGATCACATTGATATAATACAACATCTCATGTCAAATTTGTTCAAATGAATGTCAATAGTAAATTATTTTTTCCATCACATTTTGTCATGGTGTTAGACTGGCAGGGACAGTTTAATGTCACTCAAGTAGCTAGGCCTAAAAACTTTTTCAAGTAATAAATAAATGTCTTACCTTCCATGCAAAATAAAACCAGCCAAGCAATCCATAGGTCCGAATTATGGAATTTCATCATGGTTCGTAACTACTTGGCAAGTCGTTTTGTGTGCCTTCTTGATTAAATAAATCGTTATTTCACAGTTTATTTGATGGAAAGTAACGGTCTCTCGAAACAGCATACATGAATACAGTCCCAATGGTTTACGCAATAATCAGATGCGTTTAATGTCGCAAAACAAAATGTTTAATTTTCTAAAAGTCGAAAGAGTAACAAAATGTTGCATCTCCTCATAGCCTTTCTTGTACAATTAGCCTACCACCACCCCAAACCTTTGCTTCTTCTTGGTCGTCCTATCTTTTCGTTGTTCACTGTTATTTGTTTGTTGTTGGTCGCACACTCTCGCACAATTTTTTCTGCTGACAGCACTTGGTATTTTACCTTTAATTAATTTACGCACGTTTTGAAAATTGCCGGCAGTCTTGTTGTTGTAGATACACATTCACAGAAGACATGAAACAGTACACTTTCTTGGAGGGTAGTTGTTTCTTCTTGTACAAGGCTGGCCCATGTTTCTCAACGGGAAACATGCACTCCTTTTCTGTACAGCATTCTATTTGGAACCTTGATCGACAACTCGCCCGGGCTGTTGCCAGGAGACCAGTGACGCCGGTCTAGACAAGAGGTAGTAATGCCCCCCTCTGGTGTAAAAAAAAAAGCAACTGTACCGCTGCCAGCTCCAAGCCTGCTCCAATGTGTACGGATGTAATGCATTATGCATACAATGCAATGCACGTGCTGAATAAAAGCTGATTTCAAGTAAATAAAGTCTATGGACTTGCCAGGATACCATTTATCTGGTTTATTGAAAGTTTTGTTTGATTGATTGCTCCAGCTTTCATGCACATCTTAATTCTGCAGAAGTGACAAGCTTTTCAGAAAGTTTAAGCCTAATTCAATTTCAAAAAGTTGTTTTCTGCATGCATGTAACAGCAAACCAACACTTTTGGTAGTTATTTTTCAAGCCCAACACAGTTGTCTTTGTCACCGCCGCCCATATTAGAGAGCCAGCAACACAGAACAACAGCTCTCAAAGGGCTCTGTACTGTCAATGTCTTCTCTTGAACAAAATGTGATCTCACCACAGCTCAACCAAAATACTTCCTGTGTCTCACTAAACACTGCATGCATACATAGAGCCTGAGCACTTCTGGTCCAAATATAGATTTATATTATTATGATATTTTTTTAATCTGTCAAGGCTTTGTAGACAAACATTTGATGAAAACTTTTTATCTTATTCAACTTTTTAGACTTGACTAATTAAAAATGTATGAGAGAAGAGGAGAAGGCGTGACAAGGGCCAGTGCTTCAACCACCTGTTCCGTACTGCCTGGGGTTGTTGGTTGCGTTTCCAAAGAATGTCTGTCACTCCTGACTTTAGGTACAATATCTACTCCTTAGGTTGCCCGAGGCCATTCAGATTGTTTTATTTCTGATATACTGTTGCCATTTTATAGAACCCTGGCATATGTTATCAGATATGATTACTGTATCTTAAAAGCACCTCTAGTAACTGCCTTATGATTTGAGAAAGTATTAATATTGTAATTATTTCACCACTATGGCCTATTTATTGCCTTACCTCCCTTATCCTACCTCATTTGCACACACTGTATATAGACTTTTTCTATTGTATTATTGACTGTATGTTTGTTTATTCCATGTGTAACTCTGTGTTGTTGTTTGTGTTGCACTGCTTTGCATTATCTTGACCAGGTCGCAGTTAATAATGAGAACTTGTTCTCAACTAGCCTACCTGGTTATATAAAGGTGAAATAAAAAATGTAATTAAATAAATAAAATATAAACTCAGCAACAAAAAAAACGTCCCTTTTTCAGGACCCTGTCTTTCAAAGATAATTTGTAAAAATCCAATAACTTCACAGATCTTCATTGTAAAGGGTTTAAACACTGTTTCCCATGCTTGTTCAATGAACCATAAACAATTAATGAACATGCACCTGTGGAACAGTCATTAAGACACTAACAGCTTACAGACGGTAGGCAATTAAGGTCACAGTTATGAAAACTTAGGACACTAAAAGGCCTTTCTACTGACTCTGAAAAACATCAAAAGAAAGGTCCCCAGGGTCCTTGCCCATCTGCGTGAGCATGCATTAGGCATGCTGCAACAAGGCATGAGGACTACAGATGTGGCCAGGGCAATAAACTGCAATGTCCGGACTGTGAGACGCCTAAGACAGCGCTGCAGGGAGACAGGATGGACAGCTGATCATCCTCGCAGTGGCAGACCACGTGTAACAACACCTGCACAGGATGAGTACATCCGAACATCACATCTGTGGGACAGGTACAGGATGGCAACAACTGCCCGAGTTACACCAGGAACGCACAATCCCTCCATCAGTGCTCAGACTGTCCGCAATAGGCTGAGAGAGGCTGGACTGGGGGATTGTAGGCCTGTTGTAAGGCAGGTCCTCACCAGACATCACCAGCAACAACGTCGCCTATGGGCACAAACCCACCGTCGCTGGACCAGACAGGACTGGCAAAAAGTGCTCTTCACTGACGAGTCACGGTTTTGTCTCACTAGGGGTGATGGTCGGATTCGCGTTTATAGTTGAAGGAATGAGCGTTACACCGAGGCCTGTACTCTGGAGTGGGATCGATTTGGAGGTGGAGGGTCCGTCATGGTCTGAGGCGGTGTGTCACAGCATCATCGGACTGAGCTTGTTGTCATTGCAGGCAATCTCAACGCTGTGCGTTACAGGGAAGACATCCTCCTCCCTCATGTGGTACCTTTCCTGCAGGCTCATCCTGACATGACCCTCCAGCATGACAATGCCACCAGCCATACTGCTTGTTCTGTGCGTGATTTCTTGCAAGGCAGGAATGTCAGTGTTCTGCCATGGCCAACGAAGAGCCGGATCTTAATCCCATTGAACACGTCTGGGACCTGTTGGATCGGAGGGTGAGGGCTAGGTCCATTCCCCCCAGAAATGTCCGGGAATTTGCAGGTGCCTTGGTGGAAGAGTGGGGTAACATCTCACAGCAAGAACGGGCAAATCTGGTGCAGTCCATGAGATGCACAGCAGTACTTAATGCAGC
Organism: Salvelinus namaycush; assembly: GCF_016432855.1. Taxonomy (NCBI): domain Eukaryota; kingdom Metazoa; phylum Chordata; class Actinopteri; order Salmoniformes; family Salmonidae; genus Salvelinus; species Salvelinus namaycush. The sequence goes on along the minus strand of NC_052340.1, from coordinate 10,161,400 downwards.
TGGTGGCCACACCAGATACTGACTGTTGATTTTGACCCCCCCTTTGTTCAGGGACACATTCCATTTCTGTTAGTCACATGTCTGTGAAACTTGTTCAGTTTATGTTTTGTTGAATCTTATGTTCATTCAAATATTTACATGTTAAGTTTGCTGAAAATAAACGCAGTTGACAGTGAGAGGACATTTCTTTTTTTGCTGAGTTTAGTAGCCAATACACCATATGAGCATACCATTTGTTTTTCATTTCATAAACCATGAAAGCATAAATTAAGTGACCATCTAGTTCTGCTGACAAGTTCACTAGATCAACTAAAGACAGGCTGTATATCTGTTAATTTCCCCTCCCATGCATCCCAACAGGGATACAGCCTAGTGTGATAGGAGTTACCATACAGCAATAGCAGCATCCACACACTATTTATTTATTGATATATTTTGCAATCGCTCCATTTTCTTTTTCCGCCCAGTATAAAAGATTAAGTATGTGAACAAATTCCGTATGTTAAATGTTTTAATTCCTCTTTCCTGACAACCCATGTTAGAGTTCAGGTCCACTTTAATATTGATGCCAGTGTTACGGAAACACTACCTGGCTTTGCTATGTCATGCATTTTGCGTACCCCAGTCTTGTGCAGCTCTGCTTTTACTAGTTAGTTTTTAATAGAACGAATTTACTCAAGGCCAGTGCACCTGCTCACTAAGTCCATTCAGGTTAGACAAGGAATGGACTGCCCTCTTAACTCTGCATAGTTGGAGTACAATACATATGTACTGAAGTAACATGCACAGTACCCATGTCCCACTCCTATCCCCTGTTGAGAAAACCTTTAGGTATATGCACCCTTATGCTTTTTATTCCAAACTAAGAACATTGAGCTTTCCCATAACTTGTGCTAAAATAAACAAAAGTGAATGCAATTCAATCTTCTGAACTGGACAATTTATCAAAAAACTTCAACAAAGCAATTGAATTCAATCTATTAAATAAACATTGAATGAAGAACACCTCCCCCTTCTGGTGGACATTAGACTTTTTACTAGGGAGGAAAGAAGTGAAAAAAGGCTGACAATCACCATACATCCTGGTTGTTGTGTTATTTAATGTCCTGTTGTAAAACCACTACTTTACAGTCTGGCACATCAACACATGATCAGGAACAAGGAAACAGTACACAGTAAATATCATGCAGGCAACATTGCAGTACAAAACATTGTAAGAGTTCACTGGCAGTAGCACTTCCTCATAGCACCAGAATCAGTGATGCTTCTTCTTGCCTTCATCCTAAAATGACAAAAGACATACATTTAATAAAAGACAACCCTAGTGATTATGTACCACATTAAAATGCCAGTATGAACCCTTACATGTACTAATAATAAACACTTGTCTTGGGTGAAATATGCAGTCAGGCCCTGATGTGACTGTAGGGCAGGTAACACCTTTTTATTGCTCTCCTATCTGATCTGTTTTCACAGACACACCTAGTAACTCAGAGCATTCTTGTCCATTTCCTCTTTTACATTAAAGTAAGGCACGACCAAGGTTACAAGTCTTACTGTCTTGCCAATATACCTAGCGACAACAGATAACCATTACAGTAAGAGGTAGCATGAATAGACTGCTAAAGAAGATATTGGTTTCTAAAATGATGTTATACTAGCTGATAGTGTATGGAACAACATGTGATAGTAGACGTTCTGAGTCTCAAGTGTTGTAAATGGCAACAACCACACCTACATAACTAGGGCGTTTAACCTGATAAAACTGCCACAACCACACCTACTTAACTAGGGCGTTTAACCTGATAAAACTGCCACAACTGGTATGACCTGCACAGCCTCTATTGACTTACCCATCTTGATAGTAAGGAACCCTTGAACTAAAGGAGTGGTTGTCAACACGACTTTTTGGACCCCATTCTATAGCAGTCATATATTAACATTCTTTGGAACAATAATCACAACAACAAAAATAACAAATCAAGGCTAATGTGCACTACCTCATCGCTGCTGGACGAGGAAGATGATGACCCATCATCTTTGTCCTTATGCTCCTTGGGCTTCTTGTCTTTCTTCTTATGACCTTTGTCCTTCTTGTCACCATGCTTCTTGTCTTTATGTTCCTTAGACTTGTCTTTGTCCTCCTTATGGTCCTTCGATTTGTCATGGTCCTTACGGTCCTTCGATTTGTCATGGTCCTTTGATTTGTCCTTGGACACACACTGAAAGTTGGTATACAGTCAGAATACTTTGTATGCGTATGATTGTCAGCATTAATTGCACACAAATTGCCATTCATGGCTGAAATACAATTGACACACTCATCAAGCAACTGGTTTAGGTAATGGTAACAGTATGTTTCTTACCTTATCCCCATCTTTGTCCTTCTTCTTCCCCCATCCAAATAGGGCATTCTGTTCCTGTCCAGATGCATCATCCTTTTTCACCTGATCATCTTTACCCACAGCTGTGGAAAATAAGAGACAGGCAATGTAGGCTTAGTTATCTTTACATGAACAATCACAGCCTAATAAACTAACCAGAACATTTTCATTAAAATTATAGGTTACCATCCTCAATAGCAATAAATAGACAGTGGCACTATGCGTTCTTCAACTGAAAGGACATAAGGCCTACTCCACCTGTCCATGTTCAATTGCTAATCATGTCATTTATATAAGTCCTTCAGAGGCACATTTGCCTTCTTCCATTAATAATGTAAACATATTGCCTCAACTAAGGCAGTCTTTGAAATAAAATTAAATGCTTAATAGGTGTGAAGTGCATTCAATCAGCTCAAATAATAGGAACATTTTAGGCTCGCATCTCAGACTAATAACCACCAAATCAATTGAGAAATGCATACAATGTCGTTTCTGTATTCAGACAATATTTTAAAGTTGAATGCAATTATGATTCAAGAAATGAAGATTTACCTGAAGCCAAATCGAAATCCATTTTGTCTTGAGAGCACACGGCAGTAAAGACAACCAGCAATAGCAATGTTGCACGTTATAAACGGAAAAACACATGCAACGCACCTACCTGTTGACCCCACCCCGCAACCACGTGACCAAAACACGTGCGTGTTGGTCAGAAGGCACAAAACGGCATAAGGAGTTTTAAATGGAGGGACTATCTGATTTTGTCCAGTAACAATGATAATGTTAATGTTTTTTAACGGTTTTGAAAGAGCCCCTGATTGTGGAATTTACCTGGTGGAGTCTTAGTCCGGTAGCATGACGATTAAAACTAAATTATTCGGCTAATGTGTCGTCTGCTACATAGGCAAATTAGTCTGAGACTGCAATCACGAAGGGGGTTCGCTTATCTGTCCCGAAGAGTTTGAACCGGGTGAAACGTGATCGCTTTGGAACGGGGCTGCCTCCGGGGTGTGAGCCAGTGCCCAGCTCTGGCCGACCGCGAACACTGGCCAAAACAAACGTGACGTAGTCACGCACGTGTAGTAATGAGTAGGATTATGTCTTTTCACATGCAAAGGTAATTGCCTTTTATAACAATGCATTATCTGCCTTCCCAATGAAAACTAGTTTTGTAAATTCAAACATTTATTTCGAAAATATATAAATATATATTTTCTTCTGGATGATGGACCATGCTGCCTTATTGACCGCATGATTTGAGCCCAATGATGTGACGTCCGTGGGCCTACATAGGGTAGCGTTCGGCCAGAGCATGCAGAAATAAAAAAAAATGCCAACCCTGAAGATGTCTATATTGGTCTGTTAAAACAGGACCAGTAAACATGTACAACCCAGCTTGTATGCGCCCGCCTGCCACAAGGAGTCACTGGAGTGCATGGGAGAAGGCCATCTGGCCGGCTGGGATGCAGTCTCCAATCAAATCACATTTTATTTGTCACATGCACCGAATACAATTGGTGTAGACTTTACCGTGAGATGCTTACTTATGACCCCTATGCCAACAATACAGAGTTAAAGTGAGAATTGTTTTAAATATTTGCTAAATAAAAAAAGGAAAATAGTAACACAGTAAAATAACAATAACGATGCTATTTACAAAGAGTAACAGTACTGAGTCAATGTGCAGGGGTACAGGTAGTTGAGGTAATTTAGGCAATGTGTACAGGTAGGGTTAAGTGTCTAGACAATCAGGATAGAAAATAAACACAGTAGCAGCAGCACGTGTGTCTATGTGTGAGTGTTGCATCAATATGCACGTGTGTGTGTGAGCGTTTGTAGTGTGTGTATGTGTGTGTTGGGAGTGTCAGCGTAGTATGTGTGAATGTGTGGGTAGAATCTAGTGAGTGTGCATAGAGCCAGTGCAAAAAAAAGAGGGTCAATGTAAATGGTCCGGTTAGCCATTTGATTAGCTGTTCAGTAGTCTTATGGCTTGGGGGTAGAAGATGTTCAGGAGCCAGACTTGGCTCTCTGGTACCGCTTGCTGTGCGGTAGCAGAGAGAACAGTCTATGACTTGGGTGGCTAAAGTCTTTGACAATTTGAGGGCCTTCCTCTGACACTGCCTGGTATATCAATCAAATTTCAGTCAATCAAATGTATTTATAAAGCCCTTTTTACATCAGCCGATGTCACAAACTGAATACAGAAACCCAACCTAAAACCCCAAACAACAAGCAATGCAGATGTAGAAGCACAGTGGCTAGGGAAAACTCCCTAGAAAGGCAGGAACCTAGGAAGAAACCTAGAGAGGAACCAGGCTATTAGGGGTGGCCAGTCCTCTTCTGGCTGTGCCGGGTGGAGATTATAACAGAACATGTGTAACGGATGTGAAATGGCTAGCTAGTTAGCGGGTACGCGCTAATAGCGTTTCAATCAGTTACGTCACTTGCTCTGAAACCTAGAAGTAGTGTTGCCCCTTGCTCTGCAAGGGCCGCGGCTTTTGTGGAGCGATGGGTAACGACGCTTCGTGGGTGACCGTTGTTGATGTGTGCAGAGGATCCCTGGTTCGCGCCCGTGTAGGGGCGAGGGGACGGTCTAAAGTTATACTGTTACATTGGTGCCGTGACCCGGATCACTGGTTGCTGCGGAAAAGGAGGAGGTTGAAAGGGGGGTGAGTGTAACGGATGTGAAATGGCTAGCTAGTTAGCGGGTACGCGCTAACAGCGTTTCAATCAGTTACGTCACTTGCTCTGAAACCTAGAAGTAGTGTTGCCCCTTGCTCTGCAAGGGCCGCGGCTTTTGTGGAGCGATGGGTAACGACGCTTCGTGGGCGACCGTTGTTGATGTGTGCAGAAGGTCCCTGGTTCACGCCCGTGTCGGGGCGAGGGGACGGTTTAAAGTTATACTGTTACACATGGCCAAGATGTTCAAATGTTCATAGATGACCAGTAGGGTCAACTAATAATAATCACAGTGGTTGTAGAGGGTGCAACAGGTCAGCACCTCAGGAGTAAATGTCAGTTGGCTTTTCATAGCCGATCATTCAGAGTTAGAGACAGCAGGTGCGGTAGAGAGAGAGAGTCAAAAACAGCAGGTCCGGGACAAGGTAGCACGTCCGGTGATCAGGTCAGGATTCCATAGCCGCAGGCAGAACAGTTGAAACTGGAGTAGTAGCATGACCAGGTGGACTGGGGACAGCAAGGAGTCATCAGGCCAGGTAGTCCTGAGGCATGGTCCTAGGGGCTCAGGTTCTCCGAGAGAAGAGAGAAAGAGAGAGAGAGAATTAGAGGGAGCATACTTAAATTCACACAGGACACCGGATAAGACAGGAGAAATACTCCAGATATAACAGACTGACCCTAGCCCCCCGACACAAACTATTGCAGCATAATTACTGGAGGCTGAGACAGGAGGGGTCGGGAGACACTGTGGCACTGTGGACAGGGCCAACCAGGCAGGATATAACCCCACCCACTTTGCCAAAGCACAGCCCCCACACTACTAGAAGGATATCTTCAAACCACCAACTTACTACCCTGAGACAAGGCCGAGTATAGCCCACAAAGATCTAGAGGTCCTGGATGACAGGGAGCTCGGCCCCAGTGATGTACTGGGCCATACACTCTACACTCTGTAGAGACTTACTGTCGGATGCCAAGCGGTTGCCATAACAAGCAGGGATGCAGCCAGTCAAGATGCTCTCAATGGTGCAGCTGTAAAACTTTTTGAGGATCTGAGGGCCCCCAGCCGTGACAATCGGTGGGGGGATTGCCTAAGCTAGGGGAGGCGTACCTCTAGGAATCTTAATTGCACAAAGCCTATTATTTGGCAGGGAATACTATTTGTAGATCAGTGATTCTACACTTCACTTTGCTCAAGCTGATCCTCTCCAACATAAATGGAAGTTGTAGCTAAAAATGGGTCAATTAGGGGCAGTTAAAGGGAAAAATCAATGAAACCAACCATGGAAGTATGTTTAACAAACCTGGGGGTTAATAGACCAATAAGAAAGGGAGTTCCAAACCTTTTTGCCAATAACAGCTAATGTTCAGTTTTCCCCTCCCCACTCAGACCACTCCCAGACAGTCGTAGCAAAATTCTTGCTTGAGAAATTGCTCTTTGCTAAGAAGCTATTTTTGTTTATTTTTGACCATTCTAATTGAAAACAATCACAGTAAGGTACTTCATTGTTAAAAATGAGCTGGGTTGGTTAAGAAACTATTTGACCAAAGGGGTATACTACGAAGCAAGCTAGATCTACTCAGGGTTTTCTAAAGCTAGCCAGCTTCAGTTAGTTTCCCATTCCAGTTCAGAGTTTATCCATAGTACGATGGTGGATATTGCTCCTCTGCCTGCCGCTAACTCTAGCAGGCTTGTAACTGCACGTGCATGTTGCATGTGGCTAGTCGAACGCCGAACTCTTCATTGAGACAACACTGAAACATCAATCCATGTGCCACATTTTCATTTGTGCCGAAATCAAAATGAAAGAAAATGTATCTTTCAAATTCAGCAGGTTATGGTGTGAAATAGGCTTTTAGAAGTGTCGTCTTTATTTGACTACTTATCGTTAATGCCGCCTTTGGTGTGCTTATCAATGCACAGCACCTTTTTTCCCACTCTTATCGATAAAAGTTTCACTGTGTGAAGTATCAAATTCATTTGTCATTACTAAATGTGTAAGGTATTTTAACATGACAATTCTTAACACACAAAACACATTTGATTAATATTTCAATTAAATTAAATCACATTTTATTTGTCACATACACGTTTAGTAGATGTTATCGCGGGTGTAGTGAAATGCTTGTGTTTCTAGCTCCAACAGTGCAGTATTATCTAACAATTCACAACAACACACACAATACACACAACCTAAAAGTAAAACGTAATTAAGGAATATATAAATATTAGGATGAGCAGTGTTGGCGTGGCATAAACTAAAATACAGCAGAATGGAATAGGGTATATACACTACCGTTCAAAGGTTTGGGGTCACTTAGAAATGTCCTTGTTTTCCATGAAAACATACATGAAATGATTTGCAAAATTAATAGGAAATATAGTCAAAGGTTATAAATAATGATTTTTAATTGAAATAATAATTGTGTCCTTCAAACTTTGCTTTCGTTAAAGAATCCTCCATTTGCAGCAATTATGGCCTTGCAGACCTTTGGCATTCTAGTTGTCAATTTGTTGAGGTAATCTGAAGAGATTTCACCCCATGCTTCCTGAAGCACTTCTTACGTACCATACGGTAAAGCTGCTTCCACAACAGCTGAAAAAGGTTGAGATCCGGTGACTGTGCTGGCCACTCCATTATAGACAGAATACCAGCTGACTGCTTCTTCCCTAAATAGTTCTTGCAATAGTTTGGAAATAGTTTAGAGCTGTGCTTTGGTTCATTGTCCTGTTGTAGGAGGAAATTAGCTCCAATTAAGCGCCGTCCACAGGGTATGGCATGGCGTTGCAAAATGGAGTGAACGCCTTCCTTCTTCAAGATCCCTTTTACCCTGTACAAATCTACCACTTTACCACCACCAAAGCATCCCCAGACCATCACATTGCCTCCACCATGCTTGACAGATGGCGTCAAGCACTCTTCCAGCATCGTAAAAATGTTTATGCGTCTCACGAATGTTCTTCTTTGTGATCCGAACACCTCAAACTTAGATTCATCTGTCCATAACACTTTTTTCCAATCTTCCTCTGTCCAGTGTCTGTGTTCTTTTGCCCATCTTACTCTTTTCTTTTTATTGACCAGTCTGAGATTTGTCTTTTTCTTTGCAACTCTGCCTAGAAGGCCAGCATTCCAGAGTTGCCTCTTCACTGTTGACGTTGAGACTGGTATTTTGCGGGTACTATTTAATGAAGCTGCAAGTTGAGCACTTGTGAGGTGTCTGTTTCTCAAACTAGACACTCTAATGCACTTGTACTCTTGCTCAGTTGTGCACTGGGGCCCCCCACTCCTCTTTCTAACCCCTGGTTCCTCTCTAGGTTTCTTCCTAGGTTTTGGCCTTTCCAAGGAGTTTTTCCTAGCCACCGTGCTTCTACACCTGCATTGCTTGCTGTTTGGGGTTTTAGGCTGGGTTTCTGTACAGCACTTTGAGATATCAGCTGATGTAAGAGGGGCTATATAAATACATTTGATTTGATTTGGTTAGAGACAGTTTGCGCTGTTCTGTGAAGCTGTAAACAGCGTTGTACGAGATCTTCAGTTTCTTGGCAATTTCTCGCATGGAATTGCCATCATTTCTCAGAACAAGAATAGACTGACGAGTTTCAGAAGAAAGGTATTTATTTCTGGTTATTTTGAGCCTGTAATCGAACCCACAAATGCTGATGCTCCAGACACTCAACTAGTCTAAAGAAGGCCAATTTTATTGCTTCTTTAATCAGGACAACAGTTTTCAGCTGTGCTAACATAATTGCAAAAGGGTTTTCTAATGATCAATTAGCCTTTTAAAATTATAAACCTGGATTAGCTAACACAACGTGCAATTGGAACACAGGAGTGATGGTTGCTGATAATGGACCTCTGTACGCCTATGTAGATATTCCATTAAAAATCAGCCGTTTCCAGCTACAATAGTCATTTACAACATTAACAATGTCGACACTGTATTTCTGATCAACTTGATGTTATTTTAATGGACAAAAATTTTGCTTTTCTTTCAAAAACAAGGACATTTCTAAGTGACCCCAAACTTTTGAACGGTAGTGTACATATGAGACGAGTAAAGCAAAAATATGTAAACATTATTAAAGGTTTCCACTTATTAAGTGTCCAGTGATTTCAAGTTTATGTATATGGGGCAGCAGCCTCTAAGGAGCAGGGTTACGTAACTGAGTGAAGGCCGCCTAGTGATGGCTATTTAACAGTCTGATGGCCTTGAGAAGCTGTTTTTCAGTCTCTCGGTCGCAGCTTTGATGCACCTGTGCTGACCTTGCCTTCTGGATGATAGCGGGTGAACACGCAGTGGCTCGGGTGGTTGTTGTCCTTGATTATCTTTTTGGCCTTCCTGTGACATCAAGTGCTGTAGGTGTCCTGGAGGGCAGGTAGTTTGCCCTCGGTGATGCGTTGGGTAGACCGCACCACCCTCTGGAGAGCCCTGAGGCTGCGGGCGGTGCAGTTGCCATAACAGGTGGTGAAACAGCCCTACAGGATGCTCTCAATTGTATATCTATAAAAGGGGTTTTTAGGTGCCAAGCCAAATTTCTTCAGCCTCCTGAGGTTGAAGAGACGCTGTTGCACCTTCTTTACCACACTGTCTGTGTGGGTGGACCATTACAGATCATCAGTGATGTGTACACTGAGGAACTTGAAGCTTTCCACCTGCTCCACTGCTGTCCCGTCGATGTTGATAGGGGTTCTTGTGCTGTTTCCTGAAGTCCACGATCAGCTCCTTCGTTTTGTAGACATTGAGTGAGAGCTTATTTTCCTGGCACCATACTCCCAGGGCCCTCACCTCCTCTCTGTAGGCTGTCTCGTCATTGTTGGTAATCAGGCCTACTACTGTTGTCGTCTGTAAACTTGATGATTGAGTTGGAAGCGTGCATGGCCACGCAGTCATGAGTGAACAGTGAGTACAGGTGGGGGCACCCTGTGTTGAGGATCAGCAAAGTGGAGGTGTTGTTTCCTACCTTCACCACCTGGGTGCGGCCCGTCAGGAAGTCCAGGACCCAGATGCACAGGGCGGGGTTCAGACCCAGGGCCCCGAGCTTAATGATGAGCTTGGAGGGTACTATGGTGTTGAATGCTTAGCTATAGTCAATGAATAGGATTCTTGTATCGGTATTCCTCTTGTCCAGATGGGATAGGGCAGTGTGCAGTGCGATGGCGATTACATCGTCTGTGGATCTATTGGGGCGATAAGAAAATTTAAGTGGGTCTAGGGTGTCAGGTAAGGTAGAGGTGATATGATCCTTAACTAGCCTCTCAAAGCACTTCATGATGACAGAAGTGAGTGCTACGCGGCAATAGTAATTTAGTTCAGTTATCTTTGCTTTCTTGGGTACAGGAACAATGGTGGACATCTTGAAGCAAGTGGGGACAGCAGACTGGGATAGGTTGAATATGTCCGTAAACACTCCAGCCAGCTGGTCTGCGCATGCTCTGAGGACGCGGCTAGGGATGCCGTCTGGGCTGGCAGCACCTTGCGAGGGTTAACGGGCTTAAATGTCTTACTCATGTCAGCCACGGAGAAGGAGAGCCCACAGTCTTTGGTAGCAGGCCGCATCGGTGACACAGTGTTATCCTCAAAGCGGGTGAATAAGGTGTTTAGCTTGTCCGGAAGCAAGACGTCGGTGTTCGCAACGCGGCTGGTTTTCCCTTTGTAGTCCGTGATTGTCTGTAGACCCTGCCACATACGTCTCGTGTCTGAGCTGTTGAATTGTGACTCCACTTTGGCTCTATACTGACATTTTGCCTGTTTGATTGCCTTGCGGAGGGAATGACTACACTGTTTGTATTCGGCCATATACCCAGTCACCTTGCAGTTTTATTTTATTTTATTAGGCTCTCTTTTAGTCCTCATTTGGACTAATCTTCCAAGAGTCCTTAAATATTAAAATAAAATGTATAATATGATCACATTTCACATATAACACACTGTTACAAACAGACATAATACACTGACATATTGACCAGATAAATACTCTAACAGTCTGAAAAGAAAGATTGATTCTTCATCTACCATAGTCCTGCACAACTTTCCTATGTATTATATTTAAATGGTTTTAAAGTGTTGTTTCAATTTATATATTGAAAGGTTTCTGGTTTTCTCAGTTAAAGTATTCCATTTCTTTATTGCTCTAAATCGAAATGTTATTTAGCCTATTTTTCTTTTCTGTCTGGATAACACATATACTCAGAAAAAAAAAATAGAAGAGAATTCGTAAAAATCCAAATAACTTCACAGATCTTCATTGTAAAGGGTTTAAACAGTGTCCCATGCCTGTTCAATGAACCATACACAATTAATGAACATGCACCTGTGGAACGGTCGTTAAGACACTAACAGCTTACAGACGGTAGAAAATTAAGGTCACAGTTATGAAGACTTAGGACACTAAAGAGGCCTTTCTACTGACTCTGAAAAACATCAAAAGAAAGATGCCCAGGGTCCCTGCTCATCTGCGTGAATGTACCTTAGGCATGCTACAAGGAGGCACGAGGACTGCAGATGTGGCCAGGGCAATAAATTGCAATGTCCGGACTGTGAGACGCCTAAGACAGCGCTGCAGGGAGACAGGACGGACAGCTGATCGTCCTTGCAGTGGCAGATCACGTGAAACAACACCTACACAGGATCGGTACATCCGAACATCACACCTGCGGGACAGGTACAGGATGGCAACAACAACTGCCCGAGTTACACCAGTAACGCACAATCCCTCCAACAGTGCTCAGACTGTCCGCAATAGGCTGAGAGAGGCTGGACTGAGGGCTTGTAGGCCTGTTGCAAGACAGGTCCTCACCAGACATCACTGGCAACAATATCGCCTATTGGCACAAACCCACCGTTGCTGGAACGGACAGGACTGGTAAAAAGTGCTCTTCACTGACGAGTCACGGTTTTGTCTCAACAGGGGTAATGGTCGGATTCGCGTTTATCGTCAAAGGAATGAGCGTTACACCGAGGCCTGTACTTTGGAGCGGGATTGATTTGGGGGTGGAAGGTCCGTCATCGTCTGGGGCGGTGTGTCACAGCATCATCGGACTGAGCTTGTTGTCATTGCAGGAAATCTCAACGCTGTGCGTTACAGGGAAGACATCCTCCTCCCTCATGTGGTACCCTTCCTGCAGGCTCATCCTGACATGGCCCTCCAGAATGACAATGCCACCAGCCATACTGCTCATTCTGTGCGGGATTTCCTGCAAGACAGGAATGTCAGTGTTCTGCCATGGCTAGCGAAGAGCCCGGATCTCAATCCATTGAGCACGTCTGGGACCTGTTGGATCAGAGGGTGAGGGCTAGGTCCATTCCCCCCAGAAATGTCTGGGAACTTGCAAATGCCTTGATGGAAGAGTGGGGTAACATCTCACAGCAAGAACGGGCACATCTGGTGCAGTCCATGAGGAGGAGATGCCCTGCAGTACTTAATGCAGCTGGTGGCCACACCAGATACTGACTGTTACTTTTGATTTTGACCCCCCTTTGTTCAGGGACACATTATTCAATTTTTGTGGAACTTGTTCAGTTTATGTCTCAGTTGTTGAATCTTGTTATGTTCATACAAATATTTACACATGTTAAGTTCGCTGAAAATAAACGCAGTCGACAGTGAGAGGACGTTTCTTTTTGTTGTTGAGTTTAGATGGTGGACAACCTAGTATTTACTGAATGGCTGTCTCTTACCAACTGAATACTATTGTGAATAGAGTTTGGCCGTTTTAAATGGTGTATATTATGAAATAAAATAAGCATGTTTTTTTCAATTATGAAATAAAATAAGCATGTTTTTTTCAATTATCTTGTTTATTGATGACCAACCAAGAGCATTGCGCATGACTTCAACAGAAGAACCATATCTCCACCTTAAAACAATCCTTGCTGCTTTGTTCTGTTCAATCTGCAGCCTCCTAATTTCACTTGCTGATGCATGTCCCCAGACCACAGAACAGTAGTTCACCTGACTCCCAATTAATGCTTGGGTTATTTGCTTAAGAATCTTTCCTGGTAAATATTTAGCTATCCTTCTGATCATGCATGCAGTTTTAATATTGTTTTTTTTACATAGATTAGTTATTTGAGACAGTTTTCTTCCTCAAATGAAGTGGATGATAAAGTAATCTTTGCGAGAGGGAGAGAATCTGATTTAATTGGTCCTCAACTCACAGCTCAGACACTTCATTCAGGATAAATGTAGTTAGCCCTGGGTTAGCCTGCCCCGGAGCAGATTTACCAAATTTACCTGGCTTAAAGGTGAATCACTTTCATGGTACGGGTTGTCCCAAAGTTACCTCGATATCTCCTTAAACTACATTCATAGTATCGGGCTCTGGTGTGCAGTCTGACCAGCTAAGCCTGCATGAACACTGCTGGAAATTCCTGCATGTGTACACACACAATTATCTTCAATCTTCTCACTTTTCTTTAGATAAACAAATTGCATGTCACTCACGTGTTGTCACGACTTCCGCCGAAGTCGGTCCATCTCCTTGTTCGGGCGGCGTTCGGCAGTCGACGTCACCGGTCTTCTAGCCATCGCCAATCGACCTTTCATTTTCCATTTGTTTTGTCTTTGTTTTCTACACACCTGGTTTCATTCCCCAATTACATGTTCATGTATTTAACTCTCTGTTTTCCCCATGTTTTTGTGTGTGATTGTTTCTATGTTCATTCGGTACGTTATGGCTGGTATTTCGAAGGGTGCTGTTTTCACCCCTGCGTAATTGATTACCGTTTATTGTTGGTCAAGTGTATTGTTACCTTGTGCCTTTATGTTGAGTAAAGTACGTTGCTCACTCATTCTGCTCTCCTGCGCCTGACTTCATGCACCAGCTACACCCACCTTCTGACACTTGTGAGGTTTCCAAAGAGCCAAAAGATTATTAATTGCAAAAGTTGACCAGCTTCAGTTGGAAAAGAGATTCACAAAATTGTACCTATTGACATGATTTCTTTATTTCTGACAGAATGTTCTACATTTGATCACTTTTCAGCCTGTACACCTGATTGTAATGAGCATGAATCATCTTGACCTATTTTCCAATCTCCATGTTAATTAAGGCTGATAAGGCTTAGGGCCCTGAACAGATCAATGGATTTGAGCAGTGTGGTTCTGCTGCTGGCTGGTCCTCTCCCGGTCAGTGGGTCACGATCACTGGTCTTGGCTGGGTTCCCCATCAGGGCCTCCATGGGACTGAGTGGCAGGCGGGAGGGGCTGATATCCCTGGGACTGAGAGAGGATGAGGAGCTATAAAGGAACACATGGCGAGTGTTGGGTCTGGCGTCCGCCAACAGCCCCCAGGATTCCATCTTCAGGGTGGGTATTGGAGGAACAGCTGATCCCTCGTCAGATGGTTTTGTATCCATGCACCCTCCTCCCATCACCAAGCCACCTGCACGTTTCCCCTCCTTTTTCAGCTCTCCACACTTTTCATTCTCAGGTCCATCCTAAAAGGGAATAAAGGGGATGTTATTAGAATGGCAGACTCGCACCTATGAGTGGCTTTTACTTCAAAGCTGTCCTAAATACCTGCTTTAGAGCTGAGACATTGAGGAGATGATTGGACTACACCAGGGAAAACCTTGAGGGTTTGGCTTTCTCTTTGCATAGAATTCCAATATTCACTACCTGGTACCTACGTCTTTCTTGTTGTCATCTTTCTTCTGTTTTTTCTTAGATTCTCACTCAACATCGGAACAGGAGTCCTACAACAACAAAAATGACCAATGTACATTTAAGGAGAATGAGTTTCTAAGCTATTTTTGTGTCACATGTTTGTTTGTATACACAACAAAAGTCTACCAGGAATTTCCCTAACTTTTTTTAATCGTCTTCTTGTCCTTCTCACGTCTGGAGGAAAGACAGTGTTCAACTCAGGATCTGGTGCATCTCCAAATAACATTTACTTTCTTGGTACTTACCTTCTTGTCTTTCTTCTTTTTCTTCTCCTCATCATCATCACCACTTCCAGAAGAGGAGCCCTACAGGGCAAACAGAGGACATGGTCCGTCAGAATCCAGTGTTCACCTCACTGTTGTTCATCGCCAAATAACATTTACTTTTATGGGGACTTACCTTTTCTTTCTTCTTCTTACCCTTCTTCTTTTTCTTATCTTCCTCGCTGTCAGAACAAGAGTCCTGGGTACACAGGAGGAACGATCCACAGTCACATTCTGATAGTTACTGTCGTTAGTTTGAGGATCACTCTCCAAGACAGTCAATTAAAAAACATACCTTCTTCTTCTTCTTATCATCCTCGCTGTCAGATGAGTCCTGGACACACATAAGAAATATTCAGCTCATTCAGTTGTCATTAGATATCTCAAATGAACAGTTATTTCAATTATAATTTGTGTTTTACACCCAATAAAAAAACCTACCTTCTTATGCTTCTTCTTTTTCTTCTTGTCCTTCTTCTTTTTCTTGTCTTCCTCGCTGTCAGATGAGTCCTGGACACAAATAGAAATATGCCGGTCATTCCGAGGTCATTAGATATCTCAAATGAACTGTTCTTTCAAAATAAAACATTTAAATAAATACCCTCCTCAAGACAGACATTTGAAACATTACCTTCTTCTTTTTCTTCTTATCCTTCTTCTTTTTCCTGTCTTCCTCGCTTCCTCGCTTCCTCGAGTCCTGGACACACAAGATAAATATTCTTGTCATAAGATATCTCAAATGAACTGTTCTTTAAAAAATGGACCCTCCCCAAAACAGCACAATAGAAAACACACCTTATCCTTCTTCTTCTTTTTCTTCTTTTCCTTCTTCTTTTTCTTGTCTTCCTCGCTGTCCGAATTGCCCTGGACACACAAGAACAGTTTCATTTGATATCTCCGATATCTTTCAAAATTGAAAAGACCCTCCCCCAAGACAAACAATAGAAAGAAAACGTACCTTCTTCGTATCCCTCTTCTTTTTCTTCGTATTGTCTTCGCTGTCTGATGAGCAGGAATCCTGTCCCCCCCCCCCCCCAAACATTAAGAGAGTGTAATGAATTCACTTACCAGTGGGCTTCTAACCATAACCCTGCACACTGGGTTTCTCAAAATAACACCTGTATGCATCGGCACTCACCGTTTTCTTTCTCTTCTTCTTCCTCTTCTTCTTCTTCTTGTCTTTCTCGCTATCTGAATCATCAGAGCTGGAATCCTGAAACAGACAAAACTTTAAATCAGACATCTATCCTGTGTTTTCCAAAGAAGAAGACGATTTGTAACATGTCTGCCTTTGCTTCCGTGCTGTAATGCTGAGGAGATAGAGCCAAAGGGGATGCAATAGCCAGAGTAGCTAGGGCAATATGGAGTAGCTAGGGCAATATGGAGTAGCTTGGGCAATATGGAGTAGCTAGGGCAATATGGAGTAGCTAGGGCAATATGGAGTAGCTAGGGCAATATGGAGTAGCTAGGGCAATATGGAGTAGCTTGGGCAATATGGAGTAGCTAGGGCAATATGGAGTAGCTAGGGCAATATGGAGTAGCTAGGGCAATATGGAGTAGCTAGGGCAATATGGAGTAGCTTGGGCAATATGGAGTAGCTAGGGCAATATGGAGTAGCTAGGGCAATATGGAGTAGCTAGGGCAATATGGAGTAGCTAGGGCAATATGGAGTAGCTAGGGCAATATGGAGTAGCTTGGGCAATATGGAGTAGCTAGGGCAATATGGAGTAGCTTGGGCAATATGGACATACAACATTTCATTGCTGCACTTACCTTTTTCATCTTCTTTTTCTTCTTCTTCATCATCATCACTGTCAGAGGAGGAAGATGAGGAGCTGTCAGAGGATGAAGAACTAGAATCCTGAGGGACAACAACAAAAAGCAGGTTACTATGAAGTACTTAACATCTTTCTAGGACAGATGTCTGTCATAGGGCTATAGATGGCCATAGTTTTAGTTATGGTGTTACACAGTTTTACTGTGATCCAGAAGTTACCACAGTCAATAGTGAGTCAACACAAACAATACGCTTGTTTTGTGTTTAATTATACAACACATGGATTTCTCACCTTCTTTTTCTTTTCCTCCTCGCTATCAGAAGAGGAGGAGGAGGAGGAAGATGAAGAACTGGAAACCTGTGGCAAAGACAGAGTGTCCAATCCGTCAGTCATATTGGGATGGTGTGGACCTTCCAACAATACCATAGTAAACAATGTAGTTGCTAGTTTGGAACCACAAACCTCAGATTTCTTCTTCATGTTCTTTTTTACCTTCTTTTTGTCGTCCTCGCTGTCTGAAGAGGAAGAGCTGTCCGAGGATGAAGAGGATGATGAACAGCCAAAGTTCTTCAATTGAAAAAACACTCAGTAGGTTAATTACAGCTATATTACTTAATTAAATACATGAGCTCAATACATTACACTTTTGGAGAGGAGCTCAAGTCCTAGGGCAGAATAACACAGCTCAGCTAAATACTTGTGGGAAAGGTTGTCTGTACTGTACCACAGGGAGCCAATGGGAACTGAGTTGAGTACCTTCCTCTTTTTCTTCAACTTCTTCTTCTTTTCTTTCTCTTTCTTCTTGCCTCCGTCTCTCTCGTCATCACTCAAATTTCCAGCTTCCATTCCTTCAGGAAAATCTCCACCACCTTTGGTCACGGGAAGGAAGACTTTATCATCCTCAAGATTTCCCCTTCATAATCTCCATATCTCTTCTGAGACAATTCTTTTTTGATTTACTTACAAATCCATTCAGCTGATGCACCACCCTCCTTTCCTTTGCCTTTCTTGCACTGTGATAGGGGAGTGGGTATTACAACAGACACAGTCGTTCAGTGGATACAGAGAGTTTAAATTCAAATTGAGGAGAGGAGTGTCTGTCTGTATATATGTTTGTGTTTACCTTGTCATCACCATCACTCTGACACAGAGCCCAGAGAAAGAGTGAGAGGTTGAATTCCTTGTTAATCTCTGACGCTCTCTGCTGACATTTTCTAAGCGACACATATATTGTAAACTACCTTCATTAGATACATTTCGATTTCAAAACTATAAGTCTTACAAACACACGCTTAGTACTGTTAGAAAGGTAATAACCGTGGGCTTCTGATACGGGTGTACATTAACAAATTGACTATTACAGAGCCAGAGCAACAGCAGGCAAGGAAAAGCAAAAGAAATACACACTGAGTGTATAAAACATTAGGAACACCTGCTCTTTCCACGGAGTGCGTACCACTTAAGCTGAGCCGACACTGTACTGGGTCCAAACCGCTCAGAGTTTAACAGTTGATATAGGTTAAGAGATGCATAATGCTTATTATGACCATTGATGGACCACGTTATGACCACTTCCCCTTCAGTACGTGATATGTTTCAGGGTTAAAACTCGCGAAAGGTCATGTTGTCATGCACCTCGATGACCTCACCTTGTCCCTCTTGTTATTCTTGTCTTTCTTCTTCTCATCTTCCTTCTTTTTTCCTTGACCTGATTTCTGTCCCAGGGTGCCCTCCAGTCCAGCACCCTCCTCGCCTGCAGAGATACATGGGTTCGGTCATCATTTCTTGTTGCCATTTCTTCTGCCCAGTGAAACCAAGTAGATAGGCGTCCATTGTGGACATGTTTATTGACGTTAGATAAATGAACATGAAAGATCTGATGTGATGTTCTGTTTACAATGACGAGAATGAGAATAGCTTTGCATGTAGAACATGCTGTGAAAACACATGTTGTGACATTTTAAAAGAGGAAATGACATACCAGCTGCTGAAACGTCAGCAGAACAGCTGTACTCATCCTTGCCCTGTCCGTCTCCCTCTTCTCCCTGTTCCTAAAGACAACAGAACAGAACATATGTAACTTTAGACTCATTTTAAAAACAGCTTTCAATGTTTTTGCCATGCTACCAACACGCTAGAACTCCTAATCTGGTACTGTATATTACCTTATTTTTGTCTGCCTCGTTGTCGGAGGAACAGCCAAAAATCCTAGAAGAGAAATGTCCATGAGTCAGGACGTCAGGTAAATGTTTCACAATAATGTCAGGTCACATTGTAAGGTTTCAGTCAGATTTGCTGATTTGGTCGAGGAATGATATCCAGTTTATAACACTTTGATATTGTTTAGCCACAATGGTGCAATGAGACATTTACTTACCTTTTTCTTTTGCTTCTTCTTCTTCTTTTTCTTCTTCTTCTTCTTGTCCTTGTCGCTGTCCGATGAGGAGGATGACGAGCTATCAGAGGATGAAGATGAGGAACTGGAATCCTGAAAAATAATCCGAACAAATAGTTAGTGTGCTGTGTAGACAAAATGGGCACCACACATTTCTCTGATGTCATGTTGAATCAAACCTTTTTCTTCTTCATGGTCTCCTTCTTTTTCTCCTTCTCCTCATTGTCTGACGAGGATGATGAAGAGGATGATGAGCTGGAAGATGAAGAAGAGGAGCTGGAATCCTGAGAGACAGAAAACAGGAACATCGAATAGGACCTCTTTCATGAGACATTTCACACGTTACCACCTGATACAGGAGAGGTACTGTACATACTTTCTTCATCTTCTTCTTCATCTTCTTCTTCATCTTCTTCTTCATCTTCTTGTCCTCTTCACTGTCTGAGCCTGAATTCTATGAGGTGGGGACAAAAATGCATGTTCTAAATACTGCCATGGTAACATTGAAGTAAACGCGGACTTACTCTGCGATATAGAGTATTAATGTCGCTTCTTGTTACTGTACACACTCCTGGAAAAGGAAATTGGCCATGCTGATGATACGAAATGACACAAGTTATGAAACCCACTTACATCCTCTGTCTTCTTTTTCTGTGTTTCCTCGTGGTTTAGATCAGTGCAGCCTTCAAGCCCTGCAAACAACATGTCAATATGTTTTAGTGAACAAGAATATAATATTTAGAATAGTATCATTGTTCTGTGTATTTTGTGGTGTTTCTGTTTGATGATGATTGATTGAACATAAACAATGCACAGGGTCAGATAAAACGCCAACAGTCAACAAAATTACAATCAACTGTAAAATTGCAATCAATACATGCTCTTTAGACTGTGATTACCCACCTGCCCACCTACCACACCTACCACACCCTCGCCTACCCATATTCCTCCCATCATTGCTTTATTATAAAACAATTGTGCCATAACCATGATGTCTATACATATAATGTGAATTGAGGTGAATGTGTCACTTGAGCAGTAGGCATGTAGGTGTAATGTTTGGTTACAAGCAGTGGTGTAAAGTTCTTAAGTAAAAATACTTTAAAGTACTACTTAAGTAGTTTTTTGGGGTATCTGTACTTTACTATTTATATTTTTGACAACTTTTACTTTACTACATTCCTAAAAACAATAATGTACTTTTTACTCCATACATTATCCCTGACACCCAAAAGTACTCGTTACATTTTGAATGGCTAGCAGGACAGGAAAATGGTCCAATTCACACACTTATCAAGAGAACATCCCAGGTCATCCCTACATCCCTGATCTAGCAGACTCACTAAACACAAATGCTTTGTTTTTAAATTATGTCTGACTCTTGGAGTGTGACTCTGGCTATCCGTTAATAAAAAATAAAATGATGCCGTCTGGTTTGCTTAATAAGGTATTTTTAAATATTCAAACTTTTACTTTTGATACTTAAGTATATTTCAGCAACTACATTTACTTTTAATACTTAAGTATATTTAAAACCAAATACTTTTAGACTTTTACTCAAGTAGTATTTTACTGGGTGACTTTCACTTTTACTTGAGTCATTTTCTATTAAGGTATCTTTACTTTTACTCAAGTATGAGAATTGAGTACTTTTTCCACCACTGGTTACAAGGTGGGGTCATTTGTGTATAAAGACAGTCATTTACTACAGTGCGTAGTTTTCAGTACACACGCACGAACACACATGGGGCGGCAGGTAACCTAGTGGTTAGAGCGTTGGACTTCGAATCGCCGAGCTGACAAGGTAAAAATCTGTCGTTCTGCCCCTGAACAAGGCCGTCATTGAAAATAAGAATTTGTTCTTAACTGTCTTGCCTAGTTAAATAAAAGGTCAAATAAATAAAAAATAAACATAAACACAGGCGTCACTCACCAGGCTCAGATATGAAGGCTACACCGTGTACTATAATATCCCCAGCGCCTTCTTTCTTTGCCTTCTTCCTCTTCTTCTTCTCATCCTGCAGACAGAAGTTACTACACTCACAGCGAGTTTGACTCATTCATCTAACGTTAACATATCAGAACAAGACAATACCCTGACAGGTTGGACAAAAGCGCCTGTCGGAACATTGGCTACATCTCCTTTTAGATCACTGGGTGTACTTTCCTTTCAAGGCATATTGGGTAGTAAACATAGATTTATTCCAGGACCTGCCGTGACAAAAAAGGGTCATTCAACAGAAATAAACAAGCATGACGAGTCAGCATCTACAAGAATGGGTTCTATCAGGTTCCAACCGACCCAGGGGTATCCATCCTCGTTTTATTATTCATGACTAATAAATGACTTATACACACGCACGCACATACACCCACACACGCACACACCATTCACATACAGGTACGTCCACCTTATGCATAATTGCTAGTTTGAGTGTTTTGACAGATCATATTCCAGAGAGTAAGCAAATCCCTACCACAAGAGTGGTACGGGACCTCTCTGATTCCTGATCATGTGGGCACCAGCTCAACAGGTTATGACTGGGTGTGTTTCCTATCTTAGATCTGGGTCCCGAGGGTCACAGCATGCCTACCATACGGGTTTCATTGTGGCTTTTAGTCTTTCAGCTAGTCTTTCAACCCCACATATCTCAAACAGGCAAACCTGTGTCTCCTGCTTACTAACGCTGACAGAACATAGTGCCGTTGTTCCAGACCAGCATACAGTTGAGTTTCTATTGTGGCATCAAAGTACCTGCAATCGATAATCAAAGCAAATCTTAACAAATTCACTTATTTCACACTCGAATAAACAGGTGCACTCATTTCCCAAGACAAATGTCCCAAAAATGTGATTCACATGTTTATCCTTGTATGAAAGACAAATCTAAATGATTGGACATCTAAAAGTGAGAAGAGTAAGATTAAATAAAGCAATTACATTAGTCACATTTTTATCAAATAAAAACTGCCCAGCCCAATGTGGCATAGTAAGACGATACTACATCCACTTTATAAAGCTGTGTGCTATGGCAAGGAACCTAATCTGGATACGCTTGACAAGAGTATTCCCAGGATTAAAGCAACATTGGATTGGTTTCAGGTTAGATACCATCTTTGCCAAAACACTCTCTATAAAGCAATTTGGTTTCCTTTCACTTTAATTGTTTCATTGGGGGATTCAAGTCTCCTTTTGGCTTCGCATGAACAAGATATCTGTCTAAAACTAAACACACAGCCCAATCCAACCAAAACGTACTCTCTCTCTCTCTGTTTGTTCAGTGACTCATTCCAAACAGGCAGCTTTAGACTGGACTGCCAGATGGGCAGGGTTCACACTTGTGTGACTTTTCTATTTGTTCCATTGCACAATACACGCTCAATCAAGCCCAGATCTTGATGTGTTGCTGATGAACATCAGGTCACATGTTAAGAGATTTGCATAGCTTACTTCACTGTCTGAAGAGCTGCTGTCAGAGGAGGAGGAGGAGGAAGAGGATGAACTGGAATCCTGTGTACAAGAAAAATAAAGAGGTTATTGCATAATTGACACCAGTAAAGTACATGTCAGTAGATACCTCCCCTATTTGGTTAGTTCCTACTTTACCTTTCATGCGTGAATGTAATGCATATGCTTCTCTATTGAATTTAGAAAGGGTCTTACAGAATGCCCCACTATTAAATAACAATATTTCTAGATAACATACTTAGAGATGACAGACAGGTAACAGATAGCCACTCTCCAATAGGTTACTGCAAACACATTAACAAAATACATCTATGTTTTTGGAGATCAAAATGTTTGGGCTCCCGAGTGGCACAGCCTTCTAAGGCACTGCATCTCAGTGCTAGAGGCGTCACTACAGACCCTGGTTTGATTCCAGGCTGTATCACAACCGGCCGTGATTGGGAGTCCCGTAGGGTGGCGCACAATTGCCCCAGCGTCATCCAGGTTTGGCCGGTGTAGGCTGTCATTGTAAATAACAATTTGTTCTTAACTGACTTGCCTAGTTAAATAAAGGTCAAATAGAAAAATCAGCCCTCAGCTGTGGAGCAACTACACCCTAAACGAGTAGTGTAGAGCTGACATGACACTGCATTTACGTTCGGGTCTCTTTTACCAAATTTGAGAGGCTCTAGTAAGCAATACATTCCAAGTAAGGAATGTTAAAACTGGAACCACTTGGGCGACTCACCTTCTTTTTTCTCTTCTTTAGCTTCTTCTTTATCTTTTCCTTCTTGCCTTTGTCCTCATCCTCGCTGTCTGAAGTCTGGGAGCTGTTAAATGAGTACAGGTCAACCTGAAGGAGAGAGAGAGACTGTAATTGTTACAACTGACAGATGGATATGACGGAGTAAAAATAGATGTTAAATATACTATTGCTTTCATACTGCACGCATGCACTAGTGCACACACTAGTTGACCCATTGTTGGTTTCCTTGTAGAGTCTTTGACTAAACCATGAATATAAACGTGCACTATATTCTCCCCCTATCACAACATTTTTGGCCTACTTTCATTGTCTCCCCAGCCCTCCCATTGAACCTGGCCCTCTCCGACATACCTTTCCAGATCCTCCTGCAGGGGCTTTGGGCTCTGTCTTGGCTGCGTTACTGGTGTCGGCGGCAGACAGCCCTCCTAACCCTCCATGCTCTGCAAGCACCCATTCACTCCTCCCAGGCTGGATCTCCTCCAGCGGGCTCAGGACCACTCGTCCTCCCTCTCCCCCCACTCCATCTCCATCTACAGGCCCTGGAACTACACAAACCAGCATAGATTAATACACAATTATATTTTCCATTCACAAATCAATGGTTATTGTATTGCATGTGTTAGAATATTTGTTCAGTTGTCTTAGACTTGTATCCTATTGTACCAATCACCTACAGACTGAGGCTTTTGCAGTGCAAACAATATTAAATACAATACAAAAACGAGAACCAGAGTATCAAAAATGCATAGGCCAACTGTTCATGTATGAATGGCATAAAAGTCTATTAATATTATGGTTTAAACATATTATCTAATGCACTTCCTTATTTCTCACACTGTACTCCATCCCATGCAATGATGCATTCAACTCAGAGTACATTTGTAGCCATAACGCACAAAACAAATTGACTACATCTATATATTGTCTGTCCTAAGTAGAATAACTGACAGATAACTGAATTATGCATTGAGTGACAACAACAGGTTTATTTTGACCACGCCACTGCATGACCCGAAAAAGACCAATATTTGTAGAGCTTTACACAACAGTGCACCGCTTCAAATGTCATATATCTACATGTTTCCAATTTACGCATAAAGCAGAATGGAGTAGATTATAGAGTTGGTGATAATGAGAAATTATTGTTACTTTTACTGGGGAATATACTTAAAGAACGAGACCCGTTACATTTTTACACCACATAAAGCTTTAAACATATGTCGGTAATCTATAAAATCTATAAAATCACTAAAAGTGCATAGATCACCATACCTTTGGGCCTGTTGAACTCCATTCAACTCAACAGCCGCTCCAGTTACACCTCGTCGTTTGCTGTGAAATGATGAGCTGACTGAGTTACAACGATAGTAACTCCTATATGGCCATCGGCCAAGGTGTGAGTGTTGTGTTGTTTAAATGTGTAGGCCTGTGCAGAACAGGTAAATCCGTTTTTCACAGTAATGGGCTGACCTTTCACCTTGCATGTAGAACATTAGCCTAATATCTTTAAAAATATATATTGTTTATGTCTGATCTATATAATACGTTTTTGTATAGTTTGTCCAAATGTATTATCTCTTCTCACAGTACATGGAGGTACAAAAAACAAACAAAAACAATAAGTGTATAAACATATAATTGTCAAAACATTACACCTGTCAGTATGGTCAGGTGTGCCTTGCGCAAAATAAGGCGCGTGATGACACACAGTATTGCGCTGAATACAATTTTTTATTGTGATATCTTGAAGTGCTAAAATTGATCTCTGAACTACAGCCAAGGGGCAAATTATGGACATTGTTTGGTTAGAATTTAAAGGGTTATGTAGGCCAACCAAAGGTGTAACTTGGGGTCAGGGTCAATGGGGGATCCTGGGGCATTTATTTAAAGCATATCGTAGCTGTGAAATGGTTGTTTCTGGTGAATGTTACAGGGAAAACCCAACACTTGATATTTCAGTCAATATACCCCAATCACAACTCAAATACCATATTTTTCTGTATTACTTTAAACCATTGGTCTAACTGTAACAGTTCAGTAAGCCACCACCCCTTCTTTATGTACAGTAAATGTTAAAAACATATTATTCTATTTGTGTAGTCTACCTTTCACAACACTTGGCTAGTAGGCTACATTTATTTTATTTTAATTTCATTTAACCTTTAATTTATCAGGGAGTCATACTGAGACCAAGGTCTCTTTTACAGATCAACCCTGAATTACATCAATGACAGAAAATACACACATTAATATGACCACAAAATGCAAGCAGAAAGAAAAACAAGGTCATAAAAAACAAACACATTCATCAGTAATAAGGTCCTCAATCAGCCTTCTGAATTGCATGAGAGGCACCAAAACATCAAATTCAAGAACATTTTGAAGATTGTTCCACAAATAAGGTGCAAGAAAACTAAACGGTGATTTACAGAACACCCTAGAGACTGTTGATAAAACGTTTACTGGAGACAGGAGATCAAGTGGAGACATAGGACGAGGTGGATATTTGTATAATAAGGCCGTTTAATCACATGTAAAAATATCTTAGTATATCGTGCAGCACGGCCCCTTCTGTCTGACTCGTATGGAATCGTCGGGAAAGAGAGCGCTCTAAACAGTTCATACAGATTATATAGGCAACAAGCAAAGTAGGTTGATCTTGTAGTCTGGCCTTCTGATTGGTCGATCTGGGTCGTGGGTAGTCCTGATCAGGCCTGGTATCAACGTTCCATTGGTTCTTGAGATAGTTCTTTGTCTTGTGCTCCAACCTTGAGTTGTGTGTGTCTGTGGTTGTCATGGGGGAGGGGAGTTGTGTGTGTCGGTGGTTGGTGTCTAATGAGACCAGCATATGTCCAAAGGAAAGAGGGGGTGTGTGCATTTTGTATAAAAGATAGCTTATGTTGAGAAGTTGTTATTACAAATTTCCAGTATCTATTACAATTTCTTACAAGACCAAAGGAATTTCTAGAGTTAGCCATCCCTGAGACCGGGAGGTAGTAACTTGTATGTCTAAAGTAAAGATGTTAGCTACAGCAGGACTTTTGATAAAGGGCTTTATAAATGAAAAAATAGCAACGTATCAACCTACGTGACATCAAAGAGGGCCAACCAACTTTCTGCTGGAGAATGCAGTGATAAACTGCATCTAACAGCTTTAATGAAGTGGCAGCTGCATTCACATAGATGAGGTCGCCATAGTCTAGGACCGATAGGAACGTTGACTAAATAATCTGCGTCCTACTATTTAGCGAGAGGCAGGACCTATTTCTATAGAAGAAGCCCATTTTTATTCTCAGCGTCTTTACTAACTCATCGATATGCTTTTTAAAAGACAGCTTTCATCTATGCAGATGCCCAGATTTTTGTAAGCAGGGACATGATCAATATGGACACCATCCAAAGTACATAAGCTTATTTTTATGCGCTCTAGAGAACATATACTTAGTTTTATCAGCATTCAATACTAATTTCAGGTCACTAAAGTTTTTCTGTAATACAATGAAAGCAGACTGTAGTTCAGATAGAGCCTGGTCAACTATTGGGGCAGTAGCATGCACAACAGTATCATCGGCATACCAGTGCAGGTTACAGTTTTTTACAGACAAGTCAATATTGTTCATGTAAACAGTGCAGGACCCAGAATCGACCCCTGCGGGATATCTTTCGTAATATCCAGGAAACCTGATTAAACACCATCAATAGATACACATTGAGTTCTATCTGTCAGGTAATTTTTAAACCAGTTACATGCAGCCTGGTCTAGGCCAATTGAGGAAAGCCTCTGAATTAGCAGTGAGTGATCAACAGTATCGAAAGCCTTTGATAAGTCAATGAAAAGGGCAGCAGAATGTTGCCTTTTATCCATACAGTTAACCACATCATTTATAACTTGAGATGCAGCAGAGATAGATACATGGTTTTGAAATGACTCATTTCTAATACCTAATTAACTTAAAAGGCAGTTGAAGTCCAAAAACAACTTGTCTGGTTGAAAAAGATCTATGTTGCATCGATATTAGTCAGAAACATTGATTCATTTTTTTTATTAAAGTGACTCCAAATGTAAATAGCATAATTTTGGTCATAAAGTCAGTGTTTTCCAAAATGGAGATTTGAGAGATTTACAGAAGCTATTACTTTCCTAGATCCATTTGAGGATTGGGTTATGATTTCAATCATGCCCACTAACACGGGGTGGGAACACCTAGGGAGAATTGTTATGCACAGAGAAACAGCTGCACTGATCGCTCTATCCAAACGTAGTAACAGAACCTACAGACAGTGAGACAGACCTGCCCACATTACGCAGTCTCGGACTTGTTTACATGAGACAATACCTCACCAATGTTATGTTGAAAGCACACTTGTTGATGTGTTTGATAGTGATCACTCAAGTCTGCCACTGTTTGGGGCAAACTGAGGATTGAGATGACACGCACTTGCACCTCAACTGCTACTTGTCAATATTAAAAAATTTGCAAGCATCTTGTGTCCCGCCGCAACATGTTTTGTAGCATGATTCGCTGTGAATCATTGCCAGACAGAAGTACACTCCGGTAATAGACAGTGAGAAAGTCTATTGATTTGATACAGACTGAATAATGTAGGCTTATCTGTTACAACTAACTCGTGTTACATTTTAGCCCAGTTTTCCCCTATACAGTTGAAGTCGGAAGTTTACATACACTTAGGTTGGAATCATTAAAACTAGTTTTTCAACCACTCCACAAATTTCTTGTTAACAAACTATCGTTTTGGAAAGTCGGTTAGGACATCTACTTTGTGCATGACACAAGTATTTTTTCCCAAAATTGTTTACAGACAGATTATTTCACTTATAATTCACTGTATCACAATTCCAGTGGGTCAGAAGTTTACATACACTAAGTTGACTGTGCCTTGAAACAGCTTGGAAAATTCCAGAAAATGATGTCATGGCTTTAGAAGCTTCTGATAGGCTAATTGACATCATTTGAGTCAATTGGAGGTGTACCTGTGGATGTATTTCATGGACTGTCTTTGCTTGACATCATGGGTAAATGAAAAGAAATCAGCCAAGACCTCAGAAAAACAATTCTAGACCTCCACAAGTCTGGTTCATCCTTGGGAGCAATTTCCAAATGCCTGCAGGTACCACATTCATCTGTACAAACAACAGTACGCAAGTATAAACACCATGGGACCACACAGACGTCATACCGCTCAGGAAGGAGGCACGTTCTGTCTCCTAGAGATGAACGTACTTTGGGGCGAAAAGTGCAAACCAATCCCAGAACAACAGCAAAGGACCTTGTGAAGATGCTGGAGGAAACAGGTACAAAAGTATCTATATCCACAGTAAAACGAGTCCTATATCGACATAACCTGAAAGGCCGCTCAGCAAGGAAGAAGCCACTGCTCCAAAACCACCATAAAAAAGCCAGACTACGGATTGCAACTGCACATGGGGACAAAGATCATACTTTTTGGAGAAATATCCTCTGGTCTGATGAAACAAAAATAGAACTGTTTGTCCATAATGACCATCGTTTTGTCTGGCGGAAAAAGGGGAACGCTTGCAAGCCGAAGAACACCATCCCAACCGTGTAGCACAGGGGTGGCAGCATCATGTTGTGGGGGTGCTTTGCTGCAGGAGGGACTGGTGCACTCTACGAAATTGATGGCATCATGAGGCAGGACAATTATGTGGATATATTGAAGCAACATCTCAAGAGATCAGTCAGGAAGTTAAAGCTTGGTCGCAAATAGGTCTTTCAAATGGACAATGACCCCAAGCATACTTCCAAAGTTGTGGCAAAATGGCTTAAGGACAACAAAGTCAAGGTATTAGAGTGGCCATCACAAAGCCCTGACCTCAATCCCATAGAAAATTTGTGGGCAGAACTGAAAAAGCATGTGCGAGCAAGGAGGCCTACAAACCTGATTCAGTTACACCAGCTCTGTCAGGAGGAATGGGCCAAAATTCACCCAACTTATTGTGGGAAGCTTGTGGAAGGCTTTCCAAAACATTTGACCCAAGTTAAACAATGTATGCTACCAAATACTAATTACGCTATGCTACCAAATACTAATTGAGTGTATGTAAACTTCTGACCCACTGGGAATGTGATGAAAGAAATAAAAGCTTAAATATATCATTCTCTCTACTATTATTCTGACATTTCACATTCTTAAAATAAAGTGGTGATCCTAACTGACCTAAGACGGATTTTTTTCTTGGATTAAATGTCAGGAATTGTGAAAAACTGAGTTTAAATGTATTTGGCTAAGGTGTATGTAAACTTCCTACTACAACTGTAGCTTCATGGGAACTTGACGGAATGAGGGAACATGAGGGAATGAAACACAAACTGGAAATAGGCTCATCACCTTTTGAAACATGTAATTAACTAAATAGAATTACATTTAGGCTGCAATATGCTGTGGCCAAGTAGAACTGTCATGGTAGCCTACATAAGAAGAAGAGGGCTCGAATAAAAAGTGAGGAAATTCATAAAAAATCTGAGGTAACAGATAAAACATCTGAGGGAATGGATCAAAATTCTGAGGCAATGGATAAAAATCAGAGGGAACAGATAAAAAATCAGAGGGAATGGATAAAAAACCTGAGGAAATGCATAAGCCTGGCTGGGGTTTTTTCTCCACCACAACACCTAGATCTGTGGTAATGCTTACAAATTGGGCCATTTCTCTAAAAGTACCAGAGATCCCACTCTGACCATAAAGCAGGGTTGGCCCACCTTTTGTAGGCCTGATGATCAATTTCCAAAAACGGGGCCCACGACCAAAAATATGAATAATAAATAAATAAATAAATAAATAAATAAATAAATAAATAAATAAATAAATATACTGTTGAGAGTTAGAAAAGTAGAACACACAGGGTGCAATTTCGAAATGTGGTTGTCTTTCAGTAGTTTTTCTGTTGTTATGTCCGCCACTCAATTAGCACGACGGGCGTGTCAAGGGGGCCTGACCTCCAGGGGGCCCCCATTGAATTTGTTAGTCCCCCTCACTCAGACATCATATTAACATGGCACAAGTAATGGCAAAATGTGTAGAATTGCAGGAAATGTGCTTTATAACTGAAAAAAAAATGCTTTAAAACTGCTCTCCACCCCATGGCAAAATGAGTAGAACTGCAGAAAACGCAGAAAAAGAATTGCAGGAAATTAACTGTAAAACTAAAATGTTTCTCTCTGCCATCAAGACAGGGGGCCAGTCAAATGTTTTGCCCGCAAAGTACAGGTGCCTACCAACCAAATCTCGCTTAGGGCTCCCAAAAGGCTGGGGCCGATTGTACAATTTGACTGTATGTGTGGGTATGGATGTGGGTTCCAAGGTCAACACCCTGTAAGGGGGTCTGGGGCATTTTAAAAGAAATAGCTGTACATCCAACACTTTGCTGATATTTTAGTCAATATAGCCCAATCAAAACTCAAATACCAATATTTGTATGTATTACTTTAAATAGCAACAACTGAAGGCAAAAATCAACTTCTCTGGTTGAAAACGGCCTATGTGGCATTGATATTAGTCAGAAACATTTATTCCAATGCTAAAATTGACTAAAAAGTGTAAGTAGGCTAATTTCTGTGAGATTTGTGTAACTGAGATCATCACGATTTACATGAAGGTTGGGTTTGGATTACATTCATGCCCACATGAGACCACTGCCTAGCGCAGTCTAATCACCCCTGGCAGTAATCAAATTATCTGAAACACAGCTGCCCAGTGTGCTGCAGTGCATGCTATCCAATCGCTCACCAGAACTAACCATTAGCACGCAGCGCCTCAGACTTGTTTTGACAACGATATATAGACAAGACATCTTCGCAAATGAGGTCTTATAGGAAATCAGGTCTAATTAGGCTGAAGTTTATATTATTAATAAAATTATACAAGTCTTGTGTTGGACAACCTGGAATCAGAGAGGCTGATTACTTACATTTCTGACATAGATTTTTCTACTCCAAAATGAATAAAAATGTAAATGATAATGATACCATTTAAAATAAATACTTCCCCTCTATAAATGAGCCCAATATCATATATTGGTCCATATTATCAGGCAGGTGTGCTATTTAGTAATAAGCATTATCACTTGTAGGCCAACTGATGCAGCATAGGTGCTATAAATAAATAGGCTGAAGCATGGGCATAAATATGCAATGATAAGATTTAACAATGAAATGCAGGAGGACGCCCTGACCAAATGAATGCATTGAATAAAGTTACGAATGACCATGGAATAAAGTATGTGGACACCCCTTCAAATTAGTTGATATGCCTATTTCAGCCACACCCGTGGCTGACAGATGTATAAAATCGAGCACATGGCCATGCAATCTCCATAGACAAACATTGGCAGTAGAATGGCCCGTACTGAATAACTCAGTGACTTTCAACGTGACACCGTCATAGGATGCCTCCTTTCCAACAAGTCAGTTCGTCAAATTTCTGCCCTGCTAGAGCTGCCCAGTTAACTGTAAGTGCTGTTATTGTGAAGTGGAAACATCTAGGAGCAACAACAGCTCAGCTGCAAAGTGGTATGCCATACAAGCTCACAGAACGGGACTGCCGACGCTGAAGCGTGTAAAAATCGTATGTCCTCGGTTGCAACACTCACTACTGAGTTCTACACTGCCTCTGGAAGCAATGTCAGCACAAGAACTGTTCGTTGGGAGCTTCATGAAATGGGATTCCATGGCTGAGCAGCTGCACACAAGCCTAAGATCACCATGCCCAATGCCTAGCATTGGCTGGAGTGGTGTTAAATTTGCCGCCATTGGACTCTGGAGCAATGAAAATCCGTTATCTGGCGTGATGAATTAAGCTTCATCATCTGGCAGTTCGAATCTGGGTTTGGCGGATGCCAGGAGAACGCTACCTGCTCGAATGCATAGTGCCAACTGTAAAGTTTGGTGGAGGAGTAATAATGGTCTGGGACTGTTTTTCATGGTTTGGGCTAGGCCCCTTAGTTCCAGTGAAGGGAAGTTTTAACCCTACAGCATACAATGACATTCAAGACAATTCTGTGCTTCCAACTTAGTGGCAACAGTTTGAGGAAGGCCCTTTTCTGTTTCAGCAAGACAATGCCCCCATGCACAAAGTGAGGTCCATACAGAAAGGGTTTGTCGAGATCGGTGTGGAAGAACTTGACTGGCCTGCACAGAGCCCTGACCTCAACCCCATCGAACACCTTTGGGATGAATTGGAACCCCAACTCCTAGCCAGGCCTAATCACCCAACATCAGTGCCCGACCTCACTAATGCTCTTGTGGCCAAATGGAAGCAAGTCTCCGCAGAAATGTTCCAACATCTTGTGGAACGCCTTCCCAGAAGAGTGGAGGCTGTTACAGCAGCAAAGGGGGGACCAACTCCATATTAATGCCCATGATTTTGGAATGAGATGTTCGACGAGCAGGTGTCCACATAATTTTTGGTAATGTAGTGTAGCTTTGAATGTTGTCTGTGTTCTGTGTTTTGGATTGTTTTATTGCTTTTTTGTGCCTTGTGTATGAGAAAAGTGCTTTACAAATTAATTGAATTATTCTTATTATTATGATTCTTATTATAATAAAATATTTCGTTCTGGTTATGATCACACAAAATGGAATGAGTGAGAGGAGATAGTGGTGTTTCTCAGTTTTCCTTTCAACCCTTGCTCAACTTTTTTCCATTCCCAAAACACAAACTGGTGCCTCAAGACCAGGCCCAACCTAAATAATAAATTTCGTAGGGGTGACAAATATAATAATAAAATAAAATTCGGAATTGAGTAGGACTGTGTGGTATAAAAGCACAGAATGCAAGTAGCTGCCTGGCGCTTTAAAGTGGGTAAAGAATTTCTAATCAATCAAATTCATTGTGGTATAGTATTGAAGGGATCAAATTTAGTCAATTTTACACTGGGGTGTATTCACTAGGAACCAAACAGAAGCAAATTAAACGGGAGGAACTACTCTCATTTTCGCGGCAAGGTTGCCTACATTTAGGCATAACCTTTCTGGTCAAACATTTGGGGAATGATGAGAGGACACCACATTCTATAAGCCTACTCACTACATGTAATTGTAATTGAAAGTATTTGTTCATCCTATCAATCACATTTTGAAGATTAATTTTGAGGTGTGGATTTCCCATAGGGATTTCCACATTAACATTTGCGGGCAGCCCGGCACTGGTCTCAAATTTGCTGCCCGCAAGTGTTCAGCGTTCAGATGGTTACGTGATACTTTGGCGCCGCCATGTGGTAGAAATTAGTAGAAACCATGGACAAAGAACCTACATTTTATGTCCCCTTTGGTTTGCCGTAGCCAGTGTTAATGGCACGATGGTAAAAAAGGAGATCTTGGAATACTGTATTTTGGCGGAAACCTCTGCTGTAATAGCATCAGTGCCTCGCTTTGCACTGGAGAGGGCTTGCAGTAGATCGCGTTGATGGTCCTAGCCGTGGGAGGTAGATGGATGGGATGATCCACACGTTGACTAATGGTTGTTCTGAAAAACAAAATGTATTTAGCTTAAGAGATGACCTCAAATGATACATCTCAGAAGATCATCACAGCGCCGTGACTAGCGCACTCTCCATTGTGTGCAGCAGAATGTCTCCACGGGTGGCGACTCTGCTGTCCAGACTGTGGCTGTTCTTGGTTCTGTCTTGTGCTGCTAGGTCGATGTGGCAAGCCTGTGACAATGGGAAGGTACACTGTGACTCATTCTGGACTGTTTTATACTGCCATATGTCACTTCACTTGACTTTGTATTGCCTGCTTCAAGTATAATTGCTAGACGATCTGAACAACGACCATGAAGAAAAACCATAGCTATCACAATGCAATGACATGATTAATATATGTGCCATCGATTGTATGTTACCACTCTAGACAGCAAGCAAACTGTGGCAGTGTTGTGTCTGTATGATGTGTTTTCTGTGACTGACAGCTCTTGCTGTCGAGAGACCTGCCCCCATCAGTTGTATGGAGCTGTCCTGTGATTTCCTGGCCAGAGTCCACTACCCAGGTAACCATGGAGCTAACCACTTGATCTATTGAACCACTGTTCCACATAACATACAAACCGACTAGTAGTAAACTACTGTAAGCATGAGTTACATGTAAACTTGAGCATTTCTGATTAGGTCGCCTATTTATCTTGTGCACTTGGCTTCGTATTGTGCATTTGTTGTGTGCATTTCCCCGAGCAAATCCATTGCTGGAACACAGTGCAAACCAGGTCTCTCTCCTCTGTTTGCAGAAGATTCCTAGCATTGACACAGAGTATCCCCCACAGGTAAATCAATCAACTTGTCAAACAGAAAGCACAATGAGCTAGCATTATCTTTCGTTATGAACACATTCTTTCCAAACCCTTTAGTGTAGCTATTACTGATAGTGATGAGTCTTTAGAGCGACTGATTCTTTACACAAAAATACTATCAAAGATCCACACATGACCTGATTGTTCAATTAAATGTAATTCAATCATAAAAAATAAAAAATATGTATCCCTCAGAGGCAGCAACAAGACAACATATCACAGTGTTTCTGTCTGGAACGATAGGATGCTGACGTCGCCTAATCCTGGGCCCCGTTCAGCAGGGCACAGCGTTGCAGAACGTTCACATAGAGATGTATTATGTAGAACTAAACATGCCTCTCGGACATGTAGAATGAGAAATCACGCCTGGTCTCTTCATGACATTTGTATCTGCTCATGGCGCTGATATGTCTGCCCTCTTTTCCTGTCTGACCTCAGCCGATTGAGCACGTCTGCATGGACACACCCATCACCTACAATCACACTATCCCCAACAGGTAAGATGCTGCAGACACACACACACACACACACACAGGAAGTGTTACATCACCAAGTACACAAAATACACACTCACCTGGGAACATGTGTCAAATCCCATTGTCAGTTAAATATGACAGGCTGTTAAATATTACTTTGTAATAACTCTTTAATGTGACAATGTAATAAATGTATGTAAACAGCCAAATACATTTTCTGGGCAAGTGACAACCATAAATAGAAACAGCTCCTGACCTGCATGATGGACAAGTGCCTCTGAGAGCTTACGGTAATGTCAATTCCTGTGTTGGGTTCCATTTGCAATACTGTCATTATGTGGGTGGTTTGTATAGTGGAGCTCACCGGACTGTAGGGGCAGAGAGTGGAGAGTACCTGTACTGCCCCCCTCAACGCTGGCTCAATAACCTGCAGGTAACCACTAAAACCATGACCGCACACACACACACACACACACACACACACACACACACACACACACACACACACACACACACACACACACACACACACACACACACACACACACACACACACACACACAACCAACCTCACAGAGATAGCTAATATTTTTCATTAGTCCAGTATTGCCATAACTGATTGTCCAACTCTAATCAGCATCTACTGATGATGGGGTGTGTGTGTGTGTGTGTGTGTGTGTGTGTGTGTGTGTGTGTGTGTGTGTGTGTGTGTGTGTGTGTGTGTGTGTGTGTGTGTGTGTGTGTGTGTGTGTGTGTGTGTGTGTGTTTGCAGCATGGAGCAACAGTGTTACTGTACCATCCGTGTGCTCCTGTTCGTCAGCGTGACCTGCTGTCTGTCCTGGGCCACCGCTGTCTGTCTGACTACATCATAACGCCACACCCTGACCTCAGCACACACCGGGTGAGTCACACACACACGATAAAGACAGTCTCAAAGGAAACATTACCTTTACTTACACTAAGATATCAGTAGAAGTCATTTACCATCTACTCTGTACTAGCTTGTGAATTGGCTGATATCCCAATAGAACCATCGCCTTACCAATAGGATTCTAGAAAACCCACGATGGCACTCCGTAGTGGCTTAGTTGAACCTGATTATAGATTACACTGAAAACAGACGACAACATGTCTACTGTGACAGCAGGGCATTCAATTGACATCCCAACAGATGCATAGACAAAGTCGTGACGGTGAAACAAGACACCAGAATGTTCCTTGTAGCAATGGGGAACACAGTAGAACACATATTCAGTGGCATGTCATTGAAATGAGGGTTGTGTTCATTAGGGCACACAGTTACAAAACAAGGAGGAAAACAAGCGTTTCTTATTCGATAAGCACATCAGTTTTTTTCCCATTTGGTGCCTACTAAACATGACCCTGTGGTGACTGAATCTCTCTCCTGTTGAAGCCGTTAGCGCTGGTGTCCTGGGGTCGCACTCTGGAGCTGTCCCAGGTGACCACGCCGGAGGTCTGTGATTGGCTGCAGTTGACAGCGGCACACGGTAACAGTGGCGATGTGGGTCCAAACAGGAAGTATAACTTGCTGTTGACCCATCCTGCGGATCACAAACACGCATACCCAAAGAAGGTGAGCCAGAAGACAGAGAGAGAAGAGGGCACTGCATGTTTGAACGTTTGAAAGACAGCGTAACGCAGTGCTATTCAAACTTTTTCAGTGGGGACCACATTCCACCCCAAATCTAATGAAACAACCTTCAAATCTGTACATTTTGATTTTCACATCAACAAATGACCTTCAATTCATTACATTTTCATCTCTCTTATCCAAATTAAAATAACCAATATACATCAAATATTATTCTGTACTCTGAAAATATATACATTTTAGGTATTTGGCGAACTCACTCGAATTTTCCCACAACCAGGGTCGCGACCCCGACTTTGAATAGCACTGGTGTAAAGTAACATGATGTCCTGAAGCTGTCGTAGGATGATTTGACTGTATGATTTACTGAGTGTGCCTATTTGTTGATCATCACCAGTCTCTGAAGCAGTGCTGTGAGGAGACCCTCTCTCTGCTGCTGGATGGACGGTTGGAGGTGACAGACTGGAGGAGAGGGAGGGTCCGCAAGAGCCGAGCTGCACTCGGGACCGAGGGGAGGGAGAAAGAGAGACAGACCACCGTGGTGCCGCCTCTAGCAGTCACCAAGACCAACAGGACTACCCTGGACCAAACCGAGCCGAACAGACCTGAAGCACAGGGCCCAGCCACAGTGAGGGTTACACAGAGAGATACGGACCAAGGACTCAAAGTGACTCAACCTCGCCGCAGAGAAAATTACACTAATGAAAAAGAGCCCCGAGGCAAAGTGAGAGAAACAGACTGGCTGAACCAGAACGAAGCAGAGGACAAGAGGCAGAGCGGGAAAATGCGAGACACCCAGGAGAGAGAGGTGAAGAGCAGCAGACACGAGGGAGAGACACAGCCCCGTAACTCTCCAACCAAGAGGAAAAAGGCTCTGTCTCAGAGTTGGCGCAAGCAGCTGGCTGTCACACAGACGAACAGCCAGGACAGGAGAGCAGACTGTGATGGTAGGGTGGGCCACAGCGAGTGCACTGAGACCGTAGCTCCGCTAGGGGGCGCCGCGGCTGGACCCGGTGACAGGATGCTGCCCACTCCGCGGACAGACGAGGCGGTGTGGGCGGCAGCAGCGTTGGGCTTCCTCCTGGTGCTGCTGGCACTCTCTGTGCTGCACACCCGCCTTTACCGCCAGTGTGGCACAACGCCCAGCATGTACTGGCATGACCCCAAGCAGGACTACGACAGGGTGGCAGGTGGGTTCATTTGGGTTTAAACAACCCCCCTCCCCAACACACACTTCTTAGGGCACTATAAAATCCACGTTGCATAGAATGTGGACGGAATTACAGAATGCAGACATTAAAAAGGAATTCAACACTATAAAAAAATGGATTGAACTTATTAGAGCATTTATTCATTTGCCTAAGATTAACATAATACAACAACAAAATGCATCAGTGATTCGTATTTACCTGCAACTTTCTGAAACGCCACAGGAATGCCCGTGTGTGTGGTGGGTATTGTGCGCACGTACAATATGTCTACACCAAAAATATGAACTCATCACGAGGGGCCGCAGTTGCTCGGGGGTTTGCACATCCACATCCATACCCCCACACACACACACACCCACATTGTGAGCAAAACATTTTAATGACCCCCCTCTTGACAACGGGGATAGTTTTTGGTGTTCATTTCAGGTAAATCAACACATTTTGCCATGGGGTGGAGAGAAATGTTTGCAGTGTTGAATATGATATCTGAGTGAGACTAACAAAATCTATAGGGGCCCACTGGCCGGTAATTCGAACATGATAACATGTTTAGATAGCTAGCCGCTAAACTAACTTAGCAATCTAAAAAATGTTAGCTGACGTGGACTAATTGACTCACTATCAGCGACTGACATGGAGCAAAAAAGCTGATGCACAACCACATTTCAAAATTGAACTTTGAAGTTGAGACCCCGACTGAGTTCCTAAAAAATGTAACATTTGGGGGGAAATTGATCAGAGGGCCTTAAAAAGGTTAAAAAGTCTAGTTGTGTTTTGTGTCTTAGATGTGATCCACAGGAGGCTGAAGATGCCAGGGAGGAGGAAGAGGAGGGCATCCAAGAGCCGAAGACAGGAATGTGTCCTCCTACCACCCAGTTCCAGTACAGAGGACGACGAGTAGAAACAGACATCTGTTTATTATACCCGTCTTGTCTTTAGCCCTGTGAGGAGGTAAGAGGAGAGGACTCTGGGACCTAAAAGCAGGGTACTCCCATCTGCCTAATAACACTGCTCTGCTGAAGAAACGGAGCATTTTATGGATTCTTTTGTAAGGAGACCTCAGATTCATCTTCTATCGCCGGTAGTTAAGGAATATTTTGGTATTTCAACTGTCATAAAACACTCCATGGTACAAAACCCCATTCAATCAGATCTCATTCACAATCACCACCAATGATACCATTTTACTACACATTCAAATGTTCTCGTAGGGGCCGATTCAGACTTAGGAAATGTACGCCTTTCCTACGCACGCCATTCCTACGCACTTCTAAGTAGTTGGTATTCAGACTTGCCAAATGAAGGTTTCCAGCAAGATTTGCGGGTGTGGCTCCAACAATAAATGTAATTCAACCCCAGAAAACACATTTACTAGTTGGCCGACAGAATTGACAATGGCGTTTTCGTTCAATTAATTTTCTGTTCATTTATCTAAGGTAATCCCTTTAAATATGTATTTGGACAGTGAAGCTAACAATTTTTATTTTAGATCAAGTGTTTCATATGAGGCAACCTTTAATTTGAGGGTATTTTCATAAATATCTGTTTTACCTTTTAGAAATTACTTCTCCATTTGAAGTATTTGGACAAATTCACTTAGTGTATTAAAGTAGTCAAAAGTTTTGTATTTGATCCCATAATCCTTTGCAATCAATGACCACATCAAGCTTGTGACCCTACAAGCTTTTATTGTAGGAAGAGAATACATTTCTGAACACTTCTACATTAATGTGGCTGCTACCATGATTATCGATAATCATGGATTGTGAATAATGAGTGAATACTAACCTCTCCTGTTATTAGAAATAGTGAGAGGTTAGCATGTTTTGTTGTAGCCTATGTTACCTTCTCACTCATCATTATTCATTCACGATTTGTCTTAATCATGGCATTATCAGGATTCATTTGGAAGTGTTCAGAAACATCTGCTCACATAGAAAGACATTTACTCCAGTCACCATTCATTTCCTATTGGGCAAAATATAATCTGAAACACAACCAAAACAAACTGCAAATGCATCCAACAAATTGTAGAGCCAGAAGCTTGACGTAGTCACAGAGTTCAAGGAATATGTAGCCAAATACCTAACTTTGGATTATTTTTACACTAAGTGAATTCTTCAAAATGGGGGGGGACTAGATAAAATGCTTTCCTTTCTAAATGTTAAAACATATGTATGAAAATACCCTCAAGCTGACATTCTGTGCTGTCACCTCATGAATCATGTGATCTAAAATGGAAAATGCTGGAGTTTAGAGCCAAATGAAAAGGTTTAGCCTCGCTGTCCAAATAAATCTGGAGGGGAGTGTAGTTGCTGTTGTAAGCAACAGGCTGTCGGTTGCACTGTGTTGCAGTAGTGGGTACGAGTCCATCAAATGCTGTTGTGTGATTAGTAGCAAATCGTTTTTTTTATTTTTTTATCATGTTTTGTGAGTTATTTAATATATGATGGCTGCAGTGAATCAAGACATGGACAAAGAGGTTTTGTATGTTGATTATTGCTCGTCTCCTACTACACTACGGCCAGTGTACTCCTATGAAGCTATTGGTTGGAAGCTAACCGTTTCAACCACAGAACTAGAGAGGTTCTATTTCTATGCTTTGAAAAACCACAGGATATTAATTCCCTTGTGCGAGAAAACGATTGAACATTATGTTGCTCTGCAGGTAATGAAAACACTTGGGAGCAGCAGTACCCTGTGAAGGCTTTTTATTCGTTTTTATCTACTGTGTGATGTTTACTAGTAACCCTGTACCAGATGTAGATGTGTATACTCTTATTTACAATACTAATGTATACATAGTAGGAT
The DNA here is from genome assembly GCF_016432855.1 of Salvelinus namaycush. Classification (NCBI taxonomy): domain Eukaryota; kingdom Metazoa; phylum Chordata; class Actinopteri; order Salmoniformes; family Salmonidae; genus Salvelinus; species Salvelinus namaycush. The sequence goes on along the minus strand of NC_052340.1, from coordinate 10,120,585 downwards.
ATGACTGAAGATCATTATTCTAAGTAATGAAATTATAACCATGAACACAAAAATCACCATAGATGTGGTTACCATAATGGAGCAGCTGTAGCCATATACAGTGTACAAAACATTAGGAAAACCTTCCAAATATTGAGTTGCACCCCTTTTTGCCCTCAGAACTGCCTCAATTTTTCAGGGCGTGGACTCTACAAAGGTGTCGAAAGCGTTCCCACAGGGATGCTTCCCACAGTTGTGTCAAGTTGGCTGGATGTCCTTTGGGTGGTGGACCATTCTTGATACACATGGGAAACTGTTGAGCGTGAAAAACCCAGCAGCGTTGCAGTTCTTGACACAAACCGGTGCAACTGGCACTTACTACCATACCCCGTTCAAAGGCACTTAAATCTTTTGTCTTGCCCATTCACCCTCTGAATGGCACACATACACAATCCATGTCTCTAGGCTTAAAAATTATTCTTTAACCTGTCTCTTCCTCTTCATCTACACTGATTGAAGTGGATTTAACAGGTGACATCAATAAGGGATCATAGTTTTCACCTGGATCAGTCTGTCATGGAAAGAGCAGGTGTTTCTTAATGTTTTTTAGACTCAGTGTATCTGTCAATGATTGGCTCCCTTAGGCCCTTGTCAAAAATAGTGCACTGGCCTCCTGCGCGGCGCAGCGGTCTAAGGCACTGATCGCAGTGTTGCGGCGTCACAACAGCCTGGGGGTCGATCCCAGGCTGTGTCACAACTGGCGGTGACCGCGATTCCTATAGGGCGGCGCACAATTTGGCCCAGCGCCATCCGGGTTAGGGGAGGGTTTTGGCCGGGGGGCCTTTACTTGGCTCATCACGCTCTAGCGACTCCTTGTGGCAGGCCGGGTGCCTGAAGGGTGACCTCGGTAGTCAGTTGAACTGTGTTTCTTCCGACACATTGCTGCAGCTGGCTTCCAGGTTAAGCGAGTGGGTGTTAAGAAGCAGGGCTTGACGGGTCATGTTTCGGAGGACGCATGAAATCGACCTTCGCCTCTCCCGAACCCGTTGGGGAGTTGCAACGATGAGACAATCATACACTACATATTTTTTTTAAAGGTGCACTACATAGGCAATAGTGTACCATTGTGGACGTAACCATTGAAATGGTAAATGTCTGTCCCTAACAGGCTTCAGCGTGTCCGACATCACGTCCTCGGACCGTTAGTGTGTACGCGTGCCAAGTAGTGCACTACTTTTTAGTGTGGTCCATATAATCTCTCGTGGAAAGATTATTCATGTAAACCGAGAGAATCTGTACGGGACTGAATGCGGAGGAAAATGAGCAGCGGTAGTTCTGGCGCTGGTTATTTGTACAAATCCTGATTTCTCAGGTGTTCGCATCTTTCATATTTTGCTGTGAGGGGGGACATTTGGCCTGTAACATGCGAATAGGGTTCTGCTCCCCTCTCTAGCATATCTTCATCTCTTCTCAACACGTATGGGCCCAGAATTTAATCGAGCAGCTGACAAATTACATGACACTATAGTTCTGGGTTAATCGAGATTATGGCCCATAGAGTTCTGGTCAAAAGTACTGCATTAGAAAGGGAATAGGTTGCCATTTGGGACACAATATGCCATTACCATGTAATGAGCTGTGATTAAATGTTAAAGACTTCAGACATTAAAGCTAACAACCTGTGAAATCATTCACACCAGGAGGACGGTTAAAGTGTGACTACATGAACCAGAGAGAAAGTGAGAGATTGTAGTTAGTACAGCTTACCCAGAGACGGTCCTTTGATACAGCCTCTGGATTACCTACTGATGAATGTTTCAAGCATCTCTAGCTAAACAAAAAATACATACATTTAAGACAATTCACTTGTTTTTTTAATAGTTTTTTTTATTAGAAATGTACAGCTTATGAGTTTCCATTACGATTGACCTTTTTTCCATGTTCTACTTTTTACAGTTTTTACTTCTGTTAAAATATATTCTCCCATCACTGATCTCCCAGGTAAAGAGGTTTGTGACACACAGAAAACAGTACTGGGCACAGAGCAGTGCCACTGTCTGAACAACATGATGAGTGTGTGTGTGTGTGTGTTCGGGATGCATATGTGAACATGTGCACAACATGGAGGCAGACTGACATGTAACATTTTCCAACATTCCCACTAAAAAGGGACCCTATACTAAGTGTCCACTAAGAAGAAGAGGGAAGGCGTAGCATTGTGCAATAGCCCTTTCCCCTCAGACTTGAGATGAGTTTAGTGCTAACCAGTGGCAGACTTCAGACCCTATTCACTTACCCCTCAGGCCTGGAAGCCACCACGGCAAGCATAAATAGATCAGATCTCCCAAACACAATACGAACATATAGCTTAATAAAAAAATAGCATGAAAATATGTTTATATATAGGCCTCTATTCTACAACAGGTTGTCTGAGAGGTAACAGAGGACATTGTAATGGGGAAGAAAGTATTTAATACTGTCCCAGTGTGTGAGATAGATAATCAACTCAGGGAACCCAAACAGCTATAACATCACTAAGTATTAAGCCAGACTAGCAGGAGATGTGCAAAGGCAATCATGATTGGAACGTTACATTTGACAATCTTTTGGACATTTGACGGGGAACAGATAAAAGATCTCATATCCCCTACAGGTTCATTAAATGTAGTGAGCACGAGAGCAGTCAGGCGGATAGTGAAACGACGGGACCCCGTGGCTAAGAGAACATGAGTCAAGCTGACATGGAAGCGCTTTCAAGGATCACACAAGCCTTGTGTGTGTGTGTGTGTGTGTGTGTGTGTGGGGGGGGGGGGGGGGTCCAAGTAGTCTCCCTGTTTCAGTCCGTTTTCAACCGTTTAGTTCCTAATTACCATGACCCAGATCCATCCGACAGACGATCACTAAAGTCCTTGAAGCTAAGAAATCAAACTAAATATGTGGAGTGCGTGTGTCACTAAGCTAAGTGTGACCGTTCATTTGTTTAGCACAGTATTAAAAACAGGGCAGCTTCTCCAGTGGCCCCACAACCTACAGCAGGTGTAGTTTGTCATTTTCACAAAACATTTGTTCCCTATCTAGCTAGTCTGCCTCGAGTTGGCATATGTTGAAGAGCGAGCTTCGTATGGATCCCACTGTAGTGCGATTGAGATGATAAGCTTTGCCTAGCGACTGAAGCAGCCAATGGCTGCATAATATATAATATTGTCATGCCGCTTCCAGGGATTTTTCTACTGATAGCATATTATACCCCTTCCCTACCCCTTAAGCATCTGTTCAACCCCTTGGCTACTGACATATTAGAACATGACAGGTAGAAAAAAAAATCATCTATAGGAAGTAAAAAGTGAAATGTCACCTGGGAGGAATTGGACTGCTCCAGGACCATTTCACAAGTTAAGTGTTTGTGTGTGCGCACGTGTCAAGACACAGTCAGACAGAAGGCGAGCGAGTATTGTCACAGCTCTTCCCTGGTCCCTAAACAGGAACCATCATACATGAGACGACGTCAAAGTAAACATACATGATAATGTAACTCATGACAGTAAAAATACAAAACAATGGGCATAATAATAAATCACAATAATTCCAGTGTAAGTGTTTGTTTTTTTCTTAAGTCAGTAATTCTTGTCCCAGAGGTACAGGCCAACGGATTGACAAAAAAAAAAAAAAAATCCCCTAGTCGTTTGTCCACGATGCCAAGACATGCTGTAGTGTACCGGGGAGTCTGAGGGAGTAGCAAGGGCCCTCAGCAGAGCCTGGGACTATAGCGGAGGCGTTGTCTGAGAGACAGAGGGGTAGAGCAGGGTGGATCTCTTCCAAGGCCTGGCCCCCTTGTAGGCCACACTGACTGGCCCCAGCCCCGGGCCCAGCCTGCCTCGGTCTCAGAGTTTGAGGCGCTGCACAGAGAGGGGTGTTGAAGTAAAAGGATCTCCCCCTCTCCAAAAGGAACGATAGACTGAGATCATAGTGAGATGAGAGCTGTGGCGCTGTGCCCATCTCCTGCATGCAATTACTCTCAATGGTCCACATTCCTCCTCCCCCATAGAACTGCACTCAGTCCACTCAGGTATAGTATCAAGGGCTGCAGTGGATTCTCAGCTTTGTTCTATTGTCATATAATATTACCACCTGGTCTTCCCCCCGCTCTTCATTCCCTACCTTCGACTCCCCATTTTCTATTCATTCATCCTCAGAGATCTTCTTTTCGGTCTGCAGCCAATATAGCTTCTCCCCTTGGCTGGCATTTCCCTCCATCGAGATGCCAACCTTCCAAGTGTCGTTCATCACTCGACTAGGAAGCTTGGAAATCGATGCTACCTCCATCCCTCTCCTGCTCCCTCTCCCCTCCCTCTGTCAGTCTTGCAACTCCCCTGTCCGTCCCCTCTCTACCCCCGTCACTGTTTCTTCTCGCGGGTGGTGATGGTGACCAGTTGCTTGGCGGCTTTGGCGATGTCATAGGCGCACTGGATGACCTGCTGGGTGAGCAGCTGGTAGTCGACGGCGGGCGCTGACGGGTCCGGGGGTGCCGCCTTGCGACACTCCACCTGGAGGCGGGAGGCGCTGGACGCCAGGAGGCGCAGGGAGCAGTGCACGGCGTCTAGGGCGGGCCGCTGAGGGGAGAAGGAGAGAACAGTTAGACACAGGGGAGACAACACTTACTGCTTACAGCTAGAATCTGTATTTGGTCACAAAAAATGTGCAGTATATATTCTGCTGTTCTATCAGGCAGCCAAAAATAAAATAAGAAATGTTTGTTGTTTGACGCAACCTCTTTGGTAATAATAATAACTGTTGGTGGCAGTTTCACACAATACGGAATCTTTAAGGAAATTCTAGAAAGAGGGAGAGCTAGAGCAAAACCTTACCTTGGGAAAGAGAGAGGCCATTTCAGTGACAGCAGAGTGGATCTTCTCAGAGCATGGAACGAAACTAGGGAACATAAGACATCCTCTTGTTACAACCATAGATCAATCGTAAGCCAAATTCTTGTTACCCCCGTAGATACAACGTAAGCCTCAGTCCGACTGTGTCATGGAGTGAGTCTCGTAGTCGGGGCCCTACCTGTCGTGTTTGAACTCCTGTGCGGCCCTCAGAAGCTCCTGGATGTTTTTGGTCACCTGCTCCGTCTTGAGGATGACGTCTTCTGTGCACGGCAGGGTAGGATCCGGCTCACCCCCCTCCCACTCCTCCGACTCCCCCCGGCCCTCCTCTTCACTGCTGCGCCCCCTACTGTAGGACACACACAATCAGTACACTAACATTAGCCTGCAATTCCCACATTGAGCAGAGAGGTAAGCATCTCTGAAGTAATCACCCACAGTAAATATGTCCTTGACAAAGACAAACAGTCCGCTAGATGTCTAGGTAGACCCTAGAGCCTGGCCTGTCTTGCCCCTGCTACATATTGGTGGAGACCCCAGAATGACTTGTTCACTGCCCAGCCACCTGCCCCAGATATCTCCCCCCCCAGCCTTACCTTAGCGACAGCTCATACATCTGAGTGTTGTCATAGTCACTATCAGTGCCACTGCCGTGCTTCTCTCCTTTAGGGACCTGTGGACAAACAGAACACCTTATCAGCATCAAAGGTAGCAGTAGTGATTCTAAAGGCAGACATCAGTGAGAGTATGGCAAGGCCTTTATTAACCAATCAAAAGCAAGCCATTCACACAAACATTTACACTAATCTGCAATATATAATCCTCAGCAATGCATCAGCTCATATTGGTCTATAAAACAGTGTCAGTCAGTATCAGCTTTCATAAGACGCCACTGAACGTTTCAGCCGTCACAGTCTGGGGTTGGTCGCGAAGTAGTCTAATAACCCTGGAAGTCACAGATGAGCTGACCAACTGCGAGGGAGGGCAACAGCCAGCCAGCCTTACCATGTATCTCCCCATCTCCATGGAGCTAGAGAGGTGCTGTCCTCCATAGGGTGTTGGACCGCCAGGACCCCCCTTCCTCACCTGGAGGATAGACAGAACGGGACAGGAACTCAGAGGAGAACGAAAAGCAACAGAGGAATCGCAGAAGGAACACTGCCTGACAGAATTTTTGAGTTTTAGTAGGAAGATTCCAATCAGACACTGGGATGCACTATACATGCTTGAGCAGAGTCAGCTCAGCTTTGTGCGGGGAGATAGTAGCCTATATGTCGAGGTCAAATTAGATTATTTTTGTCAAATAACTTTGACTGAAACTCAACAGCCAAACTGCCGAGCAACTTTCCCCAGGACAGGTTTATACTGAAAATGTGTACAGCCCAAGTTGACTGGAATTCAAAAGGAAATGTGTGAGTCTTGAGTGAGGTCCTGCCAAGTAGTTAGTGAGTCACTATCCCAGAACAACTTACACACGGAGTACATCATTAACAGTATCAGACACACAAACATACTGTCTGACATACACAGGAGAAGACAGAGGAGACGGTTAACGTTCATTAGCTTGCCTCAAATCACGTCTCCTCTCTAGTCACAGTCACAACAGATGTATTCATAAAGCATCTCTGAGTAGAAGTGCTGATCTAGGATCAGTTTAGGCTTTTAAAATTATAAGAAATAAGGGGGGTCCCTGATCTTAGATCAGCACTGCTCCGAGACACTTTATGCAGGCCCAGACAGTCAGCACGATTATAGACACTTCTTTAGATACAGCTGGCTGACATAAGGGGCTATGCTGTGAGTTATCCCAGACATTATGGCCAGTAGGCCACTCTTGGACTCACGGTTCCCTAGCGGAGAGCTAACTAGATGTAGACTGAACATCTGCGAATATTTGTATGCTGGCATATGCTTTATGATACACAAATAATGTCCATAAAATGAAGTCATCGTCATCGGCACTGGGTTTTACCACTGTGTGGTCCAATATCTATGATGGGGTCCAAACTGTACAACTTTAAAAAAGGGCAATCTGGGATTGGTACATCGATTAAAAAAAATATATATATATATATATTATATTAAATTATATACAGTATAGCCATATCATTGTTTTTGAATTACTTATAAATACAGTATGAGCAACAATGCAAGACATATACAGAAAAAAACACAACTTATCTAGATATATCCTAGCATATAGAACTCAATTCTATACAAAATAAAAATGTTTTTCAAACTACACAAGAAATTGTGCATTTGTAAATTGCTACGCTGTAATGCCCTACAAAATAAAAACTAAAAAGAAACACAGAAAAATGCACAGATATCCCAATGCAGTTTGTTTTTTTGCATCACCCGCATGGATAATGGAATGTAAAGGTTGAAGGCAACAATGAGCACAACAAAAGACAGACAGGATAGATAGATGGAAGTGCCCAGAATACAAGCAACAGATAGACAGACAGGAGTCAGAACAGATAGAGAGACAGACAGACTGACTTTACCTCCTGGCTTCCTATTCAAGTTCCATACCAGTCGAAGTGTCTGGAAGCAGGGGTGTGTGTGTGTGTGTGTGTGTGTGTGTGTGTGTGTGTGTGTGTGTGTGTGAGTAGTGCATTAGCTTAGAGCGCCTCGGACCACAGATCATCGGCCGTCATTTTCTGTTCATTTCCACATGTTGAATTGCCACTGTTTGTCAACACACCCAGCAGTTGACCCACACTCGTGTAAGTCAGCCTGCCCTAGGTTCCACTGTGACCGAGTGGGTCAGTGACTGACAACAGTGCCTTGAAGGATCCATTGAGAAGAGCATATGGCTATTGGCTAACGGTGCAGGACAAACCACTAACACTCCTCGTGTTTGAGCTACTCACACTAGAGATAGGGAATGGGAAAGCTATGATAGACACTCAATGGTGGGAAAGATACCTGCCATCTTAGCTTAAAAAACAAATGATGACATTCTACACTCAAAAGAAACCTCAATCTGAGAGAGAAACTCATGTAAAGTGAGTGGAGGAGAAGAGTGATTTGCCACAGTGTCGAAGTCTCTGTATTTGTGTGTATTTGGGGCAGGTGTGTGCGTGCAGCATCTGGCCCAGAAAGATTTGCACCAGCGGTAGAGGCTGGGGGTCAAAGGTTAGGGGTTAAAGTAGAGGCGCGCTCCACTGGTGAGCGGTGTGTGCATGCCAGACAGCAGTAGAGAAGGTAGGCAGCAGTAGCGACAGAGACGGCAGGTGGTGTATATCACCATGACCACGGCCACCTGGGGGCCGTAGCGCGTTGCTCACACTTACACTGGGGTGCAGAGGCTGCAGGCGGCCCGTCAGGGAGTCCAGGCCCGGGGAGTGGGAGTGGGGCTTGGGGGTGGCGGGCCCCGGCTCGTACATAGAGAAAGCCTGTCTGTCCCTCCGGTGGGCGGGCGCCGAGGACATGGCTAGGCTGGAGTGGTCCCCTCCCCTACCTCCCCCTCCGCCGCCTCTCACCCCCCCTTGCCAATGTGCCGGGCTGCCTCCTCCCAAACCGCCAGCTCCCCCTCCTCCGATGACCTGGCCCCCCCGCAACGCACTGTTCTCCGTCTGCATCCGCGAGATCTACGGGGAGAGGTGGGGACGGGGGAGGAGGGTCACCTTAATGTGTCAAAGGTCACATGGACAAGCATCCACATACACAGGTACTGTACAGGGAGCTTCATTTAGCTAACCACATACTAGATATGGATGGAGGAAAGATTATAAATGGAGATCAAGGGAGTCTATAGGCCATCTATAGTCTATACTAGGGTGGATATAAGGGGTTAAACTGGCTAGTCTGTGGATGGGTATAACTATATACTGGGTTACAGTGCCTTCGAAATGTATTCAGACCCCTTCTCTTTTTCCACATTATTAAGTTACAGCCTTATTCTAAAATGGATAAAATAAAATAAAAATCCCTCAATCAATCTACATACAATACCCCATTATGACAAAGCGAAAACAGGTTTTTAGAATTTTTGCAAATGTATTACAAATAAAAAAACTGAAATACCTTATTTACATAAGTATTCAGACCCTTTGCTATGAGACTCGAAATTGATCTCAGGTGCATCCTGTTTCCATTGATCATCCTTGAGATGTTTCTACAATTTGTTTGGAGTCCACCTTTGGTAAATTCAATTGATTGGACATGATTTGGAAAGGCACACACATGTCTATATAAGGTCCCACATTTGACAGTGCATGTCAGAGCAAAAACCAAGACATGAGGTTGAAGGTATTGTCCGTAGAGCTCCGAGACACGATTGTGTCGAGGCACAGATCTGGGGAAGGGTACCAAAAAATTCCTGCAGCATTGAAGGTCCCCAAGAACACAGTGGCCTCCATCATTCTTAAATGGAAGACGTTTGGAACCACCAAGATTCTTCCTAGAGCTGGCCGCCTGGCCAAACTGAGCAATTGGGAGAGAAGGGCATTGGTCAGGGAGGTGACCAAGAACCCGATGGTCACTGACAGAGCTCCAGAGTTCCTCTGTGGAGATGGGAGAACCTTCCAGAAGGACAACCATCTCTGCAGCACTCCAACAATCAGGCCTTTATGGTAGAGTGGCCAGACGGAAGCCACTCCTCAGTAAAAGACACATGACAACCCGCATGAAGTTTTCCAAAAAGGACTCTCAGACCATGAGAAACAAGATTCTCTGGTCTGATGAAACCAAGATTGAGCTCTTTGGCCTGAATGCCAAGCGTCACATCTGGAGGGAACCTGGCACCATCCCTACGGTGAAGAATGGTAGGGGCAGCAGCATAACGCTGTGGGGATGTTATTCAGCGGCAGGGACTGGGAGACTAGTCAGGATCGAGGGAAAGATGAACTGAGCAAAGTACAGAGGGATACTTGAAACCTGCTCCAGAGTGCTCAGGACGTCAGACTGGGCCGAAGGTTCACCTTCCAACAGGACAACGACCCTAAGCACACAGCCAAGACAACGCAGGAGTGGCTTCAGGACAAGTCTCAATGTCCGGACTTGAATCCGATCAAATATCTCTGGAGACCTGAAAATCGCTGTGCAGCGACGCTCCCCATTCAACCTGACAGAGCTTGAGAAGATGAGAGAAACTCTCCAAATTCAGGTGTGCAAAGCTTGTAGTGTCATATCCAAGAAGACTCAAGGCTGTAATCGCTGCCAAAGGTGCTTCAACAAAGTAATGAGTGAAGGGTCTGAATACTTATGTAAATGTGACCAGTTTTTTTTTTTATATACATTTGCAAAAAAAATCTAAAAACCTGTTTGCTTTGTTATTATGGGGTATTGTGTGTAGATAGATTAAGGGGGGGGGGGACAATGTAATCCATTTTAGAATAAGGCTGTAACGTAACGTGGAAAAAGTCAAGGGGTCTGAATACTTTCCGAATGCACTGTATCTTAACCAATAAACATACATATTGGCGGTATGTATTGGGGGTTGATCTTTAGTATCTTGGAAAATAATGGAACTACACGTGCATGGTTTATTGAGGGGTACGGGGGGGGAGCTGCTCTCACTGACACTGTGTTATTGTTTTACCTGTATGTACCTGTCAACCTATCAACACTGGAAGAGAATTGCTGTGCATTTCCCCAAGTGTGTGTGCAGGGACTGACGTGTGTGTGTCTAGGGGCTGGTATTTCTCCTGGCGTTAGACATGAGTGATGGGACAGACATGGGACAATAGCTCAGGCATTCATGAGAACAAAACAACAATACCACCATGGAGAGATGGAACAGAAACAAAGTGACTAAATATGGCGTAACAACAGATGGGAACGAAACCTGATATTTTGACAAACTGAAAAACAAACTGCAGTATTAAACACAAACTAACAGATACTGTTCTGAGCTGCACAATTTGCTTACTACAGTATAAGGACAGCTCTGGGAACAGACTAGATCAACACTGATAGTGATTTCACACTAACATACTGAGGCAGAAAGGATATATCTCCCATTAACTAAAAATATAATTGAAAAAGCAGCTCTTGGTGTATTATAACACATCAACTGGTAGACATAGAAATTCCTCCCATCTTTCTGTTGTGCATCCTGCCCTCCACCCTCCCCTCCCTAACTCTCTCCCTCTCCACTCCCTCCATCCACTCTATCCATTCCTCCCTCCTCTCCCTGCCATCGTCCCTCCCTCACATTTTCGTTATCCTCCCTCTCCTTACCTCTTTCTGCAGCCGGCGCAGCTCTTCACTCAGGTTGTTGTTGACCTTCATCAGCTGCTGGACTTTAGCCTCGGAGGAGGCCAGGGCCTTCTTAACCTCCAGGTACTCCTGCAGAGTGATGGGCCCGTCTGACAGGTCTGACGAGTCCATGCTCTAAGGGGACACACACACACACAGAAATAAAACTATCTAAAATACACAAGCATTTGGGAGTCATTTATGTGGGATATTGTCTGAGCAATAAGCGGCACTCGATTTCATCATCACTCTTAGCAGTAAATGGAGAAGTTAAAGCACAGCTTAAAATAACAATCTTTTCACATTCAACACTGAAACCATATTTGAGAAATCTCTTCTTAACTGGAAATGACTTAGAACAGCATTCATCATTCACAGCTCAGCCATATCTGAGAAGCACAGAGCTTCTGTCTGTATGACACCAGAACAGAGCTTCTTCACACAGAGGACATGAAATTCTCATTTTACAGCAGCTTTTCCACCACGTCCTGTGGCTGTGGGAGCGTGCTTTAACAGGGTTTCCACCCCCTCTCCCCTCCTCCTCTCACCCACCCCCTCTCCTCTCACCCTACACCTCTCCCCTCCTCTCACCCGCCCCCTCTCCCCCGCCCCTCCTCTCCCCCGCCCCTTCTCACCCGCGCCCTCTCCCCTCCTCTCACCCGCCCCCGCCCCCTCTCCCCTCCTCTCACACTCCCTCTCCTCCCCTGCTTGTAGAACAATGCTCCTCTGATTGAAAACCCAGAATAGCTGTGATGTCACTGTGGAAGTATGTGGCAGCAGCAGCACTGCCACTCCCGCAAGGCATGCTGGGACAGGCGGGGAGGAAGATACTGCTGGCTGCTGGGGATAACACTGCAATCACTAGAAGAAGCTAAGTGCTGATTTACGATCCGTTTTGCGTTTTAGATCACAATGAATATGATTACATGGACAGGGGGGACTTGATCCTAGATCAGCACTCCTATTTTGAGACTCTTGACACGTATGGACCCTTAACTCAAAGTAGGGCTGGGAGCATAGGACCACTTCCTGGTCACTTTGCTCCACCTCCATGTCTCTCAGTACACATTTTATCCATCTATTTACTGGGTTTAAGGGGAATACTTTGGCTGTTCTCTGGTACTCTAATGTTGGCCTGTAGAGAAAAACATAACACAACGGTTTGCAATGGAAAAAGAAAACAAGAGCTTCTTATTAGGCGAGTTCCGAATAGTACCTCCCCCTTTCACTATGTTTCAGGCTGCTTGGTGCCAAGTGAACACAGCGTATTCATTAGTGCAAACCGGTGCAAAATGTTTCCCATTGGACAAATTCAGGTAGGTCCCTCCTCATTTGGACCTGTTCGCTTCCGTTTGATGCTTAATGAACACAACCCTGCAGTCCTTCTCTCCTCACCTTGGCCCGGTTGTTGCGCTGCGTGTTGTTGTTGTTCTGAGTGGTCAGCTCGCTGTCCGTGTCCTCGTCCGACGCTACGCTGTCGTAGTCATGCTGGTCGTCGTCGGCCCCCAGGTCCAGACTAGAGTCTACAGGGATGGATCAGAGCAACAACATAGGCCCTGGTTCAATCTCAATTCATCTTTCCTCGCTTCCTTCTGAAAATGCATTGGAGAAGAAAGTGGAGGGAACTTGGACCTTTTCCTTGAATACGGTTGAGAAGGAGGCGAGGAGACAGGATGTGAGGAATTGCAGAAAGACGTTTTGAGATTAAGCCACAGAAATATCTGGAAAAACTACAGCTCAACTTAACTAGTGACGACTTAACCAGAACACAACCAGGCAACCCCAAAATTGAAAATACATCTCAGTAACTTCTCCTTTTCACTCATACATCGCAATGGATGGATTGACTGAAGTGTGCCAAAACAGCTTAAAGTCCAGAGCATACTTAATTCATAAAAGACCTCGTTTGAACTGGCTTAGTCCCTGCCTTCTCCTCCTCCCCCCCCTTCACTCCTCAGTCCTCTCCTCCTCCACACCTCTCCCTCTCTCACCGGTAGGGCTGCTCAGGCCTTTCCCCTGTTGCCTCCTCTTGGCGTCACTCAGGATGTCGATGATTAGTGTTGCGAACTCACGAGCGTTGAAACGGGCCAACTTCTGTCTACCCTGAAAGAGAAAAATAGGCAGGGGACACACGCATTCATTCTTGAGTACTCAAAAACCCTCCGACGCATAGACGTAGGTTTACAGGAGAAAAATGAATTCAGACATTTTTGGTGTATTATTAAAGAAAACACAAATTGAAGCCACAGTCTCTGGTATTGCAGTCCTGTGGTCACTGGTCATGTGGTGTGGAAAATCATAGTCATAGGGGCTACAGTTGATCATAGTAACACACACACACACTAAACATTGCACCTAGCAATTCACGTTTGTGTTTGCATAAGGGGACAAAAATGCAGGCTTTGTATCCATGTGGTTTCAATTCTAAACACGGTCCGACCGTGAGCACATCGTGTGTGTGTGTGTGTGTGTGTGTGTGTGTGTGTGTGTGTGTGTGTGTGTGTGTGTGTGTGTGTGTGTATTTTCTCCCTCAGTCTCTCTTGCATGAAACATAAACACTACTACTGACCAGGCAGATGGCTCCAACCCTATTCAATCCAATCCTAGCTGGGGATCTCACTGTGGTGAGGGTGATGATGTGTTAAGGCCTATGTTTACATTAACGAGCTAGCCAACTGAGGGAGGACCCACAATCACACACAACCTCTTTTGTTTCCCCCTCACCCTCCCCCACAGCTGGAAAATCTCTCTCACTGTCTCTATATCCCACTGGCCAATGCAGAAGCTCATACATCCCGGTACAGCCACAAAACTATTAATAGAATGTGATCTTTCATCCCTCTCTCTCTCTCTCTCTTTCTCCTTTTCAGCCCAGACTTTATCTTTCCTCGTCTGCCCTTCTGTTCTCCTCTTTTGTTCCCGTTTTAAAATCTGTCGTGCTCTCGAAGGATTTCTCCGTAGTCCCTTCTACTGCCTGCCTGTGTCACTGTGACTAGCATCGTTTTCAACCTGCTGTCATCACTAAGCCTACGCAGCGGTTGGAGAAGGATACATACTAAGATATTCAAGCATTTGCTGGCAGTCATCAAACGTTGTTTTCACGTGTGTGTGTGTGTGTGTCTGATAGTAGTGGTGGTGGTGGTTACCTGGTTGCGTGTGGCTGAGTATTCGGGGTTGACAGGCAGGAAGGGCACCGCGCTGCGCTCCGTCACCAGAGTACTGTGGTTCTGAGTCGTCAGCCACACTGGGGAAAGGGGGAGGAAGGACAGAAAGAGAGAGATATTATACACTGATGTGTGAGTGAGAGAGAAACAAGGTCATTTCAACTGGAAGTTGGAATACGCACAGCAACACACCCTGCCTTCCGCCCACACATACACACAGTGCACAGCTCCACTGGAACAGACCACAGAACAGTTACAGTCTTACACACTTTCTCTCCTCCGAGAATGTCCTGCTATACCTAGAGCTGTGTGTGTATGCATGTGTGTGTGCTTGAGCGTGTCCGGCTCTCGGTCTCTACCCCATCCTGCTTACCTGCGGAGAGTCTCTGTCAGACAACGCAGTCTGCGACTGCTCCTGCTTCCGAGATAGAGCGAGGGAGGAGAGTGAACGAGAGAGAGACTCCAGAATTCCTGAGGCACTTTCCTCACCAACTCGCTCTCTCCTTCTCACTTGCTCCTTCCCTCTAAATTGCCTCTCTCTCGTCTTAGACCTCACCCAGTGCCCTTTTACAGACTTTGTTTATGCGTTTTTTTATGTTTCCTTTCTAAACAGTGACTCCTTCTCCGGGGGAACAGCCTACACTAGGGCCATGTCCCACATAACACCCTATTCCCTTTATAGTGCACTACTTTTTTTTACCAGGGCTTGGTGAAAAGTAGTGCACTATATAGGGAACAGGATGCCATTTGGGACGCAGACCCCAGAGTGGGCCAAACAGATTGCATGACTCAAAAAGGCAAAGACAGAAAGAGGAGCAGGATGGAGAGATCTAGAGAGAGGTGGAGGAGAGGGAGAAGCAGGGGATGGGTTACACAGGAGAGGGAGAAGCAGGGGATGGGTTACACAGGAGAGGGAGAAGCAGGGAATGGGTTACACAGGAGAGGGAGAAGCAGGGGATGGGTTACACAGGAGAGGGAGAAGCAGGGGATGGGTTACACAGGAGAGGGAGAAGCAGGGAATGGGTTACACAGGAGAGGGAGAAGCAGGGGATGGGTTACACAGGAGAGGGAGAAGCAGGGAATGGGTTACACAGGAGAGGAGAAGAGGGGGGTGTCTCACCTGCATCGTTCTCCCTGCGGTCCACTTCGTCATATACATCCATGGCCAGCTCCTCAAACAATCGATTGTTCAGCTGTCATACACAGGACATTTATGGGACGTAGACAGTGTACAAGACCAAGACAAACATAAGCAATGCACGACAAAACTGCAAATACCAGCGAGGAAAAAAAATATATAAACACACACACACGGTTAAAATAATAGGACAACCATGTACAGCAATGCTGTCAACACAAACAGTAGCACTACACTAAAGGGCTCTGTCCTTTTGCTGCCTGGGCCAAAGGAGAATTGATTATACCATACACAGGAAATGGGGAAAGTCATTGTCCTCTGTCATAGACAATTAGAGTCACTGATACAGACATGGCCCACTGCTTCAGTTTATTATCAGATTAGCTCGTTTTCTGGGTCGTGTGCATTAGGCACCAAATGGAAGAAAAACAGGAAGGGATACCTCGTTTTTGTTTTCCGTTGAAAACGTTTCAAAATGTTTTCCCTTGTGTGTCCTAATGAACACAAGCCAGGAAGTCTACCAGACGGATAGAGCCTTAACTCTAACCCATGACCCCTACCCTTTGACCACCCAGCACTACTTACCGCTTGGAGCTTCTTCTTAGCTGCCTTGGCCAGTTCTGAGAGGTCCAGGCTACGCAGAGACACAGACAGACAAAATGCCACAATGAAACAACCGCAGACACCAACAGAGAGAGAGAGAGAGGGGTGAGGAGAGAAAAAAAGGACAGAAAGGTAAGGGAGGTGGAGGACATGGGACTGGGGGTTTTCTCAGGGTGGTGGGTGGTAGGGGTGAGACAGGAGGGGTGTTAGGTCATGGAGCGAGGGCCATGGCAGATAATCAGGTGAAATATATAGGTAACTGCCAAAATAATGGAAACACTTAGGGATACAAAGTGTGATTCCTGAGTTAATGAAGCATATAACATCCCATCATGCTTAGGGTCATGTATATAAATGCTGGGCAGGCCATTATATTGGATACCATGGCAATGTGCCCGTAGGATGACAATGCCCCCATCCACAGGGCACGAGTGGTCACCGAATGGTTTGATGAGCATGAAAACGATGTAAACCATATGCCACGGCCGTCTGTCACCAGATCTCAACCCATCTGAACACGTATGGGAGATTCTGAAGCGGCGCCTGAGACAGCGTTTTCTACCTTTCCATCAACAAAACACCAACGTTTTGGGAATTTCTTGGGGCAGAATGGTGTCGCATCCCTCCAATAGAATTCCAGACACTTGTAGAATCTATGCCAGGGGTCGACAACCATGTCCCAGGAGATCCGCAGTTACTGCTGGAGTTTGTTCCAACTAGGCACCACACCTAACCAACTAAGCTAATTGGTCAGTTCGGTGATTGCCAAAATTCAACATACCGGGTCTTCCAGGTCAGTTAAATGAAGAACAGAACCAGGGTTGCATACCCGTGATCCATGCCAAGGTGCATTGAAGCTGTTCTGGCTTGTGGTGGCACAACGCCATATGAAGACACTTTATGTTGGCGTTTCCTTTATTTTTGGCAGTTACCTGTAGCTCCTTCCATTTCAGTTTGGCAACATTCAAAACTATAGGCCTAAGTACTTGTATGATCTACAATGAGTACTGGTGGTCGAGATACAGTAGCCAACCTGATATTTAAAAACAAAAGGGCTCTCGTCAATGTTTATTGAATCAAGACATCATAAAAGTAATACTACTATATAAAAAAGTCAGACAAAATATTACAGGAATCCCTCCCTCCTTCCCTAACAACAGCGAGAAGATGATGAGCGCACGGGATAAAAGACAAAAGAAAATGGGGGGGGAATGTTGAGTGAGTAAGAGAAAAGAGAGAGATACCTCTGTGTCGGGCACTTAGGGCGAGCTCTGCCTCCACAAGCGCAGCAAAGATGGAGAGAACAGAAAACGAGTGAGCGAGACAAGAAAGAGACAGGTAGAAAGTAAAAGAGAGAGAGAGGGAGGGGGGATACACTCCATATCAACACCAGGGCCCATATTCACAAAGTCTCTCAGAGTAGGAGTGCTGATGTAGGATCAGGTCCCCCTCTGTCATATGAATTATTATCGAAGGTAAACCTGATCCTAGATCAGCTACTCAGACGCTTTGTGAATACCGCCCACTAGTTCTCCACAGAGTACAGAGTATAGTACAGAGTATAGTACAGTACAGTAATAGCAGTGTTGTAGAAGTCTGTTGTAGCTCAGCAGACAGACATGCAGTCTGCATCAGTGTAACAGGGGCCTTCCTCTCCTATCTAGCGGTACAGACTGACTAACGACAGGGCACAACCTACTGGTCAAAACACTGCAATACACCTAGCCACTTCACTTGTGCCAGAAGATTACATGGTATTCATAACATTTCATTGTAGATTCCAGAAAATCAAAGGCATTGCCAGAATATCATGTCACGTCAAAGACAAAAATGCTTAATAGAGAATCTCATTTGAAAATACGTTTTAGTCCAGGATTAGCCTTAATCTGTGCCTGAAAAAACACCCCTATGTATACTTAAGCAATAAGGCCAGAGGGGGTTTGGCATATGGCCAATATACCACGGCTAAGTGCTGGTCTTAAGCACGACACAACGCAGAGTGCCTGAATACAGCCCTTAGCCGTGGTATTTTGGCCATATACCACAAACCCCCGAAGTGCCTTACTGCTACTATAAACTGGTTACCAACATAATTACAGCATTAAAAATAAATATTTTGTCATACCCGTGGTATAAGGTCTGATATACCACGGCTGTCAGCCAATCAGCATTCAGGGCTCGAACCACCCAGTTTATAATAAATATCAACCACCATGCAGATTTATAAATATAGTCCCCACACATTCTATGTTGACCCTGAACACAACCCTTTGACACTTACCTGTCAGCCATCTGAGGAATGATATAATGCCCATTCTTGTGATCTACAGGATAGAGTACAATGGAGTGAAATCATTGTATAGTGTAAAACAGTCATTGGGTGAAAAACCACCCTACTAGTTAAGCCTGACAGTGGGTCCATACTTGGAGCGATAATCAGCGAACTATCAACCACCAACCAGTCATGTTCAATGGAAGGAGACACAAAGAGACACACAGCGACTTAGCGGTCGGCGAGGAGAGAACTAGTGACCAGAATTGAAAATGTCCCAATATTATGCAAATTTAGGGAGAGGGCAGCTCTTGTTAGAAAGCTCTGACATTAGCGAACAACAAAACTGCTGTCATGCTAGCTGTTTGAAGGATACACCCACCAAGCGAGATCTCAACGACTTGATTGCTGATTATCGCTTCAACTCGGAGCCCTCTGTAAGGTCCTTGGCAGGGGTAAAAAGGTCACCTACCAGGGCGTCGGCCACACAGGTAGAAAGCCAGCCTGTCTGTGAGCTCGTACTGACACTCAACCAGCCGCTCTGCCAGCTCCACCTGGCCCGCTTGCCTTCCACACACACACACACACACACACACACACACACACACACACACACACACACACACACACACACACACACACACACACACACACACACACACACACACACACACACACACACACACACACACACACACTACAAAGATCAGATCCTATAACTGTATATGACACAGCTTACTGACACAATAAGGCAGAAAAAAATAACAAATAAACTGACTACCTTATGACAGAGTCACACACAAAACTGTATGTGTATGAATACTATGTTTAAAAAGAGTGAGCCAGGGGTGTATTCACAAGTAACAAAAGCAAACAGGACAAAACGGGAAGGGACTACCTGAACTTGTCCAATAAGAGACCCTTGTTTTCCTTTGGAAAATGTTTTGGATCAGTGTACAATAATGAATAGACCCCTGGTGTAGCCTACCTGGCGTAGTCCATGGGTGTGCGTCCGTTGATGTCCAGTGCTCCGGGGTCGGCTCCGTACACAACCAGCAGCTCTGCCTGCAGAACCTGGCCTGCCTTGGCTGCCACGTGGAGTGGAGTGGTGCCCTTCTCCTGAGAAGACAACCGCACACACACACAGACATCATAACTTCAAATTAGGGAACATGGATACAGCATAGACCGATTGGACCGATGCTCTATAGGGAAGTTGTGAGTGTGGTGAGAAAGTGGGTAATTTGCAGTAACGGGGTGGGAGGGTGAGTGGTGAGAAAGTGGGTAATTTGCAGTAACGGGGTGGGAGGGTGAGTGGTGAGAAAGTGGATCATTTGCAGTAACGGGGTGGGAGGGTGAGTGGTGAGAAAGTGGATCATTTGCAGTAACGGGGTGGGAGGGTGAGTGGTGAGAAAGTGGATCATTTGCAGTAACGGGGTGGGAGGGTGAGTGGTGAGAAAGTGGATCATTTGCAGTAACGGGGTGGGAGGGTGAGTGGTGAGAAAGTGGATCATTTGCAGTAACGGGGTGGGAGGGTGAGTGGTGAGAAAGTGGATCATTTGCAGTAACGGGGTGGGAGGGTGAGTGGTGAGAAAGTGGATCATTTGCAGTAACGGGGTGGGAGGGTGAGTGGTGAGAAAGTGGATCATTTGCAGTAACGGGGTGGGAGGGTGAGTGGTGAGAAAGTGGATCATTTGCAGTAACGGGGTGGGAGGGTGAGTGGTGAGAAAGTGGGTAATTTGCAGTAATGGGGTGGGAGGGTGAGTGGTGAGAAAGTGGGTAATTTGCAGTAACGGGGTGGGAGGGTGAGTGGTGAGAAAGTGGATAATTTGCAGTAACGGGGTGGGAGGGTGAGTGGTGAGAAAGTGGGTAATTTGCAGTAATGGGGTGGGAGGGTGGGGGTGGTATGGGTCTCACCGGGTGGAAGAAGTTGGCCTGTGCTCCCAGGGACAGCAGCCGTAGACATGTCTCCAGACTCCCCGTCCTCACACTTGAGTGCAGTTGCTGAGACAGAACGAGAGAGAGAGAGAGACCCTGTGAATCCCCTCATTAGTGGTGTTTAATAGGTCCACACAGCGGCTTCCATTAGTTATTCCTGTGGTGTCATTAAGGTGCTTCCTTCCTGCCTACAGGGGAGAGAAGAAGAAAGGCAGGCTCTGTGTGTGTGTAGCCTCAGTGGGAGGCAGCCCGGCCCACCAGCCATGGCCCTGAGTGGACGAGCCCAGCCTGTGAAGAACGTCAACCCCTGACCTGAGGGGGCGGGGCCTCACCTTACTAAGATCCTTGGTGGTAACACCGTCGTCATCGCGGCACGGCAGCTTGTGGACGAAGGATAGCATCTGGTACTTGGAGCGGATGAACTCGGACTTGGTGGCGCTGTGTAAGACATAAGGTAAGACATCAGCTGTATGTATTTTTTTGTACCCTTTTTCATGGTATCCAATTGGTAGTTACAGTCTTGTCCCATCGCTGCAACTCCCATACGGACTCGGGAGAGGCGAAGGTCGCGAGCCGTGCGTCCTCTGAAACACAACCCAACCAAGCCACACTGCTTCTTGACACAATGCCCGCTTAACCCGGAAGCCAGCCGCACCAATGTTTCGGAGGAAACAAGGACATCCCTGCCGGCCAAACCATCCCATAGCCCGGACGACGCTGGGCCAATTGTGCGCCGCCCCATGGGTCTCCCGGTCGCGGCTGGCTGCGACAGAGCCTGGACTCGAACCAAGAATCTCTAGTGGCACAGCTAGTACTGCGATGCAGTGCCTTAGACCACTGCGCTACTCAGAAGGCCCTCATCAGCTCTATGTATGAATCATTGCAGCAGGAGATGCCGAGGGGCAAATCCTCTCTGATCCCATAATAGTCTGATACTAGTTAATGACCCAAGGCTGAGCTGCATCTAACACATAAGCTTATTAGCCTGATCGGACTATAACAATTGACCGAGTGAAAAGAATCTCTTGAGATCTTGGTGGGGGAGAGTGAGTTCCACAAACAGAGACTATACGTAAGTGGGGAATGTTCCCACCCAGGTCATCATTGTAACTGAGAATTGGTTTTCATCTGACGTATCGTGAAATATATGTTGTGAAATAAAAAATAAACTTACTGGACTTTGTCCTGTGGGTTGGGTTTCCTGCGGCCGCTCTGCACCTGTGCTGGGTCAAGCAGAGAGTGCTCCCAAATCGAGTTTGCCCCATTACTGGCCAGGGTCTGCACCATCTAAAACACACACACTAATAAGACACACGACAACACAGCCCTAACATGAAATTATCTCATGTTGGCGTGGAACGTCCTCTTAGAGCAAATCAAAGCCTCTTCCAGTGCCTGAGGCTGGTCTAGTGGGTAAAGCCACCGCCTGCAGCACCTATACACCACCAAGCGTGGGTGCGAATCCCGACCCCAGAGCCACTCTGTGCATCTCCCTCACCACTAATTTCCTTCCTGTCTGAATAAAGTGAAAATCAACAAAAAAATTATAATAATTAAATCCAGTTCCTAACAAAAGTCTTCTTAAATCTTTTCTGTCCAGCAGCCAGGTAACATTTACTTTATATTAGCGATGGAGGAAAAAAACTATTGATAGTTAAATATTGCAACATTATTTTAAATGTATTTAATAGTTTTTCTAGGTAGCGTTAGCTAGCGCTAGTCGGCTGTGCGTGCACCAAAACGCCTGTATTTTTCATCCTATAGCTTGATCTCAATCATCTTTTTAAATAGTGAGCCAACATGTTTTCAGCACTTTTATTTCCATGCTCTCTCATCTCTCTGCAGCAGACATATAGTGAGCAATATGTTTGGGACATCAATTCGCAATAAAATCATATTATCGAATCGCAATACATCTAGATATCAGGAGAGTCGTAATACTGGCACTTAAATATTGTAATATCGTATTGTGAGGTCCCTGGCCCTAATTTATACATAGTTTATAAACTGTTTTTTATCAGTATGGATTTACATGTTATAAATCTGTAAAAAACAGGTTCGCAATAAAATCGTATTATCGAATCGCAATACATATCGCAATACACATAATACATTGGTTGAATTGGGTTACTTGTCATTTAGCTGCTTGCCAAATACTGGGCTACTTGTACACCCATCAGTAATGATCCCCAATGCCGCCGCCCCCCCCAGGTACCTGCAGCAGTGCAGGGGGCCAGCCGCTGTGCCGCAGGTGCTTGACGATGGAGATGTGGCGCCCCAGGCTACGGTGCACCGAGCAGCACTCGTCACAGATCAGAACGCCCCTGTTGATGCTGGTCCAGCCCGGATCTGAAAACACAGAGAAAGAGAAAGAGATAAAGTGAGAGAGACGGAGAGAGGGGGGGGTCAGGTGTGTACAACTTAGGCTATTTAGCAAAGACCCACCTCTGACAACTGTCTACTAGGCCTAGGTCATCTCAGGTTCATCATTAGGCCTATAGCTGTTTTACCGTTTCTTACCGGTAAGTTAGGCCTAATATTTGACATTATTGTTTACTGCACACATTTAAAATAATCAAATAGCCTAATGTGAGGGTGATGAATAGACTGACAGTTTCCCTGACATGTGGAGTTCACAATGAGGAGTTCTCGAGACCATAAAAATCAACAAAACACGTATTATTAGCATCATACTGTATAGCCTAAATATAAGTCTGACCTTAAAAATTCCAGTACCACCCAATTGTGCCTTTAGGTGGTAATGAGATCATCATACTAGACAAGTCCAGAGTTCAATGGGCACAAAGAGAACCATGGGCCACACAGTCTAGTCATTAAGTCTGGCTGGGGCAAGGTTAGCCTACACCCTCAGGATCCTGCTAGAATTAGGCTAAGCTAACTGTGTATGACATGCAAACAGCCTATTTTATCCGAGGAACTAGATGGAGCATTTTTTTCTCAATTGGTAGACCTAAGAGCTTAACAGATTGGGCTGGGGAGGAGTGAATACATGCAGAGAGAGAGAGAGATCTGTTCTTGAGGGACAATTTTGAAACAAATAGCTATTGGCAATACTCAACAAAGCATGCCTACTGTTTTCAAATATTATAATCTATGAAAAGCAGCAATTCATTAGCCAACAGCATACCACCCTGCATCCCACTGCTGGCTTGCTTCTAAAGCTAAGCAGGGTTGGTCCTGGTTGGTCCCTGGATGGGAGACCAGATGCTGCTGGAAGGGGTGTTGGAAGGTCAGTAGGAGCCCCCCTTTCCTCTGGTCTAAAAAAGATATCCCGATGCCCCAGGGCAGTGATTGGGGACATTGCCCTGTGTAGGGTGCCGTTTTTCGGCTGGGACGTTAAACAGGTGTCCTGACTCTCTGTGGTCACTAAAGATCCCATGGCACTTATTGTTAGAGTAGTGGTGTTAACCCTGGTGTCCTGGCTAAATTCCCAATCTGGCCCTCATACCATCATGGCCACCTAATCATCCCCAGCTTCCAATTGGCTCATTCATCCCCTGGAACTATTCCCCAGGTTGTTACTGTAAATTAGAATGTGTTCTCAGTCAACTTACCTCGTAAAATAGGAGTTAAATAAATAAATACAATTGTTGGGTTTGTACCCATGGCAGAACAGGACAAAGCAAAGCGCTAAATCAAATGTTAAGAGCGGGGAGCAGGACTCTTCATTGGTATAGATTCCAATCGTTGACACAAAGTTAAATCTCGTCATAATTCATGCTTCACAGAACAACCCCATTGCTCTTCCTCTCCATGTCCACACTTACTTCCACTTAGTGTGTGCAGCGCCTAATGTGATTTCATGCACAGACACTGACCTAGGCTACACAGTGCATATGGGGCCACTCTAGTCTTTTTTACCACTACATCTACAGTCAACACTACTGAAGGCTATAGCCATCTCTTCAGTCTAGCATTCTACCACATGCTGTGCTGCCCATCACAACCCCATAAAACGAACCATATTATGATAGAAAAACAAATAGGCCTCACGAGCATACTGGCAGTAACAACATTTAATAGCCTATAGTGGCTATATGACTTCTTCCAAAATATGGAGGTTGTTTATGAGTCCAGTAGCTATTCCAATGTGGAGGGTTGCAAGGAGTCACACATTAGTGGCTTGGATCAGAAGCTTGCTAGAGCTGCCTTTGCCCAGAAGGGGACGGGCCGCCGAGGCAGCAGAAAGCTGACGGTAGACTGTAAGTAAGAAAAAGAAACGGCACAGTGCACACACAGAGTAGGTATACAAGCAAGCCAGGCTAACGCAGGTAACTGCAGAGGAGTGATGGTCAGGAGTGTCATAAATCAGCTGGGATAGCAGAAACACATTCCTGAAGGGAGAGCAGCTGTGAAGGAGAAAGCAGCTGCCATGCACCCCACTCCAACCACCCCCATCCCAAACTCTCCTTCTCCCCAAAACATTGGGGCCGGTGGTGTTAAATGTGTAAGGCCAAGGCTCTTCCGGCAGGGAGTGCCGGGATGCCAAGGTTGGCATCACATCAGAGTTGTGGGTGCACAATAATGTATAAAAACACAGAGTTGGAGAATGTAGTCTTCATGATTTTATGAGCAACTACTAAAAAAAATGCCATGAAGGATTAAGCTAAAAAAAATGTTTTATGCCTACAGATGGAGCAGTCTAGACAGGTCAGGGGTCCAGATTACAGGCACTCACTCAATCACTATTCACAACCTATACTATCAACGCCCCTACTCTGCGCCGCACTGCTTACTAACATTGGCTAGTTGCAGGCAGCTAGCTATCCAACTAGCTTCAACTACTATTTTATGATAATTTAACTAGCTAGCTAGCTAGCTAGCTAGCTAGCTAGCTAACTCAGTAACAACGTTCAGCTAATCTTCTTGACTCTAAACGTTAGCACACTAGCTAGCTATCTGACGTTACACAAATTACAACGTGAAATTGGTCACATTTATAGAAGTAATCTGGAGGAAGACATGCCAAACTAGCTAGCCTGTCGTCTTCAAATGTAACTATCTACCTAGCTAGTTAGCCCGTGTGGCTACAGAGCCAACTTTACAGACAAACAGATGTGATAGCAAGTCATTCAAGTTAGACCAGACAAGACAGACACCCTTTCTCATTTGTTAGCAAACTAGGTACGTAGTTAGCTACCAGATAGATGTGGCGGTTAACACGATAAATAAAAGCAAACGTTATACGTTGCTTGGCTAGCTGCGCTGGCTAGTCAAGTAGGCGAAACAAATCTGACACTCAAATTCATATACAGAATATGATTCTTATCAAATAAACTAAAGTAACTTTCTAGTCACTTCATTTATTCACATGCACTGAAAATGCAAATTTCACTGTTTAAAGGCCTGACTAACTAACTGCCTGTGAACCTGCGCCGTTTTATTGTACTACTGACAGCGGGCACAGGCCTCCGCCGTCCCACCTAAATGTCGCCAGCCAGCACATATCAAAGACTAAAACAACACATTGTTTCAGTTTTCATCGTACCTGGTGCACTGCAGTCGGCGCATACTTCGGTTCTGTGGACCTTTCTTGACATGTTTAGTGTTCCACTACAGCAGTGGTTGTATATCCAAATTATATCTAATGGATGCTCGCCCTTCCGAAGACCGCCTTCTGCTGTTTCTATATGCTGCCCTGAATCCCCGGAAGCCGGCGTTGTGGTCTTTGGCTCTCCCGGCCCGAAGCTTTCCCTTTTCTTCCTAACCGGTTTCAGTCCTAAACTCCGGATTCAGTGAGTCGCAGTCCTCGTCAGTGGGATGATTATCACTGGCTAGCTCATATCTAGAGGGATATAAGACACTAGCGCACACTGCATTGCCAATGTCGAGACCTAGGATAACTGCGCTCCGTCCTACCTGTCACTCGACTCGCTCTCCCACTACTTGCTCTGATCGCCACTCTCTCTCACCAATGCCAATGGGAATAGAGATAGCTCTAAAATCCTATCGTATTCGTCAAAGCTTGGAATCTCATCAATACCCATGCATGTAGGCCTACACCTATAAATGTTCATATTTAGCTAGCTCTCTAGACATTATTTATTTGATTATGTTTTGTAAAGCTTTATAGTGGCTTAGGCTAGCTTATATTACAGGCGAGGCTGTCGAAGGAAAATAGTGCTGGCTGGCAATGCAATTCTGATGTTTTAGACATTGACTAATCTGTAATAATATGGGGATAAAAGCAGGTTTACAAATAGCCTAAATAAATGTTCAGAGAGCTTCAAAAACATGTTGCAAAAACATTGCCGTGCTATAGCCTAGCCAATGAGCCAATAGACAGCATCAAGGGTGTTGGCCTTCGGCTATTTGGATGTGATAATGTTATAGGCTAAGCTATATAGGCTGAATCTTTAGTTTATTCATATGAAGTGAAAAGTGAATGACTAACTCATAATGACTGGCAGGGGGCGTACAGTGTGTAGCCACACTAGCCACTCTACACGCGTGCACCCTATACATCACTCTCATCAGCATCCCTTTATTTGATTGGCTGTTTACATTTTATTGCGGGCTGTCATCACTATCTCGCAACAGTGCAGAGGGCATCTCATAGTCACCATTCGCTGTGACGGGAGGGAGCGGAGAATGATTGGGCGTCTGCCTCGCTAGTTTATTCAAGGAGGAAGAGAAAGGTATGAGAGGGGCAGGGCATGGAGAACAGAGGTAGGCTAGATTAAATACAAGTAAGGGGTCTCTTGCAGATTCTTCTTAGATCTAGGGCTGTTGACTAGTCTTTATCATAACCAACAGACTGCAAGGGAAATCATTGAAACATTGTATTCATACTTTCATATCATAATGCGGAAGGCATGTCTTGTAAAGTGACATGTCACGACAGAGCGAGAATATGAGCAAATAGTCAGTCAAAAGCGAAGTATTAAGATATAGGTTTATACGGAACAAAAAAAACAGGAGAGAAGGCGAACTATGACCGAAGATGATTTCTGCTAAGAAAACTCCGGAAAAGAGTCGTTATCCTATTCACTATATGGTGTGGCACGACAAACATCGGCAACTGGAGAAAGCGCTATCCGCGAACGAGCAGGTGAGTCTTCGGACGACACGTCCTCGTCTATCTGATAAAAAAGCGTGGGCCATGCCAATATCATTTGGATAGGTTTAGGTTAGGTGTGCCATCTAGTGTGACCACAGTTCACGAACCGTGGGCTCGTAGAATGAATTGAACGGTAGGAGGTGGTGGAAGTTACATATGTTTCAATAGGTGGCTACCTGCCATGAGTTTACCTCGAGATTAAAAATTAGCCCATGCCATGAAATACTGTAAACCTCGTTTGAAATGTATTTCCATCGTTTTCGTTCAGTGGGAGTCGTAAAATGTGTCAAGGCTTTGCCACAATTGCGTATAATGATGTCATTGCATTTAGGGACCACATCATGAACTTGCAACATTGTATCATTCTTGAAATCATCTCCTCTAGTTTTATCCATTTCATTACAATTTCCTTGCTATTTGTTACATTTTCGCAAGCTATAGCTGTGCGTGTGTAAAGCTGCTAGTAATACTATTTCGTGTTGTGTCCAGTACTGTACCTCCCTACCACCTAAATGAAGAGGAGGAAACCGTGGGAGACAATGCAGATATAATGTGGGCGAATTGATGCACATGCACAGTGATGGAAATAATACCAGTCTTGACTCGGCTGTCAGAAGAGGATGTGTGGCTATGCCATGTTTACTAATTCTATGATATGTCCATTCCTACAGAATGAAATTGCATAGGTGTTCATGTATTCTTTCTGGGATGTACTGTCGGAACATTTTAGCCTGTACGTCCATTTATTTGAACCCATAAATATCTAGAACATGGTGCATGCATACAATGGAAATAGGTACTACAGGACAGACTGATGGACACAAGGCATGACAGACAGACACCTGAAAATACTGTCTTAAATGAACAGTCAGTGCACCTCTGCAAGAATATGGAATATCTAACACAGGTTTCCTGCAGTTTCCCAGGCACACGGACAATTCAGTAGGATGAATACGACTGAATTAAAGACCTCAAAACCTGCACACTATGTAAAGAGTTAATTTCAATTTCTCATGAGGATCTGCATTATTTCAGTGCCTTATTATTTCCAGCAAGATTAATCACATGTGTTTATAATACAAAGCATATAATGCAATGCATTTAATATTGACAAGAAATGGTAAGCAATGGCGAGAGTACAGGTTTTAAATGACAGTAGACTGAAATGCCAGTTCCCTGTTCTGCTGCTTATTATGCACCAGGTTGATGTGCAGTACAGGCTTGGCTTCCCTACTGTAACACTGTCACATCAACATAAGGGCTGTGGTTGTTTTTCACTCTGAATGTGAGCAACAACAAAAAAATGTTTAAAGGGGAGTATTTGCATGTCCTTCATATGTCCGGTCAGTGTGATTGACACCGTATTTACGTTTAGATTTTTTTTAGGACATTTATAAGATTCGTTTACTCTCACTCACATCTCCGAACCTGACTCGAATGTCATACCCGCTCAGTCATATTTATATACTAATCCAAATTCAATTCCATTCGAATAACTTTATTTAACAGTGCACACCGTTAAAACGTATGGTAAACACTCAGGCCTAGCACCTCTT
The DNA here is from genome assembly GCF_016432855.1 of Salvelinus namaycush. Classification (NCBI taxonomy): domain Eukaryota; kingdom Metazoa; phylum Chordata; class Actinopteri; order Salmoniformes; family Salmonidae; genus Salvelinus; species Salvelinus namaycush. The sequence continues at coordinate 10,091,767 of NC_052340.1, read as the reverse complement.
GGCTCGGATACAATGCTGTGCAGCGCACTGTGATGCTGGTGATGATTCAAGCCTGAGCCCCATTGATTATAACTATATAACGCACCCCCAGTTGATATCATTTACAGGGCGCTGATAGATAAATCCTGGCCTCTCTTGGAAAAGCATGCAGGCTTATAGAAGTGTGTTTATGGCTCCATCAGGGGAAGAGTTACACTGGCTGGCCAACTGTCTGTCTGGAACTCACTGACTGACTGGCTGGATGTATGGATGGTCAAGTGTGCACATGAGTGGATTGGATGTGGCTGACGGTGGTTGCATATGTGTCAAGGATCAATGGTATCTAAAGGAGTGCCGGACACAAGAAATGCACAGGGTGTAGGGTGTAGGGAGCAAGTGCAGACAGGGTAAGCAAGGCTTGCACCTCACTGATGAAAGAACAGAGAAGTGCTGCGCCAGCAGAGAGAAAATGTTATTGGTATTGGGGATCCGGGAAGGAGAAGAAGAAGCACATAAAAGAGCAAAAGTTTAAAAAAAAAATATCAATTGAGCGGGGAGGAGAGTGAAGAGGGGGACCTCAATACAGCTTCTTTAAGCAGTATCATCAAACAAAGCAGATGGATTCTTGGAATAGAGCGAGCTGACAACAAGGTAGAGACAAAGAGGAATAGCCAGAGGTTGTAAAGTAACATGAGGATGCAAGTGGGATAGTGAAGGGAAGAAACGAGGGAGGAGTGGATGGAGGGAAGAATAACAGCAGTGTGCAGCAGCATATCACTATATCCTGATCCAAGCACTAAAAATGCATCCCAGATATGTTTGAAATGGAACATGGTCCTTTTCTAAAAAATAACTGCCCCAACCTTCTACCAAAGAGGCGAAGAGGCGCCACCCTCACCGCCCCCCGCCCCCACTCCCCTCACTCTAATGTGTACAATGCTCACAGCCTCAGCTGGGCGCTCATGTCAACTCAGCAGTCTTGAAGTCTGATGATATCATACTGGGTGGAGACAGACCTCACAAATTACATTGTCCCCCTTCCTCGTTTGTCTCTGCTGTACCATCTGTCTATCCCTGCCTGTAATCTACAGTAAATTTCCCTGACCCGTTATACACAACATCCATCCTCCCCTCTGTCCGTTTCTCGCTCCCGCACCCAACGTATCTTAGTTTTCCCCTGACTCCCCTCTATGGTGCTCCATACCTCCATCTCCTCTCCCCTCTACTTACCTCTACAGTGCAGTGAAATTCTACGCTAATTGCAGCAGTGCAGTGTCACTAGGGATAGGGGTGTGATTCGTCTACATTTAGTTCAATTGCGGAAAGCTTTTAACCGAGAGAGAGAGAGAGGACAGAAACAGACAGCAGTACTCATTAAAGCTTGAAAAGATGTCCCTGCTAATATTGGGTTGCATTTGTGTGCCTGAAAAGGAAAGGAGGAAATTAATGGTACTTCGTGGCCCATATCTGCCTTTGCAAACCATAACGTAGGGACAGACTTACTGTATATTTGCATGGGCAAACACACACACCACACATGCACACGCTCACACGCGTGCACACACACACACCGGTTGTAAATAGCTATGCATAAAACTCTCTGAGGTTAGTACTGATTTCAACCTCCAATTCTCCATCAGTTCACAGACATTGTTTGCGGTATCCTAATCTATATCAACCATCAGACATGGAAAGAGTTGTTCCACAGCAGTCATGTTATTGTTTCCTGAAACAAACCGCCCCTAAGCAATTCCAGTTTCCGTTACGACATTTTGTCCTGATGTTTGCTTAACCACGGTATCTTGTTGTCATTTGATTATGCAAATCCAGGGTATTTTCAGCTTCTATTCCGTGCATGAGATCAAATGTGAGGTTCCTACCTTAGAGACAGGAGTAGGTTCCTCCTCGCTTTGCATTGTGGGGGACTTTCCTCTATCCACTGTTTCTCTATTCACAACTTCCTCCTCCCTTCATACAGAATACCATCTGCTGTCTCCTATCACTGAGCAAAGTAATACATGTTATTACATTAGTCTTATGGTGGTCTGGCAAGTGACAACAATGGTTACGAGACATGTTGCCAATATAATGCGTCTTAAAAGTTTTAGTGATTTAACAGTAAAAACCTGTAGCATAATGAAGGTTTGACTTTGGTTTAAAACACTAACACAAGTGTAGATGATTGTGAGGTTTAGTGGTGATTCAGATTAAACACTAAAGGCTGTAGTCTAATGGTTTGCCATTGGTTTGCATATTGTCCCAAATATAAATGTATAGGTGTTCATTTTCACGCTCATCCCCAAGTATGAGAGAGCTTAGAGTCTCTTAGAGTCTCTTCAGTTGGACATGTATCAGAGACTAGTGCTGTCACATCTGTTATCGAGGAGGAGGGAGAGACCCACATATCTCTCCCCGCCCTGCCTGTGACATGTTCACTGACCATGGCAGAGTTATTTCACCCAGCTCCATCCTCCCCCATCCTCCCTCAGTCCCTCTGCTGCTCTCACCTCTGCCCAGCCGTCCCTCTCGCTCAAATTTACTGGGCTCAGACTGTCAGGCTCCAACTACTCACTCCTGCTCTGGCCTAATTTTCTTTCTCTGACCTGCATTTGGTGATAGAGGGATGGTAATGATATGAGTTATTTCGAGATATCTATAGGTCGATCACACACATGCATCTGATGGTGTGGTCTCATTTGCATACGCCCCACTTACACCATACACTCACATAGAGAATGACTGCATAAAGATACATTATCCCAAGCGCTGTCATGTAGTCATATACCACGTTTGGCTATAACTAGGCTATAACTCTCCAACACATATTGAAAATGGATCAATCACAGTTGTACATAGTAACTACCGAATTTAAAAAGGGTAACACTGAAAATAAGGGGGACAGGTTGATTTTTTTAACCCCTCCCAATGAGCACACATATGATTCTCATGCATGCACTCTCCGCCCACCACAAACATATTTTGGTCTCACAATAAATGATTGATGTTGGTTTAAGTAGCTGCCAGAGAACATTAAGGCTAAGCAGAGAGAGTGCAGGAGTAGACAGAGATGTCTATCAATTATGCAGTTTCCACGGAGAGGGAGAGAAGGGAGGACCAAGGGAGGGATGGAAGGAAGGGTGGAGGAGGAGAGGGAGATAGCAGAGGACCAAGGGAGGGATGGAAGAATGAAGGGTGGATTGAGCCACGGATGGACTACGAGTCAGTCAGTGGATGATTAGGATGAGCAGAGAGAATGGGGAGACCCAGTATGACATAATATCCTTACTGTAACCACCTGGGCCAGTCGATTCCAGTCGAAGTGCCTCCGTGTAGGAGTGCTGATCTGGGAGAAGGTCCCCCCAATCTTATTCATTATGATCTAAAATGCAAAACTGATCCTACATTAAATCAGCATCTATACTGAGACTCTAGCTAATGTCTGGCCTGTGTGTGTGGGTGTGTAGGTCTGTACATGTTTGTGTGCTAGATAGTATGGCTCTATTTGTGGGCTGTTTGTTGGTCAGAACCACATGTGAATGAGTAAGTGTGCCACTGTGTTTCAGGGTTAATGTGTGCACTAGTGTGAAGACATGAGGATGAGGTGTGGACTAAGAGGTGGCGAGTGTCTGTGTACCACTGCAGAAAAGTGTTACATTTGAGTGTATTGGTTTAGCGTGTCAGTTCTATACCGTAACTGACCAATAATGTTATCAGAGTGTTGTTGTCAAGAGTGGTTTCCTTTTTTAATATATACATATATTTTTTAAATCTAATTTTACTAAACAGATCAAGAGAGAGAGGACTTGTGTCTGATTGCGTGTTTGTTTGTGTGAGAAAGTGGCTGCTGTAGTGTTTCTATTTGAGTGTCTCAATGGTGTAAAAATAACATCAGACTGGGTCAATGGGGGCCACTTGTCTTAAACAATAGGAGTTTCCTGAACACTCCCTCTCTATTCTCTCCCTTACTTACCACACCTCTCCGCCATAGTCAAGACTTCTTAGAATGCTCTATGCTCTTATACTTAATTAGCTTTATACAACGGGTGGGTCTAATCCTGAATTGGTTAAAACCGCATTCCAGCCGGTGTCTATTCCACAAGTTACCACCTGTCACGTTCCTGACCTGTTTTCTCTTGTTTTTGTATGTGTTTAGTTGGTCAGGGCGTGAGTTGGGGTGGGCATTCTATGTTTTGTGTTTCTATGTTTAGGTCATTGGTAATTAGCCTTATATGGTTCTCAATCAGGGACAGGTGTTTGACGTTTCCTCTGATTGAGAACCATATAAAGGTAGGCTGTTCACACTGTTTGTTTGTGGGTGGTTGTCTTCCGTGTCTGTATGTCTACCACACGGGACTGTTTCGTTTGTCGTTTCGTATATATGTAGTCTGTTCCTGTTCGTGCGTTCTTCATAGTTTGTAAGTTCTCAAGTCAGGTCTGTCTACATCGTTTATTTGTTTTGTAGTTTGTTGTAGTGTTTTCGTGTTTCGTCTTTACTTTAATAAAATTCATTATGTCATATTACAACGCTGCGCTTTGGTCCAATCCCTACTCCTCCTCTTCGGACGAAGAGGAGGAGAACGACCGTTACACCACCGACTAAATCTATGACGTTAAAATGCCTATTTACTCTGTTCCAACTGACTGCGCAATCCACTGTCTCATCAACCCAGCCAGGCAATTTATAAACTTGATCTCCACTATAAAAAGCATCTAGACATTATCTCACATTTCTTTTAGACTAACATTTCGTTTTCAACAGTGTAGATTTGTATAAACCTTGCTGTCTGTCTGTCTCAGACATTTAGTCAATACTACAGTAAGAGTAGATTGCCCACCATCTACGTGTTATCCATGCAAAAAAGACAAATAGGCAACATAACATTTAGATTCAGAGTAATAAATAAATTGAATAATTTATCTGAGAAAACCAAAAACCATTTTCCCACATTTTGTTACGTTATAGCATTATTCTAAGATGGATTAAACTGTTTTTCGCCTCATCAATCTACACATAATGCACATAAAACATTGCCACAACATGAGGCTGCCGCCACAATGCTTCACCGTAGGGAGAGTGCCAGGTTTCCTTGGTTCAGTCTTGGTTTCATCAGACCAGAGAATCTTGTTTCTCATGGTCTGAGAGTCCTTTAGGTGGCTTTTGGCAAACTTCAAGTGGCCTGTCATGTGCCTTTTACTGAGGAGTGGCTTCCGCCTAGCCACTCTACCATAAAGGCATGCTTGGTGGAGTGCTGCAGAGATGGTTGTCCTTCTGGAAGGTTCTCCCATCTCCACAGAAGAACTCTAGAGCTCTGTCAGAGTGACCATCAGGTTCTTGGTCATCTCCCTGACCAAGGCCCTTCTTCCCCGATTGCTCAGTTTGGCCGGGCGGTTCCTGTCACGCCCTGACCATAGAGAGCCTTTTTATTCTCTATGTTGGTTAGGTCGGGGTGTGACTAGGGTGGGTAATCTAGGTTGTTTTATTTCTATGTTGGCCTGGTATGGTTCCCAATCAGAGGCAGCTGTTTATTGTTGTCTCTGATTGGGGATCATATTTAGGCAGCCATTGCCCCACTGTGTTTTGTGGGATCTTGTTTATGTGTAGTTGCCTGTGAGCACTCCATAGCTTCACGTAGCGTTTTTTTCTTTTCTTGATTTGTGCGTTTCACGAATAAAAAGATGTCGAACCCATATCACGCTGCGCCTTGGTCCGAATGTTATTTAGACGATCGTGATAGAAGATCCCACCACACCAGGACCAAGCAGCGTGCCCAGGAGGAGAAGGTATCCTGGGCTTGGGAGGAGATCAAGGAGGAGAAGATATCCTGGACTTGGGAGGAAATAATGGGAGGACACGAAAGCCTTCCTTGGAAGCAGACGCAAGGAGAGAAGGGAAGACAGCGACGACGCCAGGGTTCGCAGCCACAACGAAAGCCCAAAGAACAGCCCCAATAAAAAAAAATGGGGGGGCACACGGGGTGGTTGGCAGAGCAGAGGAGTGAACCAGAGCCAATCTGGGAGAAGATGGAGAAATTGGAGGAGAGTGAACGGAGAGAGTCAGAGACCGTCAGTGAGTTGATGGAGAAATTGGAGGAGAGAGAAATGAGAGAGTTGTTGTGTTGGTGTATGAGGCACGACATTCGCCCTAAGGAGCGTGTTATCTGTTTGATGCCACCTGAGTCAGCTCTCCGTACTCGTCCTGAGGAGCGTGCTATCAGTCTGGTAAAATCTGTGCCGGCTCCACGCACCAGGTCTCCAGTACGCCTCACCAGTCCGGTACGTCCTGTGCCTGCTCCTCGCACTCGCCCCGAAGTGCGTGTCACCAGTGCGGTACCACCTGTGCCGGCTCCACGCACTAGGCCTACAGTGCGCCTCCCCAGTCCGGTACGTCCTGTGCCTGCTTCTCGCACTCGCCCTGAAGTGCGTGTCACCAGTCTGTTGCCACATGTGCCAGCTCCACGCACCAGGCCTCCAGTGCGTTTTCCCAGTTCGGTACATCCTGTGCCTGCTCCTCGCACTTGCCCTGAAGTGCGTGTCACCAGTCCGGTGCCACCTGTGCCGGCTCCACGCACCAGGCTTCCGTCCCCCAGTCCGGAGCTTCCGCCGGCGGTTTACAGTCCGGAGCTTCCGGCGACGGTTCAAAGTCCGGAACCTCCTGCGACGATCCACAGTCCGGAACCTCCTGCGACGGTCCACAGTCCGGAACCTCCTGCGACGGTCCACAGTCCGGAACCTTCTGCAACGGTACGCGGTCCGGAACCTCCTGCGACGGTCCACGGTCCGGAACCTCCTGCGACGGTCCACGCTCCGGAACCTCCTGCGACGGTCCACAGTCCGGAACCTCCTGCGACGGTCCACAGTCCGGAACCTCCTGCGACGGTCCACGGTCCGGAACCTCCAGCGACGGTCCACGGTCCGGAATCTCCAGCGACGGTCAATGTTCCGGAACCTCCAGCGAGGGTCAACGGTCCGGAGCTTCCAGGCAAGGCGTCCAGTCCAGCTCCATGGCAGGAGCCTTCCTTTGCGCCGATGTCCAGTCCAGGCATGGCATCCAGTCCTGCTCCAAGGCCGGAGCCTTCCTCTGCGCCGATGCCCAGTCCAGGCACAGTGTCCAGTCCCGCTCCAGGGCCGGAGCCTTCTTCTGCGCCGGTGCCCAGTCCAGGCACGGTGTCCAGTCCCGCTCCATGGCCGGAGCCTTCCTCTGCACCCGTGCCCAGTCCAGGCACGGCGTACAGTCCCGCTCCATGGCAGGAGCCTTCCTCTGCACAGATGCCCAGTCCAGGCACAGTGTCCAGTCCCGCTCCAAGGCCGGAGCCTTCCTCTGCGCCGATGCCCAGTCCAGGCACGGTGTCCAGTCCCGCTCTATGGCAGGAGCCTTCCTCTGCGCCGATGCCCAGTCCAGGCACGGTGTCCAGTCCCGCTCTATGGCAGGAGCCTTCCTCTGCGCCGGTGCCCAGTCCAGGCACGGCGTCCAGTCCCGCTCCAAGGCCGGAGTCTTCCTCCGCGCCGGTGCCCGGTCCAGTCCCGCTCCATGGCAGGAGCCTTCCTCTGCGCCCAGTCCAGGCACGGCGGCTAACCCAGCTCCATGGCCAGGGTCCTCCTCTGTGCCGAGGCCCAGTCCGGGCACGGCGTTCTACCCGGCTCCATGGCCGGACCCGGGGTCTGGGCGGGGGCCAAGTCCCGCACCAGAGCCGCCACCGATGCTGGCGAATCCGCGAGCGGAGTGGGTACTTCGCCCCGCACCGGAGCCGCCACCGACGCTAGATGCCCACCCGGACCCTCCCCTATAGAGTCAGGTTTTGCGGCCGGAGTCCGCACCTTTGGGGGGGTGGGTACTGTCACGCCCTGACCATAGAGAGACTTTTTTATTCTCTATGTTGGTTAGGTCGGGGTGTGACTAGGGTGGGTAATCTAGGTTGTTTTATTTCTATGTTGGCCTGGTATGGTTCCCAATCAGTGGCAGCTGTTTATCGTTGTCTCTGATTGGGGATCATATTTAGGCAGCCATTTCCCCACTGTGTTTTGTGGGATCTTGTTTATGTGTAGTTGCCTGTGAGCACTCCATAGCTTCACGTATCGTTAATTTTTTTTCTTGTTTTGTGCGTTTCACAAATAAAAAGATGTGGAACCCATATCACGCTGCGCCTTGGTCGGAATGTTATTTCGACGATCGTGACAGTTCCACACTTCTTCCATTTAAGAACGATGGAGGCCAATGTGTTCTTGGGGACCTTCAATGCTGCAGGAATGTTTTGGTATCCTTCCCCAGATCTGTGCCTCGATACAATCCTGTCTCGGAGCTCTACGGAAAATTTCCTTCAACCTCATGGCTTGGTTATTACTCTGAAACTCACTGTCAGCTGTGGGACCTTATATAGACAGGTGTGTACCTTTCCAAATCATGTCCAATCAATTTAAATTACAACAGGTGGACTCCAATCAAGTTGTAGAAAAATCACAATGTTCAATGGAAACAGGATACACCTGAGCTCAATTTCGAGTCTCATAGCAAAGGGTCTGAGCGTCTGTCTTTTATTTGTAATACATTTGCAAAAATTCTAAAAACCTGTTTTCGCTTTGTCAAAATGGGGTATTGTGTGTAGATTGATGAGGGAAAAAAGTAATTTAATCAATTTTAGAATAAGGCTGTAACATAACAAAATGTGGAAAGGGGGTCTGAATACTTTCCGAATGCACTGTATATACAAAGAGATATCAATAGAAAACAGGTAAAACTAAATTAAGTGCAGCTAGTTGCAGTCTTTTCAGCTTCAGTTTGAAGTGATTTTTAGCTGTGTTGTTGGCTAGCTCCTCTGAACAACAGAGAGCACATTTTCTATGCTAGGTGAAATCGCGCATCATTTGCTCATTATTATGGATGTATCAAAATAAATGTCACTAGAAAACAGTTAAACAAATGCAAATGCAGCTACTTTGTTGTTATTCTGGCTGCACTGTTTGACGTGACTGTCAGTTAGCCGTAGTTGACTAGCTAGCAAGTAAGGGATAAGAACGTTGCCAGCCAGTATGGCAATAAAACATTTAGAATGAACGACTTGTTCTGTCCATAGATACAGAACAAAAATAATTAACAACTGGGTCGTGTCTCTGGCAACCGATAGAACAAACGACCAGACGGCTTGGGTAGCAACCCGTTGATAATGCCCTTGAAGCCGGTGTTTGGAGGATATATTGGCACAGTTTTCCGGCCCGAGAAGAAACACCAGATTCAAGGGCATTATCACTTAAATATTGTAGCGAATGGTGACAGTGCAACACCCCTTGTGGCTTTTGAACCCAGGCCTCCCAGCCTGTAGGCAATCTTGCTAACCAAGGCAATCTCATCCAACACTAGGTTGTAATGAGCTTAGTTAGACAACAATCGTTAAAATATTCCCCCTCAAATCGTCAGAATACTACCACAATCTTTTGCTGCTCTGCTCTTGCTGTTTATGTACTTTTCACCGTTATCTGCCAGTTTCACTCCCTTTCTTCTATCCATCCATCCATCAATCCATTCTCTCTCTCTCTCTCTCTCTCTCTCTCTCTCTCTCTCTCTCTCTCTCTCTCTCTCTGTCTCTCTCTCTCTCTCTCTTTCCTCAGTGTCATCCCCAGGGACACTTGGAGGGCCCTACAAAGCCACACTGACATCAATCGCTCACTACCCATTATTCAGTACACCCACAGCCTACGCCATCACCACCCTCTCTATCTCACAGTGCAGCTGCCGCCACTCAACCAGTCAGCTCCAACGCATAGCACACCTTCCTTCTCCTTCTCCCTCTCTCCCGCCTCTTCTTCTCTTGGTTGCTATAGCGATACACCTCTATTCTCTCCCTCTATTCCCTCCACACCTCGTCCTTCACCTCTGACAGTGCCTGTGTGGATTCCTCCTCCTGTTTTTCTGCCGTTCCATTCCTCCTCTCCTCTCCGGTGTCCCCCTACCCCCTCTTTGGGATTAGGAGCCCCGGTTGTTGCTTACGATCAAGCGGTGGCGTCACTAGCACAAACCCTGGGCTTGCTAATTACAGAACAGGGCGTGGCCCCCAGGGAGGCCCCTGGAGAGAGAGGGAGAGCAGCGGGGGAAATGAGGAGGCTCCACGTGGGAGGAGGGAGGCTGCTCCTGGTGAAAAACAACCCAGCCTCATCCCTGTGATATACTGTACAACACACTCCACAATAACACACTGCAAAGTATACTGAACACACCAACACCAACCGTCGGGGCTGCACTGACCTGCACTGGGGCACTCGTGAACCAAAACGCAAGCCCTCACACAACACAACACAACACAACAGTGTGTGTACTTTGTGATTTGAAACATTTCCAATGCAAATATGAATAGACACAAAGCTCGGATGGAAGTATACCATAAAGCTATTGCGCTTATTCCCTGTTACAACTGCTCCTCCCCTCACAACAGCAAGCTCCATCCATCCATCCATCCATTTCCATGCGTTGTCATTTCTTCAATACATTTTCCACATCCACCAGTAAGGCAGATTCAGATTCCTCAGAGCGTCTCCTTGTGTGCATCCCAAATGGCACCCACACCAGGGCCCTCACAGGGCCCCCACAGAGCTCTGGTCAAAAGTAGAGCACTAAAGAGGGAATAATGTGTCATTTGGGACGCACCCGTCGCCTTCTATCAGCCTCCCTCATTAGGATGTCAGCGTGTGGTTGGTTTATTCTTGACCTTGGAACCTGCCAGGTGCTCTAATGAACTTTGTTTAATCATAAGCCAGAGACCAGATTTATAGACATAGAGACTTGCTGATTTAGACCAACTAGACTGCAGAGCAGAGAGCCTACATCAAACACACTGCAGTAGTCTACTAGACTGATATAGCTACTGTATCAAAACTGAGGCAGGAAGAGGCTGAGACAGACAGAGAGAGATGGTGTTCCTAAAAAGGTCCAGTTGCCAGGACCACAAATACAAATTCCTTCTAGACACCGTTGCCCTAGAGCACACAAAAAACGATACATACCTCTGCCAAAACATCAGTGCCAAAGGTAACTTCCACAAAGCTGTGAACGATCTGAGAGACAAGGCAAGAAGGGCCTTCTATGCCATCAAAAGGAACATAAAATTCGACATACCAATTAGGATCTTGCTTAAAATACTTGAATCAGTTATAGAACCCATTGCCCTTTATGGTTGTGAGTTCTGGGGTCCGCTCACCAACCAAGAATTCACAAAATGGGATAAATACCAAATTAAGACTTTGCATGCAGAATTCTGCAAAAATATCCTCAGTGTACAACATGCAACACCAAATAATGCATGCAGAGCAGAATTAGGCCGATACCAGCTAATTATCAAAATCCAGAAAAGAGCCGTTCAATTCTACAACCACCTAAAAGGAAGCAATTCCCAAACCTTCCATAACAAAGCCATCACCTACAGAGAGATGAACCTGGAGAAGAGTCCCCTAAGCAAGCTGGTCATGGGGCTCTGTTCACAAACACAAACAGACCTCACAGAGACCCAGGACAGCAACACAATTATACCCAACCAAATCATGAGAAAACAAAAAGATAATTACTTGACAGACACATTGGAAAGAATTTACAAAAACATTTTGCAAACTAGAATGCTATTTGGCCCTAAACAGAGAGTACACAGTGGCAGAATACCTGATCCAAACTTAAGGAAAGCTTTGACTATGTACAGTGAGCATAGCCTTGTTATTGAGAAAGGCCGCCATAGGCTGGCCTGGCTCTCAAGAGAAGACAGGCTATGTGCACACTACCCACAAAATGAGGTGGAAACTGAGCTGCACTTCCTAACCTCCTGCCAAATGTATGACCATATTAGAGACAAATATTTACCTCAGATCACACAGATCCACAAAGAATTCTAAAACAAACACAATTTTGATAAACTCCCATATCTATTGGGTGAAATACCACAGTGTGCCATCACAGCAGCAAGATTTGTAACCTGCTGCCACAAGAAAAGGGCAACAAGTGAAGAACAAACACCAAGTGTAAATACAACCCATGTTTATGTTTATTTATTTTCCCTTTTGTACTTTAACTATTTGCACATAATATGACATTTGAAATGTCTTTATTCTTTTGGAACTTTTGTGAGTGTAATGTTTACTGTTAATTTGTATTGTTTATTTCACTTTTGTTTATTATCTACTTCACTATGGCAATGTTAACATATGTTTCCCATGCCAATATCGCCCTTGAATTGAAATTGAGAGAGCGAGAGAGAGAGATTAACTCTAGAGAATGACAGAGACGTTACATCTAGACACTTACAGTGTAACTCACTATATAAAGCCGACCCATCTAGAACACTGGCACTCCGTTCATGTGAGGATGTGATAGCTCAATTATCACCTGTCTCTTCTCCTTCCATCACTCTCTCCTCCATACTTCCTCCACCCTATCTCTCTCCTTGCCAGATGAGCCCTGTACGCCATACAATACAATGACCCCAATTCTCTCCTCTTCTCCCTCAGGTGGATGTGGAGACCCTGGACCCCCGGGGTCGGACTCCCCTCCATCTGGCTGTCACTCTGGGTCACCTGGACTGTGCCCGCCTGCTCCTCCAACATGGTGCTGACGTCAGCAAGGAGAACCGCAACGGCTGGACGGGTGAGACAGGGAGGGGTTGTAATAGTACGGTGGCAATTCGCTACACCCCCAATAACATCTGCTAAACACGTGTATGTGACCAATAAAATGTGATTGATTTAATTTGTGTAGTAATAGTAGTAGTAGTAGTAGTAGTAGTAGTAGTGGTGATAGTAGTAGCAGTAGTAGGCCTATTAGTAGTAGGAGTAGGAGTGGTAAGAGTAGTAATGATGGTAGTAGTAGTAGTAGTAGTAGTAGTAGTAGTAGTAGTAGTAGTAGTGGTGATAGTAGTAGCAGTAGTAGGCCTATTAGTAGTAGGAGTAGTAGGAGTAATAGTAGGAAGAGTAGTAGGAGTAGTAGTAGTAGTAGGAGTAATATTAGGAGGAGTAGTATGAGTAATAGTAGTAGGCCTATTAGTAGTAGGCATAGTAGGAGTAATAGTAGGAAGAGTAGTAGGAGTAGTAGTAGTAGGAGTAATAGTAGGAGGAGGAGTAGTAGGAGTAATAGTAGGAGTAGTAGTAGTAGTAGGAGTAATAGTAGGAAGAGTAGTAGGAGTGGTAGTAGTAGGAGTAATAGTAGGAGGAGTAGTAGGAGTAGTAGCAGTAGGAGTAATAAGAGTAGGAGGAGGAGTAGGAGGTAGTAGGATGAGGAGTAGGGGGTGTAGGAGTAGTAGTAGGAGTAGCAGGAGTAGTAGTAGTAGGAAGAGTAGTAGGAGTAATAGTAGTGGGAGTAGGAGTAATACGAGTGCGAGGAGTAGTAGGATGAGGAGTAGGAGGTGTAGGAGTAGGAGGAGTAGGAGTGGTAGTAGGAGTAATAATAGGAGTAGTAGGAGTAATAGTAGAAAGAGTAGTAGTAGTAGTAGGAGTAGTAGTAGTAGTAGGAGTAGTAGGAGTAGTAGTAGTAGGAGAAGTAGTAGTAGTAATAGTAGTAGTAGAGGGCGGAGTCGTAATAAGAGTAGTAGGAGTAATCGTAGTAGTAGGAGTAATATGAGTAGTAGAAGTAGTAGGAGTAATATGAGTAGTAGAAGTAGTAAGAGTAATAGGAGTAGTATGAGTAGTAGGAGTAGTAGTAGGAGGAGGAGTTGGAGTAGTAGTAGTAGTGGGAGTAGGAGTAGTAGTAGTAGTAGTAGGAGTAATAATAGGAGTAGTTGTAGTAGTAGTAGTAGGAGTAGTAGTAGGAGTAGCAGTGGTAGTAGGAGTAGTATGAGTAGTAGTAGGATGAGTAGTAGTAATAGTAGTAGTAGAGGGAGGAGTAGTAATAAGAGTAGTAGGAGTAATCGTAGTAGTAAAAGTAGTAGTAGTAGTAGTAGGAGGTGGAGTAGTAATAGTAGTAGTAGAGGGAGGAGTAGTAATAAGAGTAGTAGGAGTAATCGTAGTAGTAGGAGTAATAGGAGTAGTAGGAGAAGTAGTAGGAGGAGCAGTTGGAGGAGTAGTAGTAGTGGGAGTAGGAGGAGTAGTAGTAGTAGTAGTAGTAGGAGTAATAATAGGAGTAGTATCGGTAGCACTAGCGATAGAAAACTTTATCTACCCTCAAGGGGAAATAGTTTTTTCAGCAGAATCATCCATAAAACACAACAGGCATGTGTACTGTGAAAGCATAGATAAATTGGCTAGGAGAAGTCTAAATAGTGACTCATAATTAAAGGCTGGAAGGATGTACTGTATGGAATCTCTATAGAAATAGATTGAGGTGATTGGATTCTACGAATAGGAACCATTTGTTTGTGGATTGATGGTGAGCCAAATGGCCGTTGTGGATGGATCTAATCAAGTAATTAGGCACACTTGCTTTTAAATGCACTTATTGATAATTTAAAATGAAATTTAAATTGATTGGGTAGGTTAGTCAGAGTTTCCTCAGAGAGTTGGTTAGTCTGAGTTTCCTCAGAGAGTTGATTGAGAACTGTGGCACTGGGAAGGGACCTGTATAGTATTGTAAGGCACGACGCTGGAGACAGGAAGCAGGTACATGGAGAACATTTAATCAACTACGGAAATAAAACAGGACAGGACCAGCGTCTAGACGGGACAAAATAACGAAATCAATGCTGACACAGGGAATAACGTGAGGAACAGACAGATAAAGGGAAGGCAATCAACTAATAATAGAGTTCATGTGGGTCCAATGAGGCGCTGGTGCGCGTAACGAAGGGGACAGGTGTGCGTAAAGATAGGCAGTCTAGCGAGGGAGCAGGTATGACAGCACCCCTCCCCTCGCGTCCCATGGGGGGGGCGAGCCTGACAGGCCGGCCGAGGCATGGGCGCTGGGCAAGCCGGCTGGGGTGTAGAAGCCTGATGAACTGGCAGAGGCGTGGGAGCTTGGCGAACCGACTGAGGCGTGGGAGCCTGAAGATCCGGTTGAGGCGTGAAAGCCCATCGATCCCGCTGCGGCGTGGAAGCCCGATTATCCGGTGGAGACGTAGTGCCCTGACGAGCCGGCTGGGTGTAAAAAACCTGACGATCTGGCTGAGGCCCGACGTAGGATGGGCGCCTTCCGAGCCAACCGGGGCAAGGAAACCTCTCAAGCCAGCTAGGGCGTGGAAGCCCGACGAGCTGGCTAGGTACCCCCGGTTCCATCGGCGCCCTCGAGCGCCAGAGAGAGGGAGAGCGGGAGCAGGCATGACAAGTATACTTAAGCAATAAGACACCTCAGGGGTTCGTGGTATATGGCCAAAAATATACTCCGCTTTGCGTCGGGCTTAAGAACAGCCCTTAGCCGTGGTATATTGGACATATACCACGAACCCCTGAGGTGCCTTATTGCTATTATAAACTGGTTACCAACATAATTAGAGCAGGAAAAACAAATGTTTTGTCATACCCATGGTATACGGTCTGATATACCGAGGCTGTCAGTCAATCAGCATTCAAGGTTCAAACCACCCAGTTTATAATATACTATAGTGTAGTGTAGTATTGTGTATAGCATAGCACAGCATAGCATAGTTCAGAGCAGCACAGTACAGTCCAATATACACTATTAGGTACACCCATCTAGTACCGGGTCAGACTCCCCTTTGCCTCTAGGACAGCCTGAATTCTTCAGGGCATGGAAACGTTGCTCAATTGGTATCAAGGGTATCAAACATTCCCCACACCATTACACCACTGCCACCAGCATGTACCGTTGACACCAGGCAGGATGGGGCCATGGATTCATGCTGCTTACACCAAATCCTGACTCTGCCGTCAGCATGACGCAACAGGAACTGGGATTCGTCGGACCAGGCAATGTTTTTCCACTCCTCAATTGGCCAGTGTTAATGATCGCGTGCCGATTGGAGCCGCTTCTTCTGGTTTTTAGCTGATAGGAGTGGAACCTGGTGTGGTCGTCTGCTACAGTATCCCATCCGTGACAAGGACCAACGAGTTGTGCGTTCCGAGATGCCGTTTTGCACACCACTGTGCCATTATTTGCCCGTCTGTGGCCCGCCTGTTAGCTTGCCTGATTCTTTCCATTCTCCTTTGACCTCTCATCAACAAGCTATTTTCGCCCACAGGACTGCCTCTGACTGGATGTTTTTTGTTTGTCACACCATTCTTGGTAAACCCTAGACACTGTCGTGCGTGAAAAGCCCAGGAGTCGCTTAGCTCACTAGTTTTGCCCATTCTACTGTTCAATTCAACAGTAACTGAATGCCTCGATGTCTGTCTGCCTGCTTTATATAGCAAGCCACGGCCACGTGACTCACTGTCTGTAGTTTCGAACCATTAACTGGCCCATGAGTGTGTGTCTATACGTATGGTGAAGATTGTCTTCCTCTCTCCCATAGTGCTCCAGGAGGCAGTCAGCACACGGGACCCAGAGCTGGTGCGCCTAGTTCTGCATTACCGTGACTACCAGCGGACCACTAAGAGACTGGCGGGAATCCCTGTCCTCCTGGAGAGACTGCACCAGGTGAGAGGCACTGACACTGAACACAAGTACAGAGCACAACAGCAACTTCAGACTACAGACATTTAGGAAATACTTGTAGATATATTTTGCATTAGCACTTATCTTATTGAACAACACTGTAAAAAAAAAAAATCTAGTTGTTTAAACGAAATATTATTAAGTAACTGGTTCCACAGCCGTTTTTTTGTTTACTTAACTATTCGGTCAAAGTGATACCTAGAACTTAACATTTTTAGTTGGCCCAAACTTTTAGATGGCCCAAAAAGTAAGTCAACTTAAAATGAGGTGTTTGCTCAAATTGTCTCATTCAACTAGAAATTCTTATTTGGGCATTTTACCTCAAAAAAGGCTGTGGAACTAATTAACCGCACACAGTGCTTTCAACATACATTGTATTCAACACCTTTTGACAATGTGTATGTTCATTTATACAGTAATTAATATTCAACATTTCCTCACCTGGGATTTGAACTCACAACCTCTTGATTCACAGCATTCCTGCTACGCCACTATGTCTGTGTCAATAACTGATTTCACCTGTAGTGCTACAGAGCAAAGTACATCTCAGCTCTGTTAAAACTACACTTAAGAAAAAACATTTTATTTATCATAACGATTAACACGGAACCCAAACCGGCTGCGCGCGTGTCTGTCGTGCATAAATGTATTTTGTCCCCCTACACCAAACGCGATCACAACACGCAGGTTAAAATATCAAAACAAACTCTGAACCAATGACATTAATTTGGGGACAGGTCGAAAAGCATTAAACATGTAAGGCAATTTAGCTAGTTAGCTTGCACTTGCTAGCTAATTTGTCCCATTTAGCTATCTTGCTGTTGCTAGCCAGTTTGTCCTGGGATATAAACATTGAGTTGTTATTTTACCTGTTCCCCTACTCCGACAATTAATCGACACATAAAACGGCTAACCGAATAATTTCTAGTCATCTTTCCTCCTTCCAGGCTTTTTCACATTTGAACTTATATGGTGATCGCATCTAAACTTTCATAGTATTACCACGACGACCGGCAAAACAGTTCGTCTTTCAATCACCCACGTGGGTATAACCAATGAGGAGATGGCACGTGGGTATCTGCTTCTATAAACTAATGAGGAGATGGGAGAGGCAGGACTTTCAGTGCGATCTGCGTCAGAAATAGAAAGGAGTTCTATTTTAGCCCTTGGCATCGCAGACGCTCATTGGCGCGCGCGAGCAGTGTGGGTGCAATAATTGAATAACATGTATTTCTAAATTTATTTTGCAACGCTCGCGCACGCGATGTGTCCGGTCTGGTCAGCATGTAAGGAGTTGCGGCCCACTTTTTGGAGGCAGGTCACTCGATTTCATCTTTGCGTTATATTGGCATCGAACATGTCACCCTCCCTAGGAGAGGGGGTGACCTTGATAATTTATTGTTAAGACGAGAGGCTGCTTGGATATTTAATTTAAAGACCCTTGCTCCCTTCGGTCTTAACGTGGACTTTGATCTGAAGCCATTCTTGTGATTGTTGTGTTTGTTGTGACTTTGCCATTGTGGTTGTTTGTAGGCTTGTGTGGCCTTTAGTGAGTCTATGATCTTATGTTATCCATTTGTATTAATTGTATGTTGCTCATCCTATGCTGTTTTAATATGAGTAATTAACCAATGATATTAGGCCACTGTTGGCCATGATTACAGACACCTGTGTGTCTTGACACTATATATAAACGAGTCATCCCGCAGTGTCTGTGATTGTACCCTGATGAAGACAGCTTGCCTGTCGAAACGTTGGTAATTAAATATTTTTGCATCTGAGCTCCTAGAGTGTGCGGCTCTCCTTTATTTTCAAGCTTTCTACTCCGCTAGCCAGCACCTCGCCTATACAGGTGTGCGTTTCTTTTTCTTCCAGCATGTAAGGAGTAACATTAAAACAGAATAATATGCCCCACCAACAGGAGTATGTGCAATGCCGTCAGGGGTATGCCAAATAAAAATGTGAATCACATTTGAAAATACATTTTTAAAAATGCCAATGCCAATACATTTGGGTGAGGTTTTTTTCTCACCTGAGTAGCCTCGTTTCACTGCCAAAAATAAAATTAAACCATCTAGTGTTCAGCGAAATAACAACACAATGTCAAATGCAGGAAGCCTAGTAAAATAATTAACACCCAATCACATTAACTGTTACTCTCTCGTGGGAATTCCACTAGGCCAAACGTAGCTTCTTTTCATGTTGGTATCTGTACTGATGGCGAAAAGCCATGACAGGGAGACATAGTGGAGCGGTAACTCGCGTGCAAGCAGTTGCTCCCGATGTCCCTTGGGTACGCTGCAGCATCCACCGAGAGGCTCTTGCTGCCAAGAGAATGCCTGACAGCTTGAAAGACGTTTTGGACACTACAGTGAAAATGGTTAACTTTGTTAAAGCAAGTCCCCTGAACTCTCGTGTATTTCCTGCATTATGCAATGATATGGGCAGCGTAACCATGTAACGCTTTTACAACATACAGAAGTGCGCTGGTTAACAAGGGGAAAAGTATTGACGTGTTTTTGAATTGAGAGACTAGCTTTACGTTTTCTTTACTGACCATAATTTTCACTTGTCTGACCGCTTGCATGATGACGAGTTTATCTGAGTGATGTTTTTTCTCGCTTGAATGACTTGAATCAATGATTACAGGGACTCTCCGCAACTATTTTTTAATTTTTTAATTTCACCTTTATTTAACCAGGTAGGCAAGTTGAGAACAAGTTCTCATTTACAATTGCGACCTGGCCAAGATAAAGCAAAGTAGTTCGACACATAGAACAACACAGAGTTACACATGGAGTAAAACAAACATACAGTCAATAATACAGTAGAAAAAAATAAGTATATACAATGTGAGCAAATGAGGTGAGATAAGGGAGGTAAAGGCAACAAAAAAAAGGCCATGGTGGCAAGGTAAATACAATACAGCAAGTAAAACACTGGAAAGGTAGATTTGCAGGGGAAGACTGTGCAAAATAAAGATAGAAATAATGGGGTGCAAAGGAGCAAAATAAATAAATAAATACAGTAGGGGGAGATGTAGTTGTTTGGGCTAAATTATAGATGGGCTATGTACAGGTGCAGTAATCTGTGAGCTGCTCTGACAGCTGGTGCTTAAAGCTAGTGAGGGAGATAAGTGTTTCCAGTTTCAGAGATTTTTGTAGTTCATTTCAGTTATTGGCAGCAGAGAACTGGAAGGAGAGGCAGCCAAAGGAAGAATTGGTTTTGGGGGTGACCAGAGAGATATACCTGCTGGAGCGCGTGCTACAGGTGGGTGCTGCTATGGTGACCAGCAAGCTGAGATAAGGGGGGACTTTACCTAGCAGGGTCTTGTAGATGACCTGGAGCCAGTGGGTTTGGCGACGAGTATGAAGCGAGGGCCAGCCAACGAGAGCGTACAGGTCGCAGTGGTGGGTAGTATATGGGGCTTTGGTGACAAAACGGATGGCACTGTGATAGACTGCATCCAATTTATTGAGTATAATTTTGTAAATGACATCGCCGAAGTCGAGGATCGGTAGGATGGTCAGTTTTACAAGAGTATGTTTGGCAGCATGAGTGAAGGATGCTTTGTTGCGAAATAGGAAGCCAATTCTAGATTTAACTTTGGATTGGAGATCTTTATTGTGAGTCTGGAAGGAGAGTTTACAGTCTAACCAGACACCTAGGTATTTGTAGTTTTACCCCATATTCTAAGTCAGAACCGTCCAGAGTAGTGATGTTGGACGGGCGGGCAGGTGCAGGCAGCGATCGGTTGAAGAGCATGCATTTAGTTTTACTTGTATTTAAGAGCAATTGGAGGCCACGGAAGGAGAGTTGTATGGCATTGAAGCTCGTCTGGAGGGGTGTTAACACAGTGCCCAAAGAAGGGCCGGAAGTATACAGAATGGTGTCGTCTGCGTAGAGGTGGATCAGAGACTCACCAGCAGCAAGAGCAACATCATCGTACAGAGAAGAGAGTCGGTCCAAGAATTGAACCCTGTGGCACCCCCATAGAGACTGCCAGAGGCCCGGACAACAGGCCCTCCGATTTGACACACTGAACTCTATCAGAGAAGTAGTTGGTGAACCAGACGAGGCAATCATTTGAGAAACCAAGGCTATCGAGTCTGCCGATGAGGATGTGGTGATTGACAGAGTCGAAAGCCTTGGCCAGGTCAATGAATACGGCTGCACAGTATTGTTTCTTACCGATGGTGGTTAGGATATTGTTTAGGACCTTGAGCGTGGCTGAGGTGCACCCATGACCAGCTCTGAAACCAGATTGCATAGCGGAGAAGGTATGGTGGGATTCGAAATGGTCGGTAATCTGTTTGTTGACTTGGCTTTCGAAGACCTTAGAAAGGCAGGGTAGGATAGATATAGGTCTGTACCAGTTTGGGTCAAGAGTGTCCCCCCCTTTGAAGAGGGGGATGACTGCATCTGCTTTCCAATCTTTGGGAATCTCAGACGACACGAAAGAGAGGTTGAACAGGCTAGTAATAGGGGTTGCAACAATTTCAGCAGATCATTTTAGAAAGAAAGGGTCCAGATTGTCTAGCCCGACTGATTTGTAGGGGTCCAGATTTTGCAGCTCTTTCAGAACATCAGCTGACTGGATTTGGGAGAAGGAGAAATGGGGAAGGTTTGGGCGAGTTGCTGTGGGGGGTGCAGTGCTGTTGACCGGGGTAGGGGTAGCCAGGTGGAAAGCATGGCCAGCCGTAGAAAAATACTTATTGAAATTCTCAATTATAGTGGATTTATCCGTGGTGACAGTGTTTCCTGTCCTCAGTGCAGTGGGCAGCTGGGAGGAGGTGTTCTTATTCTCCATGGACTTTACAGTGCCCAGAACTATATTCAATGTGCGGGACAAAATTGAGGCTATGGTTAAGTATTTGGAGCTCTTTTCTGTCTGCATTAACAAGGAAAACACACAGGTCTTTCCATCGATTTTTTGTGTGTAAATGAACTCAAGCTTATGGACAATGTCAAATGTGATATAGCGAAGCACCTGAGTGAGCTGGGCGCGCAATTACGCAGGTACTTTCCCGAAATGGACGACATAAACAACTGGATTCGTTATCCCTTTCATGCCCTGCCTCCAGTCCATTTACCGAAATCTGAACAAGAGTGCCTCATCGAAATTGCAGCAAGCGTTTCTGTGAAAATTGAATTGAATCAGAAGCCACTGCCAGATTTCTGGATAGGGCTGCGCTCAGAGTTTCTTGCCTTGGCAAATCGCACTGTTAAGACACTGATGCCCTTTGCAACCACGTACCTATGTGAGAGTGGATTCTCGGCCCTCGCTAGCATGAAAACGAAACACAGGCACAGACTGTGCGTGGAAAATGATTTAAGACTGAGACTCTCTCCAATACAACCCAACATTGCAGAGTTACGTGCATCCTTTCAAGCGCACCCTTCTCATTAACCTGTGGTGATTTATTCACCATTTTTGATGAACAAATAAAGTTTTATGTAAGATGGCTAAATAAAGAGTAAAATGTATGATTATTATTATATTATTATTTGTGCCCTGGTCCTATAAGAGATCTTTGTCACTTCCCAAAGGCCGGGTTGTGACAAAAACTCACACTCATTCTTATGTTTAATCGTATAGTGTGTGTGTGGCAGGCTTACAATGATGGCAAAAAAACAACATTTGAGAGTGCGCTGACCCTGGTGCTAGAGGGGGTACGTAGCTGGAGGTTGAATGTTTGAAGGGGTACGGGACTATAAAACATTTGGGAACCACTGCTATATAATACTGTACGCTTTCTTGAATTAGTTGTGGATTTGGGGACTGTGAAAAGATGCCTGGTGTCATGTCTGGTGGGGTAAGTGTGTGTGTGTCAGAGCTGTGTGTAAGTTGACTATGCAAACAATATGGAATTTTCAACACATGTTTCTTATAAAAAGAAGAAGTGATGCAGTCAGTCTCTCCTCAACTCTTAGCCAAGAGAGACAGGCATCCATAGTATTAATATTAGCCCTCTGAATACAATGAAAAGAAAGATGTGCCACTCCTTTCTGGGCCAGCTTCAGCTTAACTTGGTATTTTTTGCAGACCATATGACCGAACAATGATCAAGATAAGACAAAACTAGAGCCTGCAGGATTTGCTTTTTGGAGAGTGATGTCAAAAAACAGAGCATCTCTTTATTATGGACAGACCTCTCCCCATCTTTACCACCATTGAATCTATATGTTTTGACCATGACAGTTTACAATCTAAGGCAACACCAAATAATTGAGTTTCCTAAGCTTGTTCAAATGCCACACCATTCAATGCAAGATTCAGCTGAGGTCTAAAGCTTAGGGAATGATTTGTTCCAAATACAATGCTCTTAGTTTTAGAGATGTTCAGAACCAGTTTATTACTGGCCACCCATTCAGAAACTGACTGCAACTCCTTGTTAAGGGTTTAGTGATTTCATTAGCTGTGGTTGCTGACACAAATGTGGTTGAATCATCAGCATACATATACACACAGGCTTTGTTTAATGCCAGTGGCAGGTTATTGGTAAAAATAGAAAAGAGTAGAGGGCCTAGAGACCTGCCCTGCGGTACACCACACCCTACATGTTTGACATAAGAGAGGCTTCCATTAAAGAAATCCCTCTTAGTTCTATGAGATATATACAGTTGAAGTTGGAAGTTTACATACACTTAGGTTGCAGTCATTAAAACTAGTTTTCAACTACTCCACAAATTACTTGTTGACAAACTATAGTTTTGGCAAGTCGGTTAGGACATCTACTTTGTGCATGACACAAGTAATTTTTCCAACAATTGTTTACAGACAGATTATTTCACTTATAATTCACTGTATCATAATTCCAGTGGGTCATAAATGTACATACACTAAGTTGACTGTGCCTTTAAACAGCTTGGAAAATTCCAGAAAACGACGTCATGGCTTTAGAAGCTTCTGATAGGCTAATTGACATCATTTGAATCAATTGGAGGTGTACCTGTGGATGTATTTCAAGGCCTACCTTCAAACTCATGGGAAAATCAAAATACCTCAGAAAAACAATTCTAGACCTCCACAAGTCTGGTTCATCCTTGGGAGCAATTTCCAAACGCCTGAAGGTACCACGTTCATCTGTACAAACAATAGTACGCAAGTATAAACACCAAGAGACCACGCAGCTATCATACCGCTCAGGAAGGAGACACATTCTGTCTCCTAGAGATGAACGTACTTTGGTGCGAAAGGTGCAAATCAATCCCAGAACAACAGCAAAGGACCTTGTGAAGATGCTGCAGGAAACAGGTACAAAAGTATCTATATCCACAGTAAAACGAGTCCTATATCGACATAACCTGAAAGGCCGCTCAGCAAGGAAGAAGCCACTGCTCCAAAACCACCATAAAAAAGCCAGACTACGGTTTGCAACTGCACATGGGGACAAAGATCATATTTTTTGGAGAAATGTCCCCTGGTCTGATGAAACAGAAATATAACTGTTTGGCCATAATGACCATCGTTATGTTTGGAGGAAAAAGGGGGAGGCTTGCAAGCCGAAGAACACCATCCCAACCGTGAAGCACGGGGGTGGCAGCATCATGTTGTGGGGGTGCTTTGCTGCAGGAGGGACTGGTGCACTTCACAATATAGATGGCAAAATTATGAAAAATTATGTGGATATATTGAAGCAACATCTCAAGACATCAGTCAGGAAGTTAAAGTTGTGTCAAAATGGCTTAAGGACAACAAAGTCTAGGTATTGGAGTGGCCATCACAAAGCCCTGACCTCAATCCTATAGAACATTTGTGGGCAGAACTGAAAAAGCGTGTGCGAGCAAGGTGGCCTACAAACCTGACTCAGTTACACCAGCTCTGTCAGGAGGAATGGGCCAAAATTCACCCAACTTATTATGGGAAGCTTGTGGAAGGGTACCCGAAGCGTTTGACCCAAGTTAAACAATTTAAAGGCAATGCTACCAAATACTAATTGAGTGTATGTGAACTTCTGACCCACTGGGAATGTGATGAAAGAAATAAAAGCTGAAATAAATAATTCTCTCAACTATTACTCTGACATTTCACATTCTTAAAATAAAGTGGTGATCCTAACTGACCTAAAACAGGGAATTTTTACTGGGATTAAATGTCAGAAATTGTGGAAAACTGAGTTTAAATGTATTTGGCTAAGGTGTATGTAAACTTCCGACTTCAACTGTAGCTCTGAATCCATGATATGGCAGAGGTTGAAAAGCCATAAAACATGTTTTCTCAACAGCAGGTTATGGTCAATAATATCGAAGGCTGCACGGAAATCTAACGGTACAGCTCCCACAATCTTCTTATTATCAATTTCTTTCAACCAATCATCAGTCATTTGTGTCAGTGCAGTACATGTTGAGTGCCCTTCTCTATAAGCATGCTGAAAGTCTGTTGTCAGTTTGTTTACAGAGAAATAGCATTGTATTTGGTCAAACACAATTTTCTCGAACAGTTTGCTAAGAGCTGGCAGCAAGATGATAGGTCTGCTGTTAGAACCAGTAAAGGTCGCGCTATGAATGACTTTGGCTTCCCACCAGGCCTGAGGACAAACACCTTCCTCTAGACTCTAGGTTAAAGATATGGCAGATAGGAGTGGCCAGTGAGTCAGCTACCATCTTCAGTAGCTTTTCGTCTATGTTGTCAATGCCAGGAGGTTGGTTCCCACACTAACTTTACAAAATCCAAATTTACAATAATTTGATTTCATTATTTCTTTTTTTATGCATGAATACAATGGCTCACTCTTCGTTGATTCGATGAAAGATTTTTTTGCCTTTCTGTCCATCATTTCTTTTAAAGTACTCCAAAGTTTTTTCCCCCATCATTCTTTATATCATTGATCTTGGCTTCATAATGCAGTTTCTTCTTCTTTTCTCAATTTGCAGTAAGTCAGCCAGTCAGATGTGCTGCCAGACTTATGAGCCACTCCTTTTGCCCCATCTCTTACAGCCATACATCTTTTCAATTCCCCATCAATCCATGGAGCCTTAACAATTCTAACAGTCAGTTTCTTAACAGTTGCATGTTTATCAATAATTGTAAGCAATTTCATAAATTAATCAAGTGCAGCGTCTGGATGCTCCTTATTAATCACATCAAACCAACAAATATTTTTCACATCGTCCACATCAAGAGTCACAACAAAATATTTTGTATGACCTCTTATATACTATTGTAGGCTTAGCTTTTGGAACTTTGTGTTTCCTGGATATAGCCACTATATTGTGATCACTGCATCCAATGGGTACGGATACACCTATAAATGTGTATGGTTACAGCTATAAAATGTGTACGGATACAGTTTATGATTGATATGCACCCCTTTCTTCATCCCTCTCTCTCCCAAGTCCAGAAAGCTGCAATCCCCCCACTAGTTCTATTATTAATCCCACCTCCTCCATATCTGTCTCTGTCTCACCACCAGCCCTGGGATGGGATTGGAACAGCTACAGTCCTTTGTTCCTGGCCACCCTAACCAAATTACTCTCTTTTTTCCTGTGGTGTCTTCCTTTCTCCCTCTCTTGTCCCTGTTCTCTCTCTCTGTGTGTGTGTGTGGGTGTCTCCCCCTTCTCTCTCTCGCTCTGTCTCTCTCTCCATCTGTCTGTCTGTCTGTCTGTCTGTCTGTCTGTCTGTCTGTCTGTCTGTCTGTCTGTCTGTCTGTCTGTCTGTCTGTCTGTCTGTCTGTCTCTCTCTCTCTCTTCCTCTCTCTTCCTCTCTCTCTCTCTCTCTCGCTCTCTCTCTCTCTCTGTCTCTTTCTCTCCCACCCCCCCCCCCTCTCTCTCTCTCTCTCTCTCTCTCTCTCTCTCTCTCTCTCTCTCTCTCTCTGTGTGTCTCTTTCTCTCTCCCTCTCTCCCAAGGCTCAGGACTTTTACGTGGAGATGAAATGGGAGTTTACAAGCTGGGGTAAGTCATAATAAGTCAAATCAAATCAAATTTATTTATATAGCCCTTCGTACATCAGCTGATATCTCAAAGTGCTGTACAGAAACCCAGCCTAAAACCCCAAACAGCAAGCAATGCAGGTGTAGAAGCACGGTGGCTAGGAAAAACTCCCTAGAAAGGCCAAAACCTAGGAAGAAACCTAGAGAGGAACCAGGCTATGAGGGGTGGCCAGTCCTCTTCTGGCTGTGCCGGGTGGAGATTATAACAGAACATGGCCAAGATGTTCAAGTAATAAGTAATGTTATCTGCCTCTCAGATTTTTATCTGCATGGATGATGGCTTCCTGCTTGACTGTATATGAGCTTGGTGACAGACTTCCTTTCTCTGTGGGTCTGCATTGTCTCTATAGAAATAGAATCACTAAAATGGGTAAAGACCCCCAAATCACGGCAATAAAAAATTACACTCAAAATAGCCGCCAGTCCAACCATCACAGGGCCATTGACTAGAATGGGAGGGAGCCCTGGTCTAGGAATTATATTTCTATGGCTGTCTATATCTCTCTCTCTCTTTCCTAGTGCCGCTGGTGTCTCGTATCTGCCCCAGTGACACGTACCGCGTGTGGAAGAGTGGCCAGTGTCTGCGCGTAGACACCACTCTCATGGGCTTTGATCAGATGACCTGGCAGAGGGGAAACCGAAGCTTCATCTTCCGGGGTCAAGGTCAGGGGTCAGGGTCCAGTGTGTGCATGTCCGTGTGTGTGTGTGTGTGTGTGTGTGTGTGTGTGTGTGTGTGTGTGTGCGTGCGTGCGTGCGTGCGTGCGTGCGTGCGTGCATGTGTGTGTGTAATAGTGTGTGTGTATGTGTGGTTGAATCCTCTTTTCTATTGTCACAGGACTTCCTTCCTTCCTTCTTTCCCCCTCTCACTGTCATCATTATGTTAGTCACTGTCTGACAGATCTCTCCAACTCAGGACTATATCCTGTTTTGATATTACTTCCTCTCACTGTCTTTTATTGACTCCTCCAGCTTTTTAAATCCTCCTCCTCCTCCTCCTCCTCCGTCTTTCTGTTTCACTCCATCTCTGTCTGTGTGACCTTTCTCTTCACTCTCTCTTGACTCTCAACTCTCCTCCTACGTAAGTCAGTGTGAACCTCCTCTGCCTCTATCGCTCTCTCTATAGTTGAACTGTTCCTCCTCCTTTCTGTCTTTGTCTCGCTTACTCCCTGTCTATCTCTCTCTAACCTGTCTTTCTCTCCCTTCCCATCTCTCTCTCTTCTCCATCCTTCTCTTTGTCCATCTCTCAGTCTATCTCTCTCTAAATCCATATTTCTCTCTCCGTCTGTTGCTCTCCCTATCCCGTCCTCCTCCTCTCCCTCTCTCTCTAACCCGGCTTTCTCTCTCTCTAGCCCTGTCTAAATCCATTTCTGTCCATTTATCAGTGTCTTTAATCCACCCTATCTCCCTCTCTCTCTCTATCCAACCCATCTTTCTCTCTGTCTTTCTTTCGCTGTAATCTGTCCCTCCCCCCTCTCGCTCTCTCACTTTCATTCTTACTCTCTCTCTCTCTCTCTCTCTCACTTTCATTCTTACTCTCTCTCTCTCTCTCTCTCTCTCTCTCTCTCTCTCTCTCTCTCTCTCTCTCTCTCTCTCTCTCTCTCTAACTACTCCTCCTCTCTGTCTATCCGTCAGACTCCAGTGCGGTGGTGATGGAGGTGGACCACGACAGACAGCTGGTGTTCTGTGAGACCCTATGTGTGTCCTCTCTGACGTCTCCCACCTCGCAGCAGGGCACTGCCGGCCTGGGCCTCCTGGGGGCACTACAGCCCAGCGAGGAGCAGGTGGTAGCCCGCCTCTCCGCCCCCGTGGTCACCACCCAGCTAGACACCAAAAATATCACCTTCGAGAGGTGAGAGTTGGAGGGAACGAGAGAAGGAGTGTTAGCATTGAACAGGAGCTGAGATAGGTATGAAAAGAAAAGGAGTAGAAGAATGATATAGTGAGAAAGTGATAAGGGAATGAGGAGAGGAGATGAAGAGAGGAAGAGGAGAGGCAGGGAGGGGGTCACAAAGGGCAAGACCAGACACATCTCTCATGTATGTCAGATTGTAAGTAAGGGAGGAGAATGAGAGAGAGTGAGAGGTGAGAAGGAGGGAGAGTGTAATCATCATTTATTGCTTGCTGAGTGTCACCTCTGCCGTTTTGGCAGAGTCAGGGGGATGCTCGACATGCCAATAATCCATTTATGAATATGAATTGAAGGGAGGGAGAACACCACCTCTAAGTCAGGCCTGTTGTTTTGTGTTTGGCTCTGTCTGTCTGGCAGGAATAAGACTGGCGTCCTAGGCTGGCGCAGTGAGAAGACAGAGATGGTGAACGGGTATGAGGCTAAGGTACAGACATGTAGTCGTTAATCCTTATATCCCTGGCTTTCAATTTGGTTTTGCTCGAATGACCTAAAACACTCTAAAGTTCCAGATGTAGCCTCCCGGGTGGCGCAGTGGTCTAGGGCACTGCATCGCAGTGCTAGCTGCGCCACCAGAGTCTCTGGGTTCGCTCCCAGGCTGGGCTGGGTTCGCGCCCAGGCTCTGTCGCAGCCGGCCGCAACCGGGAGGTCCGTGGGGCGACGCACAATTGGCATAGCGTCGTCCGGGTTAGGGAGGGTTTGGCCGGTAGGGATATCCTTGTCTCAGTATGTAAAATGTAATAAAATGTATGCACTCTACTGTAAGTCGCTCTGGATAAGAGCGTCTGCTAAATGACTAAAATGTCAAATGTAAATGTACAGTATATAATGTAATCTGTTCCCTGAGCGCTGGTTCTAGAGTAAGGCACTATCAATATACAGATATACATAGACTCAGCAGTGAGCCCACCTCCCTACTACATCACTAACCTAAAGCAGTCACAGAATGTGCGTCCCAATTGGCACTAGGAACCAGAGTCTCATAACCATGACATTCTTCTTGTCCTTTGTTTTCTCTGTTAGGTTTACGGCGCCTCCAATGTGGAACTGATCACTCGAACCCGAACAGACCATCTCAGTGAGCCACTCAAAGCTAAGCCCAAAGGTGTCTCTTTTTCCTGAAGTTCTACATATTAGTTTAAAAATCCCCTTGCCTCAATACTGGTAATCTTCCACGTCACTTCCACATCTTGGCTTAGATGCAGTAAAAGGGCCCAATTCAGAGCTGAGATAAGCGTGTGCAACACAAACTTTGGTATAAGTCATTCATTGACGTCAATGGGAGAATTGTGCAAAGATTTGAGTTGAGCGCGCTGATCTCAAGTCAGGATACAACCCTAAATAAACTGGAGTTTATTCACGAGGAATCAAACGGAAGAAAATGGGCTGAAACGGGGAAGGACTAACCTGAACTTGTCCAATAAGAAACGCTTGTTTTGGTTGCAAAACATTTAGCTATGGTTTGCACTAATAAAGAAGCTCTGATGGTGATGATTGCACAGAAGCCCCAACAAATGGCCCTAAAGCATTTTCCACAGTAATTTCCTTGGCCAGAGAAGACTATTGTCCTTGCTCTTGTCTGATCACCGGCCCGTCCCTCTCAAAGCCCTCCCTCCAAGAACCCAACTCCCCCAGTCCCTTACCCCATCTCCATCCCTCCAAAATTGACAAGAGACAGCAGTCGAGAATTTTTAGGTTAGTGTTGCAGACATAGAAATAGTATTAGTAGAACAGAGATTCCCACTCCCACTACCAGGTCAACGTTCCACGTTTTTTTTTACCGTTCTACTAACCCTATTTCTATGGTCACAGACTTGTTCTGAGTTCCTCTCATGAATGTTCCACTGATGTGACCTTTTTCTCAGTCGGTAAGACGCCCCTGCAAAACTTCCTAGGGATCGCCGAGCAACACATGGGGCCTAACAATGGGGTTAGTGGTCATAGTCATCATTATCATCATCATCATCATCATTTATCCAAATCATTATCCTCCTCATCATCCTCATCCTCCTCCTCATCACCATCATCAATCCTAATCATCATCCTCATCCTCATCATTGTATAGGGATTTGACCTTATAGCCAGAGTGGCTGTCAATTTTGACATGAGTAAAGAGTTCCCTGGGCATCTCTTCTCTCTCAAATATTGATCACCATTTGAGTTGTCTTCTGCTGGCAAACCCGCTGACAATCTTTTTCCCCCTCTCTCATCCTCTCTCTCTCTTTCTTTCTCTCTCTTAACCATCCCTCCTTTTATCCCTCTCTCTCTTTCTCTCTCTCGATCTCTTTCACTCTGTCTCTCTTACTCTATATCTCCCTCCCTCTCGCTCTCTCCTCTCTCCCCATCCCCCCTCCCTCCCCTTCTCTCAACAGGCCCTAGTGACTCAGATGTCATGTCCTGCCGTGACCAACCCCACAGCCCTGACAGCCGAGGAGTACTTCAATCCCAACCTGCCCCTGGGCACCCGGGACATTGGCCACCCCTGTCAACTCACCACCAAGACTCAGAGGTGACAGCGACAGCCATCACAGCTCTTATAACACCCTCTATGCTTGGGGCCCTTGGCTATAATAGCCCTATCCAGAACCATACAACATGTCTGGATCCCAAATGGCACCCTATTCCCTTTATAGTGCATTACTTTTAACCAGGGCCCAAAGTAATGCATTAAATAGGGAATAGGGTGCCATTGTGGATGCAGTCTACAGTATGTCTCTGGCCCTGTCAAGTGTTTTGGCTCTGCCCCATGCATGTACATGTTTTCCTTCTATCCAATCTACAGTATGTAGGCTGTGTGATCTGATAAATTACTATGAAAATTGAGATCACATCAATAGCCGTTTATAATTCTGCTGGTTATTGGATAGATTGTGACAAGACAACAGTGAGATGGTGTCCCAGCCCGATCACTAGGCTACTAGTACATTATCTCATCAGTTGAACATAAACATTGATTGGTCTGAACAGAAACCAGTGCAACAAATGACAAGATTTGATCAATGTTCTAGGA
The DNA here is from genome assembly GCF_016432855.1 of Salvelinus namaycush. Lineage (NCBI taxonomy): Eukaryota > Metazoa > Chordata > Actinopteri > Salmoniformes > Salmonidae > Salvelinus > Salvelinus namaycush. The sequence continues at coordinate 10,060,432 of NC_052340.1, read as the reverse complement.
TGAGATAGAACTAGAGTTCAAGTCTCTCACAGTTTTTCAATATGCCTGCATGACCAACAAAGACTCTTTCTGTGGGACACGTTCCTGCATTGCACTGTGAGTAGCACCCAACGGAATAAAAATTCAACAGAGAGGGACTACTCTTCATTTTACGTTTCCAAACATTTTGCTACGGTGAGCCCTACTGAACAAGATTCAGGTGTATTGTATAATTTCCACACTACCGTTCAAAAGTTTGGGGTCACTTAGAAATGTCCTTGTTTTTTTAAAGAAAACCACATTTTTTGTCCATTAAAATAACATCAAATTGATCAGAAATACAGTGTAGACATGGTTAATGTTGTAAACGACTATTGTAGCTGGAAACGGCAGATTTTTTATGGAATATCTACATAGGCGTACAGAGGCCCATTATCAGCAACCATCACTCCTGTGTTCCAATTGCACGTTGTGTTAGCTAATTCAAGTTTATCATTTTAAAAGGCTAATTGATCATCAGAAAACCCTTTTGCAATTATGTTAGCACAGCTGAAAACTGTTGTGCTGATTAAAGAAGCAATAAAACTGTCCTTCTTTAGACTAGTTGAGTATCTGGAGATTCAGCATTTGTGGGTTCAATTACAGGCTCAAAATGGCCAGAAACAAATAACTTTCTTCTGAAATTCGTCAGTCTATTCTTGTTCTGAGAAATGAAGGCTGTTCTGAGAAATGAAGGCTGTTCCATGCGAGAAATGGCCAAGAAACTGAAGATCTCGTACAACGCTGGTTACTGCTCCCTTCACAGAACAGTGCAAATTGTCTCTAACCAGAATAGAAAGATGAGTGGGAGGCCCCGGTGCACAACTGAGCAAGAGGACAAGTACATTAGAGTGTCTAGTTTAAGAAACAGACGCTTCACTAGTCCTCAACTGGCAGCTTCTTTAAATAGTACCCGCAAAACACCAGTCTCAACGTCAACAGTGAAGAGGCGACTCTGGGATGCTGGAATTCTAGGCAGAGTTGCAAAAAAAAGCCATATCTCAGACTAGCCAATAAAAATAAAAGATTAAGATGGGCAAAAGAACGAAGACACTGGACAGAGGAAGGTTGGAAAAAAGTGCTATGGACAGATTAATCTAAGTTTGAGGTGTTCGGGTCACAAAGAACATTCGTGAGACGCAGAAAAAAATGTATGATGCTGGAAGAGTGCTTAACGCCATCTGTCAAGCATGGTGGAGACAATGTGATGGTCTGGGAGTGTTTTGGTGGTGGTAAAGTGGGAGATTTGTACAGGGTAAAAGGGATCTTGAAAAAGGAAGGCTATCACTCCATTTTGCAACACCATGCCATACCCTGTGGGCGGTGCTTAATTGGAGCCAATTTCCTCTTACAACAGGACAATGACCCAAAGCACAGCTCCAAACTATGCAATAACTATTTAGGGAAGAAGCAGTCAGCTGGTATTCTGTCTATAATGGAGAGGCCAGCACAGTCACCAGATCTCAAATCTATTGAGCTGTTGTGGGAGCAGCTTGACCGTATGGTACATAAGAAGTGCCCATCAAGCCAATCCAACTTGTAGGAGGTGCTTCAGGAAGCATGGGGTGAAATCTCTTCAGATTACCTCAACAAATTTACAACTAGAATGCCAAAGGTCTGCAAGGCTGTAATTGCTGCAAATGGAGGATTCTTTGACGAAAGCAAAGTTTGAAGGACAAAATTATTATTTCAATTAAAAATCATTATTTATAACCTTGTCAACGTCTTGACTATTTCCTATTAATTTTTCAACTAATTTCATGTATGTTTTCATGGAAAACAAGGACATTTCTAAGTGACCCCAAACTTTTGAACGGTAGTGTATGGTAAAGATATATATATATATATATATATATATATATATATATATATATATATATATATATATATATATATATACAGTATATATATATACTGTATATATGTGTATATGTATATATACAGTACCAGTCAAAAGTTTGGACACACCTAGTCATTCAAGGGTTTTTGTTTATTTTTACTATTTTCTACATGGTAGAATAATAGTGAAGATATCAAAACTATGAAATAACACATTTCATAGTTTGGAATCATGGAATCATGTAGTCACCAAAAAAGTGTTAAACAAATCAAAATGTACAGTACTTTATATTTGAGCTTCTTCAAAGTAGCCCCCCTTTGCCTTGATGACAGCTTTGCACACTCTTGGTATTCTCTCAACCAGCTTTACCTGGAATGCTTTTCCAACAGTCTTGAAGGAGTTCCCAAATATGTTGAGCACTTGTTGGCTGCTTTCCTTCACTCTGCAGTCCAACTCATCCCAAACCATCTGAATTGGATTGAGGTCGGGTGATTGTGGAGGCCAGGTCATCTGATGCAGCATTCCATCACTCTCCTTCTTGGTCAAAAGCCCTTACACAGCCTGGAGGTGTGTTGGGTCATTGTCCTGTTGAAAAACAAATGATAGTCCCACTAAGCGCAAACCAGATGGGATGGCGTATCGCTGCAGAATGCTGTGGTAGCCATGCTGGTTAAGTGTGCCTTGAATTCTAAATAAATTACTGACAGTGTCACCAGCAAAGCACCTCCACACCATCACACCTCCTCCATGCTTCACGGTGGGAATCACACATGCGGAGATCATCCTACTCTGCGTCTCACAAAGACACGGCGGTTGGAACCAAAAATCTAAAAGTTGGACTCATCAGACCAGAGGATAGATTTCCACCGGTCTATTGTCCATTGCTCGTGTTTCTTGGCACAAGCAAGTCTCCTTTTCTTATTGGTGTCCTTTAGTAGTGGTTTCTTTGCAGCAATTCGACCATGAAGGCCTGATTCACACCGTCTCCTCTGAACAGTTGATGTTGAGATGTGTCTATTACTTGAACTCTGTGAAGCATTTAGTTGGGCTGCAATTTCTGAGGCTGGTAACTCTAATGAACTTATCCTCTGCAACAGAGGTAACTCTGGGTCTTCCTTTCCTGTGGCGGTCCTCATGAGAGCCAGTTTCATCATAGCGCTTGATGGTTTTTCCGACTGCACTTGAAGAAACCTTCAAAGTTCTTGAAATTTTTCGGATTGACTGACCTTCATGTCTTAACGTAATGATGGACTGTCGTTTCTCTTTGCTTATTTGAGATGTTCTTGCCATAATATGGATTTGTTTTTTTACCAAATAGGGTTATCTCTGTATACCACCCCTACCTTGTCACAACACAACTGATTGGCTCAAACGCATTAAGGAAAGAAATTCCACAAATTAACTTTTAACAAGGCACACCTGTTAATTGAAATGCATTCCAGGTGACTACCTCATGGAGCTGGTTGAGAGAATACCAAGAGTGTGCAAAGCTGTCATCAGAGCAAAAGTGGTCTACTTAGAAGAATCTCAAATAGAAAATATATTTAGATTTGTTTAACACTTTTTTGGTTACTACATGATTCCATATGTGTTATTTCAAAGTTTTGATGTCTTCACTATTATTCTACAATGAAGAAAATATAAACCATTGAATGAGTGGGTGTGTCCAAACTTTTGACTGGTACTGTACATACAGTGCATTCGGAAAGTATTCAGACCCCTTGACTTTTTCCAATTTTTTTACGTTACAGCCTTATTCTAAATTGGAAGAAATAGTTTTTTTCCTTCATCAATCTACACATAATACCGCATAACAAGTTTTTATAAATGTATGAAATAAATAAAACGGAAATATCACATTTACATAAGTATTCAGACACTTTACTCAGTACTTTGTTGAAGCACCTTTGGCAGCGATTACAGCTTCGAGTCGTCTTGGGTATGACGCTACAAGCTTGGCACACCTGTATTTGGGGGAGTTTCTCCCATTCTCCTCTGCAGATCCTCTCAAGCTCTGTCAGAGTCGATGGGGAGCGTCGCTGCACAGCTAATTTCAGGTCTCTCTAGAGATGTTTGATCGGGTTCAAGTCTGGGCTCTGGCTGGGCCACTCAGGGACATTCAGAGACTTGTCCTCAAGCCACTCCTGCGTTGTCTTGGCTTGTGCTTGGGGTCGTTGTCCTGTTGTAAGGCGAACCTTCGTCCTGAGCGCTCTAGAGCAGGTTTTCATCAAGGATCTCTCTGTACTTAGCTCCGTTCATGTTTGCCTCGATCCTGACTAGTCTCCCAGTCCCTGCCGCTGAAAAACATCCCCACAGCATGATGCTGCCACCACCATGCTTCACTGTAAGGATGGTGCCAGGTTTCCTCCAGACGTGACGCTTGGCATTCAGGCCAAAGAGTTCAATCTTGGTTTCATCAGACCAGAGAATCTTGTTTCTCCTTGTGTGAGAAACAATGGCAAACTTTTGGCAAACTCAAAGTGGGCTGTCATGTGCCTTTTTACTGAGAAGTGGCCCCTCTACCATAAAGTACTGATTGGTGGAGTGCTGCAGAGATGGTTGTCCTTCTGGAAGGTTCTCCCATCTCCACAGAGGAACTCTGAAGCTTTGTCAGAGTGACCATCAGGTTTTTGGTCACCACCCTGACCAAGGCCCTTCTCCCCCGATTGCTCAGTTTGGCCGGGCGGCCAGCTCCAGGAAGAGTCTTGGTGGTTCCAAACTTCTTCCATTTAGGAATGATGAAGGACAGTGTATTCTTTGGGACCTTCAATGCTGCAGAAATGTTTTGGTACACTTCATCAGATCTGTGCGTCGACAAATTTCTAAAAACCTGTTTTCACTTTGTGATTATGGGGTTTTGTGTGTAGATTGTTGAGGCATTTTTTTGTATTTAATACATTTTAGAATAAGGCTGTAACGTAAAATGTGGAAAACTGAATACTTTCCAAATGCATTGTACATGTTTCCCGGTTTCCTCAGGTTCAAGGCTAAGCTGTGGCTGTGTGAGGCCCATCCACTGTCCCTAGCGGAGCAGGTGGCGCCCATCATTGACCTCATGGCCATCTCCAATGCCCTCTTCGCCAAGCTCAGGGATTTCATTACCCTGCGACTGCCACCTGGCTTCCCTGTCAAGATCGGTGAGAGAGTAGAGTACACTCCTGTAACCAGATAGTTTGATCTGCATCCTAAAGATCTGGCACATCATGGTAGTTAAAGTGGAGAGAAACCGGGAGTGGATGATTATCAAAGTAGACTAGTGGTGTAAAGTACTTAAGTAAAAATACTTTAAAGTACTACTTAATTAGTTTTTCGGGGTATCTGTACTTTACTATTTACATTTTTGACAACTTTTGCTTTTACTTCACTACATTTCTCAAGATAATAATGTACTTTTTACTCCATGCATTTTCCCTGACACCCAAAAGTACTCGTACATTTTTAATGCTTAGCAGGACAGGAAAGTGGTCCAATTCACATACTTATCAAAAGGACATCCCGGTTCATTCCTACTGTTTCTGATCTGGCTCGTTCGCTAAACACAAATACGTCATTTCTACATGATGTCTGAGTGTTGGAGTGTGCCCCTGGCTCTTCGTAAATTTACATTTAAAAGAAATTGTGCTGTCTTGTTGGGTTAATATAAGGAATTGTATTTATACTTTTACGTTTGACACTAAGTATATTTTAGGAATGACATTTATTTTTGACACTTAAGTATATTTAAAACCAAATACTTTTCCACTTTAACTCAAGCAGTATTTTCCTGGGGGACTTACACTTTTACTTAAAGCATTTTCTATTAAGGTATCTTTACTTTTACTCAAGTATGACAATTGAGTACCTTTTCCACCACTGAAGCAGACCCACCTGTCCTTATGCCATGTTGGACATTCTGGCTACTCCTTAAATTCATTCAGATGCTGCCTCAAATATGGTTCATTGGGATATGCCCAAAATGTGGTAATTTGAGCTCTTAACATTTTTGTAATATTTACATCTATTGCACATTATTTATGAATCCAGTGATAATCGTAAATCCTAAACATCTCTGTCTCTGTCATCTCTTCATCTTCTCAGAAATTCCCATCTATCACATCCTGAATGCCCGGATCACCTTTGGGAACCTGAACGGGTGTGAGGAGGGGTCGGTGACAGGGCCGGGCCGGGTGGAGGGGGAGGTGGACGGACAGAAGGACAGCAGCCCCAGGACTGACACAGACACCCCCTCCCCAGGCAGCGACTCTTCTAGTGTCTCCAGCTCCAGCTCCACAAGTGAGAAACACACACATGGACACACACGCACACAGACAGTCACACACACACCCACCCACCCACACACACAATCCATCTTTACTCTACAATTAGGGCCAGGAGTGTTTCCCAATCTCATGACTTGACCAGGACAAAGTCAGTTTTACCTGGTTGGACAGGAAAAACTTTGACTCATAATAACTTAACATAACATGAGGGTCAGTCTTAAATTGATGTGGGATTTGGGTATGACGTTTTTATTTAAATATATTTGGATACATTTTCCCATTCTAAATACATCTAATATGGCAGCTTAATGACTTTAAATATGTTTTACCATTATGAGAACATTTTGCTACCAGTAGGACTAGTAACACAACCAATGACAAATTTGAGGTAATTGAGGATTTTGTTCAATTGAAACCACAGCTCAAATCTAACTCTTAGATGTTAAGTCCCTCATATGGTTCTGGACTGGTTCTGACGGACATTTCGGTGTAAAAAGTGCTCTGTGAATGCCGTAGAGTTATAGTTACTTATAGTACCAAAAAGGGCCATCTGTCTGCTTTCCATTTCCACACCCTCAGAGCTATATTTAGAAAGCATTTCAGTCATTTCAAGCTCTATTGCCCCACTTTTGTTAAATAGGAACAAAATCACATACAGTGCATTCGGAAAGTATTCAGACCCCTTGACTTTTTCCACATTTTATTACGTTACAGCCTTATTCTGAAAATGATTAAATTGTTTATTTCCCTCATCAATCTCCATAATGACAAAGCAAACATTTTTTGATAAAAAAAAGAAATCTAAGCAAATTCAAGAATGACCCATAACATCCCATCACCCCTGTCCTGTATCTCTCCTCCATGCAGCGTCGTGTCGTGGAGGGGAGATCCCCCCGTGTGTGTTCGAGCCCCCTCAGGGTTACACTGTGCTGGGAGGCAACCAGCGGGACAACAACATGCGTGGTGATGAGGAGGAGGATCTGCTGCAGTTTGCCATCCAACAGAGTCTGCTGGAGGCTGGCTCTGAGTACGACCAGGTCAGACTCACTCTGGCCCCTCATAGGGCTAACTGCCATCTCAAAACCTGGCTCGTCTTCATTAAAGAACACAAAGGAAAATGGAAAACATTTTGCAACGGAAAATGAAAATGAGCGTCCAGGTTGTCTGTTTAGTTTGTTTCCTGCCACTTGGTGCCTAATGAACACAAAGTATGGTATGACTGTAGTCCTCTTCATTCCTAAGTGAAACATAAGGCATCGTATGGTTGTTTTGTAACCTTAACTCTAAAGTAATACTATAGTTTGGGGGCTCATTCAGGATGTGAATCAACTACATGCACATCGCATTAATAGTGTGTACAGTTGTGCAAAGAGCTACAAATTCCATATACACTATAAAGACGTGTAAGTCTGTCCTAATCAGCTAGATAGACAAACAGTTGACTCAGTATCCTAGGGCACAATCCAGTATCAACACTGAGATTGAAACATTGAAATGACAAGAACGTTGAGTCTTCTTGTTGACTTGACTGACTATCTCTCTGACTCGGTCTGTCTACTTCCTGGTCTGTGTATAGGTGACTATCTGGGAGGCGCTGACCAACAGCAAGCCCAGCACACGTACTCTTCCCTGTGACCCCAGTCGCCTGCAAAGGTCTGCGCTTTCTCCGCACTCGACTAGCTATCCTTCTCAGCCTTTGTTTGCTAAAGCCTTGGCTCGTCCTTCTCCAGCACACTGGAGGCCAGAGAGCTTCCTGGCTGCATTCACAGCACACAATGTCACTGTTGACTCACTCCCAGTCATGCACACACTGTTGTCTTTGTCTGCATTCCCTGCACCTCATACAGTAGATACACTCTGAGTGACTGGCCCCTGATATATACAGTAACTCTGCCTCTCTCCTGTATGCCCTCTCTGGGAACAATACACTGCATGTTACATAAACTCAAACTAGCACAATTTTGTGTGTGTGAGTGTGTGTGTGTGTGTGTGTGTGTGTGTGTGTGTGTGTGTGTGTGTGTGTGTGTGTGTGTGTGTGTGTGTGTGTGTGTGTGTGTGTGTGTGTGTGTGTGTGTGTGTGTGTGTGTGTGTGTGTGTGTGTGTGTGTGTGTGCTTTTTGGGGGGGTTTTACTATCCTTGGTTTTTACCAGAAGTTTTACCAAAATGTGGACAAGTGGGGACATTTCGCCGTTCTCCAAAAGGAAAAGGGCTATTTTAGTCTTGGGTTAGGTTTAGGGTTAGAATTAGGGTTTAGGGGTTTGGGGTTAATTATGATTTTGAATGGGAATCAATTGTTTGGTCCCCACAAGGATAGTAAAACAAAAGTGTGTGAAGTGTGTGTGTGTCGGTGTTGTTGTGTGTGTTTGCATGTACACGTACGTGTGTGCATGCACATGACAACCCCTCTTTCCTACTCAAATTATGTCCTGTCAAAATGAATCTAGGTCCAACATATTTTTCAACCATTTCCACTGTCACTGTCAATTCCTTTATTCTCCTTACACAATAACCAGGTTTCCAACCTCATTGTCTCCAACCCACCCACCCACACTCTTCCTCCAGGACTCCCCAGCACAGGCCTTGCCCTCCAGCCAGCCTCTGTAACACGCCCACCAAGAAGACCCCAGCAGCCTGCAGCTACGACCAGCAGCTCCGCCTGGCCATGGAGCTGTCGGCGCGGGAGCAGGCAGAGGCCGAGCTACGGCGACGGCAAGAGGAGCAGGAGCTGCAGCGGATCATCCAACTGTCACTCTTGGAGAAATGAGAGCCTGATTGGCCAGATGGGCTCTAGGAGGTATGGGAGAGGAGGAGGGTGGAGGTCCAGAGAGGGTAGTCAATAAGTTCACTCTACTCCTGGCTGTGACAGCCTTGCTCCTCTGACCGTCCCATATCCCCTTCCCCACTGCGCTCCTTCAATAAGAGCCTGTCTGTGTGGCACAACAGGGCTCTACAGTGCTGATACCGCTACAGTACAGACTCACTACTCTCTGGTGCCACTCTGCACTCGCAGTCAGTGCAAGTTTACAACAAGAAACAAGAAGAAAACTTTTAATGGAATGCTACATTGACCGACCACATCAGTGGGGCTAGGATAATACAAATTGTGTTTGTGAAGGCCATTCTTTAATAAATGGTCCTGTGATTGGGGTATAGGGTTTGTGTCCACTTCACAGACCTGGGTCTTATTCATTAGGCACCAACGAAAGAAAATGTCATGAAACAGGGATGGACTACCTGAAATTGTCCAATAGAAACACTTGTTTTTGTTTACCGTTGCAAATCATTCTGCTATAGTGTGCCCTAATGAATACTGCCCTCTGTGTGCGTGTCAGGTGGGTCAAGTGGGGTGGGATGTTGAAATACTCTGCTACTTCCTCATTTTTAATAGATTGCTACACCCCCCCCCCCCCTTTGATTTGCACAAAATCGAGACATACTGTAATTAGACTGTGGATGGACTCTTGATGACTGTTAATGGTTCGAATAAGTAGAGAGATAGAATAATAACCCTATAGAGTTAATGTTAATATGTTAATATGATAACACTATGACAGGAGTTAATGTTAATATGATAACACTATGACAGGAGTTAATGTTAATATGATAACACTATGACAGGAGTTAATGTTAATATGATAACACTATGACAGGAGTTAATGTTAATATGATAACACTATGTCAGGAGTTCATTTTAATATGTTAATATGATAACACTATGACAGGAGTTAATGTTAATATGATAACACTATGACAGGAGTTAATGTTATTATGATAACACTATGACAGGAGTTAATGTTAATATGATAACCCTATGACAGGAGTTAATGTTAATATGGTAACACTATGACAGGAGTTAATGTTAATATGATAACACTATGACAGGAGTCCATGTTAATATGATAACACTATGACAGGAGTTAATGTTATTATGATAACACTATGACAGGAGTTCATGTTAATATGATAACACTATGACAGGAGTTAATGTTAATATGATAACACTATGACAGGAGTTAATGTTAATATGATAACACTATGACAGGAGTTAATGTTATTATGATAACACTATGACAGGAGTTAATGTTAATATGATAACACTATGACAGGAGTTAATGTTAATATGATAACACTATGACAGGAGTTAATGTTAATATGATAACACTATGACAGGAGTTAATGTTAATATGATAACACTATGACAGGAGTTCATGTTAATATGATACCACTATGACAGGAGTTAATGTTATTATGATAACACTATGACAGGAGTTCATGTTAATATGATAACACTATGACAGGAGTTCATGTTAATATGATAACACTATGACAGGAGTTAATGTTAATATGATAACACTATGACAGGAGTTAATGTTATTATGATAACACTATGACAGGAGTTAATGTTAATATAATAACACTATGACAGGAGTTAATGTTAATATGATAACACTATGACAAGAGTTAATGTTATTATGATAACACTATGACAGGAGTTAATGTTAATATGATAACACTATGACAGGAGTTCCTGTTAATATGTTAATATAATAACACTATGACAGTAGTTCATGTTAATATGTTAATATGATAACACTATGTCAGGAGTTAATGTTAATATGATAACACTATGACAGGAGTTAATGTTAATATGATAAAACTATGACAGGAGTTAATGTTAATATGATAACACTATGACAGGAGTTAATGTTAATATGATAACACTATGACAGGAGTTAATGTTAATATGATAAAACTATGACAGGAGTTAATGTTAATATGATACCACTATGACAGGAGTTAATGTTAATATGATAACACTATGACAGGAGTTAATGTTAATATGATAACACTATGACAGGAGTTAATGTTAATATGATAACCCTATGACAGGAGTTAATGTTAATATGATAACACTATGACAGGAGTTAATGTTAATATGATAACACTATGACAGGAGTTAATGTTAATATGATAACACTATGACAGGAGTTAATGTTAATATGTTAATATGGTAACACTATGACAGGAGTTCATGTTAATATGATAACACTATGACAGGAGTTAATGTTAATATGATAACACTATGACAGGAGTTAATGTTAATATGATAACACTATGACAGGAGTTAATGTTAATATGTTAATATGGTAACACTATGACAGGAGTTAATGTTAATATGATAACACTATGACAGGAGTTAATGTTAATATGATAACACTATGACAGGAGTTCATGTTAATATGATAACACTATGACAGGAGTTCATGTTAATATGATAACACTATGACAGGAGTTCATGTTAATATGATAACACTATGACAGGAGTTCATGTTAATATGATACCACTATGACAGGAGTTAATGTTAATATGATAACACTATGACAGGAGTTAATGTTATTATGATAACACTATGACAGGAGTTAATGTTAATATGATAACACTATGACAGGAGTTAATGTTAATATGTTAATATGATAACACTATGACAGGAGTTAATGTTAATATGATAACACTATGACAGGTGTTAATGTTAATATGATAACACTATGACAGGAGTTAATGTTAATATGATAACACTATGACAGGAGTTAATGTTATTATGATAACACTATGACAGGAGTTAATGTTAATATGATAACACTATGACAGGAGTTAATGTTAATATGATAACACTATGACAGGAGTTAATGTTAATATGATAACACTATGACAGGAGTTAATGTTAATATGATAACACTATGACAGGAGTTCATGTTAATATGTTAACACTATGTCAGGAGTTCATGTTAATATGGTAACACTATGTCAGGAGTTAATGTTAATATGATAACACTATGACAGGAGTTAATGTTAATATGATAACACTATGTCAGGAGTTAATGTTAATATGATAACACTATGACAGGAGTTAATGTTAATATGATAACACTATGACAGGAGTTAATGTTATTATGATAACACTATGACAGGAGTTAATGTTAATATGATAACACTATGTCAGGAGTTAATGTTAATATGATAACACTATGACAGGAGTTAATGTTAATATGATAACACTATGACAGGAGTTAATGTTAATATGATAACACTATGACAGGAGTTAATGTTAATATGATAACACTATGACAGGAGTTAATGTTAATATGATAACACTATGACAGGAGTTCATGTTAATATGTTAACACTATGTCAGGAGTTAATGTTAATATGTTAATATGGTAACACTATGACAGGAGTTAATGTTAATATGATAACACTATGACAGGAGTTAATGTTAATATGTTAACACTATGTCAGGAGTTCATGTTAATATGTTAATATGGTAACACTATGTCAGGAGTTAATGTTAATATGATAACACTATGACAGGGGTTCATGTTAATATAATAACACTATGACAGGAGTTAATGTTAATATGATAACACTATGACAGGAGTTAATGTTAATATGATAACACTATGACAGGAGTTAATGTTAATATGATAACACTATGACAGGAGTTAATGTTAATATGATAACACTATGACAGGATTTCATGTTAATATGTTAACACTATGTCAGGAGTTAATGTTAATATGTTAATATGGTAACACTATGACAGGAGTTAATGTTAATATGATAACACTATGACAGGAGTTAATGTTAATATGTTAACACTATGTCAGGAGTTCATGTTAATATGTTAATATGGTAACACTATGTCAGGAGTTAATGTTAATATGATAACACTATGACAGGGGTTCATGTTAATATAATAACACTATGACAGGAGTTAATGTTAATATGATAACACTATGACAGGAGTTAATGTTAATATGATAACACTATGACAGGAGTTCATGTTAATATGTTAACACTATGTCAGGAGTTCATGTTAATATGTTAATATGGTAACACTATGTCAGGAGTTAATGTTAATATGATAACACTATGACAGGAGTTCATGTTAATATGATAACACTATGACAGGAGTTAATGTTAATATGATAATACTATGACAGGAGTTAATGTTAATATGATAACACTATGACAGGAGTTCATGTTAATATGTTAATATGATAACACTATGACAGGAGTTCATGTTAATATGATAACACTATGACAGGAGTTAATGTTAATATGATAACACTATGACAGGAGTTCATGTTAATATGATAACACTATGACAGGAGGTCATGTTAATATGATAACACTATGACAGGAGGTCATGTTAATATGTTAACCCTATAGAGTTAATGTTAATATGTTAACCCTGTAGAGTTAATGTTAATATGATAACACTATGACAGGAGTTCATGTTAATATGATAACACTATGACAGGAGTTAATGTTATTATGTTAACCCTATGACAGGAGTTCATGTTAATATGATAACACTATGACAGGAGTTCATGTTAATATGATAACACTATAACAGGAGTTAATGTTAATATGATAACACTATGACAGGAGTTCATGTTAATATGTTAACACTATAGAGTTAATGTTAATATGATAACACTATAACAGGAGTTAATGTTAATATGATAACACTATGACAGGAGTTAATGTTAATATGTTAACACTATAGAGTTAATGTTAATATGATAACACTATAACAGGAGTTAATGTTAATATGATAACACTATGACAGGAGTTAATGTTAATATGATAACACTATAACAGGAGTTAATGTTAATATGATAACACTATGACAGGAGTTCATGTTAATATGATAACACTATGACAGGAGTTAATGTTAATATGATACCACTATGACAGGAGTTAATGTTAATATGATAACACTATGACAGGAGTTAATGTTAATATGATAACACTATGACAGGAGTTAATGTTAATATGATAACACTATGACAGGAGTTCATGTTAATATGATAACACTATGACAGGAGTTCATGTTAATATGATAACACTATGACAGGAGTTCATGTTAATATGATAACACTATGACAGGAGTTCATGTTAATATGATAACACTATGACAGGAGTTAATGTTAATATGATAACACTATGACAGGAGTTAATGTTATTATGATAACACTATGACAGGAGTTAATGTTAATATGTTAATATGGTAACACTATGACAGGAGTTAATGTTAATATGATAACACTATGACAGGAGTTAATGTTAATATGATAACACTATGACAGGAGTTCATGTTAATATGATAACCCTATGACAGGAGACTGGTTCGTTGGCAGCTAGTCTGCTCACAACAACAGTTACAGCATCCTATACCTTTCAATGTGTACGGCCATCATACAGCTGCTGTTGCTCACTCTTTGGACTCCAGAGGGGCTAATATAACCATGACCTACACTATATGGCTACACATAAAAATGAATATATACTGAAGAAAAACATAAATGCACATGCAACATTTTCAAACATTTTACTGAGTTACAGTTCATATAAGGAAATCAGTTAATTGAAATATATGCATTAGGCCCTAATCTATGGATTTCACATGATTGGGAATACTGATATGCATCTGTTGGTCACAGATACCTTAAAATAAAAGTAGGGGAGTGAAAACCATCAGAAAACCAGTAAGTATCTGATGTGACCACCATTTGCCTCATGCAGCAGGACACATCTCCATTGCATAGAGTTGATCAGGCTGTTGATTGTGGCCAGCCTCTTCAATGGCTGTGCAAAGTTGCTGGATATTGTACACGTCGATCCAGAGCATCCCAAACATGCTCAATGGGTGACATGTCTGGTGAGTATGCAGGCCATGGAAGAACTGGGACATTTTCAGCTTCCAGGAATTGTGTACAGATCCTTGCGACATGGGGCCGTGCATTATCATGCTGAAACGTGAGGTTGTGGCGGCAGATGAATGGCACGACAATGGGCCTCAGGATCTCGTCATGGCATCTCTGTACATTCAGATAAAATTCAATTGTATTCGTTGTCCGTAGCTTATGCCTGCCCATACCATAACCTCACCGCCACCATGGGGCACTCTGTTCACAACATTGACATCAGCAAACCGCTCGTCCGCACAACGCCATACACTGCCGTCTGTCCGGTACAGTTGAAACCGGGATTCATCCGTGAAGAGCACACTTCTCCAGCCTGCCAGTGGCCATCGAAGGTGAGCATTTGCCCACTGAAGTCAGTTACGAACCCGAACTGCCGTCAGGTCAAGACCCTTGGGAGGACGACAAGCATGCAGATGAGCTTCCACGAGACAGTTTCTGCAGAAATTCTTCAGTTGTGCAAACCCAGTTTCATCAGCTGACCTGGTGGTTGGTCTCAGACGATCCCGCAGGTGAAGAAACCGGATGTGGAGGTCCTGGACTGACGTGGATACATGTGGTCAGCGGTTGTGAGGCCGGTTGGACGTACTGCTAAATTTTCAAAAATTTCTCTGGCAAGTTATCTGGTGGACATTCCTGCAGTCAGCATGTCAATTGCAAGCTCCCTCAAAACCTGTGACATCTGTGTGACAAAACTGCACATTTTAGAGTGGCCTTTTATTGCCCCCCAGCACAAGGTGCACCTGTGTAATGACCATGCTGTTTAATCAGCTTCTTGATATGCCACACCTGTCAGGTGGATGGATTATCTTGGAGAAATGCTCACAAACAGGGATGTAAAAAACAAATTTGTGCACAAAATTTGAGCGAATGGAACATTTCTGGGATCTTTTATTTGAACTGATGAAACATGGCACCAACACTTTACATGGTGCATTTATATTTCTGTTCAGTGTAGATCCATCTTTTTCATGGAGGTTATTACAGGGAGCACAGATATTGTAGGTTTCTGTTATCAAGGGAGAGGTGGAGAGAATAGAGATGACAAACGGGGACTGGTGGAGACACGTTTCATGGTGACCTTTGCGAGTTTGATATTCTAATGAAAAAGCATCTGTACTTGATATGAATGGAGTTGTGATGTGTTTGTCTGTGTGGAGTGTGGAGTTGTGGTATTTGTATGACATTTCAGCATAGCCTACACTTGGGATTTCATTTCTGACCTGAGCCAAACTCTGAGGGGGGGGGGGGTATATGGGCAGGTGTCACAAGTTGCTTGGTTTTTAGTACAAAAAATATTAAAATAGTATTAGAACATCAGCACAAGTTAGGAGTCTGGTTCATACTCCTATTTATTGTTTAGCTTGCCAGATTAGTATTATTATTTTAAGTGGCTGGTTTTCACGAAGTAGGAGCTAGAGGTAATGAAACATTGTGGCGTGTGTAAGGAAGTCAATAAAAAAACATTTTTTTGAACATCGGTGGCATTCCCGTTTCTTTCATTAAAGGAGCAATTCACAGCTTTTTAACATCAGATGACTTATCTCCAGCACCAAACATGTGTCTAACAGTGATGTTAAACATTCTGTTAAAATGATACGATAAGAAGTATTAAGAATTACTCCGGATGCCATCATAGAACAGGAAATACAATAACATGTATAAACCAGCATAATCTTCAGTGCAGTTTATGACAACTCAGTACCTTGGCTGATCTCTGTATATACTGTACTTCGTGCCAGCGGCATACCACCCTGCATCCCACTGCTGACTTGCCTCTGAAGCTAAGCAGGTTTGGTCCCTGGATGAGAGACCAGATGCTGTTTGAAGTGGTATTGGATGACCAATAGGAGGCACTCTTTGCTCGTCTAAAAACACATATCCCACAGCAGTGATTGGGGACATTTCCCATCATAGGGTACTGTCTTTCAGATGTGATGTTAAACGGGTGTCCTTCTGACTCTCTGTGTTAACTAAACACTTATTGTAGGGGTGTTAACCACCTAACCACCTAATCATCCCCAGCTTCCAACTGGCTCATTCCTGTAACTATTCCCCAGGTTGTTGCTCTAAATGAGAATGTGTTTTCAGTCAACTTACCCGTTAACAAAATGAACACAAACTGTATCCCTGCAGTCAGATGATACCAATGATAAGTATTAATCCTAGATTACACACAGGAGGTGCCATTTAGGTACACCTCCATTGTAAAATATTTTGGAACCTATAGAAATGCATGTATTAATGTCTACAATCGTGTTTGACAAGTATATTCTATTACAGACTCCTTAATACATATTTTTAAATTATATTATGTGAACTGAACATTTACAGTACCAGTCAAAAGTTACCTACTCATTCAAGGGGTTTTCTATATTTGTACCATTTTCTACATTGTAGAATAATAGTGAAGACAAAACTATGAAATAACAGATATGGAATCATGTAGTAACTAAAAGAGTGTTAAAAAAAAAAAAAAATACGTTTTATATTTGAGATTCTTCAAAAGTAGCCACCCTTTGCCTTGATGACATCACACTCTTGGCATTCACTCAACCAGCTTCATGAGGTAGTCACCTGGAATGCATTTCAATTAACAGGTGTGCCTTGTTAAAAGTTAATTTGTGGAATTTCTTTCCTTAATGCGTTTGAGCCAATCAGTTGTGTTGTGACAAGGTAGAGACGGAATACAGAAGATGGCCCTATTTGGTAAAAGATCAAGTCCATATAATGGTAAGAACAGCTCAAATAAGCAAAGAGAAACGACATCCATCATTACTTTAAGACATGGTCAGTCAATACGGAAAATTTCGAGAAAGTACAATCGCAAAACCATCAATTGCTATGATGAAACTGGCTCTCATGAGGACCGCCACAGGAAAGGAAGACCCAGAGTTACCTCTGCTGCAGAGTTACCTCTGTTCATTAGTTACCAGCCTCAGAAATTGCAGCTCAAATAAATGCTTCACAGAGTTCAAGTAACAGACACATCAAAATCAACTGTTCAGAGGAGTGTGTGTGAATCAGGCCTTCATGGTCAAATTGCTGTGAATAAACCACTACTGAAGGACACCAATAAGAAGAGACTTGCTTGGACCAAGAAATACAAGAAATTGACATTCGGTAGAAATCCGTCCTTTGGTCCGATGAGTCCAGATTTTTGGTTCCAACCGCCGTGTCTTTGCGAGACGCAGAGTAGGTGAACGGATGATCTCCGCATGTGTGGTTCCCACCGTAAGCATGGAGGTGTGATGGTGTAGGGGGGCATTGCTGTTGACACTGTCTGATTTATTTAGAATTCAAGGCACACTTAACCACAGCATTCTGCAGCGATACGCCATCCCATCTGGTTTGCGCTTAGTGGGACTATCATTTGTTTTTCAACAGGACAATGACCCAACACACCTCCAGGCTGTGTAAGGGCTTTTGACCAAGAAGGAGAGTGATGGAATGCTGCATCAACCGACCTCAACCCAATTGAGATGGTTTGGGATGAGTTGGACCGCAGAGTGAAGGAAAAGCAACAAACAAGTGCTCAGCATATGTGGGAACTCCTTCAAGACTGTTGGAAAAGCATTCCAGGTGAAGCGGATTGAGAGAATGCCAAGAGTGTGCAAAGCTGTCATCAAGGCAAAGGTTGGCTACTTTGAAGAATCTCAAATATATAATATATTTTGATTTGTTTAACACTTTTTTGGCTATTACATGATTCAATATGTATTATTTCATAGTTTTGATGTCTTCACTATTATTATACAATGTAGAAAATAGTAAAAATAAAAACCCTTCAAATGAGGTGTCCAAACTTGACTGGTATTGTATATAAATATATAAAAACATTCTATTGAGTAGTAATGTTACTATCCTCACGACAAAGAAATTCTTAAATACATGTAATTTTGTCCTTGAAACATATGAAATACTGTAGGATTCCATTCATTCCTATGGAGGACTGCTCCTTCTGAGGAGTACCAATATGGTGGCCGGTGGCTTCAAACCACTCATTGGCCATTGCACAGCAATGCAGGGTTTATACACATCATTGGGTGATAACATTCCTACGTAGTTCAGTATCTACTAGCCAGCTCACCAAATGACAGAAGTGAAAGCACAAGCACAGCCCAGGAACCAGACAGGCTGTTTTGAGCAGCATTCACATCCTCTAAAATCTGATTCTGCTGGAACGAGTAACATTAAAACCACTAAGAAGGGCTCAGCGCTGTAAATGTGTGGAGAATCTTTAGAGGTAGAGGATAAATAACATATCCGTCCCAAATGCATTTTGGAGGGCGCTAAGCCAAACATCTGCACCAAGGATGAGACTCTTCATTTCAACACTCCTCTACGTTGACATCGGGGAGGGCAAATATTGAACCCATTAAAAATGTTTGTGTACCATTTCACAAATATTTCTACGTTTTAGTTATACTACTGAGTTTTAGGGGCAGGCTTTACATTTCATTCACAAGGCAGATTCTTTGAAAACGTTCCAATATGACAGCACCCTGTGTGTATCAGACACTATATCATCTGGGAGGCCGGCAACCCAAATCTCAGACTATTTTAATTAAACCGATGAACCAGGGAAGTAAAATTGTCAGTGTTAAATATTCTGCAGTGCAAACTTCACTACCTTAGAGAAACATTACTTACATGTAGAAGCTGGATATTTTTTAGTTAGTGGTGCTTTTTCAATTGCTATTTCCTGAACTCCTCAGAACACATTGGGGGGGGGGGGGGGGGGGGGGGGGGGGGAGTTAAGAGTGGGACCTTGGACCTTCAATACGTTTGAGAGGAAAGTGAGAAAATAGGATGCGAGGAATCACGGGAAGCCGAAAGGATGCGAGAATTAACCGAAAGCCGAATAGATGTGGAGCCAGCGTCTCCTCCCCAACTTAACATTGCACTTCCTGTCCTGTCCACACGGGGACGTCAAGACAGATCCTCAATATAAGGCAGAGCCGTTGAAACCTGGGCTGAGTTCAGCAGGGCACAACGTTGAGCAATGTTCACATAGAAATATGTTACGTAGAACAAACATACCTCTCTGACATGTAGAATAAGCGACCATGTCGTCTCTGTTCAGGACATTTCTATCAGCAACGCTCCACAATGTTTACAACTGAACACAGCGCACCACAGGTGATCTATTTAAAAAATAAATCTCCTCTGAATTTCAATCATGAATCACAGGAGTCATGTATGTATATATTTTTTTTTAATAGGTAACAGCTACGAACAGGATAAAAAAAACAACGTTGTCTTGTTTAAAATAAGAATAAAGGATGTGACTTACACTTCTCTTCACATACAACAGATACACAGACAGGCTACCATAGAATCAGTGCAAAAATATTCCCCAGGTAAAAACAACTTTAAAAAAAGATTAAAACAAGAGTAAAGTGCATGTTTGAGAAACAGCCCCCTAGTTTTAGTTGTTGAAATTACAGCTGTTTTAGAAACCATAAGGGGGGGACCCACAGACACACATACCTCCACAGACTCAGCATTCACCTGAACATACACGGACCACAAGTCCACACTAACAGATTACATAGGGTGCAACACAGCTAGTCAGTGCACACATACGACAGACAAGGGCCCAAGGGGGACAGTCTGGACCATAGTGCACATGTAGGGCCTAGGCCACCCCACACCCACACACACACACACACACACACACACTCATAGACACCCTCGGCCTAGGGCAGAGTGTAGTGAGGTTACATGGTATTGTAGAGCACAGTGGCAGTCCGTTTCTTGTCGGTAGCCTTGCGGACCCGCCGCAGCAGGTGACTCTTCCCACTCTTCGGGGACTGGGTGCGGGTGAGCTGGGGGGAGAGGTCTGTTTCTAGCTCCTCCTCCCCTTGCAGAACAAGCGATGGAGGTGAGGAGGGAGATGGGGGATCACTCCCTGCAATTTGGGAGCCCCTATCAGTCCTGTCTGGGTCCAGAGGGTACACCCCCTTTAGGGGGGCCCTGGGGGTGGTGGGGGGGCTCTGGGACAACACCCGCTGCTTCTTGGAGACATCTTCTAAGCTGGGGTGATGGTGGGAGCGGGGGGTGGGCACCAATGGGGGTCCGTGAGGGCTGGCAGTGGTGGGCCGTAGGTCCCAGTCACTCAGGTCGTTGGCTGACAGCTCCAGGCAATCCAGCTTGGCCAGCGAGGCTGAGCGCTTCATCAAGGAGGGGGGCGTGAGGCCCGCCTGGCGGATCCGCACCTCGATCTCCATGGCCCTATGCCACACGGGCGTCTCCCTGTGATGCAGGCCCTGGAGCTGATGCTGCCCCTGACCAGGTCTCTCTCCAGCCCCCAGTCCCAGCCCCCCCGCCTCGTACAGGAAGGCCTGCAGCTCCCTCAGGGTCTCCTGGATCTTCTCCAGCTCCTCACTGCTGCGTGCCAGGGCCAGCCTTCCGTGGTGGGGCAGGGGAGGGGAGGGGCGATCCGTGTCTGAGTCCAGGGCCGTCACCCCCTCCAGCCACAGCAGTGCAGGGGAGGCCCGGGGCTGGGCCCTAGATGACTCCAGAGACGAGCACACGATGATTGGGATGGGCTCAGGGGTGTGGTGGGCGTCTGGGTAGTGAGAGAAGGAAGGCTCTGGCGCAACGTCCATGTCTAAGACGACAAACCCTCCCTCTGTCACTCTGGTTAACTCTGTCTCCCCTTTGGGCTCTGCAGACAAACTGAAAGCCTCGTTCAGTATTCTTCCTTGTTCAGGAGCAGGGGGGCAGTCTGTGGTAGGAGCGAGGAGGGGTGGGCAGTCCGTGCTTGTCGTTTGGAGAGGAGATCGTGTGGGGTGAAACTCTGCACTGGGGGAGTGGAGAGGGGAGCGTTGGGTAGACGTGTTGCTGAGAGGTAAGTCCAGCTCCTGCCTCAGCCTCTGCTCCAGCTGTTTGGTGGCCCTGCGCACCGAGCCGGCCGGCCAATCCGAGGGAGGCGTGGAGGGGGATTGTGGGTAGGAGGAGGGCGAGGTCAGTGGGGTCTCCTCGTCGTCTGGGCACAGCTGCTGGGGGCTGCGGAGAGCCGGCTGAGCGGAGGAGAGGGGCGCCGCTGCCGGGGGGTGGGATATGGACTCTATCTCTGTGACGATATGGCGGACTGACACGCCGTTGTCGTGATGGAGAGGCGGCGAGGCTTTGGCGTGACTGGATCGGTCGCTACCGTCCTCCGTATGGGGGGAACTCTGAGATAGAGACGGAACAGAGAGAATGGTTTGAATGTCTGCTTTAAATGATACCTAAGCACAGTTACCTTTGTATTAATGCTGGAGCGTCACTAAAATCTTCCAAAATACATTTCACAGAAAGAAAAGGACACCGCCCTAACAAAGTATGTAGACAACAGCTGTCTAAAAAGGTCTGGGGCTGTATGTACTGTTTCAGGCGCCTCAGACTGCTGATCTATGATCAGCTCCTCCTGACAAGATAATCTTATTCGTTGTGATCTAAAAAGGCAGAACTGATCCCAAATCAGCCCTCCTAGTCTGAGACGCTTGATACACATTAGCAATGTATTAGCAAGGGAAACTGATCATAATGTAAAGGTACTTCCAATAGGTGGCAGTATTGTACAAACCATCCCCAAAGACATCCTTGTGTTGCTCCCTCCCTATCCAATCGAATGGATTATGATCAAATCCATTGACTGTCTCCATTGAGTACTGTAATCTTGTTAATCACTCAGTAACTCTCAGCAGGGCTGTGGAGCTCTGAAGGACATAGAAAGGAGGCCGGCGTTCATCATTCGAAGTAATTTCAATGTAAAAAAAAAAACATGGCCGCCTCACCTTTTCCTGTTCCTCTTCCTCAGTGACTGGCAGTGCTCCAGCAGGGTTCTCGGGGGACAGCGGCTGCAGCTCCTGGCTGGGGCACCGCGGCTGAGGCGTCCGCTGAGCCATCTGCTCGGAAAGAATTCGAGTCCTTCCGTCTTGGGACAGGCCCAGGAATTTCTCCCGGGCGCTGAAGAAGTCGATGCTGTCTGTGCTGAGGTTGGAGGACGCGGTAACGCATGTGGTGTCAACGGGGTTAGCGAGGACAGTGTCTTTGTCACCGCCGCTGGGGTTGTTGTTGTCATCATTGGCGTAGGGTCCTAAAGACAGAGGCGTTGTTGCGGTGAGAGGGCTCACGGCCATGGGGATCCCTGGGGACGCCATAATGACACTTTCCCCCCTCTCGCTCAGCGGGTCTGACAGGGAGCGTCCCAGGGTGTCTGAGTCGTCGCTGGACTCCAGGGTGGTCTGAGATACGACCTCTGAGCTGCTGAGGTCAGGCAGATCCAGGGTCAGCGCTACACTCTGGGCTTTCTGTTTAGGCACAGGACTGGACAAATGTGTGCTCAAACCTAGATGGAGGGGTTTGGCCAGTGGCTGGGGGAAGGGAGAAGGAGGGAGGATATGCAGTGAGGGGGGAGGATGGGGGACGGCGGTGATTGGCACCGTCACGGCCACCACCACCAGAGCAGAGTTGTCCATTTTCTCCTCGGGCACCACCGTGGCCGCCCGCGGAGTAGGCAGCGGCGGGAGGAAGGGGTCCTGGCGGGGTCCTCGCCCTCGAGAAGACAGGTTCTCCCGGGAGTCACACAGACCGTTGGACGCTGACGGGCCAGGGGAGTGGGAGTGTGAGCGAGTGAGTCGGACGGGCTCCGACTGTGTGTCTGAGATGTGGGAGCCCTCGGCCTTGTTGTCGGGGTCACTGGCGGCGCCAAGCGCCTGGAGCAGGAAGCGTTGCAGGGAGGGGGTGGGGCCATTGTTGTTGTTGTGGGGGTCCGAGCGGCCCAAGGTGTGGCTGTGAGGGCGCGTCTTACACAGCAGAGACTCGTGGCGCTCTGAGAGGTCGCTGTCCGAGTGGGAGCGCCACAACTTGTTGTGCCTCTGCTTACTGCAGAGAAAGGAGGAGGAAAAGAACAAACTGTCAATTTTCTTCATTCCATCATTTACACTGAAAAAGAATCACTGCAGAGCCAGGTGTCTGTGTGGCCCAAGATGTGCGAGCTGTGTGTGTGTGTGTGCGCCTGCCTACCTGGCCAGCAGGATACCCTGGTACTCCTCCAGCTGCTTCATGAAGGAGGGGTTGGGCTTGGTGACGCCGCGGTGCTCCTTGACGTAGTCGAAGGCCCTCTCCAGGTCCCAGCCGTACTCCTTCATGGCGTAAGCTATCACCGTGGAGGCCGAGCGACTCACACCCATCTTACAGTGGACCAGGCACTTAGCCCCTGCTTTCCTAATAGGGGAACACAGGGCACGGGTTAGAGGAGAGGGAGTGAAGAGGACAAGCTGATGACATACAGTGCATTCAGTAAGTATTCAGACCCCTTCCACACATTTTAGTTATGTTACAGGCTTATTCTAAAATGGATGAAATTGTTATTTTTTCTCCTCATCAATCTACACACAATACCCCATAATAAAAAATAAAAAAAACAGGTGTAAAAAAAATATAAAATAAATCTCTTATATGAAATATCACATTTACTTAAGTATTCAGGCCCTTTACTCAGTGCTTTGTTGAAGCACCTTTGGCAGCAATTACAGCCTTGAGTCTTCTTGGGTATGACACTGCTAGCTTGGCACACCTGTATTTGAAGAGTTTCTCCCATTCTTCTCTGCAGATCCTCTCAAGCTCTGTCAGGTTGGATGGGGAGTGTTGCTGCACAGCTATTTTCAGGTCTCTCCAGAGATGTTCGATCGAGTTCAAGTCTGGACTCTGGCTGGACCACTCAAGGACTTGTCCTGAAGCCACTCCTGCGTTGTCTTGGCTGTGTGCTTAGGGTTGTTGTCCTGTTGGAAGTTGAACCTTCGCCCCAGTCACAGGTCCTGAGCAGGTTTGCTCCTTTCATCTTTCCCTCGATCCTGACTAGTCTCCCAATCCTCTCTCGGAGCTCTAGGGACAATTCCTTCAACCTCATGGCTTGGTTTTTGCTCTGACATGCACTGTCAAGTGTGGGACCTTATATAGACAGGTGTGTGCCTTTCCAAATCATGTCCAATCAATTGAATTTACCACAGGTGGACTCCAATGAAGTTGTAGAAACATCTCAATGATGATCAATGGAAACAGGATGCACCTGAGCTCAATTTCGAGTCTCATAGTTAAGGGTCTGAATACTTATATAAATAAGGATTTTCAAGTTTTTTGTGTTTTCGCTTTGTCATTATGGGGTAGTGTGTGTAGATTGATGAGGATTTTTATATTTAATCAATTTTAGAATAAGTCTAATGTAACAAAACGTGGAAAAAGGGAAGGGGTCTGAATACTTTCTGAATGCACTGTACAGTATTGTATCTTGATATAGTGGCTCATGGTTATGTTATAGAGCCTTCAACCTCAACTCTGGACCTTAGAAGCCAGTTCCACTGCTTGTTTTCATTGTTCCCCTCTAATCAGGGACTGATTTAGACCTGGGACACCAGGTGGGTGCAATTAATTCTCAGGTAGAACAGAAAACCAGCTGTCTCCAGACTTCGTAGGGTTATAGTTGAATACCCCTGGTATAGACCATTCACATTGCTAAAAAGAACAATGCTAAAACCAAATATGCAAAAAACGAAATTTTACTAAAAAATGTTCTCAAAATTAAAGCGAATCCTCTGAAAACCGAATTAATAATACTACATTTTCTTTGACAGATGGCTTTCTAGACACTCAAGAACACCTAATAGAGTGCATCATATCAGAGTTCCTACTTGGCCTTGGTGATGAACTTGTAGGTGTCGTTCCAGTACTCCAGCAGGTTGGTGGCCTCCTCGTCGTACACGCGGATGTTGTGGTACTCAAACATGCCTGGGAAGAAGTTGTCGATCTCCCGCGTCACGTTGAGGATGTACCTCACACTGAAGGAGTGAAACGGAGAACGTTACTCGTTGGAACTTCTACTCAGTATTGAAACTGTGCTGCAACTGTCACAGTAAACAACAATCTTTGACATGATGATAGACAACTCAGAATGGTCTCTTACCCGCTGGTCTGCAGCTCCTCCAAGTTAGAAGCGTTCCACTCAGAGCCCTGGATACAAAAACAACAGACTTAAGTCCAAACTCGACAGATAATCATACAGATATCAGCAGACAGTCCGTCAGAAAAAGGGACAAGAGGAAGACTACTTAAAAGGAGTGCACTATATAGGCAATAGGGTGCCACGCAGTCCTTGACCGTGCTCTTACCAGGTAAACATGGTCAAAGATCTCTGTGGGGCTGTCCATCTGACCCAGGATGACGATCATCTCGTTGTCAATAAACTCCTTGAACTCCCGAAGGTTACACGCCATCTGCATCTCCAGCTCTGTGCGAATCTGAGGAGGAACCGGTAGAGAACCCATTAGAACCCGTATATGACCTGTTAGAACCAGAACCAGTAGTGTGTGCCACAACATCTTCAACCCACCTCTTTGGAGGTGACATTCTCCAGGTCTTTCTGCATCATGATCTCTCTGAGGCGAGTCTTGATCAACCTCTCTGTGCGTTCCCTCTCTGTGGGCCTGTGGACACACAAAACACACCCTCAGTACACACACACCTCTCAGGGTTACGGGGTCTCAATTTAACTCTCACCCAGAACAGCTTGACCACACTAAATATGACTTCGAGGAACTCACTAAAGCCACTTAGTGCCCCAGGTTCTCCACATCATACAAAAACACAGCTCAGTCCAGATTTGTTCTTGTTATAATGAGTCCCTGCCCTCCCCTCTCTAACTGCATTTGAGGACACATTTAGCCACTTGCACAGCACTAAGGGAAACATGCCCTGATTAGGTCCCATGAGACCCCGCTTCTGGTCTCCGCCCTCCCTCTTTGTCCCCCCCCATCACTCGCTCTATCCATTCACTCACTCCCCTCCCTCTATCCTTGTCTGTTCCCCCTCGCTATCTCTCGCTCCCTCTCCTACCAAATCACCTCTCGTCACAGTGGCTATGCTCCCACAACAGTCAACATTGTGCAGCAGGAGCAACAGGTGTGTGTTGGGCTTTTGTGTTGTTGTCCCAGTCTGATGACCCGTCACGCTTATTATTATTATTATGACACGTCCTTATTGGAACATCGGAAAGAGCCAGGGGTAGCTTGTTTATAGAAACAAAGACTTGATTGACCTCTTGAGGAAAGGGTTTGGGGACTTGGGACACTTGAAACGTGTTGCACATTTCAGGACGAGACAGAGCTACTGCCGGGGTTGTGTTACTGGCTATGCCAAGAGAGCCTGACTTCTTTGAATAACACACACACACACACACACACACACACACGTGCCAATGAACTCAAGGGTAGGGGTCAATTTAATTTTAACTCAGTCAATTCAGGAAGTAAACTCAGAATTGGAATTTCAGTTGAAATTGACCCCAACACACTACAGTCATAAGCGGTACACTGTATGCAATTGCACACATTCAAGCTATACATGCACATATCTGCAGGGACAAATCTGGGTCAAATCAGAGCATGGCCTCAATACTGAATAGAAGGAATGCGCAAAGAGCGAAGGCAAATATGACGTCTGTCATCGACAGGTATCTTAGCTTTGACCCCAACAGGACTTAATAACACAACACTAGCATAGTCTGCCTTTAAGTGTGTGTGCACAGTACTCAAGCCTAACCAGGGTGTGTGCGCGCGCATGTGTGTCCGTGTGTGTGTGCGCACGTCTTTCCACTGTGCCTGCATGGCGCGCCTTAACGCTAGCTGGGACGTTTAATGTCACTGCGGAGGCTTAGGGAGAGGCTTACTCTCCTCATCTCTCCAGGAAAATACCTTTAAACCGCTTTGGGTTTGACCTCTTTCCCCCTGCCTCGGTGTCACTCAGTCCATTCCTCTCCTTAAAACGTCTCCCAGCGTGTCAAGTGGTATTATTCCTACTCAATTACTCATCCGTCACCCCTCCATTCTCTCCTTCGTTTCTACTGCCCACCTGCTTCCGTCCATCCGTCCGCTCGTCTACCTCTGTCTAGCTACTTTTTCCATGCATAAATAAAGCGGTCACGGAGAGGGGGCTGTTATAGACGCTGCTGGCACGCAAGCCGAGTTCCGGCGTTACAGAAAGGCCCCCCTAAACGAGCAGGCACACGTGACAGCGACTGGGTGGGGAATTTTCCCGGTTAATACAAACCTAAATCCCAGAGCTGCATCGTCCTGCTACAGCAGATTGTTGATACCTCGGTCATAACGAGGCTGGGTGTTGTGGCAACAAGGGAAGGAGATGGCACTGCACTCGTAATTGGGCAATGTTGTTTTCTTTGGGAGATAAGTTGGTGTGAGTCCAGCTGACCTACCCCCGACAACACCTCACCACAGTTGCTTAATATGGAAGTGTGTGTGTGTGTGTGTGTGACTGACAGTGGTATACTCACACGTCGGTGAAGAGGACGGGCGAGTCGGCGCGGTGGGACTGGACGTCCTGCATGGCGTTCCACTCGTTGATGCAGACCTGGTCAGAGGAGACCTGGCTCTGGTAGTAGCTGACCCAGGTCAGGAACAGGCTGCCGGGGTAGTAGTTGTGACAGCGGGCCACCTCGCACGCCTTGTGGAGAGACTGCAGGGCGGACCTGGGGGGGGAACAGGGGGAGGTGGAGAGATAAGAAGGGGAAAGAGCGTGATAACAGGATAAACAACAGATAAAACAGGGGACAAGTCAGAGGAAGAGGGCGGGGGGGGTCAAAGTCTGAGGAAAAGAGACGGAGATGACAGGAGGAGCGCTCACCACATGGCCTGGACAGAGACCGGTTTGAAGACATGGACCCTGTTGACCGTGGACACACTGAAGCCCCTACAGAGACAAACAGACAGGTTATGTGACAGTCCCACTGGGCAGAAGAACTACAGTAAGCGCAGGAAGGAGGGAACGGGTGTCGAATCGCTCTTCTTACCCATCTCCATCCAAGTGGATCAGTGTGTCGCTCCACAGGGGTAGAACCAGCCCCATTGTGCATGAGCTGCAGGAGAATAGACAGCTGTTAAAGACGGTACACACACCTCCAAAGATATGGGTCTCTAACACACACACACTGCATGCAGTGGTACTAACTACGAACCTGTCTGAGGAGCCAAAGTCCATGCCCAGCACCACGCTCTCCTCCGTGTCCTGTCTCCCATTGGTGGACACCACCACCATGTAACGCGTGCACTGAGGCTGAGCGTACGCGCTCTCCAAGCGCACGGCCTTAGGGAAGACGGGAGAGAGAGGGAGAGAAAAGAGGGATGAGGTCAAACTCTCTGCATTTGGAAGTATTCGTCAGAATCGTTCTAGACTCATTTGTCTGCCATGTGATTGGAAACGTCATGAATGTGACATTTGAGCTTGATGTATGCGAGCGTGACGCGGAGCGTGAGAGATGACGTACCAGGCGGATGTTGTCTTCTGGCCGCAGCACAGTGAACATGGTCTGCAGGTGCTGCTGGAGGTCACCTGAGGAAGGAGAGAGCGAAAGAGATAATCAGTCCACTAGCAGCGTCGTACCCACTGCACGCCATCTGCGCCTACGCATTACTCCTCTGGGTGAAGTACACATTATGCAGGCATACAAAACACAGTGTCTGATTAAAACGACGCAAGAAACTCCAAAACACAGCTCGGAGAAACATTTACATTCGAAAGCAGCCGAACAAACAGGAAGTGTCCTTCACAATTACAAGGGCCAAAAGGACATTTGTCATTGAAAATAAGAGAAAAAACATCTAGGGCTGGTACATCCAACTAACAGAGTTGGGAAAAACCTCCTAGCAAACCCAGCGGAGCAGAGCGTTACAACAATTATCTCTGCCCTTGAGCACGAGGACACTGGTATGGAAAAACACACGCCTAAATAGCAACTCTATGGCAAGGCAACATGCAGTCAGTGGACCACCTGTGTCATATTGTAACAGCTATAGGGTCAATTGAACTGGACAGCTCTGCTCTGGTGACTTACACAACAGAGCACGGGTTGGTTCCCTCAACACTGCAGAATGCCTGCTGCATTCCAACGATAAGCAGCGCTATGGTTTGGCCTCATGTTGGGGCTGTGTCAGTTTCCCATGAGTCTGTGTTGAGTTTTGGGGCGCGTTCAGCAGGACACAACGTTGTGGAACATTCAGATAGGCTATTTCGTTGTTATAAAGAGCTGAACAGACAGGCATCACTGACATGTAAAGTAAGGAATCGTGTTGGCCGTATTTGTGGCATTTCTATCATGAACGTTCCACAACGTTGGCCTAATGAACTCACCCCTGTCCTATGGTTGTGTTTGTTGGTTAGATTATTGTCAGTCAGTCCGTCAGTGGGAGGGCATACCTGTGTGTTTGTTCTGCCGCTGGCTGATGCCGGGCGCTGAGGAAGGGGAGGAGCCATTTCCCCGAGGCAGGAAGACGGCGGCGCCCTTCACAGTCAGGAAGCTGTCGCTGATGCTGATTGGAGAGAGAAAACACAGGGTCACAGAGGGGCCAGAGACAGAGGCTAACAGAATGTTCCGGGCTAGAGGTCCACACACACACACACATTCTTCATAAGTCAGTCTGCAGAGCAACAACAACGTGGTCCAGGCGCTAGCTACTACCCGGTGTAACCACATGTAATAAACAGACAGAGCCACGTGCACTCCAACACAGAACACAATGTTCCCCTCTGGCCAGGCCGCATCCCCTTAACAGCTGGGGGCTGGAGGCCAGGGGGGGTGGGGGTAGAGCTGAGGGTCAGTTAGAGCCCCCCCTGCACAACTGGCTCAGATGGAGCAGAGCTCCCGCTGTGGGAGTTCATGTACGGGATCACTCCTCTCTGTGGTACCGCATAATCACGTTAACTATAGTACACAGCACACCATCATCACACTAGAACAAGAGGCGAGGTCACGTGATCTACAGGGATTACTAGCTGATGGAGATGATGTGTGTGTGTGTGTGTGTGTGTGTGTGTACTCTACTATCTAGACAGCACAAACATATTGTCACATGGTGGCACACTGACCTTAACTCATATCAGAGGGCGAGGAGACCTACTAAAGACTGTCAGGTGACTGATATAGGCCTAGGCTACCATTGACCCAATACAGGCCTAGGCTACCATTGACCCAATACAGGCCTAGGCTACCATTGACCCAATACAGGCCTAGGCTACCATTGACCCAATACAGGCCTAGGCTACCATTGACCCAATACAGGCCTAGGCTACCATTGACCCAATACAGGCCTAGGCTACCATTGTGCCTTATTGACCCCCATGTGAAGTGTGTCTTGATGAGCTGCTACTATGCTAAGCCCTACGTACTGATCCATACAGCCAGCATCATTTCCACCATACAATCACATCTAGCGTGGATGATTGGGAGGCATAGAGTCAGTACTGTCCGTCTGTCTTTGTCCTCCCTCACACAGGATGGGGGAAATGAGCAACGATGAGCCGAATAGCAGAAGCATGGGGGTGGCGTGGCAGAGAGAGGCTGTACAATCTGAGGAGTGAGGGGGACACGCCTTGACCACAAATAGAAAGAAAACAAACCCGAGAGAAAAAACACTCGGCCCGGGTTGAGCTCATTTCCCATCCTGACCCATTCACCCCTGACCCAGCTGTTTCCTTCTACTTCATCTCTCGCGCTTTCTTCACACCGCTATGTCGCTGTGTTTCACACGTAACTTTTCTCCCCTCCTGTACAGCTGTATCTAATTATGTCTGAACCACGGGGTGGAGCACATGCAAGCCCATGGCAGGAAGGAGGAGCAGAGCAGTAGCTCACATGGTGTGTACAGTACGTGCGTGTGTGTGCACGCGAGAGAGAGTGAGAAAAGAGAGAGAGTTAAGCATTCACCTTGTGTTTTCCACTACGGGACACTTGAAAACGATGAGTAGCCATCAGAATCAGACAGACAGCACCACAGGCAGCAGCAGCAGACAGGACAGAGCTCCAGCAGGAAGCGGCACAATGTCAAGTGTAATACAACACTGACCCCTTAGCGAAGAGCTTTGCACCTCCCGCCGGCGTAGGAATCCAAAACGAGGTAGCCAGACACACATCACTGTCGAGTGGATCTTTACTGTCGCTACAAAATATATATTTATTTTATAAATTACTACAAATAAATTAACTCAAATTAAATAAATGACTATGAAATAACTAGACTGCCTTGTTCAGCCACTGTAATTCACATTCAAATGAAGCACATGAAATGGCTCTCCTTCGGGTGTATCTTTACTGTGTAAGATAAACCCAACAGTCAGATCAGTAGACAAAGGGGTTATTGTTGTCCACTAACTAGCTAGAACCCTCAATGTAACTGGTTCCAATGTGAAATATTATACACACCTCAACTGATAAGGCTACGGCTGATCATTTCCCCAATATAGTTTGAAACGCATACACGGTCCGTCGTAAATATTTCAGAACTATTCGGACTATGCTAGAGTGTTCTGAATCACCACTATGTGGGCGTGTCCCAAACGGCACCCCAATCCTGAAATAGTGCACTACTTTTGACCAGAGCCCTATGGGTGCAGCCCCTAACAGTGGAAATAATGAGTGTGGCTGTATGATGGTAGCAAGAGAGCCACTCTAGACTAGAGCCACTTTGGCCGATTCATGTCTACGGGCAGCAGGAGCGGGCATCGAGGCAGAGGCGACACTGACACTCATCTTTCGGCATGCAGCACAGGGCAGTACTTGTTAGGGCACAGACACAATCATCACTATGTGAGAGGCCCTTCTCTGATAGCCTAGCGCCACACTCTCCTCCTACACCCAGAAAGACGTGTGTGTGTGTGTGTGTGTGTGTGTGTGTGTGTGTGTGTGTGTGTGTTTGGGACTGACATCCCCCCTCCCCTCCCATATTAGTCTAACTAGGAGAGATAAATATAGGCCCAGGCTGCAGAGGCCTGGCTGCCATGGCCGGTGCTGCTTAAGGCTCTATGCGTTCAGGCCAGAAAGATAGGGGCTGTAGTGAGTGAGTGAGAGAGAGTGAGAAAGTGAGAGCGAGTGAGATGGATAAAGGGTCTGCATTCTAGCACTTCCTAAGGTACAGATTAGGCAATGAGAGACAGGTGCACGCACTCACTCAGAGATGTGAATTAGTGAGCTATGTTTAAATACAGAGCAAGAGTAGCCTAACGGACGAGGGGCGATAATTATGCTCTCTCTGAGAGCGAGAGAGAGAAGCAGACAGACAGGGAAAGAGACAAAAAGGGCAAGACTAAAGAAACTGACTCAACCTGTGAGTGCGTTTCTAGGGCTGGATTGGAGTCTCGAGTCCCAGTTTCCTAGTAAGTGCAGTCAGGCCTGGGACTAATTCCGGTAAACAGACCTAGCTTCCTCATAGGGCTGCATCGCAGGGACAGAGGCATTCAAGTGAAAGGCCTCAGGACTATTCTGAGAGGAGGAAATCCCGCATCTACCGCCACACCTACATCAAACTCCAATCCACTGGAATGAAGGTGGGGTCCCATCAGCGCTGAGACGTTAGAAAGCAGCCTGTGTTCAATTCAAAACTAAGGGTGCGTCCCAAATGGCACCCTATTCCCTACTAGGGGTGTGAACAGTTAAAAACATTGGGATCATTACCATTTACAAAGAAACCCAAACCAAAAAAACTATGCATTTATCACTAACAGATCTCATTCATTATCATAAAGGGATTTTTTGTTTTACAAATACCTCATGCAACAATGATGTAATGTTACTAGGAGGAGAAAAGCATCTTTCAAATGATTTCCCATGGTTACAAAGCGCTCTGCGCGTCATCGTCGTTAACAGTTGGAAGCGCGGCAGAGTGTGAGATAGGGAAGTAACAGCAGCGAAGTTCTGTTTGGCTATACTTTGATAATGTTAAATGAAAAAGGCGGTTAAATAAATAGACAAACTTGCAAGGCGGAATTGCGCTATGGTGGCAGTACAGGTGCAATGCTTCACCATCTGAAAGGGAGGCACCGTGAGACCCGTTTCTGGCAGCAGTGAGAAAAATCACAGCGCTGATTACAGAAATGATTTCAGTTGATGATACGCAGCCATGGTCAAATGGTAGAGGATGTCCATTTCACTGCCCTGATAGCATATCTAGAACAAAGACTACAAGAAGCCATGTCGAAAAACCCTGAATGCCTGGATGGAGAAATTGTACAATGCTTGTTATGCAAGTATAAAGCGCAAGCATACATCACTGCAACGAGCCATCACATTGATGAGAAGTGGGACATGGAGTCCCATGTGCTGACAACTGAGAAAATAGAGAGGGATACAGCAGAGAACCTAAAACGGCATAAACTACCAGCAGTAAGGTGCACACCATCTGGTAAGTAGCCAGGATCGTGGTAGATTGAACTGCACTGTCCTCTAGTGGTCACACGCAGGATCATATCTGAATTGTGAATTGATGTCATTTATGATTTTTTTCCCTTATGGTTTAAAATGATAGAAAATTGCAGTTTAAACATTCAAAACATTTCTACATTTGTCACATACCCATTCCCTACATATTGCGCTACTAGTAGCATCGTCATGGTAATGTCTCACTAGACTGCTTCTGAACCAGACCTTTAACATATCATTAACGTCAATGGCTCCTGTTCTGTTTAGTGTTGTTCCTATATTATGGACCACTACTAATGACACACAATCACATCTTAAATCTGGCTTCCCCGTATGGCTGCCAATCTTTACACACACCCTTAAATCTGACTTCCCTGTATGGCTGCCAATCTTTACACACACCCTTAAAATCATTCAGATTTCAGGTTTCCAGCAGGTATCCAAACACTGTAAACCTACAATTAGCCCAGCCCATGGTTAAACATTAAAGTCTTGCTGACACACAGGCATTACTCTGGCTATTTTTAGAATGGTTACACACTAATAACAAAATCCGTTTGTAAATCAAAACTGTCAAAACCCATTGATTTTCTGGATTGGTTGGTTTGACAGCGATATCGAGAAAAGGAAACCATGACGCCATCATATAGCCTGTAGGTGGTGGTTTACCTACTCTGAAAAGGCTAAGAGAAAACGTACTAAAACCTGGCCAAAGTGTTCAACCAAAACAAGGAAGTTGGCTTTCTTACATCTGGTGCCATTTATGGCGTACAAGTGCCTGTGCGGGCCAGCGAGAGTGTGCGTGTACAGTACTTGTGTTTCAAATGAAGACAAAGTCTAGGCTATTCAAATGACCATATAATAACGATGACAGCCCTTGTCATACACACAGTGAACTAGTGAGTGAGGAAATAAACTCTGCAAAAAAAGATAACCCTTTTTCAGGACCCTATCTTTCAAAGATAATTTGCAAAAATCCAAATAACTTCACAGATATTCATTGTAAAGGGTTTAAACAATGTTTCCCATGCTTGTTTAATGAACATGCACCTGTGGAACAGTCATTAAGACACTAACAGCTTACAGACGGTAGGCAATTTAGGTCACAGTTATGAAAACTTAGGACACTAAAGAGGCCTTTCTACTGACTCTGAAAAATATTAAAAGAAAGATTCCCAGGGTCCCTGCTCATCTGCGTGAACGTGCCTTAGGCATGCTGCAAGAAGGCACGAGGACTGCAGATGTGGCCAGGGCAATAAATTACAAAGTCCGGACTGTGAGACGCCTAAGACAGCGCTACAGGGAGACAGGACGGACAGCTGATCATCCTCGCAGTGGCAGGCCACGTGTAACACCTGCACAGGATCGGTACATCACACCTGCGGGACAGGTACAGGATGGCAACAACTGCCCGAGTTACACCAGGAACGCACAATCCCTCCATCAGTGCTCAGACTGCCCGCAATAGGCTGAGTGAGGCTGGATTGAGGGCTTGTAGGCCTGGTGTAAGGCAGGTCCTCACCAGACAACACCATCGCCTATGGGCACAAACCCACCGTCGCTGGACCAGACAGGACGGGCAAAAAGTGCTCTTGACTGACGAGTCGCGGTTTTGTCTCACCAGGGGTGATGGTCGGATTTGCGTTTATCGTCGAAGAAATGAGTGTTACACCGAGGCCTGTACTCTGGAGCGGGATCGATTTGGAGGTACCGTCACGGTCTGGGGCAGTGTGTCACAGCATCATCGGACTGAGCTGGAGGTCATTGCAGGCAATCTCATCGCTGTGCGTTACAGGGAAGACATCCTCCTCCCTCATGTGGTACCCTTCCTGCAGGCTCATCCTGACATAACCCTCCAGCATGACAATGCCACCAGCTATACTGCTCATTCTGTGTGGGATTTCCTGCAAGACAGGAATGTCAGTGTTCTACCAGAGCCAGCGAAGAGCCCGGATCTCAATCCCATTGAGCACGTCTGGGACCTGTTGGATCGGAGGGTGAGGGCTAGGGCCATTCCCCCTAGAAATGTTTGGGAACTTGCAGGTGCCTTGGTGGAAGAGTGGGGTAACATCTCACAGCAAGAACTGGCAAATCTGGTGCAGTCCATGAGGAGGAGATGCACTGCAGTATTTAATGCAGCTGGTGGCCACACCAGATACTGACTGTTACTTTTGATTTTGACCCCCCCTTTGTTCAGTGACATATTACTCCATTTCTGTTAGTCACATGTCTGTGGACCTTGTTCAGTTTATGTCTCAGTTGTTGAATCTTATGTTCATACAAATATTTACACATGTTAAGTTTGCTGAAAATAAAAACACAGTTGACAGTGAGAGGAAGTTTCTTTTTTTTGCTGAGTTTACAAGGCACCCACTCCTGAAGCACCCATGCTACAGATAAGGCCCGCACTATCAGCAATGATATCTAATATTCCCCATAAACAAGTAAGTAATACTACTACCCATGTAGCCATGGAAACCAGTGCAAAGTGAGTACATGGACAGCTGACAACACATTTGCATATCTTCATTCAGCACTCGTCAGAGCAAATGGTCAATCAATGCAAAAATCAGTCGGAAGCAACATCAGGGTTGTGTAACATCCAACATGGCCTGGACAGCCAGTCATTGTCACAGGGAATGTGCTAAAAAAAATAGTTAATTGCAGCTTTAATGGTGCGGTATTTTGCAACACAGATATGTCCTTTTTGATTCAAGCATATCGCATTGGTTTATCCAAAACACTGATCAAGTCTGTATTTATGGACTGCTACTTCCCTGAAACACACTGTAGACCTAGACTAAAACTCTGGAGCAAGGGTGTCTAGGCTAGTTCCAACATATTAACACTAACAGCATGACTAAACTTTTATTAATCTGATGGACTTACACCTGGAAATACATGTTCCTTTACTTGAGTGCTTTCCTACGCAACAATCAAACATACAAATACAACCCACTACCTACCCTTCATCCTACCTACCCTTCATCAGGTAGGCCATTTCTCTGTATTCAAAGCACTCCCCTTAACGGGTGAGTTCTAATCATTCCTGTGTTATGTTCACACCTGTACTACATGCCAGCTATCAAATCATTCTCTGGCCGGCCACCGGGATCTGATGACTGGTCTCACACTGTATAAAAACAGAGGCACAAGTATGAACACCTCAGCCAATTAGCCTAATTAGAATGGCTGCAAGCTTCAGAACAAAGAGCTTCAACTCAAAAACACAGATAGATGGATGGGCTATAGAATATTCTCAGGACACGTAATACAACAATCAGAAGACACATATGCCAAAACATAATTGATAAGCTATAAATATATTTATATATTTTGTATATATTTAAGCAGCGCAAAAAAATCAAAGGGCCTGCCATACACCTGGAGAAGCCAGTTAGGGGGCTTAGAGGAAACCTGAGGAAAGCCATACACCTGAAAAAGGGGGGGGGGGGGGGGGGGGTGAAGTGAGACTGGCAGACTGATTCTCTGGCCTTAGTTCATAGAGCAGACACGGTTGCTTTATATGGATATCTGACTGACAGGATTCGTCAGACCAGTTTGGAGACAGCCAGGTAGATGATTCAGATATCACGCCATGCAGTCAAGGATAACCCATTGTGCTATCTGCGCTATTATTTCTCAACAAGGAGAGGAAGCCCGGTCAATATGACTTGCATCCTGTTACGTCACTCTCGGGAAAAACATGCAGTCAGGATGGACTGTCACAACATTATTGGAAATGTGTAAGATGCAACATTATTGTGAAGGTAACATCTGAGACGAGTGACAACTGAGCCAAAGTAAATTAACTTCAATATAGCATGTCCACTACATGGGGAAATTATTCCTGTTGGCAAATTATTATAGTGGGGAAATGTTTTCGTAATTTTAAAATCACAAAACTATTCATCGCAAAAATGTACAACTCACAGTTGGTTGATCTGGTTCTGAGACACAACTCCGTTGTCGGGGAAGTAGGGCGTCATTTTCGCTCCGCAGCAGGAGCAGAAGCAGCCCTCCGCCGAGCTCCCGGTGGCGGACACACTACCGAGCGTCATGACTGGACCACCGAACAGTAGACCGATAGTTGAGACCCGCGGCGTCAAATATCCTCGAAAATGTTCACTCCAATCCGACCATGGTCAACACTTATTAGTCCAACGAACCCAATAGATATTTGACAGTATGTATGTCGAACTATCTCCTTAGCGGCATTATAAAATAGGCAGCTAGAAAATAAAGTAACCTGTTTGTAAAATAAAAACGTGTAGCCTATCATAAAAGTATTAAACACATTTTACTGGATATGAAGTACAGTATTCTTTAATTGCAACACAAATTCTGTAACACCGTACGGAATTATTCTTGCGGTAGGATCCTTAAAAACTACCTATAATCAATATCTGTCAATGAAGAGCACTCGTGTCCGTCCTAAAGTAAAAGCTTTCAACTTCTAAACGGGACACTCACAGGCACTACAAACTCAACTCGTGGGAGGGAGGAGTTGCTGACATATGCTTAGAAGGGCCCAATGGAAAGATGGGGGAGGGCGACAAGGAGACAGAACACATTGGGCATACCTGCAGCGACAAGGTTGTGGAAGAGTAAGACACAGCCATATTTATGACTGACAAGTACAGTGAGGTGCTGAAGAGTGAAAGTACAGAACGAGCACACAGGTAACTGCCAAAATAAAGGAAACACCAACAGCGTCTTAATAGAGCAATGGGCCACCGTGAGCCAGAACAGCTTCAATGCACCTTGGCATAGATTCAACAACTGTCTGGAACTCTATTGGAGGGATGGAGACACCGTTCTTCCCTGAGAAACACAATAAGTTAGTGTTTTCCACCACTCTCAACAAAACACCGTCTCAGGCACCACTCCAGAATCTCCCATAAGTGTTGAATTGGGTTGAGATCTGGAGACAGACGGGCATGGCATATGGTTTACATCGTTTTCATCTCAGAAACCACACCTGTGGGGATACACCTGCTTACAATATACTTTGTATCCATCATTTACTCAAGTGGTTCCATTATTTTGGCAGACCTGAACATACCTATTGCAACCACATGTTCTGTGACAGCTGTGTTTACCAACAACGCACTCCTTGGGACTGCGCTCATGGACACTGCTTCACCTTACTGAGTACACCCAGACAGCAACTTGACAGTCTCAAACAACACTGCTAAATAACTGAGTAAATTGGATTTGAGAACAAACTGCAAAACGAGCTGTACCTTTGCCATTCCATTCCGATCAGATGTAAGGTGAACCATATCATATTCATGGAGTGAGAGACTGATCTCCTTTCTCACACTGACCAGGAGACAGTAATGTTACGCAAGGGCCCACATGAGAGGAAAACCAGGCGCTCTGTGTCAGTAAGGATACAAGTGCACAGAGCGTCTACCTGATAGACACATTGTCCATGGGGTGCATGTCAGTAGAAAAGGCCCATCAACTTATTCTAACACCTACTCAAACCAAATGGCACCACACCTGTAAGTTAACTGCCCCATTGTTATACAATAACTCTTTTGCGATGCTCATCTTAGGCCAGACTCATGTGTTGGCCTGTTATCTGGAGCAGACTGTCAAGCGATATACAGTTTTAAAAATAGGAAAGTGAGAGGTCTATAAAGCAGTGTAAAATAGGCTACACGAGGGCACCGTGTTTACAACCCATCTGAGCTTTGTTCTATTCCACTGGGGTTGATATCATTTGGGCTCCACTCGGCTACAATAGATGAATATCAGTTGTGTTTCCTTGTTTCCTCGTGTCCGCTCTCCTCGCTTCCGCTCTCCTCGCTTCCTTTTCAAAACGCATTGAGGATGTCAGATTCCTCTAGGACAGCAAGGAGGAAAGAGGACATGAAGAGTCAAGGAAATACAATTAAGATGCACCCAATGTCATATAAAAGGCTAGCTAGTTAAGGGATTGTTATTACCAAGCATATACTAATTTGTATTAATTCGACTTAGTTTGTGCCCATTTCAGACTTTAGAGAAGTGTGAAACTTCGACTTTTGCATATATCACTCAATGGGAGACGTTACAAAATTGGAACAGAGATCTCAAGTGCGAGTACAGAAGTTCGTCACTGATCAAATCAAATTTTATTTGTCACATGCGCCGAATACAACAGGTGTAGACCTTACCGTGAAATGCTTACTTACAAGCACTTAACAAACAACGCATTTCAAGAAATAAAAAATCTAAATCAGTCAAAAAGTTACAAGAAAAGTACATAACAATAACGAGGCTATATACAGTGGGTACTGGTACCGAGTCAATGTGCGGGGGTACAGGCTAGTCGAGGTAATCACAACAGTATCCCGAGAGATAAGTGACAAAGCGGACTCTATGGAAGCTATTTGAGTGCGTCTGTTGGTGCCCATAAATGTTCCTAAGTCGCTGTACTATTACTGTACAAACAAGGCAGGCAACAGTACAGTATTTAAGGTCTGCTCTACAAAAAGTCCCCAGAGAGTCAACAGCTCCATCTCCTCTTCCTGCTCCCCTTTGTCCCTCGTCTCCGAACCAAGAGAAGCCAGTCAAGGATTGTCACTTCAACACGACCTGGCCTTGGATAAAGAATGAAAGCGGTAATGTGTGTACACAACAAAGGTGGTAGTTCTGAGAACACAGCTCTTCCTCTGTCCTTTACTTCCTTCCTTAATTCCTGGTCCGCGTCAGCCAAAACAAACAGTGTATAGGCTTACATGGCTAAATGTCCACCTAATAAAACAGTCCATAGTACATTTAAAACTAAGCTATAGCTTCATTTGGTCTCACTCATATTGGAAAGCTTCAAATGGTGGAGGCCAATGTACTTTCAAATGCTTTCCCAAATGCTCTCTTTCCTTGGTTCCAGAGAGGCTAGGTCTGTAAGCTGTATTATGCAAATGTGGGGCACTTAGTCAAAACACTCCATTGATGTTTCCACTCCCCACGGTCTGCCATTACCCAAGACACTACATAACACATGCAGCTGGTACACAAACAGGGAGCTACTATGCAAGTTCCTCTCTAAAGTCATAAAACCTAAGTGGCCAGAGAAAAGATGAGAAGGCTGGCCGCGACGGCATGGGACATGGTTACACTCCGTGTTTACAATGTGTGTGTGTGTGTGTGTAACACTTGACCCCTCGTGTACTCAGAATAACATGACAGGGAAGGAGACGTAGAAACACACATACCTGGGTGTATTCGGTTAGAGGGCATCGTCACATGGTCTTCTCCATTCCATTCAGCAGGTCATGAGGTTTAGCAAGTCACCCACTGTGTCATCATCCCAGCCAAACAACACATTAAAAAGCACTATCTGTGTGACCAGCATCTGTGCTAGTTATGTGGCACAGAATGTTTTGCACAGCTTTTAATAGGCGAGACCCACTACTAAATCACATTGTTTTGACTCTGGTAATAGGGTCCGAACATGTGGGGGCAACACGTGAGTCCTATTGCGCAATGGCTTGTGTCTCTCTCTCCCTCTTTGAATGAGAGTTAGCAGAAAAGGGTCAAGTGTTACAGTCAGTCACTGGGTCTCTGTGTACTCCAAGTTACCCCTTAAAACCCAGCTAGCAGCTGTTTCCTATAGGCCTGCCGCACTGGAGCTAGTTGGAGGAGAGCAGGGCTGAAATGAGACAAGCCAGAACATTTAGCCTACACTAACTGCAGCACTAGTAACAGACCTGGACATAAACGCTACAAGGCCAAGCACAGGCTAATGCATGCCCCGTCAAGCTAAAGTGTTTTTTACCTACCACTTCGCCTATTTGGTTGTGATCTGAGCACCTAGGGACCTAAGTGAAGGGATAAAAAAACGAGACACTTAAGGCACCAGGAATTAGAAGGAAAACAGTGATATGATCAGGAAAATCATTGTCAGTTGAGGTTAGTAGGGCGGTGCTGGTAGCCAGGAGAGGTGTTCCCACCTGACAGACAGGTGTGAGAAACAGGCTGCAATGAAAGAGGACTCCAGGCCAGGGGTTTGAGTCAGCATGTACAGCTAGCCATTTCCTTCCCACAACCGGTAATGGGACTACGTGACCACTGAGCACAAGGTAACCCAAATCCAGAAGAACCTGCTCTGCCAGCCACATCTGAGGCGCTGCAGCAGGCACAGATTATATAGTCAACCTGCGCCCCTCCCACTCGCCAAGTGCCCTTTTGGATGGTAGCAATTCATTTTTTAAATAAAGTTTGTTGTTGTTGTTGTTCTGAACCTATTGCCCGCAAGTCGTTGGAAAGTTCGCCACCCCGTCCGTTGGTTGCGCTTGTTGGTCTGCCCTGTACAGCGCTTGCGCACGCCCGGTTGCACCTGTTACTAAGTCCGCCTTACACACCCATTATCCAAACCTGCATGGCTTGAGATGTGGTCACCGATTGAGTGTGTGTGGGTGTGTAGCTAGCTACCTAGTTTGAATAGCAACAGTACTGCCACAGAAGCATAACATTTGATTAACAATTGATTTACATCATCAATATTCAGTCTGGTTGGCTGAAACGTGCAGCAGAGAGGTAGAGGATCGGCTGCATCAACGACCCTCCGACTCAACTCCATCCCTTCTTCAGTCGGCAGCAGCAACACAGGTAGTCCAGACTAGCTAAATCGCCATATATCATGAAGATTATGAATATAATATTATGAAGTTATTGATACAGCGTTGACAATAAATCACAAATCAGTAAAAAAAAAAAAATCACAAAACAGTCAAATAAAATTGAGCTAGTTAACTTGCAGATTTCATCAGCATCAATGATCAGCTGATCGCCAACCCTCTTTTCCCAACGTCAATCATGTCTTTAGGAAGCGCTGTAACTACATAACCAAAAGTATGTGGACACCTGCTTGTCGAACATTTCATTCCAAAATCATGGACATTAATATGGAGTAGGTCCTCCCTTTGCCGCTATAACAGCCCACTCTTTGGGAAGGCTATCCACTTGATGTTGGAACATTGCTGCGGGGACTTCCATTCCGCCACAAGCGTATTAGTGAGAACGGGCAATTAGGCCTGGCTTGCAGTCGGCATTCCAATTCATCCCAAAGGTGTTCGATGAGGTTGAGGTCAGGGCTCTGTGCAGGTCAGTCAACTTCTTCCACGCCGATCTCGACAATCCATTTCTGTATTGACCTCGTTTTGTGCACGGGGGCATTGTCATGCTGAAACATGAAAAGACCTTCCCCAAACTGTTGCCACAATGCTGGAAGCACAGAATCGTCTAGAATGGTCATTGTATGCTGTAGAGTTAAGATTTCCTTTCACTAGAATTAAGGGCCCTAGCCCGAACCATGAAAAACAGCCCCCGACCATTATTCCTCCTCCGTCAACCTTTACAGTTGGCACTACGCATTGGAGCAAACCCAGATTGGTCCGTCGGCCTGCCAGATGGTGAAGCGTGATTCCCAGGGATGCAAACGGGTGAGGATCCAAAAAGGTGACTCCACTCCTTCACTAAAAACACTGCTAGGAGGATACTTAAACACTTTATCAGCTTTAAAATGCTAATATTTCTAGTGACTTTTAGGCTGGATCCCTTCTTGAAATTCAGGTTTTAACTGTGTACTAATTAACCAACAAAGAATATGATCTACATGATCAGTCTGTGTAAAATAAAAAAGTGGTTATTGTGAACCAAACTCATAACTAAACATTTTAAGGAAAGCAATCCAATGTTATTTGTTGCCTAGACTTTACTGCAAATGACACT
Source organism: Salvelinus namaycush (assembly GCF_016432855.1). Lineage (NCBI taxonomy): Eukaryota > Metazoa > Chordata > Actinopteri > Salmoniformes > Salmonidae > Salvelinus > Salvelinus namaycush. The sequence continues at coordinate 10,016,571 of NC_052340.1, read as the reverse complement.
CAAGTACAGAGAAAAACACACTAATATTGCAGTTAGCCATGACAGCCTTTATAATAGAACGCTCGTGACCACACACACATCTAAAATATTGCACTTGGGAAAGAAACATCTTAAAAGTAGAAATAGAATGAAACAGGCATTCTATTTTTGCTCTATTATAGTGGCCACTATAGTAGACATTGATTAATTGCACAAAGCGACATGTGTGCAAAAATAACATTCACTGAGTAAAAAATAAAATAATCCCTCGCACTCAAAAATGTTACAGTATGTCAAGTGCAACACAACAAAAGCAATATATAAAATGGGCTACACTGCGCATTAGTACATTCTACACTTTGCCTGTGTACATCTGTTCTACAATGTGCCAGCAGCAGAGAATGAGACCCTGTTGGCATAATTGATCTCTTTCAGGCAGAGAGTACACCTGGCATACCCCTGTTTATCCACCTCATTGAAAGAGGGAAAGTGTGTGGTGTTCCTTTCACCTCTAGTGGCATCCAGTTTAAGCCAGGCCCAGCTCCAGCTACACTTAATCCACTTGTGTAACAAGCAACGCCTCCCTTTTCACCTAATTACCTCATTCTGAAAATTAACCACAGAGGGAAAACATTAGCTAGCTACGAACTAACTACTATCTAACTAGTTAACATTTCACAGATTGCCAGAGTCCAGTGAGCAACTAACGTAAACTCACCCCATTCCGTACAAATGCGTGTAACCGCGACATTCAAACGAGGCTGCAATGAAAACGAATGGGACTGTAGTGACTGTTGGCATCAAAATCCGGGGTGTGAACTACGTTTCGATTCAGCGTTGATTGACATGGTAATGGACTAACAGTATTGGAGAAGAGATGAAAAAAACGGACCCCTCTGACGCTGTACGTTACATCGTGACGTGTCACTACGTAACGTACAGCACGTATTTACAACTCATTTTGTGCCATACAGCCTCTTTCCACCAGGGGTAGCCCTTCTCTCGCAGATTAAAATCATGCTTAACCATATACACTTCTAAGAAAACTTCATTATTCATGATTTGTCTAAATTAATATTATTGCTAATATTGAACTAATATTTCATGACTAGGGTGCCAATTGCATTTTTTTGCGCGTCATCATGACACTCAAAAGCTGGAACAGCTGCAGTTCACTTGTGAGACTAACGTTAGCGCAGCCCTACACCCCTCTTCAAATTCGACACAAACAGGTATGTGATGAGACATTACATAAACTTTGTTTTATTTACATTTTAAAGTTGATTAGTTGGACAAATCGGGTGAAAAAACCTGTTGTTTCCTCACACAACATATTTCCCCCTTTCACGATCACTTCGTAGCCTTCGCTCCCCACCCGCCATTTTTAAAAAGACCAGACGGAGCTCATTGCTTTCTTGAATTATGCAGAGATGGACATCATGAAGGTCTCGTCAATGATTTTGCTGGAAAGGGGAGAACTTGTGCTTTACATTGATATCACAGTTGATCTGGAAGTATTACGTTTTTTGGGCGCAAAAATAAGGTCAATTGTACGGACCAAGGCGATGTACAAAAGTGAGCGAGTTTACGTTATAGCTTGAGGAACGGCAAGGAGTCATATACACCAGTTAATACTACAGCTAATTGGTTCCTCGGGAACATTATTAACGTTACCTTATCTGATGTTGTAACGTTAGCTAGCTAACTGTCTGACTGACTTTGTTAGAAAGCAAATTTTCACATCAAACAATTATTTGATCAGCTAAGTTAGATAATGTTGCTCAACATTTCTCTGGCTAGCTAACAGATAATTTGATCCAGCTACTGTAGCAAGATAACAGTACTTAACAATGCTAACAAAACTTGTTCCATCACACTTGCTCCTTCACCTCAAACTTTCCAAATACCAGTTTCTCGGTTATAGCTCATGAAGTACGCTTCATCACCAAATCAAACTGCCTTTGCACTCTCCGCTGTCTTTCCCAGAACCCGCGCTGATGCTGTAACTAGCAAGTTGGTTGTCTCTTCACTCGCGTGCTGCATTCTGTTCTTATGTGAACAGCTGGCTGAGCCCAGACTCGAGCCTTGGATATAGATATTATTGCTCCAAAACGCGCATCACTGATTTGCTTACAGCCAATAGTGACCCAAATGTACATATTAGAGAAGCCCCCAGTCACAAAAATCTACACGAATCACAGTTGACCTATTTTGGATTAAAAACGGCGAATTTCGCCAAAAGGTGACTAGTTCGCATCCCTGTGCTCCAGAGTTCAATGGCGACAAGCTTTACACCACTTCAGCCGACGCTTGCCATTGCACATGGTGATCTTAGGCTTGTGTGCGGCTGCTCGGCCATGGAAACCCATTTTATGAATCTCCTGACAAACAGTTCTGTGCTGACGTTGCTTCCAGAGGCAGTTTGGAACTCGGAGCGCTTTAGTAAGGCCATTCTACTGCCAATGTTTGTCTATGGAGATTGCATGGATGTGTGCTCAATTTTATACACCTGTCAGCAACGGGTGTGGCTGAAATAGCTCAATCCATTAAATTGAAGCTGTGTCCATATACTTTTGTAAATATAGTGTAGCTTGCTTATAATTTGTGACGAGTGAATGTGTTACAGAAATAAACAGACCTATGCTCAATAATAAAAAAAATCTATACAGGAGGTATGTTATGAAGAGGCGTTTAAAAAAAATAAACAAAAAACCTGCCCGCTGAAAGGTCTGTGCACGGCCCTGCACATCAGTGTGTGTCTACCAACTCAAATCTTACGAGAGCCATGTTGAAGTTAGCAGTTGAAAGGAAATGCCTACTGATAACAATGAATAGACAAGGTCACAGAGAGGACCCTGAACATCCTTTAGCCTATCCCTTCTCCCCCCCAATAGGCCTGCAGTCCAACAGCCTTCTCCTTACTATTAACGACAATGAAGTAGGCCTAGGCCTGCACTATATAGTACGCTGTCCTTGACATTCATCGCGGTGCATACACGTCACACAGCCAGAGCACAGATTAATGTATTACAGTATGTTACACTTAAATCAGAGCCGTGGGACCAACAGCTGTCGTGTCTTTCGCGTGCGTGTTTGTGCGTGGCACAGAATAGATGACATTGGCCCTCGTACCATAACTGGTAAGGGCTGAGCAAAACGTGGAACATCGAGTACTGCACAATTTCCCCCCCTGAAACATTGCCTTCAATGTATTTCTAGTACTGGAATCATTATGAGGTGTATGTATGTATGCATGTATGTATGTATGTAACTGATAATTTGGGCTTCTTGTTACATAACCAACGAGGGGGTCAGGCTGTTACAATAAAGGGGTTGGGGGGGAGGAATTGGCAAAAGAGGCAGCCAAATGACAAAATAGCCCACGATCGGAACACTCTCACAGAGGACATTGAATGGGCAGGGCGGGGGGAAATGACCTCACCATCGCAATAGTATTACCTAATAGATAATTGAGCCCACATGTCCTGCAGCATTGGAGTACAGAGTGAAGTCAGTGCAAAGCATAATGGGCGTTAAATGTTCTGTTATGGGGTTGTACTGGCCAAATGCACACAATGTCATGTTGGCTCCTTCTCAGCATGAAGCCAAACAGTTCGCAGTGGTGGAGCCAGTATGTTTGCAAACTAGAACTGCACTGGAAGACTCTGACTCCTACCTTGCATTAGCAGAATTCAATAGACTAATTCCTGACCAGAAGTAAAATGAAATCAATGTACAGAAGACACGCTACATTGCAAGGGTTAGGTGTACATAACAGTAACATGAGAACATAATAAACAGCCATGACAGCTGAATAGGCCTATAAGAAGTACAGCAGACTTTATAATGCCGTCTTGGTGCAAGCCGACTAGCTTACCAAAATAATGGCTTTTTCCACGACTGTGTAAAGTTAGGCTTGTTACAACAATCAACTCTGTCATCAAGTAATTCTATGTAATATCATTATCATGACGTTGTGAATTTCTGAAGGTCCTACGATTGAGAGTTCAGGTGAAATTCTACTGACGAGAACAATACTTGACATTAGGCCGATACTCAAATCCAGACAAACGCACGCCCTTGTTTGTCAGTTCCAAGGGTACTATAGCCAGGTCCTATAAGCCTATAGCAGGGTTCATCAACCAATTTGGCCCATAGGTGGTTTTTACTTGGCTCCTCAAGTTCTAAGCTAAGAAATAATACATACATAAATATACAGTCAAAAGTTTGGACACACCTACTCATTCAAGGGTTTTTCTTTATTTGTATTATTTTTTACATTGTAGAATAATAGTGAAGACATCAAAATTATGAAATAACACACGGAATCATGTAGAACCATCTCAATTGGGTTGAGGTCAGGTGATTGTAGGCCAGGTCATCTGATGCAGCACTCCATCACTCTCCTTGGTCAAATAGCCCTTACACAGCCTGGAGGTGTGTCGGGTCATTGTCCTGTTGAAAAACAATTGATAGTCCCACTAAGCCCAAACCAGATGGGATGGCGTATCACTGCAGAATGCTGTGGTAGCCACGCTGGTTAAGTGTGCCTTGAATTCTAAATAAATCCCTGACAGTGTCACCAGCAAAGCACCCCCACACCATCACACCTCCATGCTTCAAGGTGGGAACCACACATGCGGAGATCATCCGTTCACCTACTCTGCGTCTCACAAAGACACGGCGGTTGGAACCAAAAATCTAAAATTTGGACTCATCAGACCAAAGGACAGATTTCTACCGGTCTAATGTCCATTTCTTGTGTTTCTTGGTCCAAGCAAGTTTCTTATTATTGGTGTCCTTTAGTAGTGGTTTCTTGGCAGCAATTCAACCATGAAGGCCTGATTCACACAGTCTCCTCTGAACAGTTGATGTTGATATGTGTCCGTTACTTTAACTCTGAAGCATTTATTTGGGCTGCAATTTCTGAGGCTGGTAACTCTGTTCATTAGAGGTAACTCTGGGTCTTCCTTTCCTGTGGCTGTCTTCATGAGAGCCAGTTTCATCATAGCACTTGATGGTTCTTGTGACTGGACTTGAACTAATCTCCAAAGTTCTTGAAATTTTCCGGACTAACTGACCTTCATGTCTTACAGTAATGATGGACTGTCGTTCCTCTTTGCTTATTTGAGCTCATCTTGCCGTAATATGGACTTCGTCTTTTACCAAATAGGGCTATCTTCTGTATACCACCCCTACCTTGTCACAACACAACTGATTGTCTCAAACGCATTAAGGAAAGAAATTCCACAAATTAACTTTTAACAAGGCACACCTGTTAAGTGAAATGCATTCTAGATGACTACCTCATGAAGCTGGTTGACAGAATGCCAAGAGTGTGCAAAGCTATCATACAGGCAAAGGGTGGCTACTTTGAAGAATCTCAAATATACACTGCTCAAAAAAATAAAGGGAACACTTAAACACAATGTAACTCCAAATCAATCACACTTCTGTGAAATCAAACTGTTCACTTTGGAAGCAACACTGATTGACAATAAATTTCACATGCTGTTGTGCAAATGGAATAGACAACAGGTGGAAATTATAGGCAATTAGCAAGACACCCCCAATAAAGGAGTGGTTCTGCAGGTGGTGACCACAGACCACTTCTCAGTTCCTATGCTTCCTGGCTGATGTTTTGGTCACTTTTGAATGCTGGCGGTGCTCTCACTCTAGTGGTAGCATGAGACGGAGTCTACAACAATCACAAGTGGCTCAGGTAGTGCAGCTCATCCAGGATGGCACATCAATGCGAGCTGTGGCAAGAAGGTTTGCTGTGTCTGTCAGTGTAGTGTCCAGAGCATGGAGGCGCTACCAGGAGACAGGCCAGTACATCAGGAAACGTGGAGGAGGCCGTAGGAGGGCAACAACCCAGCAGCAGGACCGCTACCTCCGCCTTTGTGCAAGGAGGATCAGGAGGAGCACTGCCAGAGCCCTGTAAAATGACCTCCAGCAGGCCACAAATGTGCATGTGTCTGCTCAAACGGTCAGAAACAGACTCCATGAGGGTGGTATGAGGGACCGACGTCCACAGGTGGGGGTTGTGCTTACAGCCCAACACCGTGCAGGACGTTTGGCTTTTGCCAGAGAACACCAAGATTGGCAAATTCGCCACTGGCGCCCTGTGCTCTTCACAGATGAAAGCAGGTTCACACTGAGCACATGAGCACATGTGACAGACGTGACAGAGTCTGGAGACGCCGTGGAGGACGTTCTGCTGCCTGCAACATCCTCCAGCATGACCGGTTTGGCGGTGGGTCAGTCATGGTGTGGGGTGGCATTTCTTTGTGGGGCCGCACAGCCCTCCATGTGCTCGCCAGAGGTAGCCTGACTGCCATTAGGTACCGAGATGAGATCCTGCTGGTGCGGTTGGCCCTGGGTTCCTCCTAATGCAAGACAATGCTAGACCTCATGTGGCTGGAGTGTGTCAGCAGTTCCTGCAAGAGGAAGGCATTGATGCTATGGACTGGCCCGCCCGTTCCCCAGACCTGAATCCAATTGAGCACATCTGGGACATCATGTCTCGCTCCATCCACCAAAGCCACGTTGCACCACAGGCTGTCCAGGAGTTGGCGGATGCTTTAGTCAAGGTCTGGGAGGAGATCCCTCAGGAGACCATCCGCCACCTCATCAGGAGCATGCCCAGGCATTGTAGGGAGGTCATACAGGCACGTGGAGGCCACACACACTACTGAGCCTCATTTTGACTTGTTTTAAGGACATTACATCAAAGTTGGATCAGCCTGTAGTGTGGTTTTCCACTTTAATTTTGAGTGTGACTCCAAATCCAGACCTCCATGGGTTGATAAATTTGATTTTCCATTGATAATTTGTGTGATTTTGTTGTCAGCACATTCAACTATGTAAAGAAAAAAGTATTTAATAAGAATATTTCATTCATTCAGATCTAGGATGTGTTATTTAGTGTTCCCTTTATTCTTTTGAGCAGTGTATAATTACACAGTACCAGTCAAAGGTTTGAACACCTACTCACTCTACCAGAAAGGCCTGAGTGGTGGAGTGCTGCAGAGATGGTTGTCCTTCTGGAAGGTTCTCCCATCTCCACAGAGGAACTCTGGAGCTCTATCAGATTGACCATCGGGTTCTTGGTTACCTCCCTGACCAAGGTCCTTCTCCCCCGATTTCTCAGTCAGAATGTTTTTTTTTTTTTTTTTAAATACATTTGCAAACATTTCTAAAAACTTGTTTTCGCTTGGTCAATATGGGTTATTGTGTGTAGATTGATAAGGAATTTATATTTATTTAATCCATTTTAGAATAAGGGGGTAATGTAACAAAATGTGGAAAAAGGGAAGGGGTCTGAATACTTTCCAAATGCACTGTATACATAGTTTGTTTCTGTGGAATTTTTATTGACTGCAAAAACACCAGGAAATCTAGTCCAAGTTATTTTATTTTAAGAAATCGGATCTCAAGTATTCCCACGCACAATACGGAGTCATGTGATTGTATACAAATGTAAGCAAGGTTTGAAATGATTATGTTTTAGTAAAACATATCCGTTTGGGCTTCTTGCTGTCAATTTGCAGTCTACAAATTACGTAATTATTTTCTGACCCCCAACCATTCACTCCAGAAAAAAAATGTTTGTCCCGCGGCTAAATCTAGTTGATGATCCCCGGGCCTATAGACTATAGAATTGGTTAGCCTATGGGCTACTAACCTATAAGGTAACCCATTATAACCTACAGCCTAACTTAAACTCAGCAAAAAAAAAAACGTCCCTTTTTCAGGACCCTGTCTTTCAAAAGATACATTTGTAAAAATCCAAATAACTTCACAGATCTTCATTGTAAAGGGTTTAAACAGTGTCCCATGCTTGTTCAATGAACCATGAACAATTAATGAACATGCACCTGTGGAATGGTCATTAAGACACTAACAGCTTACAGACGATAGGCAATTAAGGTCTAAGTTATGAAAACTTAGGATACTAAAGAGGCCTTTCTACGGACTCTGAAAAACATTAAAAGAAAGATGCCCAGGGTCCCTGCTTATCTGCGTGAACGTGCCTTAGGCATGCTGCAAGGAGGCACGAGGACTGCAGATGTGGCCAGGGCAATAAACTGCAAAGTCTGTACTGTGAGACGCACGCCTAAGACGGCACTACAGGGAGACAGGACGGACAGCTGATCGTCCTCGCAGTGGCAGACCACATGTAACAACACCTGCACAGGGTCGGTACATCCAAACATCACACCCTTCAGGACAGGTACAGGATGGCAACAACACCTGCCCGAATTACACCAGGAACGCACAATCCCTCCATCAGTTCTCAGACAGGCTGAGAGAGGCTGGACTATTGCAGACAAAGGGCTTGTAGGCCTGTTGTAAGGCAGGTCCTCACCAGACATCACCGGCAACAATGTCACCTATGGGCATAAACCCACCATCGCTGGACCAGACAGGACGGGGAAAAAGTGCTCTTCACTGACGAGTCGCGGTTTTGTCTCACCGGGGGTGATGGTCGAATTCGTGTTTATCGTCGAAGGAATGAGCATTACACCGAGGCCTGTACTCTGGAGCGGGATCGATTTGGAGGTGGAGGGTCCGTCATGGTCTGGGGCGGTGTGTCACAGCATCATCGGACTGAGCTTGTTGTCATTGCAGGCAATCTCAACGCTGTGCGTTACAGGGAAGACATCCTCCTCCCTTCCTGCAGGCTCATCCTGACATGACCCTCCAGCATGACAATGCCACCAGCCATACTGCTCGTTCTGTGCGGGATTTCCTGCAAGACAGGAATGTCAGTGTTCTGCCATGGCAAGCAAAGAGCCCGGATCTCAATCCCATTGAGCACGTCTGGGACCTGTTGGATCGGAGGGTGAGGGCTAGGGCCATTCCCCCCAGAAATGTCCGGGAACTTGCAGGTGCCTTGGTGGAAGAGTGGGATAACATCTCACAGCAAGAACTGGCAAATCTGGTGGAGTCCATAAGGAGGAGATGCACTGCAGTACTTAATGCAGCTGGTGGCCACACCAGATACTGACTGTTACTTCTGACTCCCCCCCCCCCTTTGTTCAGGGACACATTATTCAATTTCTGTTAGTCACATGTTTGTGGAACTTGTTCAGTTTTTGTCTCAGTTGTTGAATCTTATGTTCATACAAATATTTACGCATGTTAAATTTGCTGAAAATAAAACGCAGTTGACAGTGAGAGGACATTTCTTTTTTTTGCTGAGTTTATAACTATTAGTATGACCTGTGTGAATGAACCTTATTCCAAGAGACAGTACTGATAAACCCAAATGCCAAGACAAGTGAACCAACACAAACGAGAACAGTGACGTCCTGTCCTTCTATAAAATACACACTGAAGTCAAGCGGCAGGTAACACAGATATCAGCTACAACTACGCAAATATATCAGCAGGAGTAATTAATTGGAGTACTACAAACCAACCCAAATACTTATAGGCTGACTACTTTGCATTTCAAAAATCCTAGTGTTGGAGATGCAAAACCACAACCATTACGAGTCTACATGTTGATAAAAATGTAATTTTCAAGAAATTAGAAAACAGTTTTGATCATATACTGAAAATTGAAAGGAGATATGCAGTCCCTCTTGTTTTATGCTTGTGTGCGTGTGTATGCTTTTTATAACAGCCCAGGCCTAGTCATAATTTATATTATGTTATTTTAACTAGGCAAGTCAGTTAAGAACACATTCTTATTTACAGTGACGGTCTACCCCAGCCAAACCCTAACGACGCTGGGCCAATTGTGCGCCACCCTATGGGACTCCCAATCACGGCCAGTTGTGATAAAGCCTGGAATCGAATCAGGGTTTGTAGTGACGCCTCTAGCACTGAGATGCTGCGCCACTCGGAAGCCCAATGTTCCACAGCCGCCTGTGTAATATTATTGTTCTGTTCAAGTGTTTGCTGAGACCCCCTCTGTCAGTCATTGTGCTGCCTCGGTCTCAGGCTAAATGAGAGTCAGTTGACTCTGCAGCAGAGTATGTGAGTGGAGTTGATCCAAAAGACAGTATTGATAATCAACCCAACTGCCAAGACAGCACATTAACTCTGGTCAACACACTCCCCCTGGTGGACAGTAGCTGGAACTACAGCTGAGCTTCCAGAGATCCAATGACAGACATTTGTCGTCTCAGCTGAATCAGGCACTGAACACAACAATACTTGAGGAGAAATTCAGCCGGGCCTGGAATGTTGTCAGTGCAATGGCCAAAAATACTTCAGAGTTGTTCGATTACAATACGTTGACTTCTAACAGTAGGCTTCAGCCAATCACGTCAGTGTGACTGGTAATGGTCTTATCTTACCTCCGGGGCTGGGAACGACGGTCATCCTCACCACTGTCTGCCTCCTGGGGAGAGAGCAGAGAACCAGTCAGAAACCAACAAACGCATGCACGTACACACTCTGTAACGTATTCATAAACGGACTACAGTAATGACACATTTACAGACAGACACACCCATCAATTGTGGCCGCACAGACAGAGACAGACAGCTGCAGTCACATGAATAGACAAGGTTGCTTGTTCACAATAACCGGCCTGAACAAGGAGATAAGCATGTGAATCAAGTCAAGTGATTCAAATGTCTAACAATGAGCCAAACAGATCTAGTACCACAGCAATATTAGGAGGTGTGCCGCTGGCAGACCTTCTGAACAAGAATTCCACACCCAGTCAAAACAGCTGTTAATATTTAGGCTTGATAGATTTAAGTGTATAGCTATCTATTCAAGGGAGATTTTGCGCCAGGCACCGAGGAAGAGTGAATTAACCTTATTTTAATGAGGATAATGAATTCCACAATGGCTAAATGTGCCGCTAAATATCCACTTTCATCCATGTCATGGGGTTGGCCGTTGTGATATTTCACAAAACCCAGAATAAGGCAGAATAGATAAGGGTTAAAATGGCTGCCGGCCTGTTTTGAAGCATCCCTCTCTCTCCACCCCCACCCACCCGCCCAGGCCAGGCAGTCTGTTGTCCCTGCTCAGACACAGACAGGCAGGCCATAATCCCAGCCTGTTCTGCTCCAGTAATCCCCAAACTCAGGGAACTTTCTCCCAGGGATCAGGCTGTCAATCCTGGACACACCAGCCCTAGCAGCCCCCCCCCCCCCCACCCACCTCTGTCCAGCCACACGGTCACAGAGACAGAACTGGGTTAATAAAGCCCAATGCACCACACATTGGCTACATTCACCATGTCCTATACAGACATGATGTACATGACACACAGGGGATGGGCAGAAGTGAATGAGCGAATGCATCTTCATAGAAGAGCAGAACACACAAAATTCCAGAGAGCTCAGGCCTATACTCAAGAATACAAAATTCTTACATTTAGGCCTTGTCTATGTAAAGAGATCTGCTTGTTGGGCTTGGGCGCATGACCATGATGGCGCGCAAACATGCACAAATCAAAAAGCAGACAGATGCCAGTTAATGCTGGACTGCCACACTGAATGTACTGTAGATTACTACAATGGAGGCAAACATGCCTTGGCCTGGACATAAACCCTCACACATCAGAAATACAGTAAAGAAACATGGTGACTCAGGAGAAATATGACTCGAGGGAGCCAGCCGTCCCTTCAATGAGACGAGCTTTCAAAAACATTTCACCCGCTGTTTTTCGAACGGCGAAAGCAACAGAGGCCAATAGGCTGCTATAGAAAGGTGTTTTAGTGGAGAAGTGGAGACCGCAAGCTTCCTCCTCTCCCCGTGGTTAAGTCACCATACATGTAATATTATGTACAGGCCTATCTCCATGGTTACCATGCCACCACGGAGGAAGGATGTACAGGGGATTGTGTCGAGCCAATGAGAGGGGAGGATTTAGTGTGCTAATAGGCAGATTTCCCCCGTCCAGCAATCCCCCTCTGATTCGATGTTCAGAATACAGAGTAGGCTTAATTAATAGGCGAGTCAATATTTGACACTTCAGTCTGCGCTGATACTTGCCTGAACAATAGTCAGTGGTAGGAGTGACAGAATCGGCCTAAATCAAATAAGCTAGGCCTAAAGTTCCCTTGCATGGTGTTAACGTCAATGGGATATCAGACACGGAGCTAAAGGAGATGATAGTGCTATGTCCACACACAGCAAAGGCAGTCAACTGGAATGCTTCCCCCCCCCATCATGACCATCCATCATTCCAAGAACGCCAGCCATAATAACCCTGACCTGCATGGCATCTTGCTGTGGTAATAGCCTACCAGTAGAACATAGCAAAGGAGGCGCTTTCTCAAGAGGAGAAGGCTTCAGGCATCTCACATGGGTGCCTCATGGGTCACATGACAGGCAGCTGGTAACCTCAGCACCATCGCTGTGCCAAAATAGAGGAAACACTTGAGTAAATGAGGGATACAAAGTATGTTTAAAGCAGGCGCTTCCACACAGGTGTGGTTCCTGAGTTAATTAAACAATTAAAACATCCCTTCATGCTTAAGGTTATGTATAAATATATATTATTTTGGCTACCATGGCTAGTAGAAGATATCTCAGTGACTTACAAAGAGAGGTCTCAAAGGCGCATTAGGAAATGGGGATACTAGTCAGTTGCACAACTGAATGCATTCAACTGAAGTGTGTGTTCTGCATTTAACCCAAACCCTCTGAATCAGAGAGGTGAGGGGGGCTGCCTTAAAATCAACATCCACGTCGGTGGGGAGCAGTTGTTGGAAGGGGGGGGGGGGGGGGGGGGGGGGTAAGGGCGTGTCTCAGTCACCAGATTTCAACCCAATTGAACACTTATGTGAGATTCTGGAGCAGCGCCTGAGACAACATTTTCCACTACCATCAACAAAAAGACCAAATTAGGGAATTTCCCTTAAAAGAATGGTGTTGCAGCCTTCCAATACAATTCCAGACACTTGTCCAATCTATGCCAAGGGTCATTGCAGCTGTTCTGGAGGCTTGTGGTGGCCCAACGCCCAAACCTGTCTGTCTGACAGGTTAGAAGAGTATCCTAAACTCAAGAGCTGATCAAACTGAAGGAGGAGCTGATCTCAACCACCAACACACACTCCCCATCTGCCAAACCAACACTGATTCAGATGACCATCCTACCCATGCTAGATTACGGAGACGTAATTTATAGATCGGCAGGTAAGGGTGCTCTCGACCGGCTAGATGCTCTTTACCATTCAGCCATCAGATTTGCTACCAACGCTCCTTATAGGACACATCACTGCACTCTATACTCCGCTGTAAACTTGTCATCTCTGTATACCCGTTGCAAGACCCACTGGTTGATGCTTATTTATAACACTGTTTTAGGCCTCACTACCCCCCTATCTGAGATACCTACTGCAGCCCTCATCCTCCACATACAACACCCGTTCTGCTGTTAAAGGTCCCCAAAGTACACACATCCCTGGGTCGCTCTTCTTTTCAGTTCGCTGCAGCTAGCGACTGGAACGAGCTGCAACAAACACTCATACTGGACAGTTTTATCTCTTCATTCAAAGACTCAATCATGGCTGCGTCACGTGATATTGTAGTCTCTACCTTCTTGCCATTTGTGCTGTTGTCTGTGTCCAATAATGTTTGTACCATGTTTTGTGCTGCTACCATGTTGTGCTGCTGCCATGTAGATGTCATGTTGTGTTGCTGTCATGCTGCTGTTGTTGTTTTAGGTCTCTCTTTATGTAGTGTCTCTTGTCCTATATTTTAATCCCAGCCCCCCTCCCGGCAGAAAGCCTTTTGGTAGGCGGTCATTGTAAATAAGAATTAGTTCTTAACTGACTTGCCTAGTTAAAAACAAATAAAAAAATTAAGACACTTTAGGTTTCCTTTATTGTCAGTTACGTATAAATGGGCTATCTGCTCCTTTCACCTACATAACCTGATTTCTCTGTCTGACTGACTGCTCTTAACACATCTCTACATTTCTGTGTTGACCTTTGCTTGAGCTGTTTTCATGGCTTTCGAGAGAAAGATATTGCATCCCTCATGGTCCTCTTTCCCAATAATACTGGCCTAATGTGATTCAGGCATGGACAATTCACACAGAGACATGTCACAGCAAAACAGAAAATATTTTACTCTAGCCACAGACAACTCGCAATGGATACGTCACAAATAGCCCCCTTTTCTCTATAGTCCACTACTTTAACCCTCGATGTCATATGGAACCTTCCCCAATGTGGATCATAAAAGGTCGTTTGACAGCCATGTCATACTAATCCAGTTTTCATGCAAAATATGAGAATAACTTGAGCCTAGTTGATATGGAACTGTTGTGAGAGTCCATTACATTGTTTTAGCTAGGTCTGTTTAATAAAAATAATGAGTTTAAACTCTATACAGTACAAACAATTATGGCAGTGACCGAGTGCAACATTATGATCAGTTAGCTATGCGCAGGTAAACTCGCCAACACAGATTGACACCGGCTAAGAAAGCTAAACTGGGTTCTTTGAGTTATTTAAGAACATGTATATAATTGACTTAAAGATAAACAGGTCAGATATGCACTGGAATTATTTGCATTGCAAAACAGTCACTACTGTATCTAGCTAGCTAACTTCACTGGCTAGCTGGCCAGGCTGTGACTGTGGAAGCTAAGCGACAAATTGTCTGGAAATGGGGAAGTTTAACTTCGTATATGCAAAAGTCAAAAGTGTTTCTATACACAACGCAGACAGCCAAAACACATTTCAGTTTAACAATTTCTTAGGAACGCATGCGCACAAAAAAAGCAGGACATAGCCAGCTATTGCAGATAGCTGGGGCACACTTTTCACCACACTTCGTTTCAAAGTGATTTTCGTCGCAGGTTAGGAGACCATTTCACCTAACCCTTTTCCTAACCTTATCCTAAATCTCCTGCTACGAAAAGGTCACTTCGGTATCGAAATGCCGTAAAAAGTATTTCCCCTAGCTAACTACCTGTAGTGTATGGGACAACAACCTGCTTGTTAGCTACGTTAGCTATATCCACCCTAAACAATAACAGTAGAATTTAGCCTTAAATCCCGTGCTATGACAGACGACCAAGCTCGACAACTCACCGACACGCAGGGGCTGGAGGTAACGCTGGGTGTTGGCGAACGCTGAACCGTGACCAACGCCATTCAAGGTCCAGGAAAAAGATACCTTAGTTAGAGAAAGCAGAGGTGGCGAGATGGTCATAATTTGAGTAGATGATGTGCAAGGCGCCCGAGGTTATTCGGTCGTTCCTGATTTCCCTCCTATTCATTCAGCCGCGTATTTTGGCGCATGCGATCCACTGGCCAGCTGTCAAACGACATTGTTTAATGCTGCATTGATAACAATTCGTAAATACTAGCATACGACTGGGAAAAATCCACGTGAACGCCCCTCCAACTCGTAATTACTTGTGGGAAATCATCTCTGAGCTCCACCTTCTCCCACATGATGAACTCTAACGTCACATACTAAGGAAATAAAATCAAATTTTATTGGTCACATACACATGGTTAGCAGATGTTATTGAGAGTGTAGCGAAATGCTTGTAAATGACTTCGATAAGAGCATTTTCGGCAGTTAAATGAAACAAAACATTATTTATAAAAAACGATATATTATTGTCATTTTTTTAACACTATAATTTGTCTGAAAGCATGATAGCTGTACTTTCACCGCTAGATTGACATCATCTGCATAGTGTTTAAACCGTAGGTTTGTGTAATTAGCTATATTTGGTGAGAGGAGCCTCATGTCAAAATGTAATTTTCAAACGTGTAGGACTGCATTATTTTCTTCCACCCTTACAGTTTCCAGCATGGTTTTGCTGCGTTCATAACAAGTGGGAAACTTGGAGTATACTAGGCCTACACCGTAGGTTTGTGTAATTAGCTATATTTGGTGAGAGGAGCCTCATGTCAAAATGTAATTTTCAAACGTGTAGGACTGCATTATTTTCTTCCACCCTTACAGTTTCCAGCATGGTTTTGCTGCGTTCATAACAAGTGGGAAACTTGGAGTATACTAGGCCTACTTGTAAAACGGGGAGAATGGGGCAGTTGTGTGCATTCAAATGCTTTGAACTCGTTTGACAAATTTTGTGAACGGGATTTAAGGCTATGAACGCAGCAAAACCATGCTGAAAACTATCAGGAAAGGGTGGGGAAAAATAATGCGGTCCTACACGTTTGAAAATAACATTTTGACATGAGGCCCCTAACACCAAATATAGCTAATTACATAAATCTACGGTTTAAACAGTATGCAGCTGAGTGAACTGCAATGGATGTGAAAAGGCAATCCACTCTGGGCACAAACTGGTTGAATCAACGTTGTTTCAACGTAAATTCAACCAAAAAACTCAACGTGGAAAACTGATTGGATTTGCAAAAAAGTAATCAACTATGGATTTTAGAAATGTTTTTACCCAAATTTTAACCAAAATACAATGACATGGTGATTTTTTTTGTTGATTTTATGTTAGTTGACAACTCAACCAAATGTAAATCAAAACTAGATGTTGAACTGACATCTGTGCCCACTGGGTAGTTCCTGTGAGACTTCTTGTACAGTGCCTTCAAAAAGTATTCATACCCTTTGACTTATCCCACATTTTGTTGTGTTACAGCCTTAATTCAACATTGATTTAATATATTTTATTCTACACACAGTACCCCATAATGACAAAGTGAAAACATGTTTTTAGAAATTGTTGCACATTTATTGAAAATGAAATACAGGAATACATAATTTACATAAATATTCACACCCCTTAGTCAATACTTTGTAGAAGCACCTTTGGCTGCGATTCCAGCTTCATTACATCGTCTTGGGTATGTCTGTATCAGCTTTGCACATCTGGATTTGGGGATTTTCTCCCATTCTTCCTTTCAGATTTTCTCAAACTCTTAAATTAGATAGGGAGCGACGGTAAGCAGAAATCTTCAAGTCTTTTCACAGATTTTCAATGGGATTCAAGTCTGGACTTTGGCTGGGCCACTCAAGGACGTTCACATTCTGGTTCTGAAGCCATTCCAGTGTTGCTTTGACTGTGTGCTTGGGGTCATTGTCCGGTTGGAACGTAAATCTTCACTCCAGTCTACGGTCGTTTGCTCTCTGAAGCAGATTCTCATCAAGGATTTGCATGTATTTGGCTCCATTCATGGTTCCCTCTATCCTTGCCAGTCTCCCAGTCCCTGCCGCTGAAAAGCATCCCCATAGCATGATGCTGCCACCACCATGCTTCACGGTAGGGAAGGTATTAGACGGATGATGAGCTGTGCCCGATTTCTTCCAGACATAGCGCTTTGTATTCAGGCCAAATACTTCAAATTTGTCTCATCAGACCATATAATATTTTGCCTTACAATCTCAGAGTCTTTCACGTGCCTTTTTGATAACTCCAGGAGTGCTGTCATGTGCCATTTTTCTCAGGAGTGTCTTCCGTCTGGCCACTCTCCCATAAAGCCCAGATTGGTGAAGTGTTGTAAAGACTGTTGTCCTCCTGGCCCTCTCAGCCAAGGAACTCTGTAGTTCTGTCAGAATGGTCATTGGGTTCTTGGTCACCTCCCTGACCAAAGTCCTTCTTGCCCGGTTGCTCAGTTTGGTCGGACAGCCAGCTCTAGACAGAGTCTGGGTAGTTCCATATTTTTTCCATTTCCCAATGATGGAGACCACTGGGCTCTTGGAAACTTTCAACGCTCTCAAAATTGTTTTATACCCTTCCCCAGATATATGCCTCGTCACTTGGACTTCATGGTATAGTTTCTGCTCTGACATGCACTTTTTTTTGTTATCATGGCGTTCACAACTTTTGTTTGTGTGGTACTGTGTGTTCAATCACGTTACATTTGTGATACAATAAATATAAAGGGGGGAAAAAATAACACAATTGCACCACCAACCAACCCTACACCTATATACCACAATTTAAAAAAATGAAAGTCTCAAAACATCTTACAACTCTTCTGCAGTAAAATCCTCACAACCAGGTACTTCTCTGCAGCTGCCAACTACATTAATAAAAACCCACTTCCCCATTCCACTACTTTGACCCCATCTGCTCCTGCACCATGCCAACGGCCTGGGAGGACAGGCTACCACCCCTCCTGTAACTCTTCTGAAGTCAAATCTCATATACCCAAATACTTTTCTGCAGCTGCCACCATTTTCTGTGATGACAACCATTGCTATGAACGCTAAGAAGACAATCTCACTGAAGCATAAATCACTCATTGGCCTATCCCGCTGTGCTGGCAAAAATCTATTACTCACTGGGATCCTCTTAGGATCCCTCACCCTTGACCCATCCTCCTCTACTTTATTCACTGCCTCAGTATACAACACATTCTGCACTAATCGGACTCTGGCCACTTCAACCTGCCTCTCTCGCCTGGACACTTCCGATCTCCAGCAACATGAGCACCCCTACAGTTGACACACGCAACTTTATCCACCAAAACTACACAATCCTCTGTCCCATGTCCTCCTTCACACTTCCCACATCTTGGAATCTCCCTCCTACACACTGCTACGACATGACCATAAACGTTGCACCTGAAACAACACAGTGGATAACTGAGATATGCTAACATGACTTTGTCTGGCAGAGACTCTGACTCAAAACTCAAAAGGACTGACAGTGACTCCTCTGTTTCACCAGGCTCCCCACCTGGTCTGCGTCACACCAAACACCAGGAATTTTCAACATCAATTGCTCCACCTCCACACTTAACGCTACCACAGAAATCACTCCTTTCAATGGTGCCCTGTTCCTAAGAGAAAAGCAAGAAACAGATCTTGAATTCCCACTACAGGTTACCTTCACTGATTCAACTGCACCCAACTCATTTTTCACCTACCCTGAAACCACAAATGGATCTGCCAAAAGTTAAGGGTCCAATTTCTCCATAAATTTCACTTCTACTGGACCAGATTCTTCTTATCATGTCCAACGATGTCAAGCCCAGGTTCCAAGCTCTTCACTTCACACTCCCTCATTCACTTCCATATCCCCTCCAGAACTCAGTCTGGCGCAAGTCTCACTCAGGGTGTCAAGTGCAAACAATCTAAATTTTTATCGCCATCTTCCTCAGATTCAAATCCAACCTCTGCTTTCCTCATTCTCTTCAACCTCCTCTTCCTAATTTTTTGCCACCATTCCTCCTCAGAAAACCACGTTTCTGTGTCCCTGTCCCAATATTCCTGTTCTTGTTCTATGCCTCCCGCATACATGTCTCTCCTCAAAACAGCACACTAAACTAAAAAAACTCTGACATGCTCTTCTTCTTTTGTGGGTTTTATGGCAGACTACAACCCCAAAAGGTGCATTGCCGCTACGAGTGAACAATAAATGGAAAACGGACATCAAACAGAGGAAGGACAGCGTCTGGACAGGGGGAACAAAATGACATTATGACAATAATACTGACATGGGGAACAAAACTGAGGAACAGACAGATATTGAGGGGGCAATCAACAATGTGAAGGAGTCCAGGTGAGTCCAACGAGAGAAACGACACATCAAAATTCTCAAATCGGTTGAGACGCAACACACTTTCCGTCTGATCATCAAATCTAATCCTCACAGCCTTCACTTTACCCAGCACTCTCTCCACCAGTTTGGATATCTCAAATGGATTCTTCAAGATTGGCAATCCAATCAACTGCTCCTCATGAATGAACTGCACTCTTACAAGATAAGAAGGGACTTTCTCAGCACTGTACGCATTTTCCATCCCTTTGGACAATAGTCCAATTCTCCTTGATTCCACTGCCATTAGGTTTAAGCTCCACATCAGCTTCAACCATCTTTCCTCCAAAACTCTGCCCTCTGACATGCACTGTCAATTGTGAGACCTTATATAGACAGGTGTGCTTCGTTGTAAATCATGTCCAAACAATTAAATTGGCCACAGCTGGACTCCAATCAAGTTGAGACGGCTCAAGTATGATCAAAGGAAATTGAATGCACCTGAGCTCAATTTGGAGTGTCATAGCAAAGGGGCGTGAATGCTTGTTTTCACTTTGTCATTATGGGGTATTGTGTACAGATGGGTGTATCACCACAAAATGTGGAATAATCAAGGGGTATGAATACTTTCTGAAGGCACCGTAGCGCTTTCAGAAGGATTTTGAAAGATAGCTTTTCAGTGAGTTTCAGTATCAGTTTTATGATGCAGAGAGAGTATCAGGTCATTGTACAAAAGGTTGATTTGAAAAGGAAATGTGACTTCTGTCACTTCCCAAATACCATGACCTAGCCTGCACTTCCTCTTGAATGCAACAGAGGGGGGGGGGGGTGAAATGGGAAAAGAAAACACAAGAACATTTTGTGCAAAAATACAGGCGCCAATGTATTTTCCAAGTAGACTCCACGTAACAGTGCGTTGACAGATTATGTTGAAACAGCGGGATGGGCCCAGTTGGATGGGTTTAGCCCCTCTTGAGGTTCTTGAAGGAGCAGCCAAGGAAGTGAGAGAAGGAAAGAAGTCCATTCAAGCAACGGCAAGTGATGAAAAAATAACTGAATGACACTAAAGAAAACAAACGTACCTGTGTGAAATAGAGACTACGATAGAGTAGCAGAGGCACACAGGGTCTTATCTGATGACTTGGAGTCTGAGATTGCTAAACGTATTAAGAATCTCGCAGCACAGTTTCAAGGGCTTAGTAGACTCAAATGCCTATGAATTGGCATATCAAAACAACATCCCTGTCCCAGACAGCTGGTCAAGAAATGGAAGGGTAAGTGATATTGAACACAGAGATCTATATCTGAATGTAGGCATACATTTAAGATATGCAATATACCACACCCCCATTCCATGAATTCAACTTTGACCTACCAGCACCATCACCCACTGTCACAGGACACCATCTACCACTTACCCCAAGGCGGCTCAACTTACCCTGTCCCTATGCTCAATTTACTCCATACCCGGAGTAAGTTGTGCCAAGAGACCACTTTTTTTGGAAAAGCTATGTTGTCAAAACTTATTTTTACATGAATTCAGATTATTTCCAGGGATACACAACATCCTGAAATATATGTAGATATATTTATTAGACAAAATACTATATTTCCCTTGACAAAGTGATGCTGAATGTAAAAAAAAAAGGCTTAACTTACCCCTCTCTCCCCTATTGTGAAAAGGCCTCCCAATTAAGTGTCAAAATAAAAGGGAGGCAATCTATCATATGAACCACACACTGCTCTGCAGTGCAGCTGAGCTGAGCGATGAGGTCATGTTTCAGTGGCTGTGACCCCTCCCTCCCTCCATTTGCCTCCTCTCATTTACAACAAGTGATCTTTTTCCTTCCCTTAGTGACCATCAAACAGAGACCTGTGCCTAGCAACAAGCAGACGCCACCCCTACACACACTGGGGAGGGTGTTGTTGGCTACAGGGGTAGATCGAGATTTGAGGTGCAGAGATTAATTTCCATAAGGTTGTTTATTGACTGCTTGCATTGCCACCATCCTTTTGGAATTGTACTCAAGGGGAGAGAAAGGTGAGGATTGGAATGTTGTCAATCCATTTCACACAAGGAGAACGAGATAAGGTAAACAAGGAGTCTGATGCAGAAGCCAAAGGGAAAATATCAGGGGGTCAGGGGGTTATTTGTGTATTTTCCATAAATTAATCATATTTCTTAGGGTAGTTTATTATGCATCAATTACTCTTGGTTATTCAAGCATTTTCTGCACAATTTTGTCATCATTTTATGTTTTCTTGTTGAATATAAATATTGTATTGCACATACATATCAGCAACAACCTCTAAAATTGAAAAACTTATCTTAAATACCTTCTTTCTGAAAGAAAATGAATTTGAGTGCAAAATAGCCTACAAGCTCCACTCCCCTTTCTGCCAAAGATACCCACCAATCAGATCCGTTGCCCCAGTTTTCTCCTAATTTTTTACATTTTACAGCAGACCCTCTATCCTCTCTCCATCTGAGCAGGGAAATGGGGGATGAAAATGGAAGGATCTCAGGAGGACAGAGAGGGTGGGAGAGCACTCTGGAGAGACAGATCACCAGCCGAGGGTCAGAGCTGGGGGCGCAGACTGGACTCCCACAGGGAGTGTGTCCGCAAAGCTCAGCTGACCCAAGGGGCGTGGGCCTTCACTGACCCTCTTATCCAGTGCTGGCTCAAGTCAGGACTGAGAACAATCAGCTCAAATTCAAATCAAATTGTATTAGTCACATGCGCCGAATACAACAGGTGTAGACCATACAGTGAAATGCTTACTTATGAGCCCCTATCCAACAATGCAGTTAAAAAGAATACGGATATGACTAAGAAATTAAAGTAACAAGTAATTAAAGAGCAGCAGTAAAATAACAATCGCAAGACTATATACAGGGGGGTATCGGTACCGAGTCAATATGCGGGGGCACTGGTAATATGTACATGTAGGTAGAGTAATTAAAGTGACTATGCATAGACGATAAGAACAGAGAGTGGCAGCGGTGTAAAAGAGGGGTGGGTAGCCATTTGTGTAGCCATCTGGGTAGCCATTTGATTAGGTGTTCAGGGGTCTTATGGCTTGGGGGTAGAAGCTGTTTAGAAGCCTCTAACCTAGACATCCATGGAGTCCACCATGTATTATTCATGAACGTGTGCTGTCTTTGCAGGATTTACCTGCTGGAGAAGGTCTTACCATCTTTGGTCCCACGTGTGGTGCAGCTCCAGAGGCAGAGCGGAGGGGAGAGACTGAGGGAGAAGAAGGGGAAAGGAGCAGGGGTGAGGATGAAGAGGGTTCATCTCCATTCATTCCCCTGCTTTATTAGGGCCATGCTCGATAAGGTCCTCCTCCTCCCCCTCTCATCATCCACCTCTCAATTCCATCCCCCTCCTTTCTGACCGAGAAGAGGCAGAGGCAGCTCGGTACCGCCTGGGGGCTGGAGCTCAACCTGCAACTGCTACAGGTACCAGGCAGCCAGTGGGATATACTCATCACCTCTGAGCGAGAGAGGGAGCGAGATAGAGAGGGTGATAGAGAGGAAATCACAGATGGGGTGCAATACCAAAGTGAAGACGAGGAAGAGAGAGGAGAGGGAGAGATGATTGCATATGGAGTAGAGACAGAATGATTGATGGCATCTCCCCCCCAACCGTATTGCTCCCCTTCCGTCAGTGCAGGCTTGGTTAGGATGCTACTCTATCATAATAAGAACCGAAGGTGACAATCTACTCATGCGCCTAATTCTCATACCGTGATTGTTTCTTTAAATTGGTATTTGTATTCAATAGAATAGCAATATCCTGGTGGAGATTGTTGATGGTGGAACATATAGTGTATCTTGGCCTCCGTGTGCCTCTATGCTCATTCCTTGGCTCATTGATTGTCACAGCCCATAAGGCTGCTCTCACCCCACCAGAAGTACTGTAGTACCTTATTTATCTCATGTCTTAAATAATCTGTCCCACTGTTATACAACTGATAAACATACACAGTACCCCTCATTTGGCTACGCTCTCTCTCACACACAGCAACAGGGAGAATCGAGAATTGAAGACGGACGATTGTACAGCATTTTCATCAGGAAGCACTCTAAAGACCATGATCGAGGCTGTGAACTACTGTATTCTGTCAACAAGAACCCTCCCCCCAACAAAAAAAATACAGTATGTATATGCAATTGCTGTGTAACCCACCAGCGCTGAGTACTTTTAAAGACAACATTGAGATGTAAAGTGACTGGTTCTTCCACTGTGTTCTACTAGAGTTATATCACCTTGCAGCAGAGCAATAGGTCACACTTTATTTGGATAGTCCAGATAGTCACACTATCAACAAACTATCTGTTGATAAGCAACTGCTTGCTAAGGTTACAGTTAGGGTTAGGTTTAGAATAAGGGTAAGGGTTAAGGTTAGGTTTAGGGTTAGGATAAGGGTTAAGGTTAGGGTTAAGGGTTAATAGATAGTTAGTTGAAATGTTACTGATAGTCTGTAGAGCATCTACAGATGGACCATCTAAATTAATTGCTACCAAGCAATATTGTGGGAATTTAATGGATATCTGTTCAATGTCCAGGGAAAAACATACCATTTTGGAGAACCCCTACAAACGTCCTTATTTAACCCCTGGTTAAACATTCCCATTTTTCCTATGTTGTCCCAGCTTGTCTGAGCTGAAGAGGCAGATGAGGCAGTGCAGGGTGGAGCTGCAGAGGGGAGAGGAGATCCAGAGGCGTACCGTGGAGAGACGGAGGGAGTGTCTGGCACTACACTTCACTGACTGGAGGCTCCAAGCCGACCACACACTCTCTCTGCACCTGGTAGGAACAGACCACACTTATAAAGAGAGGAGGGGTTGGCATATGAGGAATACAAGGTAGGGCGTTGTATGATGAGGTCCACAAGTTTTCCCTGACCATATAGGGTCCAGAGTAGTCAGGAAAACTTCCTGGCCCTATTCATTGTGTATATCAGACCATTACAGTACAGATTTGTACATTGCACCTCAGTGTTGATCTGAGCTAGTGTCTATCTACCTCCGTGTGGATTAGTGGATTGGAGAGAGTAAGGATTAGGATTAATGCTG
Source organism: Salvelinus namaycush (assembly GCF_016432855.1). Lineage (NCBI taxonomy): Eukaryota > Metazoa > Chordata > Actinopteri > Salmoniformes > Salmonidae > Salvelinus > Salvelinus namaycush. The sequence continues at coordinate 9,992,098 of NC_052340.1, read as the reverse complement.
GGGATAAAAGCTTTGGGGGTTTAACGTCAAGACAGACAATAAGACTACAGAGAACCCAGCTTTTAATTAAAGCTGCTCTGAGTTTGGATCAGTGACGGGGACTGGGAGCAGGGCGGAACTCAGAGATGTACAGAATGGAACAGAGGACACAAGCAATCTTGTTCTGTGTTTTAATCCAATTCGCTCAACGAACATCAGACAGATACGAAAAATAGAAGTAAATCCGTGTAATTTATATTGGGGGGGGGGGGGGGGGGGGGCTTCAGTTCTTTTCATCCTCAATATTGAGCACTAGCCAGCCTCAGGTAAATCTCTCAGAGACCACTCCTGTAAGCACTACAAGCAACTGGAGTAGACTATGCTCACTGTTTTTGCTGACCACCCACTCACTTTATTGATTGTTCAAACTCGCAATTGCATTTTCAAAAAGAAAACTCTTCGCTATCCATATACACTCTTAGAAAAAAGGGTTCTTCGGCTGTCCCCATAGGATAACCGTTTTTGGTTCCAGGTAAAACCCTTTTTGGTTCCAGGTAGAACCATTTTGGGTTCCATGTAGAACCCTCTGTGGAAAGAGTGTACTTGATGTCTCTGAGACAACTAACACTTTGATATGTTGCAGGTGCAGAATGCTCTACTCAGCTTCAAGGAGGTCCTTAATTCCAGAAGTTTAGGTATGTTCCGGTTATGATGCGTTTAGAAGATTCTCAGGCATTAGAACCAGTGTACAGGTGTAGGATCTAATATTTTACTGCAGTGGGCTAAATCAGGGCCATGCAGAGTGATTCTTGGTAGTCTAAAACAAATCTACTTAGAAACAAAAGTCTACTCCTCACACACATGGTTAAGGGCTTAGAAAAAAGAAGACACCTGTACCATGTCAGATATAGAGTTGGTATTTATTCAATTTTGAATTTGCATCCCAATATTACACTTTATATGCATCACAGAAGACTGAAATATAACAAAATAGTTTTTACATAGAAACACTGGATTTTCATCGTAATCTTTATTTATGATGAAATTATAAAAAATATTAATAACGTTCCAACCATGAGACCAAAGAGGGCGCTTTTGGTCATCGACTGCAGGAAAGGGCTACTTTGAAAACTACTGTCACAGCAAAATAATCCTGCAGCAACAGGATTTGAACATTTAGTCCATAATGTTGTTTGAGTGGTGGTTAGGCTATTAGCTGGCTAAAATTAGATTTCATGAAAAGTGCAATACTGTTAATATAACTGTGTGTTAGTGAAGGTTTTCAGTAAATTCATGTAAATAACGAAGCTCATCTGCGTTTCCTGCAATACAGGAACATTCTCAACAACAAATGAGTGATCAAATTAAGATCCTACATCTGTATTTAAGAGGGATTCTTTTTCAGATGATCAGTTGGCCTCTGACTTGAACACCGATGATGCTGGCACACCTGACTCACTACAGCAAGACCAATTTGTCCATGTGAAAAATGTATATCTTTTTTTAAAATCTTCCCCCTCGTTTGTGATTTGTATAGGCGATCAGTGCTCAGTATTTCTCTTCTGTTATTTTAATCTGTCTGTCTGTCTATCTGTTTGTCAGTTTGTCTGTCTGTGTCCCAGTATGTGTGTCAGTTTGTCTCGGGGCTCTCTGAGGAGCAGTTCCAGCTGTTTCTGGAACATCTCTCCCTGTGTAGTCGGGAACACGGCTGTGCAGAGAATTTGAGGCACTGCACAGATACAATCTCTCAGGCCTCTTCCCACTGTGACTATGCTAAGGTGACTGACTGAACCATGTCTAACCACCTCCATTAACACACTGCAGTAAATACCATTGATTAACTTTGTATATAGAACATCATTTCCCATTAGCTTGTCACATCTTTCTACTGCATAATGGATTGTAGCTTGTGGGGAAATGATTGCAGAGAATCACATCAGGATTGACTGAGGATGTCATTTAACATAATAACATCCATGTGCTTTGAGATCTGATGAAAGTATCTATTTGTTGGTTTAGACTGGGTGTCTTGGTCCTTCTGCTGAGTTTCTATCATGAGAGCAGACAGGAGTCCATGCATGATCCTAACCACTGTGAGTAAACACACACACACACACACACACACACACACACACACACACACACACACACACACACACACACACACACACACACACACACACACACACACACACACACACACACACACACGCACAATTATGTTCACATAAGGCCTGAAGCTAAACAATCAAGAATTAATGGTTCTGAATGTCTACAAAACTCACATTATATACTACGACGGAATGACATCATCCCAATATGTCCGTGTATCTCTAGTCCATCTAGTGGACAAGTTGGAGTATTACTGACTTACTGCCTTCAAATGTAAAGGCGTATGTTTACTGACAGAGAGAACATAGACATGTCATTGTTACCATTATTCAGCTTGAGTAATTAAATTCAAGCCAGGAAAACAAGCCAGGACTCATTGGCGAATCAGTAGTCAACAACAACAACAATAACAACAACCACAAGGGCCGTTACAAGAAGATGACCATATTACCTTTGGTCTCCTTTGAAGCCCTGTAGCCATGGAGACAGAGAAGACCTGTATGCCATGTGAAGCTGGACAGGGGGACATGCAGCCTCCATGCCTTGAGATAAAGGGTGGAGAAGAAAGGAGGGGAGAGGGGAACAGGGTTACCCCCACAGAGAGCCTTGAGTGGAGCACCAAATTGCCGTACACAGCCCAGAACCTCCAGAGGAACGAGGGAACATAGAAGAGGTCATGAAGGGGTCAGGGTCAGACACCCCAGAGCTGGACATAGAGGGGCTATGTGTTGTCATGGAGTCTGGTCCCCTACCTGAAGGTGATTGTGTTCAATTCCTTGGTTGAGGTTCATATATAGACATTTTAAAAGGAACTAACACATAATGTGATAACTTTGAGGAAAGAGAAACCCTGCCATTGCTCTTGTTCGTATCCCTTTAGTCAGAGCAAGAGGCTGACACGTAAGCTTGAATAAAAAAAGTGATACGAGACCACTGTGCGGGCTTCTCTTCTCTTTGAGATGAACGCTTGGCAAGACACAGAGCATAAGAATACAATGGAGATTTTTGATTCAGTTCGAGGAACAAAAATCTCTGAAATCATGATCCTAGCCGTCGTTTGTTTGTTCTCCATCTAGTCCCCAGAGAAGCAGAGAATCCTGGGTCATGCTGGACAATGTGTGCCTATGAAAGTGAAGCGGTGAGCCAAGGGCAGTTCCTGCAGCTTGTGCTCAGCTTCCTGGGCAGAGCATCCAGTGGCTCTATGGTGGACAGCCTGGCTGGACACGTCAAAGCTGGCTACAGAGACAAAGAGAGTGAGACACTGTGCCGGCTGCAGCAGGTGATAAGAGATTTAAGAGAGACGAGAGGAGACGGTGAAGGAGTTGTCTGTGGCCCATAGAAATGTAATGACTAGTCTACTGTGCTATACTGTACAATAGCCGGGGTCTGAGGGGCTTTTCCCGGCCTTCTATTTCTATCCTGTGGACTCCAACTTAGCAAGCAGTGGTGAAATACACAAACTGTGCCCAACTGTGTACCTTTAATTAGTGTACCTTTAATTAAGTGTACACTAATTAAGTGTACCTTTAATTAGCCCATAAGGCTGTGTAGAATTAAAATAATGGAGTTTACTGTGTTGTCTTTAGTGTAGCCAGCAGAAAGATGACAGGAGGTCAAAGGAGGTGTTGTCTCTTTTCTTCTCCTGGGACAGCGAGTTTAGAGGAGCTGTGGACAAAGAGGAGGTGGAGAGAGAGCCAAGTCTGTACAAGGATGGATCAGAGGAAGGGGCCTTACAGAGAGGTCAGAGGTCACGGGGACTTGGCTGTGGAGGTTAACCAACATAGTAGACCCCAGCAAGCAAAACTGCCTGAAATGACATAATTACAAGCACATTACAAGGAGAACTACCAGTGATCTAGTTGTAATGATGTAATTTCACCCAGCTTTACCCCAAACCTAGTCTCTCTTGAAGTAGCTGCTGTGCTATGGGTGATGATTAAGTCCACCACCTGTGAGTGTTGTGAATACTTTCTGTCCATTTCATACAACCTTGACCACACACTCTCTCTTATGCCCCCAACCCCCTGCTCTGTTCATACCTGGCAGAATGGCGAGCCACCTCTCTCCAGCTGCTCTGTCCTCTCTCTGGGACAATTCCAGCCTTACTGAGGGCTTTCCTGGTGGACCTGCGAGGGGGCAAGGACGGGGTAGAGGGGCTACCAGGCCTGGCTGCCTGGAGAGGTTCAGCCCAGATGGAGCCTGTTTACAGGGACGTGTTTAGCGCCGTGCTCAGAGTGAGTCTGACACGTGTAGAACATTTCAGACGTGACAACATTACTGTAGATTCACTTCAACCTAATGGCTGGCCAGTGACATACAGGTGCATAAAACAATAGTCAACAGTCTGAGATAGATACTATAGAATGATATTGTATAATGGGTACACTTCTTGAAAATAAGTTGTGGTTCTATATAGAGCCTTGTTTATCCTCTTGGTCATAAGCATGCCGCTGAACCCGTTTTGGTTCTATATTGCATAATTTCTTCTTATGACTCTTATGGTGAATGTGGATTTGTTGAAGACAGTTTGTGTAGTTTGTCCAGCTGATCACCGTAAATCCCTTTGTTACTGTAAAGCATTTTGTGACAACTGCTAATATAAAAATGGCTTTATAAAAGAAATGTGATTTGAAGCCACGCGTGTCTGTGTGTGGCAGGATGCAGAGGCGAATGCGGAGGGGAAGCTGTTGAGTGTCTCTGTAGCCCTGCTGGAGGTAGAGGAAGAGGGCTCTAGGCAGCGTGATAATGCCTGGCTGGTTCTCAACAAGATGCCCCAGCCACACCAGGCCCCTGTCAGGTCAGTGTCTGGAGATAGTGCTGCCCGTGTCAACGGCGCATCAGTCAACCAATCAATCACACAATCAGTCAATCAGTCAATCTAGCCTTTAGTGTAACCGTCTTACCCATAGCAACATGTCAGTTGCAGCTTGCGTCTGTGTTATTTGTTGGTTTAAGTCTTTTTAGCCTTTAAACCATCCCCTCTAACCCTGTAGCCCCTCTATGCCCTCACTCACTCACTCACTCGCTAATGCCATTTCATCTCTTATGGTTTTTGGGAGCACAGGAAATTCTTTCAGAACCCTGTTACCCGTTACGAGCACATTCATCTTCTGCACATCTACCATTCCAGTGTCTAATTGCTATATTGTAATTACTTCGCCACCATGGCCTATTTATTGCCTTACCTCCCTTATCTTACCTCATTTGCACTCACTGTATATGGATTTTTATTTTTTCTACTGTATTATTGACTGTATGTTTGTTTATTCCATGTGTAACTCTGTGTTATTGTATGTGTCGAACTGCTGTGCTTTATCTTGGCCAGGTCGCAGTTGTAAATGAGAACTTGTTCTCAACTAGCCTACCTGGCTAAATTAAGGTGAAAAAAAAATAATAATTTAAAAAAAATTGTAGCTATCATCTCTCACTCTCTCATTATAGGATTTCTGACTATCTCTTTTACTGTTGCTCCCTGCTGTAGTTTCTCAGCCATAAAGCGCTGTAGTCCAGTACACGTGCCCAGAGCGGGCGTTCATGGAGAGGTCTACATTTTCAACAAGTCTCGAACCTCTTCACAGTGTTATGGCTCGTTTATCGCCATTCCCATATTGGACCCCAGAGAGCAGGGACGAGCTATTGGGGTGCTGGGTCTTGACACACTCTGAGATTCAAACGACACACACCTGTTCTCACGCCATGAGATAGACTTCAACCAGGTGAGAGGAATGGCTGCTCCCAGATCTGCTCCCAGATCCAACATTTGGCTGACAATGACCACAGGAGTTAGCAAGACAGCACAAACAGATCTGGGACCTGGCCATAATGGCTGTATTATGCAGTATACAATTCAGGTCGATATTTCTATAAAGCTCAAGGAGTATTCAATGAGGAAGTAAATATCCTAAAAACACCATTCAATAGCTCATTGGCTTTGAATCAGTAATGATATCCTATTTTTGCCCAAGGGGTGAGCAGAGGATTCAGCAGAGCTCTCCAGTATGTAGGGATTCGCTGCAGCATACTGCACATTGTGGAGAGCGCCTCACTCTGGCTACACAGCAGAGTCTCTGCCACTCACAGTATCACCACCGATCTGATGGAGCTTTCAGATGGACAGAATAGGGTAATATCAATCCAATACAGGCTACTTTGTATACACAGCATTCATACACTAAATAAACCATTTAAACAGACATATCACCCCAACATTAGCTTAACCACAAGTTCAGGTACACAGAAGTTATCAAATAGGATATCAAACCAACTTTAAGTAGGCTAATGAGCACCATTTACAGGACAGTGACTACTCTCTGAGGAAGATGATGGTGATGGAGGGTGGTTCTAGTCGCTCCCATTGGCTCTCCCCTCCTCCTTCCTTATGCCGCTCGGATCACTTCTCCAGGTAAATAATTGGACCTGCTTTAGTCTGTAATGTATGGCTTTGATCTACACATTGATCATTGATCTACCAGCCTATGACAGTCTATGGAACTACTGTGATTGTCCTCATCCAGTGTCCACATGAAGTTCTAGCCTGATACTAGATATGTCTCTGCTGCATATACAAAGCATGACAATGATCATAGGAGTTGGCAAAACAACACAAACAGATCTGGGACCAGGCTAATGTAGATCTACCTGTTCCAGTGCTGTGACACCTCCCAGATTGGGCACGATGTGTTGTTTGGGGGGTACAGACTGGTGCTCCCTGTGAGGGACACAGCTGGATGGGCCCTGGGAGTGCTGGACATGGAGTTAGAAACCCTCTCACCGGGCCACCAGGGGGGGCTGCAGCCTCACGAGCGCAGGGGCCTGTCTGCTGCAGGGGCTGCCTGTGTTCAGCTGCACAGAGCGAGCACTGAGCGGAGCAGGCAACACACACTGCTGGGTGAGAGGCATGGTGGTAGGGGAAAGGTAAGAGGCCAAACTAGAAAACAGTAGGACCATACTGATCATTATTGGTCATACAACATACATACAGTACATATTACATACACTCCTGCAGTTTTTATGGAACCAGTAACCGTACACAAAAGTTTCATTACCAAGACTTGCCAAAAAATGGGTTCATTAATTAATTGCTAATCTAAGACAATATTTATCTTCTACAGAGGCGGGGGCCCTGGGAGGGGAGCGGCGGGCGTCCATCTTGTTCCTATGTTTCACGCTGGAGCACCTGCGCCATCGCTGTCTGTCCTGACTGGACCAACCAATTGTAGCGGAGCTCCATAGCTCCCAGGATACACCTCACCACCTCCCTGTCAGTCAAGGTGTGAAGGTGGTGCTTCTACTGCTGTACCCTGAGAGGGAGGGCTCTGTCCATGCAGACGATTGGGGCCAAATTAAGAAGGTGGGAATTTCACTAGGTTTGAATGCAGGCTTGTCTCTGTTGCGTAATGGAAGACAATGGCCCTATTCTGAGAGCATACATGCATCTTCATTACCCCTTAGCCAGGGCAGTGAGAGTGGACAGGAAGCTGGTCCACAGCTGCATAGCAGGTAGGCCTATAGCAATGAACCAACCTCTGAGAGACACGCTCCGGAGTGAAATTTCCCATAGATACAAATCTTGGATCAGCTTCCCCTACCCTGATTCTAACCTTAACCATCACTTTGGAATATGCAAAACTGACCCCAAATCAGTGTCTCGGGGAAACTTCACCGGTTCACCCTATACAGCTGCAGCCTGGTCTCATAGACTAGACAAAACATAGTAAATGAAAATCAGGAACACTCAAATTAGTATGATATGTTACTTTTGGTCTGGTTACATAAGACAGAAGGGAGGATGATTGGTCAGGGTTGCGTGTTCACATCTCATCATGGACAACTTTAGCATTTTATCTAATTAGCAACTTTGCAACTACTTACTACTTTTTACCTACTTTGCAACTACTTAGCATGTTAGCTAACCCTTACCCGAACCTTAATCCTTTAACCTAACTCCTAACCTTAACCCTAACCCCTAACCCCAAGCCTAGCTAACGTTAGCCACCCAGCTAACATTAGCATTAGCCACCTAGCTAACGTTAGCCACAACAATTGCAATTCATAACATATCATACAAATTGTGATAAAGAACATACCATATGAATTGCAATTTGTAACACATGATACTATGTCGATGATGGACATCTCCAAATTAATACATACCATACCAAACACAACATATCATACTAATTTGAGTGTCCCAGATTTTCACTTACTATGTTATGTACTCAGGTTGACACCTGAGTGAGCTGTAACATAAACAAAACCAGCTTCAGATTTGATCATGAATAAGCAAAATGACACCTTGAGTATCGTTTTGCTAATTCATTTGGTTTTCTGTCTCTCATTTGCACGTCACGTCAATGATATCATGTCACCGTGTGGGACTGTGGGTCAATTAACCTTGTCGGAGTGAGCGCCCTGATTCTAATTTGTGAGCTAGGCAGGCTACTGCCTGGGAAGGTCTCCCACTCAGAAGTACGAGATGGGGAGGGGGGGGCTGGGGTAGGTTGACCTCAGGTCTCCCCACTGGAAGCCCGAAGGTAGGGGGAGTGGGGGAATATATCAAATAGTGCACCTCTAACTTTGTACAGTACTAATGCAATTAGTAAAATCAGTCACACTACGAAATGCTACCAAATTAACCACAATTCATTCATAATACTGTGAATATATAGTTTTTCAGACATATTGTTGCATTTTTTTCTGGTTTGTGAGAAATGGTTAAGAATAATATAAAACCAGTCTGCATACCACCAAGGTGAATTGGTTTAGTCTTGACTCTTGGTCGACAGTGTTTGGGGATGGGTAATGTATTGATGCTCGAGTGCCAAATCAACACAAATTTGTTTCTATTTGTCTTTGTTACTTCTTTTTGATATGCATGAGTGTTATTTTTGTATATATATTTGTATATTGATATAGTTTTAAATGTTATGATTATTTATTTGTGTTCCAAATATCTGAATAAAAATGACAGTTAGTGCAGAATGGTGCTTTATGGGGGGAGCTGAAGGGGGTTTCGCCCAGGGAGCCATACAAGCTAGAACCGCCACTGCTAATAGTAATATATACATGTAAACAAGAGTAATAGTGACCAGTAGCACGATAAATAGATACAGTGCCTTCAGAAAGTATTCACACCCCTTGACTTTTTCCACATTTTGTATTGTTACAGCCTGAATTTAACATGTATTACCCCATAATGTCAAAGTGTCATTTTTTTTAATATATATATTTTTTTACAAATGTATAAAAAATGAAAAGCTGAAATGTCTTGAATCAATAAGTATTCAACCCCTTTGTTATGGCAAGTCTAAATAGGTTCAGGAGTAAAAATGTGTTTAACAAGTCACATAATAAGTTGCATGTACTCACTCTGTGTGCAATAATATAGTTTAACATGATTTTTAATTACTACCTCATCTCGGTACCCCACATATACAATTATCTGTAATTATCTGTAAGTTACAGTTTTGACTTAAAACTACTTGAAAATCTAGGACAAGACCTGAAAATGGTTGTCTTGCAATGATCAACAACCGATTTGACAGGGCTTCAAGAATTCTGAAAAGAATAATGGGAAAATGTTGCACAATCCAGGTGTGGAAAGCTCTTAGAGGCTTACCCAGAAAGACTCACAGCTGTAATCGCTGCCAAAGGTGCTTCTACACAGTACGGACTCAGGGGTGTGAATACTTATGTAAATGAGATATTTCTGTATTTCATTTTCAATAATAGTGCAACAATTCCTAAAAACAGGTTTTCACTTTGTCATTATGAGGTATTGTGTGTAGATGGGTTAATTATTATAATGTTTTTATACACCACAAAATGTGTAATACGTCAAGGAGTAGGAATATTTTCTGAAGGCTGTAAATACTAATGGCAATAAATAATCTGCAGGTAGCCTAACGGTTAAATGCGTTGGGCCAGTAACTGAATGGTTGTTGGTTTGAATCCCCGAGCTGACTCGGTGTAAAATCTGTTCATGTGCTCTTGAGCAAGGCACTTAACCATAATTGCTCATTTAAGTCGCTCTGAATAAGAACGTCTGCTAAATGACTCAAATGTAAATGTACTCAACGGAGAGCAGTTTACGGGCTAATAAATCTAATCAATTATCATTTTAGCAGCAACGTAGGTTGTGTCTGAGTGGGTGGAGACCTGTGGATGGGCATAGGGTCAGTGTGGATAGTCTGTGGGAGAGGAGCAGTAGTTGTCCATTTAACAGTCTTATGGCCCCAAGTTTGTTTGTCTGAGCCTTGATGCACCGTTACCGCCCCCCGGACGGGAGCACGGAGAACAGTCCATGTCCTAGGTGGCCTTTCTCAGACACTGCCTGGCATGTACGTCCTGGATGGCTGGGAGCTCGCCCAGGTGATGTGCTGGGCTGTCTGCACCACGCTCTGTAGGGCCTTCCGGTTGCGGGCGGTGCAGTTGGCATACCAGATGGGGTGACACAACCAGTCAGGATGCTCTCAATGGTGCAGCTGTAAAATTTCCTGAGGATCTGAGGGGCCATGCCAAATTGTTTCAGCCTCCTGAGGGAGAAGAGGCGTTGCCGTGCCTTCTTCACGACTGTTCTGGTGGCACTGAAGAGAGTGACCATGCTAGTAAGGGTAAAAAAAACTATAGCATTCTCAACACATACTGTACATGTAGATGATCAACTTACTCTATCCCTCCCTCTTCCTTTCTTTGCTTGAGAAACTTAAGAGCTGAGACCTCTGGCAAACAAGCAGCATTGTATTGGCACAGTTACTTTACTACAGTGCCAGTATTTGAACAAGCTCCCTTGTGATGTTCTCCCAATCAAAAGGAAGAGTTTTGATCAGAGGTTATTGCAGATTGTTTCGTGAAACTTCCAATATAAAAATACACATACTGTAAGAAGGTATGATTTGACATTACACTTTGAGAATATTTTGGGACTGAACACTTTGATCATGAGATGCTTGCAATGTTTTGTTTGCTTTGCTGTTATCATTTAATTGATGTACTTACAACCCCCAGGTTATATGTGCAGGTAACAGGTCCGGCTATAATTAATGAACGAAAAGGTAGTTCATTGTAGATATGAATGCAAATCTCTCCCAAGTAATGAGAAATGACTGGCTTTAATCAAGCTACTGTTTTGGAGCCATAGACTGCCTCAAGTCATAAAGCCCAATCCCACATAAGGCATCTCTCACTCCTGCTCTCACTCTCTCTCTATCCCTGTCTCTTTCTCTATCCCCGTCTCTCTCCCTCTATCCCCGTCTCTCTCTCTCTATCCCCGTCTCTCTCTCTCTCTCCCCCTCTCTCTCAGGCCTATTGCTCTCTCTCTCTCTCTCTCTCCCTCTCTCTCTCTCTCTCTCTCTCTCTCTCTCTCTCTCCTCCCCCCCCCCTCCCTCACTCCCTTAATGAAAAAGCAGATAGGGGGAAGTTCTTGGCATTCTGGAAACAGTAATATGACCTGTGTATGGAGGATTGAGGAGGCAACAGCAGAAGAGGAAAGGAGAGGGGGACGTGTGTGGCGATAAGATTGCATTCTCAGTGTGCAAAAATGAGTTCATTAGGCAAGCGGTGGGTCTGAGAACCAAGCCGTGGCCTGATAAAGGGAACGTAGTGGGAGAAAAAAGGTTTCATTTCCTGCCTTCACAGCTCCGACATATCGGGGAAGATCTAGAAGAGCCAGGGCCGGGTATAGCAGCACCAGAGGAGAGGCACCAGGAACCAGAAGGGAGAGGGAGAGAGAGAGAGAGAGAGAGAGAAAAATACAAAAAGAAAGAAAGAGAACTAGAGAGAGAGAGAGATACCAGGATTCACAAAGCAATCAAATAGATCAAAATGAAAAAAATATCACTCATTGGAAAGGGAGTGAAGAGAACTCATGTCAAACAAGCCTATACATCTTGTATTTTAGTGAGAACAAGGGCTATCGTGTCAAGTATTGCCAAGAGGGGCTGTCAAATTAACATATCACATCAAATTGTATTGGTCACATACACGTGTTTAGTAGATGTTATTGCGGGTGTAGCGAAATGCTAGTGTTTCTAGCTCCAACAGTGCAGTAATATCTAACAAGTAATATCTAACAATTTCACAAAAATACACACAATACACACACATCCAAAGTAAAATAATGGAATTAAGAATATATAAACATTTGAACGAGCAATGTCGGAGCAGCATAGACTTAAATACAGTAGAATAGAATAGAATAGAATACAGTATATACATATGAGGTGAGTCATGCAAAATATGTAAACATTATTAAAGTTATAGCTATAGTCAATGAACAGCATTCTTACACTGGTATTCCTCTTGTCCAGATGGGATAGGACAGTGTGCGGTGCGATGGCGATAGCATAGTCATTCGGATCTATTGGGGCGGTAAGCAAATTGAAGTGGGTCTAGGGTGTCAGGTAAGGTAGAGGTGATATGATCCTTGACTAGTCTCTCAAAGCACTTCATGATGACAGAAGTGAGTGCTTCTATTACCTTTGATTTCTTGGGTATGGGAACAATGGTGGACATCTTGAGGCAAGTGGGGACAGCAGACTGGGATAGGGAGAGATTGAATATGTCCGTAAACACTCCAGTCAGCTGGTCTCCGCATGCTCTGAGGACGTGGCTAGAGATGCCGTGGGTACAACATCTCCTATACACTTCTTGATAAACTCAGTCACCGTATCAATCAATATTATTCTCAGAGGCTACCCGGAACATGTCCCAGTCCGCGTGATCAAAACAATCTTGAAGCGTGAATTACGTTTGGTCAGACCAGCGTTGAATAGTCCTTAGCACGGGTACTTCCTGTTTGAAGGGAGACGCAAAATGGAGTTGTGATCAGATTTGCCAAAGGGAGGGCGGGGGAGGGCCTTGTAGGCATCCCGGAAGTTGGAGTAGCAGTGGTCGAGTGTTTTAGCAGCGCGAGTACTGCAGTCAATGTGTTGATAGAATTTCAGCTACAATAAATGCGGCCTCAGGATATGTGGTTTCCAGTTTGCATAAAGTCCAGTGAAGTTCTCTGAGGGCCGTCGTGGTATTGGCTTGAGGGGGAATATACATGGCTGTGACTATAACCGAAGAGAATTCTCTTGGGAGGTAATATGGTCGGCATTTAAACGTGAGATATTCTAGGTCGGGTGAACAAAAGGACTTGAGTTCCTGTATGTTATCACAATCACACCATGAGCAGTTAATCGTGAAACATACACCCCCGCCCTTCTACTTCCTGAAGATATTTATTCCTGTATGCGCGATGAACTGAGAACCCAACTGGCTGTACGAACTCAGACAGTATATCCCGAGAGAGCCCTGTTTCCATATGTAAAAACAGCAGGAGAGTGTCTGGCAGCCTTGTTCATGGGCCAAAGTAAGAGGTTTTAAAAGAAGATACAGTGGAGAAAACATCACAATGAAAAAGTCTAAATAAAGAGAGAGAAATAAGAATATGAGAGGAGGGTATAGATAGAGGGACAGATGCAGAGATGGAAAGTGAGTAGAGGGGTAGGGAGGTGGTATGGTGTTTAATATAGATTCAAGTTTTATAACGCCAGACATATAAATAGGAAGCTTCAATCACTTAGGGGATTGGAGCCCAGAGGAAATTGCCACACCAAGAGCCCAGCTCTGTGTGTGTGTGTGTGTGTGTGTGTGTGTGTGTGTGTGTGTAGGTTTGTTTGCACACGCTACTGTGTCCTATCCTTCATCTCATTTTGCAAACAGGTTGGTCTGTATCAACTTGAAAAAAGTGTAGAGCAATGGGGAGTAGACAGGACATGACTGTGAGTGTCCCTAAGAGCATGTACCTCTGTGGTACAGGGATCAGGAGACAAAATCGTAAACTAAAGCCAAACTAACCATCAGGGTCATATTCATTAGGCACCCAAATTATTCAAAACCTATTGAAACAGGAAGGGACTACCTGAACTTGTCCAATAAAAAACCCTTGTTTTAGTATTCCGTTGCAAAGTGTTTCGCTACGGTGTGCCCTGATTAATTAATAAGACCCAGGTCTGACCTCTGAACTCACACACAAAGTAGCTTACATGCATTTCTCTTTGTGTGAGACTTGCACCTCAGATCATGGGCTTACTCACTAAGTACGGGCTCATGCGGCTTGAAACTCAACACTGTGTGTATCTGTGTGTTATTGACTAAGTGTGTGAACATCATGGAGTGTTTACTGAAGCTAACGGCTGCAGGATTAAGCCTTGATGACAGAGACCCCGCCCGGGCCTGCAGGCTGCAGCCATCACACATGGCCAGCCCCAGGTCAAGTGGCACCCCAATTAGATGATGCAACCTCAATGGTTCCTCTTTGAACATCATGCTTTGTGACGTACAGACATGCCGTTGTATGTGCTGTATGGCCTGTAGACCACAATAGATGATTGAACTTCACTGCCGATGCTGCGTGAAGCCACAATCCTTGATTCGTCATTATTCTTCATCAATCAATGGACATATACTTTGTTGAATAGACAGTAAGTATTGCAGATTGCACCTTTAAATTGTATTCTGTAGCTTTTCTCTCGTTCTCTATACTGTGGTCTTGAACTGCTCTCATTCAGGACAACAGTACAGGGTCTGAGAATAATCAAGCATTATCTTCAAAAGACAAAGCGGCCTGTACAAACACTCGGTCATATACAAACAAATCTTATAATCATGTAGTGTGAGCCCTGGAATAGAGGGGAGACAACCGTGAAAAAACGAGGGGGAGAGCTTACTAAGGAACAGGGGGTGAGCAACAAGACAGTGTGGGGCCTGTGTGTTTTTACCTGAGAATTCATCACAGAAAGACAGAAGTCAAATCTTGCGTAATTGCTTCAGATGCTTAATCTGTTCTGAGGGAGATGTGTAATGCTGGGTAAATAACTAAGTGGGAAGGTGGTATTTACCACATACGACTGGGAAAAATCCACTTGAATGCCGCTTCAACTGGTAATTACTAGTGGGAAACTCTATCATCCCTGAGCTCCGACTTCTCCCACATGCTGATCTCTGACGTCACACCTACTAAGGAAATTACTTTGATAACAGCATTTTCGGCAGTTAAATGCAACCACAAAAAATATAATTTTTTTTATAATTTGTGATAGCTGGGGGCATAGTCATTACGCTGGTTCTTTTGCAAAACGAAAGCAAACGGAATGAAACGAGGAGGGATCTAACTGAATTTGTCCAATAGAAACTCTTAATTTCGTTGCATAACACAACTGTTTGCAACTATTTGGACTAATGGTTACAGTTCTACACTTTTAGTTGACACAGCTTGTTGGCCATTAGCCAATCAGTGTTTCTCAATGAGTTCAAAGCACAAGAATGCATCCAACTGGCATTTACGACTTCACGGGTAATTTAACAGGTAATTACCACCTTCCCACTTAGTTACGAGCGCAGCATTAGAAAAGATACGACTAAAAAAATAAACGCAGCATGCAACAATCTTAAAGATTTGACTGAGTTACAGTTCATATCAATTTAAATAAATGTATTAGGCCTTAATCTATGGATTTCACATGACTCCGCACCCACTGGGGAGCACCCCCCCAGACGATCCCGCAGGTGAAGAAGCTGGATGTGGAGGTCCTGGGCTGACTTGGTTACACATGGTCTGCTGTTGTGAGGCCGGTTGGACGTACTGCCAAATTCTCTAAAATTATGTTGGAGACGGCTTATGGTAGAGAAATTAACATAAAATTCTCTGGCAACAGCTCTGGTAGACATTCCTGCAGACAGTATGCCAATTGCACGCTTCTTCAAAACTTGAGACATCTGTGGCATTGTGTTGTGTGACAAAACTGCACATTTTAGAGTGGCCTTTTATTGCCCACAGCACAAGGTGCACCTGT
This sequence comes from Salvelinus namaycush, assembly GCF_016432855.1. Lineage (NCBI taxonomy): Eukaryota > Metazoa > Chordata > Actinopteri > Salmoniformes > Salmonidae > Salvelinus > Salvelinus namaycush. The sequence goes on along the minus strand of NC_052340.1, from coordinate 9,976,169 downwards.
GTAATGATCATGCTATTTAATCAGTTCCTTGATATGCCACACCTGTCAGGTGGATGGATTATCTTGGCAAAGGAGAAATGCTCACTAACAGGGATGTAAACAAATTGAGAGAAATGTTTTTGTGCGTACTGTATGGAACATTTCTGGGATCTTTTATTTCAGCTCATGAAACCAACACTTTACATGTTGTGTTTATATTTTTGTTCAGTATATATACAACCAGGAGGGGAAGTAAGGCGTTAGTTTCGGCAGAGAGGAAAAAGTGAAAATGTCCACGAAAATAAGACCACGAAGTGAGGCATTTGTGTCGAATTTGGTCAACAAAAAATGGTTTTGCTAATTTGCTACATGAGGCTTATTTGATTGAATATAAGTTTCATAATGGTTAGGTTGTAAGGAATGCACTGATTTAAGTGGACGCACGTGGCATTTAGCCAGCTTTGGAAAAAAATGACTTTATATCGAAGTTGTGCCGGTTGTTCACACGCGTATCTGCCCTCTCAAAGGCTAGAAAGGTCCCACCTGATCTCGCCTCCTCTCGCCTGCCTTCCATCTTTGACGACATGCATTTCCATTGTTAGAGCGGTCACTCGACTATCTTGTCAATATAATAGAAAATCTTTGACCCACCTCTCAATAACTAATTACCTGCCAATCACCCACACCTGTGAGCAATCAATTATCAAGCCTTGCTTGTTCTTCAAGCACCTGGTCCTAGCTACTGCCCCTAGCAGTGGGATGTGTATAGTGGAAAGTGGTCTGTCTAACTGTGCCCTCAGCACTAAACTACCTCATTCCTAAAATAATCTCAGAAATTAACCCAATTCAAGAGTTACAATGTTACAAAACATAAAAAATAGTGTTACAAAAGCATTGCGGGGGAAAAAATGCAAGAAGCATAGCTACTCATTTACATCTTAACTTTATTTATCTATTAATTCATATATATTTATATCTTTCTTCTATACAGGTTTATTTCTCAATACAATCTTTTACAGACGTACATAGATCATACATTATGTAGGCTCGAGAGGTACAAGGTAGCGATTTTAACATCATCTTCATTGGATATTTTGGCGAAGTACAACACGAGAGAAGGTCACTTCATAGACACAAGTTGAAGCACAGGTTACACACATTGGCATGCACACACTCATAAAGTCTGACACTGCTACTTCTGTTCATAATGTACACACGCACACACTCATGTATGCACGCTTGCACATACACACGCAAGGTATGCACGCTCACACGTCCACCAATCCTGAGTTAAAATACTATTTGAAATCCTTTCAAATACTTCAGATTTGATTGCCTGGTTCAATAGAACAAATAGAATAGTCGCAAACCCCGCCCATCTGGCACTGGACAGGCTAAAACAAACCCCGCCCATCTGGCACTAGACAGGCTAAAACAAACCCCGCCCATCTGGCACTAGACAGGCTAAAACAAACCCTTCCCATCTGGCACTAGACAGGCTAAAACAAACCCCGCCCATCTGGCACTAGACAGGCTAAAACAAACCCCTCCCATCTGGCACTAGACAGGCTAAAACAAACACCTCCCATCTGGCACTAGACAGGCTAAAACAAACCCTTCCCATCTGGCACTAGACAGGCTAAAACAAACCCCGCCCATCTGGCACTAGACAGGCTAAAACAAACCCCGCCCATCTGGCACTAGACAGGCTAAAACAAACCCTTCCCATCTGGCACTAGACAGGCTAAAACAAACCCCTCCCATCTGGCACTAGACAGCCTAAAACAAACCCCGCCCATCTGGCACTAGACAGGCTAAAACAAACCCCGCCCATCTGGCACTAGACAGGCTAAAACAAACCCCGCCCATCTGGCACTAGGCAGGCTAAAACAAACCCCTCCCATCTGGCACTAGACAGGCTAAAACAAACCCTTCCCATCTGGCACTAGACAGGCTAAAACAAACCCCTCCCATCTGGCACTAGACAGGCTAAAACAAACCCCTCCCATCTGGCACTAGACAGGCTAAAACAAACCCCTCCCATCTGGCACTAGACAGGCTAAAACAAACCCCTCCCATCTGGGACTAGACAGGCTAAAACAAACCCCTCCCATCTGGGACTAGACAGGCTAAAACAAACCCCTCCCATCTGGCACTAGGCAGGCCAAAGAAAACACAAAGTATTTGAAAGATTCCCTATAGTATTTGAACCCAGGTCTGAGGCACGCACAGGCATACAGTAATGCGTTCAAGAGAGTAGACAGGTATTCACAGAACAAAGAGACATACACCGATACCAAGACTCACTTAATACACACGTACATGCCATATTTTTACTCCCATTCCAACACACAACAGATGATTTGGTAGAGAGTAAAGACAGATGATACCTGTTTCAGACATAACCTTGAGGACTGAGCGATGGAAATGAAAATAGTTGTGATCGATATTTGGTTCCCACTATAAGTAATTAACATGTAAATGGTGTTTTACATATTAAGAAACTAAATCAAACTAAATCAGCATGTCAATTTTTGGTAAATGACATGAAAGCATACATAGATTTGACAGCAATAATTATTATTTAAAATAAATATATATATGTATATTGCAATAATATAACCCACGACTCCTTCTAATCTGCACAGGGTAGCTTCTTCCCATGTTCCTTCCATTTTTTTTCTGACACACACACACACACACACACACACACACACACACACACACACACACACACACACACACACACACACACACACACACACACACACACACACACACACACACACACACACACACACACACACACACACACACACACACAACAGAGCCTTCCATACTGCAACTCAAGAATCCCCCCACATATGACTGGACAAAGCCCTGTGTTCTCTTCTGAACTTGTCTCTATGTTCCCCAACAACCTGGATATGCTTACAGAGCATAATCAGTACTGCAGTGCGTCATACTACACCAACATACAGCGCTTCACCGTGTGGAGACGCTCTGACATTCATCAAGGCCCTTCATAGGTTCAGCCATCCCATTCAGAAACACTGACAACCTCCCACCAAGTCATCCTAAAACATGACAACAGCTCACATCTGGAAATACCTGTAGAAATATCCATGGAACATTTGGCTTCATTTAGACATGTAAAAAGATTCCTGGATTTTGCAGTCAATGTCCGGCTAAATATCTGAAAGCAGAACTCATGAAACAAGGATCGAAGGTCAAATGAAGCCGTGAGATGTTTGTTTGTGATATAAAAGTGGACCTGACAGAACAGAGACAAGGAAGAGTGCGTGTGTATGTTTATGAATCATACTGAATGGATGGATTCCAATTGTAACAGTACACATGTCATTGTGCTGTGGCATCTAAAACCCTCTGTCTGGTGGTTGAAATGCTCTGACCGGCATGGGCCAGTATGAAAACAGTGACGCCATTAGCCGCTAACGGTTAGCTAACAGAATGAGCCAGGAGGGAGATGACGGGAGGAGGGGTGGGACGCTGCAGACAGTGTGGCCCGGCACTCCACCTCACCCCTGGAGTCAGTGGGATGGACGGGGTGCCTTAGTGCTGAAGTCTGCTGTGGGGGTTCTGGAGGAGAAGCGGGGGAAGGGACGAACCCTCCCCGTCCTGCAGTTGTGCTCTATGTCCAGCAGAGGGGGGTGTAGTCCACCGGGCCTGGTCAGACCACTGGGTCAGACAGCGTGGGTGATGATAATGTCACTGTGAGGCCCACTGGGTACAGGGGTGATGCCCTTCAGGAGACGCTGAAGAATAAGGAAGGGAGGAAGAGAAAAGAGAGGGGTAGGAAGGAACACCGGGGTTATTTCATGTCAGCCATTGTAATTGCGTGTTGGGTTCCCCTTGTAACAGTCCGGTTAAACTACAAGTTATCTTGTGGAATCACAGAGATCTCTCGTTGTGATTCTATATTCCGAACAACATGCAAATTGGCACATTGGCTGTTAGCCTATCCAGCACAGTGTCAAAGCTATGTAGCGAGACCATCCCTTCGCGCCACTCATAAATTGGGACTTTCCCGTGTCTGCTTCCGTTGAAAGTGACTGATTTCTGGTAGCCTGAGCGCAATAAGTAGTGCCTGGTATAACTGCGGCGTAACCCGACAGATTACTCTTATTGAGCGCTGTCACACAGACTTCATGTCATCCTGACCTCGCTCTGATCCGTCTGTCTACGATCACTGGCCGCAGCAGCAGGTTAGGCATACAACGCTCACACACGTAACGCACACACACTAACACAGATGTACGACCAGAACACCACACGTAACACCCCCCCCCCCCCCCCCCTCCCTGCTGACACTGTCTTTCAGTCCCATTGTGCGGTGAGGCACTGGGGCAAACACTGGGCTTATTGGATGACAGGTTTATCAAAGGCAGGGAGAGGAGGGAGGAAGGTGCTGTGTGTACCATGCTGTTTGATGTCTGTCTGTCTGTCTGTCTTCTCAAACAAGGGGCTGTTTTCTGGCTTGGCAACGTGACAGTGTGCAGGTGCCGCAGTGTCTGTCGCTTGTCTATGTTTGCGTGTGTGTATGGAAGCCTTGTATTTCTACTCTCTGCATCTCTCCTTTTGATTGTGTCCTCTGTTAGTAGCCTGGTGATGGCAGGGGGAGGGGACGGAAGGGGGACTGGAGGGGGAGAGGCCCTCCCCAAGCCCTCTGGAGGCTCTTACCTGTTTAAAGGTCCCTTTGGCAGTGAGCAGGTGGTACACCATGTAGGCTGGTACACAGATGAAGGAGGACACTCCGATGCAGTAGCCCAGAACAGTTGTCCAAGGTGGGTAGACGTAGTCAAACAACTTGACCTCCGGGGGGAATGCCAGGAAACTGACAATGATGAACTGAGGACAGATGAGACATAGAGGTGGTGGTGTTTCAAACAGGTACAGTTGAAGTCGGAAGTTTACAAACACCTAAGCCAAATACATTTAAACTCAGTTTTTCACAATTCCTGACGTTTAATCCTAGTAAAAATTCCCTGTCTTAGGTCAGTTAGGATCACCACTTTATTTGAAGAATGTGAAATGTCAGAATAATAGCAGAGAGAATGATTTATTTCAGCTTTTATTTCTTTCATCACATTCCCATTGGGTCAGAAGTTTACATACACTCAATTAGTATTTGGTAGCATTGCCTTTAAATTGTTTAACTTTGGTCAAACGTTTCAGAAGCCTTCCACAAGCTTACCACAATAAGTCGGGTGAATTTTGGCCCATTCCTCCTGACAGAGCTGGTGTAACTGAGTCAGGTTTGTAGGATCCTTGCTGGCACTTGCTTTTTCAGTTCTGCCCACAAATTTTCTATAGGCATGAGGTCAGGGCTTTGTGATGGCCACTCCAATATCTAGACTTTGTTGTCCTTAAGCCCTTTGCCACAACTTTGGAAGTATGCTTGGGGTCATTGTCCATTTGGAAGACACATTTGCGACCAAGCTTTAATTTCCTGACTGATGTCTTGAGATGTTGCTTCAATATATCCACATAATTGTCCTTTCTCATGATGCCATCTATTTTGTGAAGTGCACTAGTCCCTCCTGCAGCAACTTCACAAGGTCCTTTGCTGTTGTTCTGGGATTGATTTGCATTTTTCGCTCCAAAGTACGTTCATCTCTAGGAGACAGAACGCGTCTCCTTCCTGAGCGGTATGACGGCTGCGTTGTCCCATGGTCTTTATATTTGCGTACTACTGTGTGTACAGATGTACGTGGTACCTTCAGGCGTTTGGAAATTGCTCCCAAGGATGAACCAGACTCGTGGAGGTCTACAATGTTTTTTCTGAGGTCTTGGCTGATTTCTTTTGATTTTCCCATGATGTCAAGCAAAGAGGCACTGAGTTTGAAGGTAGGCCTTGAAATACATCCACAGGTACACCTCCAATTGACTCAAATGATGTCAATTAGCCTATCAGAAGCTTCTAAAGCCATTACATAGGAATTTTCCAAGCTGTTTAAAGGCACAGTCAACTTAGTGTATGTCAACTTCTGACCCACTGGAATTGTGATATAGTGAATTATAAACAATTGTTTATAATTGTCTGTAAACAATTGTTGGAAAAATGACTTGGGTCATGCACAAAGTAGATGTCCTAACCAACTTGCCAAAACTATAGTTTGTTAACAAGAAATTTGTGGAGTGGTTGAAAAACGAGTTTTATGACTCCAACCTAAGTGTATGTAAACATCCGACTTCAACTGAATGTACAGCGTCTCTCTCTCTCTCTCTCTCTCTCTCTCTCTCTCTCTCTCTCTCTCTCTCTCTCTCTCTCTCTCTCTCTCTCTCTCTCTCTCTCTCTCTCTCTCTCTCTCTCTCTCTCTCTCTCTCTCTCTCTCTCTCTCTCTCTCTCTCTCTCTCTCTCTCTCTCTCTCTCTCTCTCTCTCTCTCTCTCTCTCTCTCTCTCTCTCTCTTTCTCTCTCTTTCTCTTTCTCTTTCTCTCACCAGTAGGAAGATTGGGCAGATGGCCACCCAGCACACCCTCCAGAACAATCCAGGCGAGAAGCCCAGCATCATATGGACATCAGCACAGAAACGACTTGTGCCTGAAAATGGACACAAAGACACAGAATTAAACACATGCAAACACAAACACTTTAGTGTCTCAATATGGAATCGCCTTATCCATTGTTTTATTGTCCCAAATGAGACATGTCTAGTGCAGTCAGGTTACAAACCAATCACCAATCACATACATCCATTAAATCAAAAATTAAAATGCTGATTCCAAAGAATGTCAGACTATGTGGGCCTTGTCAGCAATATCATCGTCAGTTTACCGTAGAACCAGGAAACGGCGATGACTTCTAGGAAGACGACAGTGATGACAGCAGGTCCCGTGGCGTACTCCTCAAACAGTTTCACCACAAACGCACCTCCCTAAAACAAAGTTCCAGAGAAATGCATGGGTGTTGGGAAGCAAGCTATAGAGACTATAGAGACATTTCTGCAGTATATACCACTGATGTTCCAGCTTATTTTCGACTTATTTCGCGACAGCATTGCTTCATGCCAATCAGGAGATTCTGGACTTTGCTAAATAGCCAGCAAAAAAACAGATTGGATGAAAGTATAATAACCTGGGTAATGAGCCAAGGGGACTGAGGCTGGCTGGAGTGGGACTGAGGCTGGCTGGAGTGGGACTGAGGCTGGCTGGAGTGGAACTGAGGCTGGCTGGAGTGGGACCGAGGCTAGGTGGAGTGGGACCGAGGCTGGGTGGAGTGGGACCGAGGCTGGGTGGAGTGGGACTGAGGCTGGCTGGAGTGGGACTGAGGCTGGCTGGAGTGGGACTGAGGCTGGCTGGAGTGGGACTGAGGCTGGCTGGAGTGGAACTGAGGCTGGCTGGAGTGGGACTGAGGCTGGCTGGAGTGGGACTGAGGCTGGCTGGAGTGGGGCTGAGGCTGGCTGGAGTGGGGCTGAGGCTGGCTGGAGTGGAACTGAGGCTGGCTGGAGTGGGACCGAGGCTAGGTGGAGTGGGACCGAGGCTGGCTGGAGTGGAACTGAGGCTGGCTGGAGTGGGACCGAGGCTAGGTGGAGTGGGACCGAGGCTGGCTGGAGTGGGACCCGAGGCTGGCTGGAGTGGGACCGAGGCTGGCTGGAGTGGGACTGAGGCTGGCTGGAGTGGGACCGAGGCTGGCTGGAGTGGGACCGAGGCTGGCTGGAGTGGGACCGAGGCTGGGTGGAGTGGGACCGAGGCTGGGTGAAGTGGGACCGAGGCTGGGTGGAGTGGGACCGAGGCTGGGTGGAGTGGGACCGAGGCTGGGTGGACTGGGACCGAGGCTGGGTGGACTGGGACCGAGGCTGGGTGGACTGGGACCGAGGCTGGATGGACTGGGACCGAGGCTTGGTGGAGTGGGACCGAGGCTTGGTGGAGTGGGACCGAGGCTGGGTGGAGTGGGACCGAGGCTGGGTGGAGTGGGACTGAGGCTGGGTGGAGTAGAACTGAGGCTGGGTGGAGTGGAGACTCACGTAGGTGAGGGTGGAGAGCGCTCCCAGGTAGCAGACACACACCAGGCCCAGGACAAACCACTCCCTCCTCCTAGACAACAACTGGGGGAACTCATCCAGCATGGCTGTGATCACCCCCTCCAGACCGGCAAACTACACAGGAAGACAAGAAGGGAGAGACATTAAACTGAAATTAAATTGAGAGAGAAGGAGTCAGTAGAGGAGTAACTCAGAGGAGGAAGGGAGAGAGAAAAGGAGAGACAGGTGGAGAGTGATGAGCGAGAGAGACAGGTGGAGAGAGACAGGGGGAGAGAGACAGGTGGAGAGAGACAGGTGGAGAGTGATGAGCGAGAGAGACAGGTGGAGAGAGACAGGTGGAGAGTGATGAGCGAGAGAGACAGGTGGAGAGAGACAGGTGGAGAGTGATGAGCGAGAGAGACAGGTGGAGAGAGACAGGTGGAGAGAGACAGGTGGAGAGAGACATGTGGAGAGTGATGAGCGAGAGAGACAGGTGGAGAGAGACAAGTGGAGAGAGACAGGTGGAGAGTGATGAGCGAGAGAGACAGGTGGAGAGAGACAGGTGGAGAGAGACAGGTGGAGAGTGATGAGCGAGAGAGACAGGTGGAGAGAGACAGGTGGAGAGTGATGAGCGAGAGAGACAGGTGGAAAGAGACAGGTGGAGAGAGACAGGTGGAGAGTGATGAGCGAGAGAGACAGGCGGAGAGAGACAGGTGGAGAGAGACAGGTGGAGAGTGATGAGCGAAAGAGACAGGTGGAGAGAGACAGGTGGAGAGTGATGAGCGAGAGAGACAGGTGGAGAGAGACAGGTGGAGAGTGATGAGCGAGAGAGACAGGTGGAGAGAGACAGGTGGAGAGAGACAGGTGGAGAGTGATGAGCGAGAGACAGGTGGAGAGAGACAGGTGGAGAGTGATGAGCGAGAGAGACAGGTGGAGAGAGACAGGTGGAGAGTGATGAGCGAGAGAGACAGGTGGAGAGAGACAGGTGGAGAGAGACAGGTGGAGAGTGATGAGCGAGAGAGACAGGTGGAGAGAGACAGGTGGAGAGAGACAGGTGAGAGTGATGAGCGAGAGAGAGAAAAATTATAATTGCGCAGCTATAGAAAATCACAAAAACCAGGCAAACCCAGACAGAAAGATCCTCAGACACAAACTGTTCCTTCAGCATCCGTTCTGTTGACAGTAACCCCGCCCCCCCTTCTAAGCTCAGAGCCTGATTGGATGAATACACACTCAACACAACCTGAGAGCCTGGGTTAAATGAATTAGCACACACAATAGAAGTACATTTATGTAAGAACGGAGAACTGATCAAAAACAGACAATCAATTTGAGAACCAGTCTAATAATTCTGTGAGATTACCGCGCCTGTATGCACGTGTGTGTGCGCGCATGCGCACGTGCATTTGTACATATGTATTCATCTGTGCGCGCACGTGTGTGTGTATATATGCCACTGACCGTGCTGTCCAGCCCCAGCATGATGATCATGAGGAAGAAGATAATGGCGAAGAAGGTGGCAGCGGGCATGTTGGCGATGGCTTCAGCATAGATGATGAACAGCAGACTGGGACCTGGCAGAAGAGAGACAATCAACATATTAGGAAAGGGAACACACACACGCGTGGTGGAAATGTGCCATCTTAACTGTCCTCTTTCACTTAAGGGATTGTAATTATTTCCATACGGGCCCCTGAGGATTTTATATGTGGTGTTGGGCCTTGATCAAAAAGGAATAGAGGACAATTAGTCCTGTCTTGATGTATGCAAGTGTAACTAGAACCGTAGCAGGGAATTTGTTATGACCGTGTGTCTTACGTTAGGATTCTCCACAGTCTGGTCTGTACTCACTTGCCAGATTTCAGTTACTGAAATTCAGATAACCTGTGAACTATCTGGGCTTGTATGTCTAAAGTGTCTCAGAGTAGGAGAGCTGATCTAGGATCAGTTTTCCATTAAAGGTCCAATGCAGACATTTTTTTTATCTCAATATCAAATCATTTATCATTACCTTACTGTGATTGTTTTCAATTAATTGGTCCCCAAAAAAATTGCTTGAGATATTTCTCAAGCGAGAATTTAGCGAGGACTGTCTGGGAGTGTTCTCTGGGAGTGGGGAGGGGAAAACTGAAAAGTAGCTGTTATTTGCAGAGAGGTTTGGAACTCTCTTTCTTATTGGTCAATACAAACACAGGAAAATCACGCGTTTGACTGCACTGGGCCTTTTAAGATCATATTGTATAAGATTACAAGGGAAGGGGGAGAACACCTGATCCTAGACCAGCACTCCTACTCTGAGACGCTTTGTGAATACGGGCCCTGATGTAAAAAAAATAAATAAATAAAATCATACAACAACTGCTGGATATGAAAAATAGACTATGGATTTGATTGATTGATTTACCAGCATCCTTGGCTACGGTCTCCACACCTATTTTGCGCATCTCAGCCATGTAGCCGAGCACGGTAAAGATGACAAACCCAGAGAGGAAACTGGTCAGGCAGTTCACAGAGCTGGTCAGCAATGCATCCCTGAGAGAGAGAAGAGAGAGAAGAGAGAGAGAAGAGAAGAGAAAAAGAGAGAAAGAGAGAAAGAGAGAGAAAGAGAGAAAGAGAGAGAGAGAGAAAGAGAGAAAGAGAGAAAGAGAGAGAAAGAGAGAGAGAGAGAGAGAGAGAGAGAGAGAGAGAGAGAGAGAGAGAGAGAGAGAGAGAGAGAGAGAGAGAGAGAGAGAGAGAGAGAGAGGGGTAAAGGGATGGTGAGAGGGGGAAGAGAAAAGGAGGGAGGTAGAGAGAGAGGGGTAGAGAGCGAGGGCAGAGTGGGGGGGAGAGATAGAGACAGAAAGAGGGGATGAACAGGGAGATAGGAGAAGAAAGAGAGGGAATTAACAACAAGTCACAGGCAAAATAAACCACATGGAGAAAAACATCCCATATGGCAGGTTCATAAACAGATTGTACTGTATCAAGAGAAATGGAGTCTCACTTGTAACAGTTGTTGTGAAAGGGGTTGTAGCTGGCAAAGGCCAGGAGAACCCCGAAACCTGGCCCCAGAGAGAAGAAGATCTGAGCTGCTGCATCAATCCATACCTGGAGGGAGAGGGAGAGAGAAAGAGATAGGGTGGATAAGAAAGCGGGAAGAAGACATCAGGCAGTATGACTCGGTGTCAGTGTGTTGTATGATGACAAAAGATTGGCTGGAAACCTAAACCAATAGTGGGCCAACTCACTGTGGTGCTGAGTAGTTTCCCCCAATCAGGTTTGAGGTAGAAGACCACGCCCCTCCAGGCCCCGGGCAGAGTGGCCCCACGAACGAGCAGCACCAGCAGGACAAGGTAGGGGAAGGTGGCTGTCACCCACACCACCTGAGAGAGAGGGGAGAGAGAGAGGGGTGGGGGAGTGAGAGAGAGAGATAGAGACAGGGGTGGAGGAGAGAGAGAGAGGGGTGGAGGAGAGAGAGAGGGAGATAGAGAGAGGGTTATATGAGGAAGAGAGAGAGGAAGGAAGGAAGAGATGCAGGGAGCGACAGAGAGAAAGAGAGGGGCACGTATGAATAGAAGACATCAGTGAGAAACAGAGTTCACAGTGTTTACCTACTGTTATCTACTGTTTCTCCATCCCTCCTTCCCCCTCTCCGTCCCCCAGCCATGCTCACCTTGCCAGAGGTCTTGACTCCCTTCCAGATGCTGAAGTAGACGATGGTGAAGATGAACAGGAGGCAGAGAGCCAGCTGCCAACTCACACTGCCAAGCTGGTGCAGACCTGGAGACATGTGCACCTGCAGTACCTGACGCCTTTACGGAACAGAGTGAGGGATGAGCAAAATGGATGAGGAGCGGATAGGAGGGTAAAGAGAGAGGAGTGAGGAGAGAGGGATGAGGAGGAAGGTGTCAGAGGAGAGGGATAAGGGGATAGGAGGATAAAGAGAGAGGAGTGAGGAGAGAGGGATGAGGAGGAAGGTGTCAGAGGAGAGGGATAAGGAGAGAGAGGGGTGAGTGAGGGATAAGGAGAGAGATGGATGAGAGAGGGGGCGAGGAGATGGAAAGAGAGATGAGGAAAGGGGGGGATCAACCAGGGAAAGGAGAGGGATTGTCGTGAAGAGAGGAATCAGCGAGAAGAGAGAGATGAGCGGGAAAAGAAGGTTGAGAAGAAGGGGATGAGACAGAATAACAGAGAAAGGAGTCATTTCTAGGGAAATAGAGTGATCGAGAGAGAATAGGAAAGGCATTCATACATCTAGGGGTGGCAGGTTGCTTGCTGCAGATTGATGCGGATAATTCATGATATTTTTAAAGAAAATAAACAGTTGCTCTTGCCAGTGTGTTTATTTAGCTTAAGTATCAGCCTCACGGCGAAGGACGCTAAATAAACGCATTGAGCAAGATTTTACTTGATTTCCAGGGTCATAAAAGGTAGAGCGTGAAGGCACTAGGCAAGAGATAGATAAAAAAAGAAAATGACAAGGATAGAAATTGAAGAGACATATTGTGGATATGTGATGCTGACACAACTGAATAAGGAGACAAGATAACTTGGCAAAAGTAACTTGGCACGGTGAAAGACGATCGAGCGACAAAGATCTATAGCTAGGTGCCAGGTTACCAGTTAAGAAAACATACCAGATGGACAGAATGACAAGGTTTATGAAAAAAATGGGAAACACCCTAAAATTGCTGAAATAAGTCAATCAAATGAATGATGAGAGAAGTCAGATTAAGTGTGAGTTCATGTTGAATAATAATTACCATATAAATGAACATGCACAATGTAAACACACGTGTCAAATATGTAAGTTGAAAATATTGCATGTTAAAAGCACTGTTTGTGTGTGTGTGTAACCACTTTCATAGCCGTTTTTTAGGTAGATGCACAAATAACAGCTGAATGAGACAAGTTTGGGCCAACTAAACATTTTAAGTTCAGGTAACACTTTAACCGAAAAGTTAAAAAGTCTCTTTTTTTACCTCCATTCTATCTGCCGGGTCTTCTCCCATCTCCCTCCACCTATCCATATCTACCTTTCATCCACCCATCTAGTCACTGTCCTCTCTGTCTCTCCTCCCTCTCCTCTACCGAGCCCATCATGCCGTCTACCCCTCCGTCCTCTACCGTCTAATGTCCCTGGCAGCCCCCTTTTCCTCGTCCCTCCGTCCTCCTTGCACTTACATGGTCTTGACTTACGTATAGAACTCCTCGGCGGGCGAGGTGGACGTGTTGGTCCAGGTGACGTTGCTGTCGGTGGACAGGTAGCGGAGACAGTTGACCGTGTTCCAGGGGTTGGAGCACGTGGTCCAGGGGAGGGTGGGCCGGAACGACGCCAGCAGGTAGTACAGGGCCCACGCCATGATGGTGTTGTAGTAGAACGCAATGTACAGCGCTATGATGCAGATGGCGAAGCCGATACCTTTCACAGAAAGGAAAAGACAACATAAGGTATAATGCATTACAATACAGTTATTATAATGCATCGTCAGACTTGTCATGAACCTGCACAGCCCCTTTATAACATCCTAGAGTCATTTTTAGATGGTGACGATGATACCTGGTGGAGAGAGAGAGAGCGAGAGAGTTTGTGATGGAGAGAAGAGAGTTTGTTTTTCCATTAGGATTAACACAGGTATGAATGAATGAGAGAGGAGGCAGAGAGTGGGGTAGAGAGACAAACGAGGCAAGTGGCGGACCCGGGCATCGAACAAACCAGACTCTGACCAGATGGGAAGAGAGTTTGAGATGAAGGTGTGTTCTGTGTTGTGGCGTTGGTCGGTGATAACTCGCTCCATCCATCACTCAGAGATCTAAACCTATCTATCTATTTTCAAGCTAATTCAAGTCCGACTCAAGTAGGAGATGACATTTGGAAACAACTGGGATTTACATAACATGACGTTTCTAAGCATGCTGGCATTTCCGTGGGAAATGTGACAATTTCCATAACAGAGAGCTGGACATCACCACAACAAGGGGATGCAGAGGCTTTCATGAGGAACGTGCTGAAGGGGTCGGAGAGTTCATATTATCTGTCTCTCAGACATTCACTCATCTATCTGCTGTAACAGGCAGCTAGCTGCTCACTGTCTTTCTGGATCTACCACTCCACTCTTCTCCTCTTTTCCCCCAACTCCCATTCTCCCCCTTCTCCCCTGACTTCCCTTCTCCCCTGACTCCCCTTCTCTCCTGATGCCTCTTCTCCCGACTACTCTTCTCCCCCGACTCCCCTTCTCTCCCGACGCCTCTTCTCCGACTACTCTTCTCCCCTTCTCTCCCGACGCCTCTTCTCTCCCGATGCCTCTTCTCTCCCGACGCCTCTTCTCTCCCGACTCCTCTTCTCTCCCGACTCCTCTTCTCTCCCGACTCCTCTTCTCTCCCGACTCCTCTTCTCTCCCGACTCCCCTTCTCTCCCGACTCCACTTCTCCCCTGACTCCCCTTCTCCCGTGACTCCCCTTCTCCCGTGACTCCCCTTCTCCCGTGACTCTCCTGACTCCCCTTCTCCCGTGACTCTCCTGACTCCTCTTCTCCCCTTTTCTCCCGACTCCCCTTCTCTCCCGACTCCCCTTCTCTCCCGACTCCTCTGCTCCTCTTCTCCCCTGACTCCTCTTCTCCCCTGACTCCTCTTCTCCCCTGACTCCTCTTCTCCCCTGACTCCTCTTCTCCCCTTTTCTCCCGACTCCCCTTCTCCCCTGACTCCTCTTCTCCCCTGACTCCCCGACTCCCCTTCTCTCCCGACTCCCCTTCTCTCCCGACGCCCCTTCTCTCCCGACGCCCCTTCTCCCGACGCCCCTTCTCTCCTGACTCCTCTTCTCCCCTGACTCCCCTTTTCCCCTGACTCCTCTTCTCCCCTGACTCCTCTTCTCCCCTGACTCCTCTTCTCCCCTGACTCATCTTCTCCCCTGACTCCTCTTCTCCCCTTTTCTCCTGACTCCTCTTCTCCCCTGACTCCTCTTCTCCCCTGACTCCTCTTCTCCCCTGACTCCTCTTCTCCCCTGACTCCTCTTCTCCCCTGACTCCTCTTCTCCCCTGACCCCTCTTCTCCCCTGACTCCTCTTCTCCCCTGACCCCTCTTCTCCCCTGACTCCTCTTCTCTCCTGACTCCTCTTCTCTCCTGACTCCTCCATAACACTTATCAAAATAGTTGACAAGCTTCATTGTGTTAACAAAATTAGTCGAATCCACCCAATCCATCCCCTCCCTCCTCTCCTCTCCTCTCTTCTTACCCTTGAAGATGGGGCAGATGTGTTTCCAGATGGAGATGCAGCCACTGCGGTGGAACTGCCCCAGTGCCAGCTCCATGTAGAACAGAGGCACGCCGCCGAATACCGCCATCAACATGTAGGGCAGCAGGAAGGCACCTGGGACAACAGGTAGGGGAGTGGGGGAGAGAGAGAGATGGGGAGATAGAGGGGTAGATAAAGAGAGAGAGAGAGAGAGAGAGCACACGAGAGAGAGAGAGAGAGGGCACGGAGAGAGAGAGGGCGCGAGAGAGCGAGAGAGAGAGAGAGAAGGAAAAAGCGGGGGTTGGGGTATATTGAGTAAAAAACATTTAATTCATGAGTCAAAAATAGAAACTTCACATGTTTCATATCTGCACTCTTTGCCAGATTTCTACACACCTTATCGAACAACAACTGACATCAACATCAGGAACATTCAACACTGACCTGTAGCTGACCCTAAAGAGCAAAGGGAATGAGAGGAGGAATTGGAAATGTCAGAGAAAAAAAGACATGGCGAACCCTGGAGAGTACCAGGGAGATAGGGGCTTGGCTGGACTGGAGCCTGTCTGTCTCTGTATTTGATTAGGAATTTATATCTGTGTGGTTGACATGAAAGCAAAGATAACTGTTGATTCAGTAGCTGGGACTAGGAGACAGGTTATTAAGCAATGAGAGAGAGAGAGAGAGAGAGAGAGAATAGATTGAAGCCACTCTCATAAAAACAGACAATTAATAGTGTTGCTTCTATCAAGTGTCCCCCTGTCTCCATCTCTCTCTTTCCCTCGCTCCCACTAAACAGAGAAACAGGATATTGCAAAGATTTTATTATTGCAAATTCAATAAAATGGAATCGGAGGCCTGTATTTGATGTGAGGAGGAGAGTTGTAGAAAGGCAGGGAGAACAGCAGAGTTCCCTTGTAAACATCTGGGAACATTAAATGAACATTCATTACAGAAGACACAAGGTTTAACGTGTATGTATTTACCCAGTGCTATTTCTGTCCGAGGTGTAAATGTTCATTTGATCAAAGTTTTGGTTGGTTTGAATGGTCTGTGTTTTCCAGAAGCTTTGTCCGATTTATCTATCTTGCTTTATGGTTCTTTATCTAGCTATATGATTAAGTGTGAAAATATGTTGGGTGGGAAACTATATTGTTACCAGTATACTGTAGATGGTTTAGTTTAATCTGTCAATTTCCTTAACCTCCCTTTTCCCAGATACAGATTCTCTCCTTTCCAGTGTTATTTTCTCCCTCAACCTGGGTTGTGTTCATTAGGCATCAAACGTAAGAAAACAGGCTGAAACAAGGAGGGACTACCTAGACTTGTCCAACAACAGTGTGCTCGAATGAACAGGCCCTGGTCTCACCTCCTCCGTTTTGGTAGCAGATGTAGGGGAAGCGCCACACATTTCCCAGGTCCACGGCGTAGCCAATCACAGACAACAGAAAGTCCATCTTCTTGCTCCAGGTCTCCCGGGGCTGGTCCAGACTGGTCTGCTGGACCACCAGAGTCCTGAGGGCCCCTGCGGGTACACCCCCCGCTCCCTCCTTGGGGCTCGGTGCTGTGGACGTGGGGTACCCGTTGGACACCCCTCCTGACCCCCCACCAGAGTTCACTTTGGGGCCCCCCTTCTCTGCCACCCCTCCGTCAGCCAGCATGAGTCTGCCGTTCTCCTGCGATGACTCCTCCCCTTTCTCTTTCTCTCCTCCTTCGTTCTCTCTGTCCACCATCATTGACTGTTTCATCTCCATGGCGATGGCCGGTGGTTAGGGGCGTGGTGTGGTTGTTAGCGACGACGGTGGACTTGTGACACGGTGTGATGAGGTGCCCATCAGGGGATGAGGGATATCATAGAGAGAGAGGTGTGGCTGGGCCAGGGGGGATGCTGCTTCTATGACAAACACCAGTGGGGACACAACCTGTACCAGACTGCAACACAAACACAACACCACTTGTGTAATTTACCATTGTGATAACAACAGGACATGTTAAAAATAAAAACTATTTTTGAATTACTTGTGTATTTTGCCTTGAATGGTTTTCCCTTTATTTCAGCTTCTCTGGAATATCCTGAGTGGTTAGTTAACACAGGGAAAGACGGAGACAAATGGGTGAAGACACTGCGACTGACGAGTGATATGTCACTATGGGGTTAAAAGTGTGTAACACTGGGGGAATTGTGAAATCTGAAAGTCCCTGCCAAAGAAGGCCTGAGGGGATTCTGCTGGAACACGTTAGTTTATTTTCTTTCTTGACATTGTTGTAACTGCCCGAAGCTACAATCACATCTGATTTCTTGGGTCTCTATACCTTTGGAGAAAAAATATGAATGTTGAACTTCACCACATAAATTAGATGAAAATTTAAAAAAATTTAAAGAAATTCAGGCAGCAACAAGATTTGTAAGGAAGAAGAAACAGTTAGAAGAAGTACATGGTTTGATAGATGAAATCAATGTGCAGTCTGTGTGTTAAGGCAGGATGGAACAAGTTGATAGGATTTGCGTCCAGAAACCAACTGACTTCCTCTGATTTTGAGACCCTGATAACACATATTATAAAAAAATGTATCACAGACATATTCTTCTTGTACCGTACTTTTTCAAAAACAATTTTTGACTACTTTTTAAATGTATTTTTATGTTTAACTACTTTCCAGCATGGTCAGAGTAGATATTTACCAGTTATATGCAAAAGTATCCAACGGGAGCGTTTCTCCTGTCCTTTCCATTGTGTTCCCTGTTGCCTTTCTCTTCACTGCAACTACCCTTCATTCTGGGGCCTTTTAATGTCAATTATCATTTTAATTTCATTTAATCCATATACTGTATATGTTAGACAAAGTATAAGTCTTAGCAATAGACTGGAAAAAGTAGTGTACCAGTGTAATGTAATATTGGTGTAATGTACAGACTCACAATAAAGTAATTTAATTAAGTAGTGTATTCATTCACATTGTTATGAAGCTATTTTCTTCAAACAGGAAAACTAAAATGAAACTGATGAAAGCCGTCTTCAGAAAGATGTAGTTTGTGACAGGGCTCGAAATCAAACCATGTTTTTCTATGTTGGAATTTCACACTGAAAGAAAAAAATCATAAGTGCGTCTTAAAACTTGTATACTGATGACATTTGACAAATATCATAAACACAATTGTATCGACCTTAAAATGTATTAAATAAATAAATACATTTGCACTATATTACATTGACTGAAGATGCACCCATATTTTTATTTTTGCGTTAACCACATACCCCGCTTAAAAAGTCCCATGATTTGAGTAAGAAACGAGTTAAACTTTGAAAAATGAAGGAAAAAAAGGTTTTGGCGCTAATCTCCTCGTTTATACTCGTTTGCTTCAATTGGAATTTAATGGCAAAGGGAGAGTTAATTCAAATGGAATGCCCTTATCCCAATTAAAAGTAATTGTCCAGCAATTCTCCATGGAATTCCAGTCCGTACCCCTATCAGTCATGCAGAATGCTCCTATCCAAGTCCAGGTGCTCCTATAAGGCACCTGGACTGACAACAGAGTACATATAGGAGGTGGAAGCAGAGCATTTGATGGATATTCATAAATAAAGATGAGAAAACAACAGCTGGAAGAAAGAGTGCAAAGTGTAACCCACAAATAAATTAGTTCAAACTAATCAGATAAGTGAAACTTCCTTTAAAGTACCATCTTTTTGACTCTCTGGGTTGCCGTATAGCGCCTACATTAGCTCAGCACTGAGTAACGTCAAACAACCACTTCATAATCAACGATATCCCAGCTGAGAATGAAATCATTGAACAACATATTTGAAATATCACTGCGATCAGATCCCACAGAATCCTACAAGTTCTGAAAATAGGTGCAACTTGGAGCTATGAAGAAAAAACACTTTTGTCAAGGTTATCATAGTGTGAGCTTGCAAGAAAGGCATTTCACTGTACTGTACACGTGACATCAAAAACACTATAACATAGGGGGGGGGGGGCATCCAATGTCCGCCACCGACCACTTCACCTTACGTTAACAAAGATCCTGCAACTCTGTCAGTACAGAAGAACACCCACACACACCGAGAGCAACAATTCCGCCAACTCTGAGCATTATTGTTCTGTTACAGAGACAACAAATGATGTATAGTAGAAATACTGAGTAGTGGATAAGGAATCAACTCTAGCCTTCTCTGGAAGCAATTTTTTTTTTTTAAAGATCACAACTTGGGGTTTCTAGCGGGAGTACTTCTTGTTTTCGTGTAAGACAACGAGGAAGCCGAACACCTAAGATGATCTCCATCACTACAACCACTGTATCTAGTCTCTACGGTGCACGAACTCTAGTCGACGATGCTTCAAATCAGACCATTCAACCCAACGGAACTCTTTTCCCCCTCCTAGAACTTATATGATGCTCTGCCGCTGCATAAACTTGCTAGGATAAGCATGCGCAAACACATCAAGACACACTGTTTGCCCAGTAGAGCACTCAAACCTCTTCCATCATCACACTATAGACACGTTGAAGTTTGGTCTGGCACAAACACATATATGCATAGAACCATGGAGAAACACACACACAATGTCCAGAATGCAGCCCTACCGTGCAGCGGTTCCGTAGTTATGTGGGGGTCTGCGTCAGGGTGGTACTCACCACCGTCCCTCTGAAGAACACATACAGACACTCCCCCTGACACCCCTGCTGGAGTCTCTCTCTCTCTCTCTCTCTCTCTCTCTCTCTCTCTCTCTCTCTCTCTCTCTCTCTCTCTCTCTCTCTCTCTCTCTCTCTCTCTCTCTCTCTCTCTCTCTCTCTCTCTCTCTCTCTCTCTCTCTCTCTCTCTCTCTCTCTCTCTCTCTCTCTCTCTCTCTCTCTCTCTCTCTCGGCATCATTTACATCTACGTGGGGGAAAATGTGCAGTATTATATGTATACGGCTACATGCACAAATCATTTTTTTGTTGTTGTTGGACAACCTGGATAAAGTTCCAGACATCTGGTAGCTGCAGCGCTATCCGCCTGTCATCGCCGGACTGCAATCTATGCTCCTAATCAGTTATGGAATATTGAAGACAATAAATAGCGGATGATTTACCAAGGCCTTTGTTGGCCTTACCTTACAGAGACCCCTCTCTGTGTTGTTATAACACCAGCCGTCAAAAGCATCCCCTCGTCCCCATGGCTAGCTGTGAACAAAACACAGAGTATATCCTCAGAGATCATTCTTACTCCGGTACTCTAAATCCCTGACAGACAAATTCACAGGCAGCCTGAGACAATTTTCAGCAGCTCCATAGAGTCTAGAGACTGAAAATGTTCAACGGTGATCACTTAGCTGTTCTTATCAGCTGAATCGTTTACCCATGAACTTCATCTGTCACAATACAACCAGGACTGTAGATAAATCATGTTTGACCCGAAACATTAAAAACGTAGGGTCCAGAAATAGAAAGCCAGAGAGTGCTGCTAAGGGATAAAAAGTCCTGAGAGAGCATGTTGACGAATCTTAACACTAAGACTTACCGAGAACTGCAGTATGTGTTGGTTTAACTAGATAATTGGTTTTCAAGACAGAATAAGAAGACATCTAAGAGTGACATTATGAGCAGCTTGCCGAGCTAATATGCTTATCAAGATGTATTTGGCGGTGAAGGGGTTTCTCTGAAGGAGCTGTCACTCTCAACCGGACGCTACCCTCCTTTCCCATTGACCTGTTGGCCCCCTCTTCCCCCATTTGCAATGGTTGTCTCATCCCACCTGGCAAAATGATTGCCTGGTTTCGCAAACATCTCCAGCCAAAAAGAGGAGTTGAGTTGTAGGCTACGCATTCCTCTCAAAATAACAAAATATTGTAAACAAAAAGTGAATAATGACATGACGTAATGGGAGTTAGTTTGAAGCACTGGATGAGCAGCGTTGCACGTTACACAGCAACGCAGAAGAACAACAAATAACCAGTCCAAATGCATCTTTAATCTCACTCAGCTCTCCGAACTAAAAATAACAAGCCAATCACCAAGCGGTAGGAAGTAGTCCGCGATAGGAACCCATACGCCGAACGACAGATTGAAGGATAGTGTGCTTATCCCCTGGGAAAGACAACACACACACACACACACACACACACACACACACACACACACACACACACACACACACACACACACACACACACACACACACACACACACACACACACACACACACACACACACACACACACACACACACACACACAAGCAAACAATACAGTAAAACAAGCACTTACAGGAAGCATATCAGAACTACCACTGCCATGGTGCTGTTGGACATTTGATTTGGCAATGCCCACCTCGTGCCCTTCCCAACAAACACAAACAAAGACCTTTAGGAAGCCATTAGGTATCAGCAGTCTGAAAGACCTTTGCTGCATCTGTCTAAAACACAATCAACTGACACGTGTCCACTCTCCAACCCCCCCTCAGAATATGTTTCCCAGTTCCTTGGTAACTCCCAGATCAGGTGGAATACATCCAGATAAAGAAATGTTTGGAAAATGTCAAGTGTGCCATGCCAGGTAGGTGCACTCCCTCATCTCGCCTCTTCGTTGGTGATGCTCTCCACCATCTCCCGGTGTGAACTAGGCAGATCAGGTATGGATACCTAACCTCACCCTGCTGGCTAGAACATAGCAATGCTATCTATTGTTTCATATCTAAAAAGGTCTACTTCATGGAATTTATGCATTATGATTCCCTCCATTTATGGTTACTGAGGCCTCTTGACCCCCTGTAGACTCGAGGACAAGCATCTTAACCGTTGAACTATTTAAAAAGTGTGTCGCGTTTCCTCTGACTAAATGTGGTTCCCACATACAAAATCAATCATATTGTGTCTTGAGCAACCCCGTGTAGCTTAGTGAAACTGAGGAATAGCTGTCGAACCATCTCTACACATCTCCACCGTAGAGTAGGAAAGGAAAACAAGGATCTATGCAAGGAGGCTAGGACTCCTAACAGCATGGGACAAGTCAGCACTCTCATTAACTCCTGAACCTTCTGACATTCATGTGTGAGCAAGTATGTCTCTGTGTGTGCCACGTGAGAGATATCTCATTTCTAAGGAAGAAGGACATGTGTAGAATTCAAGGGGAACATAAGGGTTGAGAGAGAAAGGCAGACAGAGAGAGAGACAGAGATAGAGAGACAGAGAAAGAGAGGTAGAGAGAGAGAGAGGTAGGTAGGGCGGGAGGGCGATAGAGACAGGCAGAGAGGGAGATCGATCGAGAAGGTAAGATTAGCCAGAAAACACAAGAGGACCAGGGGATACTGTAGGGAGGGAGGGAGCCATGGGACCATTTCATCTCTTCAATTACAATCACCGGCAGCTGCCCTCTATCAGCAAGTTAGGAGCCTAATCTCTTCATCTCCCTGCCCTCTTCCACCTCTCTCTCTCCTTCCCTCCCCTCCTCTCACTCTCTCTCCGTTCCCTCCTCCCCATCTCACTCTCTCTGTTCCCTCCTGCCCCTCTCCCCCTGCCTTCTTCCCCGGTCACTATCTCCTCCCCTCCTCTCACTCTCTCTCCATGCCCTCCTCCCCCTCTCACTCCCTCCCTCCCTGCCTTCCATCTCCCTCCCCATTTTAATTTACCAGAAGTTCTTATCCAGAGCGACTTAGTCAGTGTGTTCAACGAAGCTAGATAAAAACTACCGCGTATCGTTTCTCTCCCTCTCACTGCCCTCCCTACTATCTTGCAGAGAACGGAAATGTGTCTTTTTGCTTACAACCCAACCCCCTGAGACACTCTCTCTCCCCACTATCTCTCTGTCCGTCCTCTACTTCTTCTCTCTCACCCTCCTCTTCAGTCTCTCCTCTCCCTCTAGGCCCTCGGTCTGTCTGGACAGAGTACTTCTCGTCAACACAACGGGCTGGGATTGTCCCGGCTGACACGGCTCAGGGAGAGAAGAGCTCCCTCTGGTACAGCTCAGAGGAACTGCACTCACTCGGTCTCACCATTACAGCAACACAGGGCTGGGATTAAAGGTGCTGTTCAATTAGAGACAAACATATAGAACGTATTGCGGTCCTTATAGCAAGACTCATTGAAAATCCAACCACTGTCATACACAACCATGGTATATGATTTGGAGGTTGAATAATAGAACAACTAATCGGCAATAATCCCCAGCAGATATGAAGGCACTAGCTGGACCCTATCAAACATGCCTACAGTAATCTCCATTGATTCTCCCTGGTGAGTTTCCCAACACTAAACAGCAAGACCATCCAAGTTTGAGAGCCGATAATTTACAGATATGGAACCATTACTTTGTGGCTGTTTGAGAGGCTGGGAAAAAACGTATGTTGTTGTGTACTCATACAGTATGTATTATATCCTAGTTAACATTTTCATTCAGTATTTCATTCTATTCCCTGTACACAGACCCATACGAATGTGTGTTAGTCTTGGTCCGGGACTGTGGAAAAAATTTGGTGGAATTGGAACAAAAGCAATTCTACTGTAGCAATAGGTCAGGTCCAAGCTGTGGATAGTTTAGAATGGTAGCTGAGAGGGAGAAAGAGAGGTGTGTCCTACCTGGGGTGAAGTGGGGTGCTGCTGGGACTAGCGACCAGCTCTGCTGTCCATAGACGTCCAGCTCACTCCCAGTCCCGACTCAGCATCCCGGAGAGGCAGGGCACGGATACACACTGGACAGAGCTGGACTTCCCCAAGGCCACATTCTACTTTGCCTTGATTAGACAGACAGACGCAAGCACGCACGCAAGCACGCATGCACACACACACACACACAGCTTTTGCCAGTGCAGGGATCCCTTGCTCTTAATCCAAAATGCATATTTCTGAAAGGGAAAGAAAGAGCCTGGCTGAGTGGCAGTGAGGCTATCCCTGACTCCAATTACCTGCATTAGACTATCATACACCATGTGTGTGCATGTGTGTGTGTGTGTGTGTGTAACGAACGCCCCCTTTGTCAGGGTTAAGTCTCTAGGGTAGGGACTTCCAAGTCCAGTCACTAGAGGCCCACAGAGAGAGAGAGTCACACACAGAAGACAACACAGTCATTGTAATCATGACTACTTTTACACAGAGATACTCACAACGCCTCACTCTTAACCAGTGTGGGGGTGCTGCTGCGAGTGCGAGTCACTCCAATCTGTTTCCAAGCTGCGGTAGGTTAATCCCCATCTCTCACACACACACACACACACACACACACACCAGAAGAAGCAGAGAGATAAATAAACCAGAACAATCCATCCTCTGCAGAGGGTTTTAAGTTGGTGTGAAACAAAGGCATTAGGACTTTGAGCCCAGATAAATCCTCGGTAGTGGCGTAAAGTCTCGGTAGTAGTGACGTCAGGACATCTACCAGTCCATCAGAGCCAAGGGAGAATTGAAGGGTACAATATGAGTCTTGAATAAGTGGGCTGTGTGTGTATTAAGTGTTGAATGAGTCACCATCCAGACTCCCATCACGATCAGGTCAGTCAGACAAAGCCCTGAAAAGATGAAGTGGAATTTCTTGGAATCTCTCTCTGGGAACACAGGGGGAGGCTAAACTACAAAGCTACATATTTGCTGCTCAGTGCTGCCAAGGAAAAGGTACAGCACCTAAAAGCCCCTTAACAGCCTCTCTACTACATCTCAATCCTGGGCCCAGCTGGCCCCAAAGCCCCTCACATGGAAACTAACTCTGTGTGTGTGTTCATGATGGAGTGTGTGTGTGTGTAACTCTCATCTCTTAAAGCCAGGGGCTCCAGCAGCCTATGTGAAAAAAACACGCCATGACCTCCAAACTTTTAACGCTGCTAAACATACCAAACAAACTCAACGGAGAGATTATCAACCTCCCCGAGGAATTAGTGAAACAAGAGATCTGACAGCTTTACTGTCTTGCTCCTCTATTGCGTTTAGTCATACAAGCCTCTAAGTAGGTGTGCTGATCTAGGATCAGGTCCCCCCCCCCTGTCCACTGAATATGTATTTTCCCATTATGATCTAAAAGGCTAAACTGATCCGAGATCAGCACTCCTCCTCTGAGACTTGAGATGATCCATAAACAGGAACCTAAGGTGAGAGGGCTGTCAGTACGGACCTGAATGGTTCTCACCTCCACGTGTTCCACTTATACAGTGCTCCCTACATACAGGAGAAATCTGCACTGGGACATTCATAGCTACGACAATAACAAGTCTCTTATGTGCCAACAGGGGAGACCTGGTGAAAAGTGAGACAGGGGTTGTGACGCAAATGAAGGAGCCAAGAGAGAAAGCCAGGGGACCACGGAGGGAAAGGAAGGTGGACTTTTACACACGCTCTGTGTTCATGTTTGTGTGTAGCTCAACGGTAAGGGACACACACACACTCTCCCTCTCTTCCGTCTGACCCCATGGGAAATGTACTGCCCCTGTGTTCGGCCACTCAGGAGGGTTGGAATTCAGGGGTCGGGGTCAATTGCCGGCCGTTCCTGCGTTTGTCGGTTCGGGGGATCTCTGGGAGTTGTAATGATTTAATAGTGGGGTGAGAGGAGTAGCGGGTGGCTGTGGTACGCTTCACACGGCTGGGATTCCAGGGGACTGAGCTGACCCCTCCCGACCCCCACCCTCCGAGCTCCAGCCTGCCGGCCCTTCTGTCACCCCTCATTCCAGGCAGAGCTCACAGTAAAGCAGGGCATACGGTGAGGAGCAGCAGTGTCAAGTTCACAGGGGGGAGCTTGTGCGTAAACACTGATGTCTCTATCCACATGAGCTGAACTGAATGTGTTGGGAGTTGAGTTCCCCCTACTGCTTATTCATCAAAACATACTAGTCTGACCACCACCACTAAACTCTGACTGAACTCGTCATAGTTGTGCTATTATGCTCCCCTGAATGCTGATGTGCTGAACTGGCACTTCCCCTTCTGTCAGTGGACGATAACTCACCGGATTGGACCATGGCTGGCTGGGGGGGGGGGGGGATCAGAGGGCGGGTGACTGGTACGCTGCTTCCTGACACCCCTGCCTAACTCTCTCTCACACACCTCACTCTAGTCTGGCTGCTCTGGGTTGAACTCTGACCTAGGGAAGCTAGCAGAGAGGAAGGGATGGCATTACGCTGGGCCTCAATCATAGAGCTAGGACTGGTGGGGTGGATGTGTGTCTCCTGGTGAAAGACTGGGATGGACTACTTACGTAGGACGTGACCCTGAACCAGCCCTAACAAAGAGATGGTACAGACAGACCTTTTAACAACCCCACAGCTTTCTACATACCACAGAATGTTTATGAAGCCAGAGGACACAAAACAACAAAAACTGAATTGCAATAAACTCTGCTGGTGCCTGGTGGCGGAGAGAAGCAAAAGAGGACATGGACAAAACAAAATGGCCGAAAGAAGACGTGTGTTTTTCCAGTAAAAAAACCTACTTTTATTATTTGTCTAGAGAACAGGCTGTGGTGGGTGGAAGTCTATGGAGGAGTAAAACCAGAGAGATGGGGCGGAGTCAAACAGACCAGGGCTGAGACCAGGCGGGTGGGATGGCACCCTCTGTTTCCATAGTTACAAGGCCAAGGCTCCCATTGGGTCCCAGGCAGGAAGGACGATGGGCTCCTTCTGCATTACTTCCAGCACCTCGGGGGCCAGGTACTTCTTGTCCACGACCACCTCGTACACGTATTCAGAGAACCACTCGTCGGTCATGATTAGGTAACCTGCACACACACACACAGATACAATGGGTTAATTCATACAGTTAAAAGGTTAAAAAAGACCCGATGAAGGTGTAATTGAGATTGTTGGTATAAGATCCATTCAATCTGTGGAGCGTCGAGATCCACGACGTGCCGCTGGAGTTTCTTTTCAGGAATCATTAGTCTTGATTAACACCCGTCTCTAAGACCAGGCAGTCTGAAATCCATTAGCTAACAGCAGTACCAGTGACTCACCCTGTACTTCAGTGGACTGCCCTATACTGAAAGCAATAGGTGTGAGTGTTCTAAAGTGTGTGGCCTGTCTGTCTGTCCCACACAACACCTGGGTTTAAATACTATTTGAAATCTTTCAAATGCATGGCTAGGACTGGTTTTCTTTAGCCTGCATGGAGTGCCAGGTGGGCTGGGTTTGCACTTTTGGGACTTTTCTATTGGAAGTATTTGAAATGATGTCAAATAGTATTTGAACCCAAGTCTGTCCCACACTTCTGTCCTCAAGTCGCACACCCCGATAAATCTCCAGATTGCAAGGGAGGGACTGACCGACACACATAATTTTATTCATTAACACAGCATTAGGCCACTTTATCCTTCTCACCCAAAAAAGATGAAAGAATATCTCGAATGCCACTTCATCTTGCTCTAATACATTTTCATAACAAGCCCAAAAACACAACTTTCAGTGTACATGATCCCACTCTGAGACATTGGCCCTGGAAACACATACAGACACAGGCCACGGCCTCGCTCTCACAGACAGGGTGACCGAGAGTACATCAAATCATAAAGAACAGCATATAAAACACTTGATATGAAGAGATTAGACCGGCGAGAGCAGGATGTTTAATGACAATAGGGGCATTCCTCATACAGTGTTCTTATTTATCTACAAGGGCAATGGGCCTGTCTGAACAAAATAACAACCCAGATTACAGACAGACAGGAAGAGGAACAGCTCCAATCTATCCACGTGGTGATAGATTTGGGATTTGAGCAGGCACGGGCTGGTTCGTTTGGGCACGCAGCAGAAAACGTTTTAAAACATTTTCCAACTAATGTTTCTTATTGGACAAGTCCAGGTAGTCCCTCCGTGCTTCAGACAGTTTTTTTCCCCGTTTGGTGCCCAATGAACGCGATCCTGTGGTTATACGGGATTGTGTAACGGTCAGAGCTGGGGACTAGACCAGATTGTGACCGCTGTTTGGTTTTCCTCTCATCTCTGGACCCAGGCAGTGTTTAGAGCGCATCCCTCCCCCGCTGAAAAGTTGCATTATCGATGACGTCACAGGGTCCTCGGAAAAACGGACCTCAGCTCAAAACAATACCCCCGCTTCTGTGTGTTATTCGTTCTGGGTGTTATTCGTCCTGGGTGTTATTCGTCCTGGGTGTTATTCGTCCTGGGTGTTATTCGTCCTGGGTGTTATTCGTCCTGGGTGTTATTCGTTCTGGGTGTTATTCGTCCTGGGTGTTATTCGTCCTGGGTGTTATTCGTTCTGAGTGTTCACTGCGTGTTCTTCCTTTCCAGTTTCCAGGAAAGATGTGTGCGTGTCGGGTGGCGGTTTCGTATAGCGGCATTATTTGTCTTAACGGGACTGCAATGTGTCCTACCTCGTCTTACAGGGAGAGCTGTGGATGGAGTTTATTCAGACGGGCCGTTCTGCTTTAGATCAAATAGTACAGCTGAGTTGAGCAATACGGGTCACAGACTGCTAAAGCGAGCATTGTCTGCAGCACACCCTGTTTCCATCATCAAATCAAATGTATTTATGTAGCCCTTCTTACATCAGCTGATATATCAAAGTGCTGTACAGAAACCCAGCCTAAAACCCCAAACAGCAAGCAATGCAGGTGTAGAAGCACGGCGGCTAGGAAAAACTCCCTAGAAAGGCCAAAACCTAGGAAGAAACCTAGAGAGGAACCAGGCTATGAGGGGTGGCCAGTCCTCTTCTTCATCTCCTTAGTTCGCCATAACGACAACATTATTTCCCAAACCTATCTGCGACGACGTCACCAACGTAAATGTAATAGCAGATATAAGAGTGTGTCCATAGTCTGCCCGGTAACGTGATATGTTAACAAGGGAATCGCAATAGCCAGTACAAATATTGTTTCTCACTATTCCGAAGTAGCTGTAAAAGGGGCGGTGTAGAATCCGAGAGGTGCGTTGAGAAGGGCATCTCTAGCCTATAAACAGTCTGTCACAATGAAATATCACATGTCAGATTGGCCCACATTTCCCATATTTGTATAATAATCACGGAAAGGTACAAATAGTGCACTCTGAGGACATAATAATCAATCTTGAGAAAAGCCCTGGTGTTTGGAGGGTTTGGGCAGTTTGCACCAGGCACCATGGTGTTAACCTAATTAGGTGGGATCCTCTTGGGGGAATCAAAATATTACAGCCAATTGGATAGATGCTAACCCTCAAAACCTTACGAACACACATTTTCTCCGTCCGCCGTGGCGTTGACAAGTCCTCCCTCCCCGTCCCCAGCTGTCCAACAAGCGGTGCTCACCGCCGCGGGTCCTCCACACCGTTTGTTTTCAATAACTTTATTAATACATCTGAGGGGAAAGAGAGCGGATATGAAGGCTTTCTCCCATCTGCGTGGATGTTTATGGAATATGCGTGAAATACAGTTGATTTGAGGAGGCTTTGGTGTTAGGCCTTTTTATATTTTTTCAATATGCAGATGACATGAAGTCATTGACCAGGAAGTGGAACTACATAATAAAACCAAAATAATCTGCACTGGAATGTAGAGCACAGGGTGCGTAGGGATGGAGAGAGAGAGAGGGAGAGAGGAGAGAGAGGGGGGAAAGAGAGAGAGAAAGACAGAGGGGGGAAAGAGAAAGAGAGAGGTGGGAATGGTGGATAATTACGTATTTTGATTAAAAAGCCACACAGTCCCAACAGAGGAGGGTTCAGTATTTGTTTCCTTTCAAATGTTTTAGTGGCGCTGGATGGAAGAAGAAAAATACTATTTGAACCCAGGCCTGTAGTCTGACAGTGTCTGAGCTGGACTCTTCCACACAGAGGAAGTCGGGAGGCTGAAACAAAATGGCGTACTGTTGTGTTGTGAGAGGGACAAAGGGCCGTTGTCTGGGAAACATCCCCGTTGTTGTGCTTTCTCTCCCTCTGGGGTTCATAGCCATAACAGACAAAGCTACGGTCGGGGGCCACACATGAGAGGATGCCGCAAAACTAACCCCAAACCAAAGCCAGCCCTCCACACCAAGTCAATTATAAATTCATAACAAAGCCAGGTGGGTGGGGAGGGAGCTAATCCTACTTCAAATTCAATCGACCTGACAGGAAATTCAACTGTCCCTGTGATTGTACACTGACGCCCTGTGGTGTGAGAGAGAAGAGAGACGAGGGGTCTGCGCTTTCACATAGCTCGGCTCAGGCGGACCTAGAGGGGCTCTCGTGTTGCGAGAGGCAGACAGACGTCACAAGGCTGCGTGAGAACGGGCCCTCTCCTCCTCTGACCTCTGACCTCTGGCCGACTCAGCGCTCTCACCTTTATTCCCACGGTCGTCGCCCCAGGAGTTCTCCACCCTCCACTTCTCATAACCTCCATCCTTTTCATCCTGCTAGAGTGAGCGAAAGGGAGAACGAGAGAGAGAGAGACAGAGCTCAATCAAAATGGGTATGATTATTAGGAGGCAGATGTACCCAGCAAATGGAGAAGAAGTCCAAATAAGTCTGTGTTTTCTGCTTTATGCCCGTCATACATGGAGTACACTATACATGGTGGAAGTATATTCAGCAAATGATACAGTATGTCCATTAGTAAGAGAGGAGGGCAGGATTCCTAGTGGGGTGCAGGGTAGGACTGGTAACTCCTATGTTGTGTAGCCTAGGGCCCTGTCCAGCTGTTCTGAGGGGAAGGAGGAGACAGCTGGGGTTCACATACAGGGGGGGAAATTGACAGCCATTTTAAAACATGCAGTCGATTCAAACGACTGTAAACACCACACTGGACGCCTTTGGTGCAGAGTCACTGCGGAACACTCAAATGCGGCGAGTGTGTACGTATAAGTGTGTGCTACCTTGTCGGTGACAGCGGTGAGGATCATGGCGTGGGTCATGAGGGAGTCTCCGAAGATCAGTCTCTCTGCCTTGGACAGGTTCTTTACGGACACCCCGAACACCAACTCATGGTTGAACCTGAGAGATGGGGGAACACAGGGAGGGACAGGATGAGATCTCTCTCACTCACACACACGCACACACACGCACACACACGCACACACGCACACGCACCTGACTGATAGTGAGTTATACATGCGATGTTGACGCATGTGCGCCTCTCTCTCGTAAAACTCACACATTCATGTCGTTGATGCCCAGTTTGCCATGGAAATGCTTGCCCACGTCACAACCGAACCACACAGCCTACGAGAGAGAGAGGGAGAGAGAGAAACATGCGTTACAGGTAGTGTCTCCTTGCACACGTCACAACCGAACCACACAGCCTACGAGAGAGAGAGGGAGAGAGAGAAACATGCGTTACAGGTAGTGTCTCCTTGCACACTCGCTCAGTTGTCAGACGTAGCCATGATCTACCTTACCGGACACGCTCACACACCCCCACACAGTACCTCTCCCTCTTTGATGGAGTCCGCGGCCGCCTTTTTGAGTAGCTGGATGGGCTGGTTGTTGTACAGGGTGTTGTGTCCGCCCACCATGTTGCCCAGGAACTCAACGCTATACAGCTTCTCATAGGGGTTCTGAGGCCGCGGGTCATTCACCAGACAGATCTGTTCGGGGCGGGGGAGGGAGAACAGAGGTTAGACTCAGCTCATCAACAAACACAGGAAGAGAGGGCATTATTCCTGACTCCAACCCTTGGTCTAATATAGACTAACTGGGCCCCGGTGCTTTTCCTGGGTCGCAAAATTCAGAAAACGTCCAAAGTTTCCAGGAACTTTGGGAATTTTGCGACCCCAGGGGAAAACTCATGGCCCTAATAATGATTAGCTCTTGTAATAATTCATTACGATCAACTCAAAGCCTATATTGATATTTTATTCAAATAAATCAATAAAAGCTGGGTAAAAAGTTGACCTTGTCCTGGATGTTGTAGAGGGGCTTGACCAGTTCCTTGTAGAACTGCTGAGGGGACAGGGGGCCCATGCGGTGGAAGTTCTTGTCCTTGTCTCTGTACTCCCAATAAATGGAGTCAGCGGGGCTGCCCAGACACACAGTGGCCACCCGGAAGACCTGTACGCAGCGCACGTGAAAAAACAGACAGGGGAAAAAAACTTAATCATGCATTACCACTGTAAGAAAGACAGAGCACATTGATATCTCTTAGATAGTCTCTATGTAAAAGCGCCATTGTAAAACTCAAACTCGGGACCAAAAAGAGCTTAACAGTAGTGTGAGCAGGATATCCGCCTGGCTGTATCGCTCGCTCTTCCTGTCGTTGTGGTTTCTGACTGTGTTCCCATGGTGTTCCTCTGGCCTCTACCAGTCTGTTTTGACAGGGTTCTCAGAATAAGCCTTCCCTTCAACTGATACGTCAATCTCAGGAATTTCCTTCTGAAAATGCGTTGTGTATACCAGTCCTATCAAAGCCTATTATTTAAGCGGATGTTTTGGTGGTTTGAGAACACCCTGCATTGTCGGTCTCTGATAACGCTATGTCGGGCTGTCAATCACCGACTCCCAATCTGGCATGTACACGTAGGTAGTCCGACCGTTAGTACGCGAGCACACATATGCAATACACGCACGTCTATATTTACGAGGACTTCCCATTGACTCCCACTATTTTCATTTACTTTCGGCAAAAAAGTCCAGACAAATTAAACTCCTCATAGGGTGAAAATAGAACTGGGGAATTACGTTTGGCCCCGAAGCTCTTCACCAAAGCAGAGACACTCAGGGGCCGTTGCTGCTGCACTTTTCCACGGTGTCAACTACATTAACTACTGATGGCATGCCTGTCTTCAGGTTGATCGTAGTCAACTATTCCCACGTAGGCCCTTGTTGTAAATGAAGAATTTGATGCTTTTGCTGACTCAACTGGTTAAGGTTAAATAAAACAAAAATATTTTCAAAAAGACAGCACACCCAGTACCATTCCCACCTACCCAGACCCTCACAGTAACCCTCACCTTTTCCAACACCCAGACAAGACGGCGCCTTGAAGACTCTGGGTTTGTTTTCTCTGTCCCGTTGCCCCGCGGCGCAGACTAAATGCCAACCGCGCCCATCCCTGCCCTGTATTTAACCAGCACGGGCCCCAGATGCCCCGAACACACAAACAGGCCCCTTTGCCCCCGTGCCCTCGGCCCCTGTACCACCTCACATCCCTGTCTCCTCCTTGGCAGGTTAAATAAACGCCCCTGCCCGTCCAAACACAACAGGGCACCCATGTAGACCCGGTGAAACGAGGCTACGCTCTTCACAAAACAATGAGCCAGAACCCCACTGACGTCAGCAGGCCTCAGCAGCACAGCCCTCAGTGAGTCAATATTGAATCACCTGC
This sequence comes from Salvelinus namaycush, assembly GCF_016432855.1. NCBI lineage: Eukaryota > Metazoa > Chordata > Actinopteri > Salmoniformes > Salmonidae > Salvelinus > Salvelinus namaycush. Next base: position 9,942,815 of record NC_052340.1, on the reverse strand, counting down.
CTCCAAAACGGACAGACGAAGATGAGCACGAGACACTGGGTGGGCTGGGCGCGTCTCCATTAGAATCATGTATATAGCACTACCGCCAAGATTCCTGGTACTGTCTCTTCTGTCCTGTACTTGCTAAAATGTTGACTATGAGTAGCCTTGTTCCATTGTATTCCTTCACTGTGTTTACCCCCAGTTCATTTCTCAGCACTGGTACAGTCCTCCTCAGTACTAGACTACCAAATCTTTTACAGATATCCAACCATTCCTGTTGGCTCTCTCCCTCTCAGGACACAGACAGCCCATCCATCAGCACGGACAAGCAGAGGCTGACAGGGTCATGTGTGGGGAGCAGGCAGCCCACCTTCCCTTCCTGCCTGCCTGCCACCCTACCCTGGCCCTTCCACTGAGGACAGACACACTGCATTGAGGATGGAAGAGGGAGAGGGGAGATTTACGACTGCTGGACACCGTGTTTGACCAGTGTCTTTAGAGACCGCTTGCTTTCTTTTTAAATGTCTGTGTCACTGTCTGTATATCTTCTGACGTACACTACATAGCTCCTCTCCCTCCCACTCCAAAACACTGCTTCAGCGGGTGGGTGGAGCTGGTGAAAGAATGCAAAACGCAACAGCAAGAATCCCATGGCTGCCGTCTGTCGGGTGCTGGCTGTTGTGGATTTGTAAGCCGTTTGGGAAAGGTTAGTAAGGTTATTGTGTGGTTTCTGAGCGCAGGCAGGCTTCTTCAAGGCCACCCGGCTCCTGATTTTCTGCTTGGCCAGGTTTGAATTAGGGCCTTATCTGAGATGGCGGCTGGGATCCCCTGTTATTGACAAAACAGGAAGCCGGAGTGACCCGTGTTTGTTTGGGGAAATTGCACCGCCTGCACCAGAGGACAGTCCTACAATAGCCTGGGATAAACATTAAAACACACGTTGTAATAAGAAAGTGTCCGTCTTCATAAAGACCGACCCAGACGGCAACACGGGACTGATTAACAGTAGTCTAAGACCTGGCTCTTGTCTTCAAAGGTTTTGCAACGGAAAGCGAAAAGGAGTGTTTCTTATTGGACAAGTTTAAGATACAAGACATTCCCTTCCTGCCCGTTCTCTTCCGTTTGGTGCCTAATGAACAAGGCCCTGTACTCATACATCTATAGAAACGCTCCGTAACCCCATTTCATCTGAACAGGCCCAGCAATTAATAGATTAAGGAAGCTCCTCTAGATCCACAGCATGCCCCCCCCCACCTGTGGGACAACGCAGACCGTATTCTTGTGTCGTGTGACATGGATGAAGCCCAGGTGTGGGTAATAAGGCCTGTAATTGGCCGATGCCGGGGCATCCGGAGAGGCTGCGTGTCTCAGCGGATCATGCTAGCCTTTGAGCGTACCTACGTAGCATGTGTTTGCATGCTTGGCAGTAAACACTGGAGCGCCTGCAGCACGACAGCCAGATAGCGCCAATGCTACAGGAACACACGCGCTCCATCCTTTCCTCGTCGGCTCACGCATGCCTGTTTGTTTGTTGATTTACTTCCCGTCGCCCAAACAGAGGGAAATCACCTCTTGTTAGGGGAGAAATAAACAAACAGCACAACAGCACAACACACTAAAACACCTTGTGCTGGTAACTGTGAAGGGTGGAACCTGCCACGGCCCGTATCCACACAAAGCGTCTCAGAGTAGGAGTGCTGATCTAGGATCAGCTTTTATTTTGAATCACAATGAATAAAAAGGGAGGACCTGATCCTAGATCAGCCTTCCAAGTCCAAGACGCTTTGTGACTACGGGCCTTGCTGCTTTCGAGTCAAAGCCCTGGGACGCAGAGCCTAGATGAAACTGTAAGCAAATGACCCGTTTGAGAGAGCAGCTGGGGTAGAAGAAATGGACTGGGCTTGACTGAGACTTTCTGGCCTTGTAAACAGAAAACACATGGGGTCATTATAGATTGTAACAACGTTGTCAAATTAAGAAATATGAGCTGATGAAGTGCGGCGGGCCGCTTTTCAGCGCTGGCAAACGAGCCCACACAATAACACAAACCCACCCACAGCGACCTGCTGCTACAGCCAGCGCTGAGCCAACACACTGACTACGTCCCAAACCGCACCCTATTCCCTTTATAGTGCACTACTTTTGCCCTGGTCAAAGTAGTGCACTATATAAGGAAGAGGGTCCATTGAGATGTAGCCACTCTAAAGGCACACGCAGCATGTCAGTCAACTCACTGTCCAATCAATGACTCCTTACAATCTACAAACACAGCACTCATATTGAACACAGTCATATGTACCTGAAGGAGAATTTCTATTCAGAATGTCCGGCGCCCAAATGGGCACGTTCTATACAGCAGAAACAGCACAGGACTGGTTATGATTCATTCTGCATGACGCAATGCAACATGTACCAGACTGAAGGACTGCAGCAGAGAGGATGTGAGGAACGTGTGTGTGTGTGTGTGATATGTGTGGTCGCGTGCTAGCAGTAGGACTACATACAAGTGAGGTGGTGTGTGTGCCTATACGAAATCTGTGTGTGTGTGTGTGTGTGTGTGTGTGTGCTTGGAAACGTCTCCCTGTGTTTGTGCGCTCCTGCACACACTCCTGCATGCCTGTTACAGTGTACATGTCTGTGTGTGCTTCTGCAGGGACCAGGACATTAAAAGGGAGGCCCCGGGTCTTTGAAGCTGGTGGGTAGCATGGTGGTACGTGGTGCAGCCTGTCCTCTCTGGCTCTCAGGCCTGTCATGTGGAGCCTGGACGAGGACAGAGTGATGCTCTCCAGCACCCTGTCACACTCCTCACCCAGGGAGTGTGCACAACGCCAGACCCTCCCCGCCTAAAGTAGGCCTGACATCCCCTGGCTTAACGAGGGCCGAGTCTGGGAGCTTTGATCAGCTATGTCTCACACACCAACTCTAAAATGTAACCACAGACACAAACACCAACTCTAAAATGTAACCACAGACACAAACACCACTTCTGAATATAAACACACGCCACTTCTAAGCATACATAGAAACACACACACACACACACACACACACACACACACACACACACACACACACACACGCACACACACACACAGACACCACTTCTAAACGTTCACACACGCACAAACCCACAACCTCTCATACTTGGTGTTTACATGGTTTACGTGTGCAGTCTGAACCCAGAACAAGGTGGCACAGCCCGCACACTGAAGTCACACGCAGCACTTGGAAAAGGACTGCAATACTCTGTAATTGAACATGACACGTTTCAAATGGCCTGGGAAGTGTCCCAAATGGCCCCCTATTCCCTATATATAGTGCACTATAAAGGGAATAGCGTGGCATTTGGGAAGCAGCCCTGTGTCAACACAACATGCTGAGTGACGAGCACACAGAGAAGTTAATTAATGAAAAAGGACCCGACTAACTGATCACATCCGACAGAGTATATTCTAGCTTAATTAATTATGGCTAATTTGTTGGCTCGCTAGCTAGGAGCTAATCTAAATCACGGCACAACAGTGACGTTTCACTCGTCGCAACAGATGCCAAGCCCGGAAGCGCAGTCAACGCACCCTTCTCCGTACGGACGCCCACGAGACGGGAGGAGAGGCGCTGGTTACACCCTTCACCCTCCCGGGCCAACATCCCCCACCTTTCTCTCTCTCTCTTCACACTCCCCCTGGCTGCCAGAGCTGTGTTACACAAAACAAACTACTACCAGGTGGACAAACAAACACGTTGACAAAAAAAAAAGAATACGCTCTTGTTCATAGAAGAAGTGCAACGAGGGAGAACTGGAAGTGTTGCACAATCAGAATGTGCTGTAGCTAGCGTAGTGTATCCAGAGCGGTAAGGGTAGTAGACACAGAGTCTGTTTAAACAAGCAGTCAGGGGCATATACAACAGAACTGCTCCACACAAAAGCTACATCCTTTATGTAATGTTCTCTCTCTGGCTGTGTGATATTGACTGACTGACTGACTGACCACACATACACACCTCTGTCTTAAGTGGTACTGGGAACGTTGGGACATTAAGGCTTTTCCCTCTCACAATGAAATTGCCTTACGCCATTCAATGTGAGGAGCGTTGTGATAAAGATCTTGTTTATGGAACATTCTGTCATCAGGTCCGTGAGGCGTGTGTGAGTGCACGTGGACACACACACACACGCATGTGGACACACACACACTCTCTCTCTTTGCTGCCAGAAGTATAGAATGACAAGCTGTCACCAGTGGATTATAAACAGTACGGGCCATATATCACTACAGCCATTGTTGCTAAATGTGGAAGAGTTGGGTTATGCAATGTTATGCAGTGCTGGGAGGGGCTTGTGATTAGGTCCTAATTCATTACTACTGAGATTTGATAGAGGAATCAGTGGTGTGGTGAAAGTCAATACAATATCAAGTCAATGGTATTAGATGGGGTAGTGTACTACTCACACACACGCACGCACACGCACACATCTTTGTTATCAACCTGTAGCTCTCTGTGTGCTGCTACAACAAGCGACAGGTACATTTGAATTGAATGGCCAATAACTAATCTGAAAACAAACATTGCCTAATAACTACTGGAGCCGTAGTGGTTATCGTCCTTGCCTACCCAGTACCTGCTGTGTTAAACACATACAGGCGTATTACAGCACGTGTCCTTCTCAGAGCACAGCTCTACGGTCTGTTATACAGCCCCCTCCTCTGGACAAACTGATGCAGTGCCACAACATTATTGAAGAGGAATACAGTGTGTGTGTGATGTGGTGGCGGTGTGTGTGATGTGGTGGCGGTGTGTGTGATGTGGTGGTGGTGTGTGTGATGTGGTGGTGGTGTGTGTGATGTGGTGGTGGTGTGTGTGATGTGGTGGTGGTGTGTGTGATGTGGTGGTGGTGTGTGTGATGTGGTGGTGGTGTGTGTGATGTGGTGGTGGTGTGTGTGATGTGGTGGCGGTGTGTGTGATGTGGTGGCGGTGTGTGTGATGTGGTGGTGGTGTGTGTGATGTGGTGGTGGTGTGTGTGATGTGGTGGTGGTGTGTGTGATGTTGTGGTGGTGTGTGTGATGTTGTGGCGGTGTGTGTGATGTGGTGGCGGTGTGTGTGATGTGGTGGCGGTGTGTGTGATGTGGTGGCGGTGTGTGTGATGTGGTGGCGGTGTATGTGACGTGGTGGCGGTGTGTGTGACGTGGTGGCGGTGTGTGTGACGTGGTGGCGGTGTATGTGACGTGGTGGCGGTGTGTGTGACGTGGTGGCGGTGTGTGTGACGTGGTGGCGGTGTGTGTGACGTGGTGGCGGTGTGTGTGACGTGGTGGCGGTGTGTGTGACGTGGTGGCGGTGTGTGTGACGTGGTGGCGGTGTGTGTGACGTGGTGGCGGTGTGTGTGACGTGGTGGCGGTGTGTGTGACGTGGTGGCGGTGTGTGTGACGTGGTGGCGGTGTGTGTGATGTGGTGGCGGTGTGGTGTGTGTGACGTGGTGGCGGTGTGTGTGACGTGGTGGCGGTGTGTGTGACGTGGTGGCGGTGTGTGTGACGTGGTGGCGGTGTGTGTGACGTGGTGGCGGTGTGTGTGACGTGGTGGCGGTGTGTGTGACGTGGTGGCGGTGTGTGTGAAGTGGTGGCGGTGTGTGTGATGTGGTGGCGGTGTGTGTGGTGTGGTGGCGGTGTGTGTGATGTGGTGGCGGTGTGTGTGATGTGGTGGCGGTGTGTGTGATGTGGTGGCGGTGTGTGTGGTGTGGTGGCGGTGTGTGTGATGTGGTGGCGGTGTGTGTGATGTGGTGGCGGTGTGTGTGTGTGATGTGGTGGCGGTGTGTGTGACGTGGTGGCGGTGTGTGTGATGTGGTGGCGGTGTGTGTGATGTGGTGGCGGTGTGTGTGATGTGGTGGCGGTGTGTGTGATGTGGTGGCGGTGTGTGTGATGTGGTGGCGGTGTGTGTGATGTGGTGGCGGTGTGTGTGATGTGGTGGCGGTGTGTGTGATGTGGTGGCGGTGTGTGTGATGTGGTGACGGTGTGTGGCTCGTGCGCTGTGTGTGATGTGGTGGCGGTGTGTGGCTCGTGCGCTGTGTGTGGTGTGCGAGTCGTGTGCGTCTTTCCCTAACATGCGCTTACCTCCTCAATCATGGTGTCCATGGCGTCAGACAGCTCGGCTTCAGTGGATTCACTGGCCACCATGTTCCGCAGTCTTAGACAGTATTCTCTCAGCTGGAAGCCAGGGAACATTGGTATGACATAGTACATAGCGAACTTTATTACCTCATGACATTGCGGAGCATGTCGGGTAAGGGTTAGTTATCTGGGTCTTCTACAAGAAAACAGACGACACCAAAATAAGAAAGGGTGGCTTCTATACTCTGTCCGTGGCGTTCCACTGCGCTAAGTAGAGTGTATATGCTTGTACTGCCTTGTCTTGGTATGAAACAGGAGGACTAGGTTTTGTGTTGTTGTACTTCTACACAAGACATAATTATGAATCGGAAATGTCGCAAAGATGTAAGTGAGTCGACCTACCTTGTGATTGAGGATGTCATTCATTCGCCGCGAGGCCTCGGAGCTGTGAGACTCTGGGAAGCATTTCTTTGGGATAACTCCGTACTTTTCTGATGATCGGGGAAAGGTAATAACATATATATGCCATTAAGCGAACGCTTTTATCCAAAAGCGGCTTACAGTCACGCCTGCCTACATTTCTCCTATGGGAGGCCCCAGTGGGAATCGAACCCACGACCCTGGCGCTGCAAGCGCCATGATCCACCAACTGAGCCACAGAGGACCATAACTTTAAGGCTTTGCCCACGGAATGAGGTCAAAACTAATGTAATACGTAGGGGATAGGATGCTATTTGGGACGCACACTTGATCTAAACCACAAACCTGACTCATTAAAACAGTGGAAGGGTAGTTACATAGAATGTCTAATTACAAGGAATTACACAGTAACTACTACATTAGTAACTCACCTGAAACAGAATCTAGACAGTTCCAGTATAATTTTGCTTATTTTCTGCAGTAAACGGCCACCGCCGAGTAGTTACAGTCTAGTTACCAAGGTTGTTACACTGTGAGTCCTAAATGGCACCCTATTCCCTACATATGACTCCTGGGCCAACGTAGTACCTGATTTAGGGAATAAGGTGCGATTCATGACTCAGCCACGACATAGAATAATGCAAACAAAGCAGCAACACTCCCCTGATCGGGTAACAGGTATGAACTGACCAATGAGGTTGACCAGCATATCCCACTGGCCGCCGTCGTTGGTGGGATTGGAGAGCAGGAACTGGACCAGTCTGCCGTCTACAGGCTCCTTCCTCTGGGCTGTCTCCACACAGGCCTGCAGGAAGTAGTAGCACCGCTCCACCTGAAGGGAGGATGGAGAGAGTGCAGAAAAGGGACATGATGGAGAGAGGAGACGAGAGGGGGGGGGGGGGGGGGGGGGTCACGGTGACATCCAAACGGTACAACATTGTCCAGTGTACAGAGCGCCACACACAAAGGGGGTTTAAGGCAGACAATGAGTCTAATAGTACTAAAGATACGCACTGCCAAACACACCAACACTGTTCACACCCCACCGCTGAAATGTAACAACAAATGCATTGTATATTCTAGTGGCTGTTGCTAAAAGTTGCTCAAGTGAATACATGTGATTTTAATAAGACGAACAAATGTGGTCTTACCTTGTCCCAGAAGAAGAGGTAGGACTGACTGAACTCAAACTCTTCGATGTTGAACTTTTTCATGAAGGGAAGGCGCATGACGTTGAGGCACGAGAAGATCCAACATCTCCCTGGAACCCACAATCAGCACAGATGAGTATGGAACTGTGTATATGGAGCTGTGCCTCAATGGCAGCTTCCCAAATAACACTCTATCCCCTATTCAGACACATAGTTAGACCTCCTTTCTCCCCACTCCACGGTTGTGTCCCAAAATGGCACCCTATTCCCTATATAGTGCACTACCCTACTGTATATAGTGCACCAGTAATACTAGCTGTCGCCATTGACGTCAGCTAATGGGGATCCCAATAAATCAAATCAAAAATGTTGACTAGCGCCTATAGGGCTCTGGTCAAACGGAGTGCACCATGTAGGAAATAGACTGCCATTTGGCACGCAGCCCCACCACATCTCTGCATCAGGTCCGTAGGTCTATTCCATTCACATGCAGTCTTTGTACATGGCCAGGCCCCTGGAGTAGTTACAGATGCTGGGTATCAAATATATAGGCACCCTTGCGCAGAACTCAAATTCTAAGAAAAAAAAAAAAAAAAAGGAAATTGAAAAACATTTGTTTTTTGTGTATTTGTTTGATTTACAGCTAAAATGTAGATTTTTCACTTCAAAGACAACAATAGCCTGGACTAAATGATCTGCAATTTTTTATTTTATTTAACTTTTATTTAACCAGGCAAGTCAGTTAAGAACAAATTCTTATTTACAATGACGGCCTACCGGGGAACAGTGGGTTAACTGCCTTGTTCAGGGGCAGAACAACAGATTTTTATCTTGTCAGCTCGGGGATTCGACCCAGCAACCTTTCGGTTACTGGCCCAACGCTCTAACCACTAGGCTACCTGCCTCCCCGGTGGCAACAAGGTAAAAAATTGTCATGCAACCAGTTTAAAAAAGAAAAAACAGAACATTCTGCTCCATTGCAAGCCATTGTAAAGTGCAAGGGTACCAATATATTTGACCGTATCTGTAGGTAAGTGTACCTGAATTTTTCTGGTTGGTGATAGGCTTGCCCTCTGTGGGGATGGAGTGCTGGAATATGTGCACGGTGTCCTGGACCGTCTGCCTGTGCAGACACACCTCCAGCGGGTCGATGCACGTGGACACATTCTGGGCCAGCAGGTACCTGGGCTCCGCCCGCAAACGCTTCACAAAGGAGGCGATCTTCTCCTGACTCAAACCTGAGGAGGACATTAGAGAGGTCATAATTTTTAAGGAAACAGGGACAGGGTTAGCCTGGTTCCTGGTCTGTTTATGCTCTCTTGCCAACTTTGTAATGGAATTAGCCTGCCAAACATTGTTTGGCGTGACAAGGAGTTGGCATAAGCGCATACATAGATCTGAGACCAGGCTAGGCCAGGGTGTATTAGAAATGGAAACAGATCTGAGACACGGCTAGGCCAGGGTGTATTAGAAATGGAAACAGATCTGAGACCAGGCTAGGCCAGGGTGTATTAGAAATGGAAACAGATCTGAGACCAGGCTAGGCCAGGGTGTATTAGAAATGGAAACAGATCTGAGACCAGGCTAGGCCAGGGTGTATTAGAAATGGAAACAGATCTGAGACCAGGCTAGGCCAGGGTGTATTAGAAATGGAAACAGATCTGAGACCAGGCTAGGCCAGGGTGTATTAAAAATGGAAACAGATCTGAGACCAGGCTAGGCCAGGGTGTATTAGAAATGGAAACAGATCTGAGACCAGGCTAGGCCAGGGTGTATTAGAAATGGAAACAGATCTGAGACCAGGCTAGGCCAGGGTGTATTAGAAATGGAAACAGATCTGAGACCAGGCTAGGCCAGGGTGTATTAGAAATGGAAACAGATCTGAGACCAGGCTAGGCCAGGGTGTATTAGAAATGGAAACAGATCTGAGACCAGGCTAGGCCAGGGTGTATTAGAAATGGAAACAGATCTGAGACCAGGCTAGGCCAGGGTGTATTAGAAATGGAAACAGATCTGAGACCAGGCTAGGCCAGGGTGTATTAGAAATGGAAACAGATCTGAGACCAGGCTAGGCCAGGGTGTATTAGAAATGGAAACAGATCTGAGACCAGGCTAGGCCAGGGTGTATTAGAAATGGAAACAGTCTGGATGAAACAAACTGGTAAAGAGCTGTAATATAAGGAGGATGTTATTGGTGTTTGATCTGGCAAAGTGGCAATGGGTTCCGAATTGCAGCGGGACTAATAAAGTTGTACTGTATTGAATTGTCAACAAAGTGGCAAAAGGAGCATTCAAATAATACCTTGCCCCGCCCTCGTCCACTCCCCACCGGAAAATGTGGTACAAAACAGCAGGACATCAAATTCGGTATCAAATTCAAATATGCCCGAGTTCACTAAAGTGTTCTTATCCTATTTTGACAGGAACAATCCATATACAGTGCCTTCAGAAAGTATTCATACCCCTTGACTTGTTCCACAATGTTGTGTTAAAGTCTGAATTGAAAATGGATTGCAGAAACGTTTTTCCTCACCCATCTACACACAATACCTCATAATGACAAAGTGAAAACATGTTTTTAGAAATGTTTGCAAATGTATTGAAAATTAAATAGGTACTCACACCCCTGAGTCAATAGTTTGCAGAATAAATTACTTTGGCAGCAATTACAGCTGTGAGTCTTTCTGGGTAAGTCTCTAAGAGCTTTCCAGACCTGGATTGTGCAACATTTGCCCATTATTGTTTTCAAAATACTTCAAGCTCTGTCAAATTAGTTGTTGATCATTGCTAGACAATCATCTTCAGGTCTTGTCATAACATTTCAAGTAGATTTAAGTCAAAACTGTAACTCGGCCACTCAGGAACATTCCATGTCTTCTAGAGCTGAACCGACTTAGTCGACTGGACGATTGTTTGGTCGATAGGCTGTTGATCGACCGAGATTTCTTTAGTCAAGCAGTAGCAAAAAAAACATTTAAAAATCATGGTGTACAAGACACCTGTCTGATCGGCGCCTGTCTGAGTGGACTAATCCATTGTTGAGGTCGTGGGGGTGGCACAGTCTATCACTCTAAGACATGCTACTGAAATTGTATATGGTTATATTACGTAAGAACAATGGGGCAACACTAATCTTTTTTTACAATTATTTTATAACAAATGTGCTTTCTACCGCGTTGGATAGCGGTCGCTGTCCATGGTTCTGAAACATCAGTGGTCTGTTGAATTGCCTCCTTTTGCTGGAACATGTTGCTATGTGCATAATAGCAAAGTTAATCAGCATATTGGTGTTGAGAACAATGGGCGGAGGTAGCAGCGGAGTTAGGAGACGAGAAAACAGCCCTTGCCTTCATTTTCTAAGAAAAGTGAGGAGAGAGGAAACCAACTTAATTAGGTATAAAATCAATAGCCTAACTGTTAAATGTGCCTGGCTTTATAAATTAACCATACATACAGTATATGGAAAAATACATGTTTTAAAATTTCGACCAATCGATTGGTCTAAAGAACAGATGACTCTTGGTTGACCAAGATTTTTTTTAAGTCAGAGACAGCCCTACTGTGTTCTTGGTAAGCAACTCCAGTGTAGATATTGCCCTTGTGTTTAAGGTTATTGTCCTGCTAAAAGTTAAATTAATCTCCCAGTGTCTGGTGGAAAGCAGACTGAACCAGGTTGTCCTCTAGGAATTTGCCTGTGCTATTCGGTTTCTTTTTTATCCTGAAAATCTCCCCACTTTTAACGATTACAAGCATACCCATAACATGATGCATCCACTACTATGCTTGAAAATATGGATAGTTGTTGTGTCACTGCTTCCCACTCTGGTAGGCCTACATTATGATCAAATAGCCACAGTAGCCTACATGACCACTGTTAAAACTGTAACTTAAAGCGGGTACAGTCTCAGTGTTCACAGTAAACACGTGCCAGAAGTTGCACAGAATTTTCACAATGTTCAAGTTTGCGCTTAGCAGACCAAAATGTAGGGAACACTAGTGAAGGGAAGTGACACATGTCTTTCTTATATTTAATACATTTTAAATTCAGGTTGTAACACAATCAAATTTGGAAAAAGTCAAGGAGTGTGAATACTTTTTGAAGGCACTGTATATGTGAAACTAGAACTATCTGTAGTAGTAGTAGTACAAAGATAAAATAATACTGCGGTGTCCTTCCATCAAATACTGCACAGCAATTAAACACTGAGAAGAACATTGCTTAATCATGCATACTGCCTGACTCAAGCCTTATTGGTTCTGGACCGTCAGGCTATTTTCCATGACCGAAAGGTTCAAATACACTGGCCATTCCTGGGGTGTATTCATTAGTCCACACTGTAGTAAAGCTTAGAAAACGTTTTACAACAGAAAACATTTTGAAACAAAAATTAGGGTTCATTATTGGACAAATTGAGGTAGGTCCCTCCCTGTTTCAGCTGTTTGCTTCCATTTGGTTCAAAGTGAATACACCCCAGATCTACAGGGATAGACAAACCCACATGCCTCAATACTCCATCAATACCACATAAGTTGGAGAAATCATACATTATTTCCTGCTGGATGATAGAGACCCTATTATGCTGATTTAATCAGTGTACAAAACCAAAAGGGGTGTGTCGCCATACAAACGCAGGTATAGGCAGAGAGCCCATTCCAATGCAGCCTCCACAGAATGGAAAAGCATGAATGGGAATGACTGTCTGTGTCACTTTAGTTTTGTATGGAAAGGTGTCTAGAGTGACTTGCAACTTTACATATTCGTTGTTATATAGCTTTTATGACTGGTCTTTGGGTGCAAGTCTTTCCCGAGGTCAACAAGGTACCAAATCACATCACACCATAAATTCAAAGTCTATCACTATAAACCCGTTGTCATTGCGTCAAACATCCTTACCTGTCTGGTAGCCTGATGTTGTATTGTGCCAGGGGAGGGCATATCCTGACAGCTTAACGTTAGCTAGCTACTTGAACAAATCAAAGTATTGGGTCGTGCACTGCCTGCTTGTTGACAAACACTGGTTCGCACTTTGTCTCACTTTATTAAAGGGGCGGCAGGTAGCCTAGCGATTAAGAGTTTAAGGTCGGTGGTTCGAATCCCGAGCCGGCAAAGTAAAAAACAAATGCCGTTTTGCCCTTAAGCAAGGCCGTTTAAGCCTTAACAACAACTGCTCCCCGGGCGCCGATGACGTGGACGTCGATTAAGGCAGTCACCCGCACCTCTCTGATTCAGAGGGGTTGGGTTAGATCCCCTTAATGGAATAGCACTGGTTAATACTCACCTAAAAAGTTGGTTAAATAGCTAGCAAGTTGAGCTGCCTCCTGTGTTAGCTGACTGACTGGATACCTAACACAGTTAGCTGCCAAGCCGATACTTGACTAACATTACATAGAGTTAGCTAGCTAACGTTAGTTACTAGTAGTAACAGTAACCATCAACTTTTCTGGCACTGATAAATGGGAAGACGTTGGATGGCTGTGCTGAAGTTGGTCGGTTACCGTTATCAAGCTAGCTAACATTATCTGTCATTTCATTATCAACGTGAAAATACACATAAGGAAGCTGTCTGGTTAACTATGCTATGTTAACTAAGCTACGTTATCTAACTTAGACCATTAGCTAGCCGGTTAGCTATCTGAAAAGTGACATAAAGCTAGCTAGCCGGCTAACGTTAGCTAGCTTACTAGAATTAGCTGGGAACGCAAATTGAGCTCACATGGTGGCTATACAAGTGACAATGAATGAAATAAGACAAAGTAACACATGACATACCAGTCTCCATGTTTCCGAAGAGGGTTAGCAAGTGTTTCTAAATGTCTTTAAAAGTCACCGGCTCTTTGTTTATCTCATTCGCCGAAAGTCAGTCAGTCCGATCAGAGTTCTGACCGGAAACAGGAAACATAATTGTTACAATGTAACAATAGACTTTGGGATGTTGAGTATCACAAACACCCTTGGCATAACAGTTTCCTTTAACATGCCCCTTGGCATTTAAGAGTATGCCCGAGACTGGTGAGGACATTAGACCTCATATCAGAGTCATTATAGTTGAAGCTCTATACCAAGTTATTCAGATGAAATGTGACAATAATTGTGCAATGTATGTATACCATTCTTCTTATTAAGTAATAACACATTTTGTTGCTCTCATTTTACATTTTGAACTACCTTGCGGTTGGCCTGAATTGGTGGATAGAAGCAACAAGCAGATTTACCATACAATTTGGGCCATGCCATTACACAATCTTTATTTGAAAGGGGATTAAATGAGATTCAATGTACAGACACAATCAAAAACATACACATTCAACACACTTTTTTCTTGGTTTCCATGGAAATGTATTCTTTAGTAAATGTAATGCTAACTATTATTTTCTATCTAATGAGTTAATAATTGTGCCCAGCCCACAGAGTTCGGGGTTCAGCCTGAGGAAGGATGTGATTTGTCTTTTGGAGTTAGAGTTAGAGTTAGTGAGTGAGTGAGTGAGTGAGTGAGTGAGTGAGTGAGTGAGTGAGTGAGTGAGTGAGTGAGTGAGTGAGTGAGTGAGTGAGTGAGTGAGTGAGTGAGAGAGAGAGAGAGAGACAGAGAGAGAGAGAGTGTGTGTGTGTGTGTGTGTGTGTGTGTGTGTGTGTGTGTGTGTGTGTGTGTGTGTGTGTGTGTGTGTGTGTGTGTGTGTGTGTGTGTGTGTGTGTGTGTGTGTGTGTGTGTGTACTTCCTTATCTCCAACTCGACTGAGGCAGCTACTGGAAACCATTTCGCAATTGTGGAGAGTACACTCCCAATGAGGGGGAATAATGTCATTTAGAAAGTGAGAGAACAATTGAGAAACTAAGAAGAACAATTTGTATATGCCTAGTAAAACACAGTAGTTATTGCGCTAATCATGTTGGGTCCAGCTTCCTGAGGCACCAGGACATTGTGTTGGGGCTGCTCTATGGAACCCGTCCCACTATTCTATGGGGAAGAAAGAAATGTACAACTGTCTGTTTCTCTCATTGACCTGTCTATGCATTCTCCCAGGTAAGTCCAACTACTCTTGTTTGGGATTCCTGACAGTTGTGGTCATAACCTTGGTTTTTTAACCATATGTAGGATGACCAACAAATAACTGAAACCGCTATCTAGGATGTCACTCAAGATCAAAAAAGGAATGACAATTAATCAAACAATCTTATATAAATGTATGTATCATCTGCTTCCCTACAAAAGAGGTATCATGAGAAATATCTACTCTCAATGAACTCTCTCTCATTACAATACATGTAGATTGCCATTGGGATATGAATTGATGTAGATGCTGCTCCTCTGTTGTCTAGTGAATTTTTTATATCATATTTATATGCTCACGTTTGTCAACTTTTGTTCCGTCAGGTTATGATTCAGAGGAATGTGTGACTTCTGTCTTGGCAAAGAGAAGTTCTGTTGACGTACCAAAGGGGGGCACTCTTTCCCTATCCTGTGTTGTTCAGCATTGTGGAGATGATGGCTGGACAGGGGGATGGGGGCTGTCAACAGAGGGACAGTTCCTTCTCTTTAGTCCCACTCCAAGGCATCATCTCTCCAAAGTCACACTGACAACCAATAGTACCCTTCTGCTCATGGACATCCTCAACGTCAACCAATCAGATCACGGACTGTACCAATGCCAGATCACCTGGGTTGAGGGATCCACCAGTGTTGGACATATGACATATGTGAACATCACTGCAGGTACATATGGTCCTTCTAGTCTACATTAACTCCTTGTTATGCATGCAATGAATGTACAGTATTTGCTGTGTAAGAGTTTCCCCCAAAATGAGAATCAATCACAGAAAATGACCACTCGACATTCCCAGACGACAGGTAGACTGGTATGTGCTCTGACTTCATTGATGTGCTGTACCTTTTCTCTGCAGCCATACCACCCACATCCGTGAGGAAGGTCTATTCCAGGGTGGTGGCGTATTTAAGTACCTGTTTGGTAATCACCCTGGTTTTGGGTCTGGCTTATCATATAAGGTCAAAGGTCCCTTCTCAGCCGCCACCAAAACCACCGCCCAAGCCCCCACGCTCCCAAAGTGCACGCAAGGACAAGCCCCGTAAGACATCTCTTTCTTTATCGATACAATTTCATGACATCTTGCTGCAGTGTCTTGACATGCACATTTCTACTACAGCATTGTACATGAACATGCGATCAATTTGTACAGTTGATCGTGTCTACAGCTTATTTAAAGGCCAAGTCTAATGCTAATTTGTGAAGTGCCCAATTAGGTATGTATTAATTCTAGTTCTGACCCTGATATTTTCCTTGCAGCCACACCCAAGCCTAAACCAAATATAGAGGTGAGTATTATTTGAATAATGGCTTCTGAATGCCCTTTTCCTTAACCTTTTTCTAGAATGCTTCCTCGGGCTAACCTGAGTGTCTGTTTTTTTGCAGTTGGTCTATGCAGCTCTTTCAAAGGATTGCCTTGAACAGCAGATTCCTAATCCTGAACGAAAAGCTGCACAGCTCACAGTCTACTCCTCTCCCTGCTTCTCCCGACTCACTGTTTAGTGTGGGATGGACAATGTATGGCCAGTCAGACTTTTATATTGTAGAGACCTCAACCCAACTCCTACCCACTGGGCACACACTAGTTGAATCAACGTTGTTTCCACGTCATTTCCATGAAAGTACGTTGAACCAACGTGGAATAAACGCTGAATTGACATCTGTGCCCAGTAGGTAGTGACCTCGTCAAATGGTTCGGATCTCTTGTCGTAAAGGCTAATGCGTTGAGTTGATAGTCGCTGGACCGAGGTTCACTCGAGGTTCGAGTCCTGGCCGAGGCTATCCCCTGAATTCACTTCAATATTCACCTCCGCATGTAACAGACTGAATGATTTCAGATGCTTTCTGATTTTGTATGTGTCACGCAGTAACTTCCATCCCCGCACTCAGCTCGATCGTGATGCCATGTGAAAATCACCTGTAAATATAATCTATGTTCAATGTTCTAAAATATGTTTTATGCAACTGTCTTTTATTTGTTAACACCGTAATTATTATTTGTGGGAATTACTTTCTCTGCCATGTGTTTGAATAAACAAACTAGAACTGATGTTCCATACCAAAATATTGCCACTTTTAAGAAAAGTTGAGCAAATTGTATTAAATGTTGCCCCCTCAAAACAATGTTCCATGTAAAGCAGACCTGGGTTCAGACACTATTTGAAATATTTACTCTAGCCTGCCTGAGGGGTGAGATTTGCAGTTTTTGGACTATTCTATTGGTCCATTATGCCAGGCAAACTCAATCAAGCACATATACATTATTTAAGATGATTTCAAATAGTATTTGAACCCATGTCTAAAGCATGCTATCTCCCTTTTATAATAAACAGACAAAAACAATCAGATATGCCTCTGTTCCTTCCTGTGAGGTCACTGAATTAAGCAACACAACACAAATTGACACAAAATACAACATTTTATTTTACAATAAATTCTTAATGGCACATTACTAAACGAAATATACATATACATGTTTAGGCTTTTTAAATTAACATTTCCTTTCATTTGACCTCTTTCATTAATTTAATCTGCAATTACATTTTTACATAACATCAATAGCAAAAGATAAAATCAATAAATTATGGCCTTATTAACAGAGAGTAGGCTGAGGGGCACTTGTGGATGCCCTCTACGAACTAAAAGACTAGTTCCTATATAACTTTCTGCCCTGCTCAACTTTGAGTTTTTGTGTACCAATAACAGAACTCCAGTCACAAACACTCCAGGGATAAGAATGAACCTCTATACAGCTATAGTGCATGGATATTCTCCCAAACTCAAATATAGTTGACTGCTTTGGTCACATCAATGGACACCTTGCCATTTCGGTGCCTTCCTGGGTGAACACATTCACACATGATTTGTTTATAATCATATAGCTTGCAACAAGGTAAAGCGATCATATATTTTGGAACAACAATGCACTAACATTGTTTTGGGGTTTGTAAGATCAAATGTTTTTGCTGTGTGCTTCTACTTAAGACTGAAAAAGGAACCATCAAAATCACAAGGCATTCAATCACAGTTCCAAAATATGTAAGATCCCTTTAAAATATTATCTTGACAATTATTTATTTTGGGAGAAATGTTAGTGAGAGAAAAAAACATTGTGAAATGACGAACTACTGAAAATGATTTCCATGGAGCAGTCTGTGTGTTTCTCAGCTATGCACCCTTTATAAGCATACATGTTTTCAATTAACATTGATTCATTGGGTGAAATACAACTGGCTGTTTATATAAGGACACGTGAGAAGCAGACCTCGGTTCAAATGCTACTTTAAACCTTTTCAAATACGTTATTTGTGCTTGATTAAGCTTGTATGGCTTAATGGACCAATACAATAGTCCCAAAACTGCAAATCAGGCAGGCTAGAGCACACACTCAAAGTATTTGAAAGATTTCAAATAGTATTTGAACCCAGGTCTGGATTCATCAGACACCCACAGCGAAACATAAACCAAATAAACCTTATCCAAACTCTCTGCTCAACCTCTCACATAGTGAGAATCACATGGAAGGTGAACGGGTTTCAGATAGATTGTAAGGCGCAACTTTGGCTAAATTAAGCTTGTGACAGAGCGCAATGGCATTTTTCTTTTCATGTGAGCAAATATCCACAAATAGAGCACTTGATTTATGAGGATCAAGTCCCTTCCTTCTGCTGCTTAAGACAAGCTTGATCACTTCAATACTGTTTGATGAGGATTGAGCCATATAGATAAATACCGTATCTATCAATTCCGTGTCAATTCAGGAAGTCAACAAAAATTCCAATTCCTTATTGTCCTCAATGTATTCCTATGAGATTAAAAAAATAAGTAGTTTAATTGAAATGGAACTGACCCCAACCCTAGCAACCCTAGAGTCTATGCAGTATCTAAATACTGTATCTATCTCTATTGTGGATTGATCCATTCTATTGACCTGCATTGACTGTACTGTGTGTGAGGCCAGAGGGGAAGACGACCAGCATTACAACAGGTGACTCAAAAAGAAGCGAAACTACTGCAGGAAGAACTCCTTGTTAGGCAATAGACTAACTGTCCCCAGACAGACAAAATGGGGCAAAGACGAGAGAGACATTTCCCATGGTTAACAACATCCGTTTCTGAAGGCCAGTACCACAACTTACACCATCCTGGACCCATATATGGAGATCGTAACAGAAGAGGACCACAATGAACAATCGCTGTAATCTGAGAGATGAGTGCAGCGGAAAAGTGACCTATCACCACAGTTTCATAAATCAATGACGATGAATGTTGTGAGGTTAAAGGCCCTGTGCAATCAAACACTAGCGTTTTCCTGTGTTCTATATATATTTCCACACTATGAGGTTGGAATAATACTGTGAAATTGTGAAAAGGATGATAATGCCCTTTAAGTGTAATAGCTGTTTGAAAAGCCCTGAAATTTCTGCCTGTTCTGGTGGGACGGAGTTTTGGCCTTCCATGGTGACATCACCATGCAGTACATTGGTTAATAGACCAATATGAAAGAGAGTTCCAAACCTCTATGCCAATAACAGCTAATGTTCAGTTTTCCCCTCCCCACTCCCAGAGAGTCCTAGCAAAATTCTTGCTTGAGAAATTGCTCTTTGCTAACGAGCTATTTTTGTTTCTTTTTGACCATTTGAAAACAATCTCAGTAAGGTACTTTATTGTTACCCAGAAATGATATTATATTGAGATAAAAATGCCTGCATTGGACCTTTAAACCTTGCCTTGTCTAGTTGTTGTATGAGGTTAATGTTACAGATGAGTATTTCAGCAACACATGGCGCCTAGCCGCTCACTGTGAGCTATTTCTGTACCAGACACATCGAGAGAGAGAGAGAGAGAGAGAGAGAGAGAGAGAGAGAGAGAGAGAGAGAGAGAGAGAGAGAGAGAGAGAGAGAGAGAGAGAGAGAGAGAGAGAGAGAGAGAGAGGGAGAGAGAGATACTGAGAGGACTCATAGGATTCTCCCTCCTTTCCACCCCATATCTGTCTGCATGTGTGCTCTTATGCACTAGCTAATCCACTTAATTCCCTTTAGTCATGAAGTTAAGTACATTTTGTGATTCCACTGTGATGCGTTGGGGATATTGTGGATGTTTTTTGCTCCAACAGTGTTGTCCCTTTTCTGGAAAATCCAGATTTCTATTCGGACTGCAATAGAAAATAACATAAATGTCCCATTACAACAACATCATCATCATTATCATCATCATCATCATCATCATCATCATCATCATCATCATCATCATCATCATCATCATCATCATCATCATCATCGTCATCTCTATTCTAATGAGGGATCAAGCTGATAGGTTAAAGCAGGATCTCTAGCTAGATAGTGTACTACAGACAAGAGATGAGTGATGCAGAGCAGACCCAGCAGTGATGGGATTGTGATACAGGACCTGATGCTATATCCACCTATCATATCCTAATGTCTGGAGGAGAGCAGTGGGTCACTTCAAGACTGCATTCACTGAGCAGTGTGTTTATCACACATGCAGCACAGTAGACTAGGGTAGAGTAGAATAGAGTACAGTACAGTGTATAGTAAAGTATAGTATATAATACAGTGCAGTATAGTATAATACAGTACAGTATAGTAGTCGTGTCCAAAAGTTTTGAATATGACACAAATATGAATTTTCACAAAGTCTGCTGCCTCAGTTTGTATGATGGCAATTTGCATATACTCCAGAATGTTATGAAGAGTGATCAGATGAATTGCAATTAATTGCAAAGTCCCTCTTTTCCATGCAAATGAACTGAATCCCCCAAAAATATAGGTGTGAGTGTTGCCGAGGATAAGGCTGGAGATCACTCTGTCATGCTGATTGAGTTCGAATAACAGACTGGAAGCTTCAAATGGAGGATGGTGCTTGGAATCAAATCAAATCAAAATCACATTTTATTTGTCACATACACATGGTTAGCAGATGTTAATGCGAGTGTAGCGAAATGCTTTAATCATTGTTCTTCCTCTGTCAACCATGGTTACCTGCAAGGAAACACGTGCCGTCATCATTGCTTTGCACAAAAAGGGCTTCACAGGCAAGGATATTGCTGCCAGTAAGATTGCACCTAAATCGGATCATCAAGAACTTCAAGGAAAGCGGTTCAATTGTTGTGAAGAAGGCTTCAGGGCGCCCAAGAAAGTCCAGCAAGCGCCAGGACCGTCTCCTAAAGTTGATTCAGCTGCGGGATCGGGGCACCACCAGTACAGAGCTTGCTCAGGAATGGCAGCAGGCAGGTGTGAGTGCATCTGCACGCACAGTGAGGCAAACACTTTTGGAGGATGGCCTGGTGTCAAGAAGGGCAGCAAAGAAGCCACTTCTCTCCAGGTAAAACATCAGGGACAGACTGATATTCTGCAAAAGGTACAGGGATTGGACTGCTGAGGACTGGAGTAGAGTAATTTTCTATGATGAATCCCCTTTCCGATTGTTTGGGGAATCCGGAAAAAAGCTTGTGCGGAGAAGACAAGGTGAGCGCTACCATCAGTCCTGTGTCATGCCAACAGTAAAGCATCCTGAGACCATTCATGTGTGGGGTTACTTCTCAGCCAAGGGAGTGGTCTCACTCACAATTTTGCCTAAGAACACACCCATGAATAAAGAATGGTACCAACACATCCTCTGAGAGCAACTTCTCCCAACCATCCAGGAACAGTTTGGTGACGAACAATACCTTTTCCAGCATGATGGAGCACCTTGCCATAAGGCAAAAGTGATAACTAAGTGCCTCGGGGAACAAAACATCAATATTTTGGGTCCATGGCCAGGAAACTCCCCAGACCTTAATCCCATTGAGAACTTGTGGTCAATCCTCAAGAGGCGGGTGGACAAACAAAAACCCACAAATTCTGACAAACTCCAAGCATTGAGTATGCAAGAATGGGCTGCCATCAGTCAGGATGTGGCCCAGAAGTTAATTGACAGCATGCAGGGTGGATTGCAGAGGTCTTGAAAAAGAAGGGTCAACACTGCAAATATTGACTCTTTGCATCAACTTCATGTAATTGTCAATAAAAGCCTTTGACACTTATGAAATGCTTCTAATTATACTTCAGTATTCCATAGTAACATCTGACAAAAATATCTAAAGACACTGAAGCAGCAAACTTTGTGGAAATTAATATTTGTGTCATTCTCAAAACTTTTGGCCATGACTGTACAGTACAGTACAGTGCAGTATAGTACAGTTCAGTATAGTACAGTATAGTATGGTACAGTACAATACAGTACAGTGAGACATCACTTACAGTTGTGGCGTGACTCATCTTGTCAAAGCGGAACTTCAAGTTTGACCTGGGAGACATCTTACTCTTTACATCTGGAGGGAGAATAAGACAAAGCCTCCGTTAACAGAGGAATACATACTCTATGATTGAGTGTCAATCACACACTGAGGATGAGAAAACATACTCGCGGACAATAAAGTAAGTAACACGTGTGCTTCCTGATAGTTCAAGTAAAGAATGTCAACAAACCCATCACTGGAATCTACAGTGTAAGAGATGGATACAGAGAGGGCATAGAGACATATATAACAGAGATGCTCGAGTGTTGCGTAACCCTGATGACTTGCAGAATGAGTAGATGAGGAGACCCGGGTTTGGATCCCAGTCAGTCACACCTGTTGTGTAGTGTATCAGTGTTGGGTGTTTACCTGTGGGACTGCGACACATGATGAGGGGGGTGGCAGAGCCTTGGCTTTCCACGCTGAGGGAAGGGTAGGGGCTGAACATGGACGAGGAGGCTATGGACGGGTGGGTTCCCTGGGAGAGGAAGATGAGGAGGGAGAAGAGGAAGAGGGAAGGATGAAGAGGGAGAAGAGGAGGAGGAAGAGGAAGATGAGGAAGAGCTGTCAGGCCGAGGGTAGTCATCCGTTTGTATCATTCTACGGTCACCACATACTACAGACTACACACCACACACTACAGACTACACACTACAGACTAGGGCTACTAACTCAAGGCCAACAGACTTCAGCTTCGGTTCAGGAATTATTACAGATGGTTTGTTTTCAGCACTGTGCTGCCGTTGTGCTCTTGAGCAAGGAACTTAACCCCCAAACTGCTCCAGAGGGGCACACAAATTCCAGTTCTGTGTGCCCCTCTGTTCAACAGCAAAACTGTAAACTGAGCTGTAAACTATGGAACAACAGTTTTCTTTGTATGTAAACACTGATCTGTGTGTGTAATGTGTAATGTGTGTAGGATACAATCATTCTCATCCTTTGCCAAGTGTTTGTGATTGACATCCAACGCAATATGATCCAAAGAGAGTGACAGAAACCATAATTGACTTAATCACCAGCTGTCATTGCATCATCTCAATGTATTCTCTCAGTGCTGCCAAATCATCTCAAATCATTCCAACTGTGTCATTTGTTGATGCCTTCATGTAGTTAATGATAAAACAAACATGGTCCTTATACAGCTCATCATTTTGGGTCCCACAACTTCTGAGCACCACAGGCCTATGATCTGCCCAATTATGTGCCAGAAGCACCCTGCCAGTCCTGATCCAAATGCTATGGCCCACCCAAGCCCACCCTGCCCCCCTGTCCCCCCTGCCTCCCTACTCCCTACTCCCTAACCCTCTGTCCATCCTACATACGCCACCAGCACAATGCCTCCAGGGCCTCCCCAGCCCCTTGTCTCCCCAGTGGCTGCAGGCCCTCACAGTGTCAAGCTCCTCCAGGGCCTCTCCCTCCCCGGTGGTGCTGCTGAAGCTGCTGGTGCTGGAGGAGGAGCGGGAGATGTTGGGTCTGCTGCAGTCCTTCAGCTTGAGGAACGGCCTGGTGACAGGAGTTAGAGGAACAGCATTAGAAGAGATGAGAGGAGAGACGAGGGGAGGAGAGGGGACGGGAGGAGAAGATGGGAGGAGAGGAGAGGAGACGAGAGGGAAGGAGAGGAGAGGGGACGGGACGGGAGGAGAGGAGAGGTTTACAGAGCACATGCACACGTCATGCACACCTTGTGTTCATGTTCAGTGTTTTGTTTGAGGTTCATCTCACCTCTCCGGCGAGCTGGGGTTGGACCACGTCTCTGACCTCCCTTCCTGTCCGAGCGGGCAGATGTCTGGGGTCTTTTGGTCACTGCAACAACATACGGACCAAGTTAGCAGACAGAACAAATAGACATTGATATAACTAAAGCTTCAGTATTATGACCTGAATGCACAGCCTGGTCCCAGATCTGTTTGTGATGTCTTGCCAACTCCTGTGGTCATTAACAAAACGGTACAAACAGACCTGGGACCAGGCTAAGGAAAGCATGCTGACCTGCGCGTGTGTCTGTCCGAGGGGCTCTCTGTGCTGGAGTGGAGGCGGGGGAAGAGGCCTGAACGACGCTTCACTGGACTCTTTAGGGGAGACTTGGCTGACAGTACCGGTGGCTGGAGAGAGACACCCAGTTGATAGCATTAACAAGCAGGCAATATACAGCATTACTCCTAATGCTGTATATTGCCTGTATATGCTGTATATGCTGTATATGCTGATAGAGCGTCATTAAGGCAGATTTTGGCTACATTGTGATCGACCAATACCCTTCTCATATAAAACAGTTGAAATTACATCAGCACACTGATAATATGTGGATATTACATGGATGTGGCTGTTTGCAAAAGTACATGTTGATATCATGACTCATTAGAGGACATTTTTGCAAAACGTGCAATTTACCAAGAGTATATGCATGTCCAGTTTCATTTGTGTGTAAATATGATTTTATGACCTCTGGCGCTCCTCCGCCTCCACCCTCCCCCCGCTCACCGTGAAGGTACTCTTTGTGCACTCGGTGCTCTGCGGCAGCCCCCCTCCACTCAAGCTGGCCGGGACCCCCCCTCCCACCCCTGGACTCCGGTGACGGTGGGACCCCACCATGGTCTCCATGGAGTGACTCCGGACGCGCATGGCACGCTAAGGGACGGGGACAGACGGGGACAGAGGAGGGGACAGAGGAGGGAGCGTGTTAGAAGGGAGCGGTGACGGAGTGAGAGAGAAAAGAGGACAGAGGAAGAGAAGGGAAATGAGTACAGTCATTGTCTCTGCACACAGCTGAGACAAGAACAGCGCCCCTGGATGCAGAGCATGTTGTGTGGTAAAGGTGCCTTGCTTAAGGGCCCAACACTAGAGGGAACATCTTAAGGATGTGAACCCAGCAGCCCTCCAGTTGCCAGATTAATTCACCCCATTTTTTCCACAGTGCACTTCTCCTACACAGAGGAATAAGGAGTGCAGTGCATGGATAGTGAGAGATATGACTGTAGTATTACCGGTGGTTGGGAGTAGTGAACTGCAGTACATATACAGTAGTTCAACTAATAATTTAACTACATTTTGCAGTAGTTTGGTGGTAGTTGAACTAAGTTCTGATCTAGGTAGTGTTTTCAGTAGTGTTTTACTCGTGGATCTACATGTCACGCCCTGATCTGTTTCATCTGTCTTTGTGCTTGTCTCCACCCCCCCTCCGGGTGTCGCCCATCTTCCCCATTATCCCCTGTGTATTTATACCTGTGTTCTCTGTTCGTCTGTTGCCAGTTCGTTTTGTTCGTAGAACCCACCAGCGGTTTTCCCCTTGCTCCTGTCTTGTCTAAGTTCCTGTTTTCTAGTTTTTCCCGGCTTTGACCTTTCTGCCTGTCCGGACCCTGAGCCTGCCTGCCGTCCTGTACCTTTGCCCCACCTATCTGGATTACTGACCTCTGCCTGCCCTTGACCTGCCTTTTGCCTGCCCCATTTTGCCTGCCTTATTATAACGTGTCATCACCAGTAGGTCAGACTAAGGGAGACAGGGACGGTGTGTTTCAACGTTAGTCTCAATGGCATAAAACACAACAAGCAAAACCACCTGAACAGTGTTTATTGAGTGTTTCAATGTTTGGAGAAGCTTTCAATATGGGATATGCTTTGTTCTTATTCTCAATTAGTATCACAGTATCTGCGATGACAGGTAATAAACAGTGACTGCTGTTGTAGCGATGAGCACAGCACCCCCAGTGGTTGAATGAGTGGCATGCAACACACACCTCCACGCTGCCTGTGAACAGACAGTGAGACACCATATGGTCAGAGAGGGAGGGTAGGGGAGGGAGAGAGAGATGGAGAGAGACGGGTAAGGGGGTACGATGATTAATACCCCTTAATCTCAATCAACAGCAGCGTGGTTGTAGGGAGGGAAAGACAGAGAGAGAAAGAGCGAGAGAGAGAAAGAGCGAGAGAGAGAGAGAGACAGAGAGAGAGAGGAGGTAGAGAGAGAAGAGAGAAGGAGAGAGCGAGAGAGAGAAAGAGAGAGAGAGAGAGAGAGAGACACAGAGAAAGACAGAGAGAAAGACAGGAGAGAAAGAGAGAGAGAAAGAGAGAGGTTCAGACATGGCGTCAGATGATGAGGTAAACATAATGGTGTAAAAGAGTCACCTTGAAGGACTCCAGCAGTCCCCCATGGCCCCCATTCTCCAGCTTGTCCTCCTCCCCAGCCTGGCCTTGCCCCAGAGTAACTTGGGTCTGTCTGTGGAGCTCATCGTGAAGGTTATCCAGCAGCGCAGCTCGTGTCCGCCCCTACAACGCACGCACAGACACATGCACGCACAGATAGATCCATAGAGACACACACAGATGCACAGAAGCAAACACACACACATGCAAAAAAGCAACACCACAATGTATCATTTAAGAAGCAGTAGTAGAGGGGATTGCGATAGATGAAAGAGATTGAACAGCACATCCAGGGTGTCGAGTCATCTGCCCCTCTCACCTCTAGCTTGGCAAACTTGTCAGACTTGTAGCAGGCGTTCTCTGCATTGATCAGCTTTGTCAGGAGGAAGTCGCGGAACTCAGGACCCTGGGGAGAGACGAGAGGGGGAGGGGAGGGGGAGAGGTGACTTTCATCAGCACCATACTCATCATCATCTGGTCGTCTGGAGTCGATGGGACGGAAAGGACTGATACAGCGCCCTCAGAAAGTATTCACACCCCTTTACTTTTTCCACATTTTGTTGTGTTACAGCCTGAATTTAAAATGGATTCAATTTAGATTTTGTGTCACTGGCCTATACACAAAATCCCCGATAGTGAAATTATGTTTTTATATTTAATTTCAAAATGAAAAGCTGAAATGTCTTGAGTTAATAAGTATTCAATCTCTTTGTTATGGAAAGCCTAAATACAGGGGGTACAGGTCAGTCGAGGTCATTTGTACATGTAGGTGTACATGAAGGTAGGGGTAAAGTGACTATGCATAGATAATAAACAGCGAGCAGCAGCAGTTTAAAAACAAAGGGGGAAGGGCATGGTAGATAGTCCGGGGGGCTTGTTCAGCAGTCTTATGGCTTGGGGGTAGAAGCTGTAAAGGAGCCTGTTGGACCTAGACTTGGCGCTCCGGTACCGCTTGCCGTGCGGTAGCAGAGAGAACAGTCTATGATTTGGGTGATTGGAGTCTTTGACAATTTTTGGGGCTTTCCACTGCCTACTATATAGGTCCTGGATGGCAGGAAGCTTGGCCCCAGTGATGTACTGGGCTGTACGCACTACTCTCTGTAGCGCCTCTGTAGTGCCGGTGATGTAGTGCCGGTGATGCAACCGGTCAGGATGCTCTCGATGGTGCAGCTGTAGAACTTTTTGAGGATCTTTTCAGTCTCCTGAAGGGGAAAGGTGTTGTCATGCCCTCTTCACGACTGTCTTGGTATGTTTGAACCATGATAGTTTGTTGGTGATGTGGACACCAAGGAACTTGAAACTCTCGACCCGCTCCACTACAGCCCAGTTGATGTGAATGGGGACGTGTTCGGCCCTCCTTTTCCTGTAGTCTTCGATCAGCTCCTTTCTCTTGCTCACGTTGAGGGAGAGGTTATTGTCCTGGCACCACACGGCCAGGTCTCTGACCTCCTCCCTCTAGGCTGTCTCATTGTTGTCGGTGATCAGGGCGACCACTGTTGTGTCATCAGGGAGTACAGGAGAGGACTAAGCACGCACCCCTGTGGGGCCCCCATGTTGAGGATCAGCGTGGCAGACTGGTTGTTGCCTACCCTTACCACCTGGGGGCGACCAGTCAGGAAGTCCAGGATCCAGTTGCAGAGGGAGGTGTTTAGTCCCAGGGTCCTTAGCTTAGTGATGAGCTTTGTGGGCACTATGGTGTTGAATGCTGAGCTGAAGTCAATGGTGTTCCTTTTGTCCAGGTGGGAAAGGGCAGTGTGGAGTGCGATTGAGATTGCGCCATCTGTGGATCTGTTGAGGCGATATGCTAATTAAGTGGGAAGTAGAGTTTCCGGGACGATGGTGTTGATGTGAGCCATGACCAGCCTTTCAAAGCACTTCATGGCTACCAACGTGAGTGCTACGGGGCAGTAGTCATTTTGGTAGGTTATCTTCGCTTTCTTGGGCACAGGGACTATGGTGTTTTGCTTGAAACATGCGCATGCTCTGAGTACACGTCCTGGTAATCCATCTGGCCCCGCGACCTTGTGAATGTTGACCTGTATAAAGGTCTTGCTCACATCGGCTACGGAGAGCATGATCACACAGGCATCCGGAACAGCTGGTGCTCTCATGCATGCTTCAGTGTTGCTTGCCTCGAAGCGAGCATAAAAGACATTTAGCTTTTTATGCTGGCTTTTTACATTTTTTACAAGTCACATAATAAGTTGCAAGGACTCACTCTGTGTACAATAATAGTGTTTAACATGATTTTTGAATGACTACCTCATCTCTGTACCCCACACGTACAATTATCTGTAAGGTCCCTCAGTCGAGCATTCTGTGAATTTTAAACAGAGATTCAACCACAAAGACCAGGGAGGTTTACCAATTCCTCGCAAAGATGGGCACATTGGTAGATGGGTAAAAAAAAAAGCAGACATTGAATATCCCTTTGAGGATGGTGAAGTTATTAATTACACTTTGAATGGTGTATCAGAACACCCAGTCACTACAAAGATACAAGTGTCCTTCCCAACTCAGTTGCCGGAGAGGATGGAAACCACTCAAGGATTTCACCATGAGGCCAATGGTGACTTTAAAACAGTTACAGAGTTTAATGGCTGTGATAGGAGAAAATTGAGGATGGATCAACAACATTGTAGTTACTCTACAATACTAACCTAAATGAAAGAGTGAAAAGAAGGAAGCCTGTACAGAATAAAAATGTTTCAAAACATGCATCCTGTTTGCAACAAGGCAATAAAGTAATACTGCAACAAATGTGGCAAAGCAATTCACTTCTTGTCCTGAATACAAAATGTAATGTTTGGGGCAAATCCAATACATCACCGAGTACCACTCTTCATATTTTCAAGCATGGTGGTGGCTGCATCATGTTATGGGTATGATTGTCATCGGCAAGGACTAGGGAGGATAAAATAATAATACATTGGAATAGTGCAAAGCACAGGCAAAATCCTAAAGGAAAACCTGGTTCAGTCTGCTTTCCAACAGACACTGGGAAACAAATTCACCTTTTAGCAGGACACTAACCTAAAACACAAGGCAAAATATACACTGGAGTTGCTTACCAAGACGACATTGAATGTTCCTGAGTGGCCTAGTTACAGTTGTGACTTAAATCGGCGTGAAAATCTATGGCATGACATGAAAATGGCAAATATGCAAATATTGTACAACCCAGTTGTGCAAAGCCCTTAGAGACTTGTCCAGAAAGACTCAGCTGTAATTGCTGCCAAAGGTGATTCTAACATGTATTGACTCAGGGGTGTGAATACTTATGTAAATTAGATATTTCTGTATTTCATTTTCAATACATTTGCCAAAATGTGTTTAAACAAGTTTTCACTTTGTCATGGGGTATTGTGTGTAGATAGATGGGTGCGAAAAAACATAATTGTATCAATTTCTAATTCAGGCTGTAACACAACAACATGTGGTGTAAAGCAAGCAGTATGAATACTTTATGAATAAATTGTATAATGGCAAGTTTATCATCAAATTTTCACTGTAAATAACCTTGGGAAACTTGAACTCTCCCTCTATCTCTCGCTCTCCCTGTGTCTTTATCACTCTCCTTCCATCTCTTTCTTTCTCTCTGTATCTTTTTCTGTAATTATGTCTCTCTTACTTACTTTCTTGAAGACCGCTGGATTGGGGAGAGGTGGGCCAAACGGAGGTACATCCTCCCTCGCTGTAACAGACACCTGCCGACACAAAGCAATTCATGTCACCCATTTACTGTGTGGAGAGTCTGGCTTATGTCATTCTAACAGTATTGCTTCCGTTCCTCTCCTTGCCCCAATCTGGGCTTGAACCAGGGAACCTCTGCACACATCGACAACAGTCACCCTCGAAGCATCGTTACCTATCGCCCCACAAAAGCTGCGGTCCTTGCAGAGCAAGGCAAACAACTACTTCAAGGTCTCTGAGTGAGAGACGGCACCGATTCAAACGCTACTAGCGTGCACCGCTAACTAGCTAGCCATTTCACACCGGTTACATAATATCCATGCCTTAAAGGCCCACTCCGTAATAAAACATTTAAAATGGCTTCACAAATATCACATAGTGAGCCTGTTAGGTTCATAGTAGGCTATAGCACTGACCTTGTATGTAGTGTGTTCAGTACCAGGGTTCTCCACCTGCACCAGCACATACGCATGGAGGAAGTTGGAGGCGATCATGTCAGGCACAAAGGGTGTGGCATCTTCCTGGAAGACCGCCGCCACGATGTCATTTCCTATGTGCCTCTTCCTCTGGAGCTGAGGAACAAGAGCATAGCGTTCTGTAAACACTTTAAGACTGTATGTTCTACAGTATAATTAGTCACAATTATTAGAGGCAAAATGTACAGGAATGGTGTGAGGGATGAGGAAACAGAGGGTGTTTATGAGTGACACACACACACACACACGCACTCACAAAACACCTACTGTAACCACTGTTACTATGCTGTGTGTGGTGTAGCGTGTTCAGTACCTGTTGTACGTCTCCCTCAGTGAAGGGTAGTTTAGTGGAGACGTGGAACATCATCTCTCTCTCTCTGAAGACGGTGTAGACGGACTCACAGCCTGTCTGACCGTGAGATACGTCCAGACCACCACGGAACCTAGGAGCACAGTGACAACACAATATGATTATCATTGCCATGACATTAAATTATTGGGTAGGGCAAGGAGCATTTCCTGATCACGTGACAGGGAAAACTCCTGGCCCTACTCATGATGAATGGTAGCAGAATAGCAGTATATATAGTCAAAGTCCTGCATTTCTCTCTTTCCCTCCCTCTATCCCCCCTTCTCTACCTCTCTCTCTCTCTCTCTCAGTATCAGAGCAGTAGTAGAGTTGTCGCTGTCTCTCTCGCTTTCGCTCTCCCCATCTCTCTCTCAATTCAATTTCGATTCAAATTAAGGGCTTTATTGGCATGGGGAACATATGTTAATATTGCCAAAGCAAGTGAAGTAGATAATAAACTAAAGTGAAATAAACAATAAGAATTAACAGTAAACATTACACTCACAAAAGTTCCAAAAGTATAAAGACATTTCAAATGTCATATTATGTATATATACAGTGTGTTAACGAAAATAGTTAAAGTACAAAAGAGAGAAAAAAATTCACATAAATATGGGTAGTATTTACAATGGTCTTTGTTCTTCGCTAGTTGCCCTTTTCTTGTGGCAACAGGTCACACATCTTGTTGCTGTGATGGCACACTGTGGTATTTCACCCAGGAGATATGGGAGTTTATCAAAATTGGGTTTGTTTTTGAATTCTTTGTGGATCTGTGTAATCTGAGGAATATATGTGTCTCTAAAATGGTCATACATTTGGCAGAAGGTTAGGAAGTGCAGCTCAGTTCCATTTCATTTTGTGGGCAGTGTGCACATAGCCTGTCTCCCCCTCCCTCGCAGTAGTAGAGTTGTATCAGTGTCTCTCACCCCTTAAAGTCGTTCAGCTCTATGTTGTCTCCCAGAACACTGAGGAACTCCCGGAAGGCTGGCGTCTCCTCGTTGTTCCCAAACAACTCCTCCTCTGACGTCTGGGATGGAGCGATGAAAGGAGAGAGGGATGAGAAGATTAAAAGGGAGAGATGTTAATGCAGGTTACAGGGCAAAAATAAATAGCATGGGATTGATAAGGAATAAACTGAAACCCCATTTGGCAATAAAAACCTGCATATCACACTCACCTGACCAAACTTCTGGTAGATGACACCAAACTTAAAGGTGTTGTTCACTTCATGTTCGTCATAACCTACTATCAACTGAGAGCCCTGAAACCAAAACAACAACATTATAAGGATGTGTATATACATACAGTTGAAGTCGGAAGTTTACATACACTTAGGTTGGAGTCATTAAAACTTGTTTTTCAACCACTCCACAAATTTCTTGTTAACAAACTATAGTTTTGGCAAGTCGGTTAGGACATCTACTTTGTGCATGACACATGTCATTTTTACAACAATTGTCTACAGACAGATTATTTCACTTATAATTCACCGTATCACAATTCCAGTGGGTCAGAAGTTTACATACACTAAGTTGACTGTGCCTTGAAACAGCTTGGAAAATTCCAGAAAACGACGTCATGGCTTTAGAAGCTTCTGATAGGCTAATTGACATCATTTGAGTCAATTGGAGGTGTACCTGTGGATGTATTTCTAGGCCTACCTTCAAACTCAGTGCCTCTTTGCTTGACATCATGGGAAAATCAAAAGAAATCAGCAAAGACCTCAGAAAAAAATTGTAGACCTCCACAAGTCTGGTTCATCCTTGGGAGCAATTTCCAAACGCCTGAAGGTACCACGTTCATCTGTACAAACAATAGTACGCAAGTATAGACACCATGGGACCATGCAGCCGTCATACCGCTCAGGAAGGAGACGTGTTCTGTCTCGTAGAGATTAACGTACTTTGGTGCGAAAAGTGCAAATCAATCTCAGAACAACAGCAAAGGACCTTGGGAAGATGCTGGAGGAAACATGTACAGAAATATCTATATCCACAGTAAAACGAGTCCTATATCGACATAACGTGAAAGGTCGCTCAGCAAGGAAGAAGCCACTGCTCCAAAACTGCCATAAAAAAAGCCAGACTACAGTTTGCAACTGCACATGGGGACAAAGATTGTACTTTTTGGAGAAATGTCCTCTGGTCTGATGAAACAAAAATAGAACTGTTTGGCCATAATGACCACCGTTATGTTTGGAGGAAAAAGGGGGAGGCTTGCAAGCCGAAGAACACCATCCCAACCATGAAGCACGGGGGTGGCAGCATCATGTTGTGGGGGTGCTTTGCTGCAGGAGGGACTGGTGCACTTCACAAAATAGATGGTGTCATGAGGAAGAAGAATTATGTGGATATATTGAAGCAACATCTCAAGACATCAATCAGGAAGTTAAAGCTTGGTCGCAAATGGGTCTTCCAAATGGACAACGACCCCAAGCATACTTCCAAAGTTGTAGCAAAATGGCTTAAGAACAACAAAGTCAAGGTATTGGAGTGGCCATCACAAAGCCCTGACCTCAATCCTATAGAAAATTTGTGGGCAGAACTGAAAAAGTGTGTGCGAGCAAGGAGGCCTACAAACCTGACTCAGTTACACCAGCTCTGTCAGGAGGAATGAGCCAAAATTCACTCAACTTATTGTGGGAAGCTTGTGGAATTCTACCCAAAACGTTTGACCCAAGTTAAACAATTTAAAGACAATGCTGCCAAATACTAATTGAGTTTATGTAAACTTCTGACCCACTGGGAATGTGATGAAATAAATAAAAGCTGAAATTATCATTATCTCTACTATTATTCTGACATTTCACATTCTTAAAATAAAGTGGTGATCCTAACTGACCTAAGACAGGGAATTTTACTAGGATTAAATGTCAGGAATTGTGAAAAACTGAGTTTAAATGTATTTGGCTAAGGTGTATGTAAACTTCCGACTACAACTGTATAATATCCAGTTATGTGATAAAGTCCCTCCATAACTCGGACAGACATTTACACTATATATACAAAAGTATGTGGACACCCATTCAAATGAGTCGATTTGGCTATTTCAGCCACACCCATTGCTGACAGGGCTATAAAATCGTGCACACCGCCATGCAATCTCCATAGACAAACATTGGCAATAGAATGGCCTTACTGGAGAGCTCAGTGAGTTTCAAAGTGGCACCGTCTTATGATGCCACCTTTTCAACAAGTCATTTTGTCAGATATCTGCCCTGCTAGAGCTGCCCCAGTCAACTGTAAATGCTGTTATTGTGAAGTAGAAACGTCTAGGAGCAATAACTTCTCAGCCGCGAAGTGGTAGGCCACACAAGCTCACAGAACGGGATCTCCGAGTGCTGAAGCACGTAGGACATACATTTTTGTTCTTGGTTCGAGCAAGGCCCCTTAGTTCCAGTGAAGGGAAATATTAACGCTACAGCATACAATGACATTCTATACAATTCTGTGCTTCCAACTTTGTGGCAACAGTTTGGGGAAGGCCCTTTCCTGTTTCAGCATGACAATTCCCCTGTGAACAAAGCGAGGTCCAATGGTTTGTCAAGACCAGTGTGGAAGAACTTGACTGGCCTGCACAGAGCACTGATCTCAACCTAATCGAACGCCTTTGGGATGAATTGGAACGCTGACTGCGAGCCAGGCCTAATCGTACAACATCATTGCCCGACCTGATTAATGCTCTTTGTTCCAACATCTAGGGGAAAGCCTTCCCGGAAGAGAGGACATTGTGAAAGCAGCAAAGGGGGGAACCAACTCCATAATAATGCCCATGATTTTGTAATGAGATGTTCGACAAGCAGATGTACACATACTTTTGGTCAGGTAGTATATGTCTATCACGTCTGGGGAGGTCAGGGTTGTATTCAATAGGCACCAAACGGAAAGAAACTGACTAAAAAAGGAAGGGACTACTTGGACTTGTCCAATAAGTCTGCAAAAAAAATTCCGTTGCATGCCCTAATGAATACGACCCAGGACCACAGTGGGTTGATTGTGGCCATTTTGAAAGGCAGTCAGCTGCGACCAGTGTGGAATGGGCAGTCTGAGCAGACTGTAATAATAACAGATGAGTTCTACAGGACCCGGAGCAGAGGCACAACAAGCAGCTCCATCATCCAAATGACCTCTGATGTGATGAACAGGTCCTGGATCAGATCTGTCTTTAGCACTGCCTACACCACATCAGTTAGAGAGAACAGGGTGGTCAGGCTGTATAGTGGACCAGGTGGAAGTTGGATCATGTTCATTAGGCAGCAAACGGAAGAAAAGGGACTGAAAAATGGAGAGACTACCTGGGCTTGTCCAATAAGATACACTTGGGTTCCATTGCAAAACGTTTTGAAAATGCTGCATACCCCATAGAAATAGAATGGCTAGAAAATGATGTATATTTCCAGAGCATGACCTCATGAATGTCCCTGGTCCTATGGCTACTGTGGTAGAGGTGGAAGCGCCTGGCTGAAAGGAAACTGTGGAGCAGACTCACTCTGGGGTACAGGACCGGGTTGAACTTCAGGCCAGTCACGTCGTCACAGAGGAGCTGAAACACAGGCAGACAGACAGATACGGATCCATTTGAAACCACAGTGCAGAAAGAAATCCATTTTAGGTTAAAGGGGTAATCTGGTATTGGTACATCCCTTATTGGACTGTTAAATGAACTATAATATATGTATAAATGAATCATGAGCTTATTTCAACTGTCTTACCGCATCAGAAGCCCAAAGCTTGTTTTACTTCATTGTTTGTAAACAATGTAATCGTTAACAAACACTGTATAGTTTCAACACATGTTTAAAACTATCATTTTGATCTCATGGTCAGTCTATATATTTGAAAGTGGTTACATTTCTTCAGCCCCAGCCTCAGCTGTTTACCAAAACAGTGGCGGGTTGGCAGTATTGTTGATATCTGAAATCCAGATCGCCACTTTACATGTAGCACATGTTGCATTGAGTGAACATGTGGTACTTGGTGGTGCTTAGGTCAGTCATCCTTACCTTGGCTATCTGGGGTACACTGGGAAGCTGGTTGAGGCCTGCCAGAGAGATCCTGTCATGGTGTGTCTTTGTCCTCGACCTGGGTGATGATTGTGGAAAACCAGTGTCAATAACCGCATTTTAAAGAAGGTAGGCTGTGTGCACATCGCACATACATACTTCCTATGTCTACAGTGAAAGTTCTGGCTACCGGTTACATGATGAGTGTGTAAAGGGTGTAAATCCACATTCACAAGGTAGGGGTAGTGTGACTATAACATGGCTCCAGACCCAACATAGGTCCACTGGACACAGTCTGCTGTGGCTGTATTTATGGGTCCAGGCCAGGGCAGATCATAGTTAGGTCAGATCCTGCATACCTACTGGAACTCCTTGCCCTACTGTATGTTATTATATGACTGTAGTTACCTGAGCATGAAGGAGAAACTCCTGGCCCTACTGTATGTTATTATATGACTGTAGTTACCTGAGCATGAAGGAGAAACTCCTGGCCCTACTGTATGTCATTATATGACTGTAGTTACCTGAGCATGAAGGAGAAACTCCTGGCCCTTCAGTATGTTATTATATGACTGTAGTTACCTGAGCATGAAGGAGAAACTCCTGGCCCTACTGTATGTCATTATATGACTGTAGTTACCTGGGAATGATGGAGGAACTCCTGGCCCTAGTGTAGTTACCTGGGAATGATGGAGGAACTCCTGGCCCTACTGTATGTTATTATAGGACTGTAGTTACCTGGGAATGATGGAGGAACTCCTGGCCCTAGTGTAGTTACCTGAGAATGATGGAGGAACTCCTGGCCCTAGTGTAGTTACCTGAGAATGATGAAGTAACTCCTGGCCCTAGTGTAGTTATCTGAGAATGATGGAGGAACTCCTGGCCCTAGTGTAGTTACCTGAGCATGAAGGAGAAACTCCTGGCTCTATTGTATGTTATTATATGACTGTAGTTACCTGGGAATGAAGGAGGAACTCCTGGCCCTACTGTATGTCATTATATGACTGTAGTTACCTGGGAATGATGGAGGAACTCCTGGCCCTAGTGTAGTTACCTGGGAATGATGGAGGAACTCCTGGCCCTACTGTATGTTATTATATGACTGTAGTTACCTGGGAATGATGGAGGAACTCCTGGCCCTAGTGTAGTTACCTGAGAATGATGGAGGAACTCCGGACCCTAGTGTAGTTACCTGAGAATGATGGAGTAACTCCTGGCCCTAGTGTAGTTACCTGAGAATGATGGAGGAACTCCTGGCCCTAGTGTAGTTACCTGGGAATGATGGAGGAACTCCTGGCCCTAGTGTAGTTACCTGAGCATGAAGGAGAAACTCCTGGCCCTACTGTATGTTATTATATGACTGTAGTTACCTGGGAATGAAGGAGGAACTCCTGGCCCTAGTGTAGTTACCTGGGAATGATGGAGGAACTCCTGGCCCTAGTGTAGTTACCTGAGAATGATGGAGGAACTCCTGGCCCAAGTGTAGTTACCTGAGAATGATGGAGGAACTCCTGGCCCTAGTGTAGTTACCTGAGCAAGATGCGGAGGAACTCCTGGCCCTCTGCCTCCTCGTGCTTCAGTGACATAATGAGGTTCCCCAGACTACTGCCTGTGCAGTAGTAGTTCATATGCTCCTGAAGACGAGAGAGAGAAAGAGAGAGAGCGAGGGAGAGAGAGAGGCAGAGAGATAGAAAGAAAGAGGGGGAGAAAGTGACGGAGGAAGGGAGGGAGGGTCAGACAGACAGTGAACCATTACATAGTATGATGAGACAGTTTAAAGAAGTCACACACCTTCTAATACGGTTTTGTAGTCAATATTTCACAGATCTCCATATAATTGGAGTCAATTATACGTTCATTTTCCAAATGACTGATCCCTAACTCTTAGTCATAACCCCAGAGCAGAAATAAGTCTGAAATAGGAAACATCACTGGATGAAGGCCTAAAAGAGGGAAACACCCTTACAGAGAACACACACACGCACATACACACATAAACACGCACGTACACACATAAACACACACAGACACACAGAACACACACACGCACGTACACACATAAACACACACAGACACACAGAACACACACACGCACGTATACACATAAACACACACAGACACACAGAACACACACACGCACGTATACACATAAACACACACAGACACACAGAACACACACACGCACGTATACACATAAACACACACAGACACACAGAACACACACACGCACGTACACACATAAACACACACACAGAACACACACATGCAGGCGCTTCCCCCCCTTCCCCCCCTACTCACACACCCACATTACTACTACTAGCACAATAGGCCTTGACTCACCCTGCCCAGGAAGTGTTTGCGGTAGGCCCTGGCCGAGCTGTTACACTCCAGCCTGAAGCCGAACCCTCCCCCAGGGCTCATGCCCCCTCCGTCATCCTCCTCACAGAAGCTGCTCTCCGAGGAGGTGGGGGTGCCCGCAAGCGCCTCGGCATCCTCAATCCAGTAACCCCCAAACTGGGGCAGGATCACCTGCGGGTATGGGCTACCCTTCTTCAGAATCTGAGCCACAGAAACAAGGGACAAGGGGTTTATGTACCAAAACACCATCCAGAAGAATAGGGCCATAGAAATAAATAAGTTGGGATTTCGATCATAAATGTGTCTATAAATCCTTTGAGCCTTGTTTTACATTGACCACCAGTATTTGCATTACTGCACGTGTGTGTGTGTGTGTGTGTGTGTGTGTGTGTGTGTGTGTGTGTGTGTGTGTGTGTGTGTGTGTGTGTGTGTGTGTGTGTGTGTGTGTGTGTGTGTGTGTGTGTGTGTGTGTGTGTATGTATGCATACGTGGGTTTTGTGGTATTCATGCTTGTGTGTGCATAGTGTTTTGATCCAGCTGATTTGATCATATCAGAGCGCTGACTCACGTCCTCTATCCGCGGGTATGGGATGTAGTCATCCTGTCAGACAGAGAGGGGAGACACACACAGATCATTAACCTTACAGGCTGGTATAACTAGAGCACTGTTGAAATACTTTAGAGAATGCCTCTTTTCTTCCTCCCTTCCTGAAAGAAATCCCTGATCTGAAAAGGCCGGGTAGGTGAAAGCTATGTGGCATAGAACCATTGCTTACACCTATCAATTTGTGTAAGATCGGTGATTGCTTCAAGAAAGGGAGGAAGGCAGGGTGTGTTTGCAAAATATTCAAACAGGGCCTTGAACTACGTTACAACTGGGGCAGTCAGTCACCATAAAAATCTTGAACACAGAAACACAGGGTGAACATATATACGGTGACTTATTCCACAGAAGCAACTGATGGTCCAGTGAGTGACGCAACACAATGAAACAGCACAGACATCAAACAGGCAAGCATTGATGGAGGAGTCTCCACCTTCTGACACTCTCAGGGATACGGGATAGTCTCAGGATTGACTCTGTGAGCCCCTGGGTTCATCTTTACTTCACTGTGGCTGGTTAACTGTCGGCTGGTGTATGACGTCTAAACATGCTGTGATGTGATGTTCACAGGGACGGACTGGGACCAGAAATAGGCCTGGCCATTTCTAACACAGCGGACCTTTTGTTTCTCTCGAGGCACCCCACACCAGCCCATTTTTTAAAACGTTATACTATTATTAGTATTATAATTGTGCACAACAACAACAACAAAAAATGTAGTCAGATGGACTAAAGATGGACCAGCCCATCTGGTACATGCCAGAATTGCACTATTGCCAGTTCATCCTTGGATGTTTCCAATCAATCTCCATGCCTTTGTTTTACACTGTATATAGTCCCAGGAGATTGAGGGGAATAGCATTCATTACGAACAGCTGTTTGTTATTTTAAGTTAGCCCGGTTAAGGGGACCTGGTTGAGGGGACCTGGTTAAGGGGACCTGGTTGAGGGGACCTGGTTAAGGGGACCTGGTTGAGGGGACCTGGTTGAGGGGACCTGGTTAAGGGGACCTGGTTGAGGGGACCTGTTTAAGGGGACCTGGTTGAGGGGACCTGGTTAAGGGGACCTGGTTGAGGGGACCTGGTTAAGGGGTCCTGGTTGAGGGGATCTGGTTAAGGGGACCTGGTTGAGGGGACCTGGTTGAGGGGATCTGGTTGAGGGGATCTGATTGAGGGGACCTGGTTGAGGGGATCTGGTTGAGGGGATCTGGTTGAGGGGACCTGGTTGAGGGGATCTGGTTGAGGGGATCTGGTTGAGGGGATCTGGTTGAGGGGATCTGGTTGAGGGGACCTGGTTGAGGGGACCTGGTTGAGGGGGACCTTAAGAGAGTGTTACAAGAGCGTGGCAGAGAGTGGTGAAACTACTCCAGGGGCTGACAGGGTTAACACGGAGGATGACCACCACCACAATCAAACAAAGAAGGGATGGAAAATACTAATAAAGGAACTTATTAATAAATAAATGAAGGAATGGACACAGAGGCAAGGTCAATGCACCATGACAGAGAAGCATGCCCAGTGGTGAGGTCCACAGACACTGACGTGAGTGTGTGTGTGTGTGTGTGTGTGTGTGTGTGTGTGTGTGTGTGTGTGTGTGTGTGTGTGTGTGTGTGTGTGTGTGTGTGTGTGTGTGTGTGTGTGTGTGTGTGTGTGTGTGTGTGTGTGTGTGTGTGTGTGTGTTTCTCAGACCTTGCTTCTCTGCGAGTGGGGCTTCGTCTCCTCAGATTTAGGGACCTGGTTAGGGTCACGCATGTGGACGGAGGGTGACAAGGTACAAAAACCATCATTCCTGATTTACACAACTCCCAAATCACTTCCTGTACTAACATATTGTACACTGTTAGGAAAAAGGGTTCCAAAAGGGTTCTTCGGCCGTCCCCATAGGAGAACCTTTTTGGTTCCTGGTATAACCCTTTTAGGGTTCCATGTAGAACCTTCTGTGGAAAGGATTCTTCATGGAACCCAAAAGGGTTATACCTGGAACCAAAAAGGGTTATTCAAAGGGTTCTCCTAAGGGGTGGGAACCATTCTAGGTTTTTCCCAAGAGTGTACTGTACATTCTTTGGGTAAACATCTGATAGGTGGAACCCAGGTAAAATATTTGCTTGGGTATGAGAAGTGTTTGCAAATATGCAGAGGATACATGACTGAAGTTGACACATCCTGAATTACACAATTACCAATCTACTGGAAAGACCTGTGGAGAAAGACTTCTGTGCATGTGGGAAGGCTCTGAAGCCTGAATCCTTACCACACACACAGATTCTCTCAAGTCTTTTACCAGACTTAATCATATCTCAATCATCCTTATCCCAACGTGGGAAGTCATTCTCCAGACTTAGACCACATCCTTATCCCTACTTTCCATTATTGATTTCAGTGGTCAACGCACAGACTGGTCTAGCTATCTATCTATGCACTCTCTGCATGCGTTTGAATGGTCCCCATCCTCCAGTGATGCTTGTCTCCGGTTCAACACAGTGACTCTGACATAACCTGGTCCCAGATCTGTTTGTGCTGTATTGACAATGACCATAGGAGTTGGCAATACAGCAGCATCAGATCAGGGACCAGGGTAGCTCAGACATGACAGACAGTGGAGGGGATGGGGGAACAGCTGTAGCTCAGTGGGGGACTACTTGTCAACACCGCTGGGTTAGATCAAAGCTAGGGGTCAGTCTTAATGCATCCATCTTTGATCCCTCTGAGACGTGCTCTGTGATCAACCATTCCAGATAGAGGCTTTTCAACTGCTCCACCATCGATTGCTCTAGTCTAGTTAGTAGTGCGGGTCGATGTGGCGCTGTGCTCTGTAAGGGACTGTTGGGACAGAGAGGGGTCTGGTAAGGACCGGCTCAGAGGTGGCAGCAGGCCAGTGTGGCCTCTGTCCTCACTCCTCCTCGCGCACTTGTCATCAGGCGCTATCAATCTCCTGTCCTCCTTCGCTCACTCCCCCTCTTTCAAAAGCTCTCCCACTGTCCCCAAATGGGCATTGCAGAGCCGCCACCACCACCACCCTCTTCCTGCCCACATCCTGCCTAAAACCCCATTCCCACAGAAGATCCCAGAACCCCACAGACACAGTGCAGCAGAACAGGACAGAGAAGTCAATGGGTTTTTAGAGGGAGCTCGTTAACTTGGTCCGGTTCGGCTCATTACTCAATCAGGACCAGAGATTGGACCCGGTCGTCCTGGCTCCTCAAAATAAGGGCGGGCCGCGCTTTCCCTCCTAACTTCCGTGGCTTAATAATTTAACTAAGTTTAATGCTAAATTGTAATTATTTCGCCTCCATGGCCTATTTATTGCCTTTACCTCCCTACTCTTCTACATTTGCACACACTGTACATAGATTTTTCTATTGGGTTATTGACTGTGCGTTTGTTTATGTGTAACTCTGTGTTGTTGTTTTGTCGCACTGCTTTGCTTTATCTTGGCCAGGTCGCAGTTGTAAATGAGAACTTGTTCTCAACTGGCCTACCTGGTTAAATAAAGGTGAAATAAATAAATAAATAACGGGACCCTTCTGCTCGTTGGAGAGGACCCTTGAATAAAATCTCAGGAAGTGATGAGCGTGTCGCGCGTTCATCACCACGTCCATGCCAGCAGCAGTGGGAACTTAGAGAGAAGAGAAGGAAGGAGAGAAGGAAGAGAAAGAGGAAGAAGAGAGGAGAAGGATGAGTCTCACCTGCATCCTTTCCAGCATGTCAAAGAACTCGGCAGACTGAAACAAACAGACAAACAGAGGCGATTATTTGACTACAATGGCCTACAATAATGCCATTGAATGCAGTTATAATGTTGTCCTGGACCAATCTGATCACTAAAAGTAGAGTGAACTGTATTTCCTAAATAAGAACAAAATTAATTGATGGTGGATATTTTCACTTAGGGTTCAATTTGCTATAGGTTGAGGTGTGGTTTTGTGATGTCCACAGTGTGAGATGGAGGGGTTTCTGGGTATTTTCTATGGAAATGGAGGGAGATCTGGTCACTGAGGCTACATTCCAGGCTGACTACATTGAGATGTACAGTACAAGAGCTAACCACATCATGTGATATAGCGATCTGATGCCTGACTGGGCAGTCTGCAATGTAGCCTTGAACATGACCAGAAAC
Source organism: Salvelinus namaycush (assembly GCF_016432855.1). NCBI lineage: Eukaryota > Metazoa > Chordata > Actinopteri > Salmoniformes > Salmonidae > Salvelinus > Salvelinus namaycush. Next base: position 9,900,083 of record NC_052340.1, on the reverse strand, counting down.
CTCTCAAACCCAGGAGTAGCTACAGTTGTCACACCGTGATCACCTCCCAGCTAGCAGCATTTCCACCCTGGTTCCCAATACAAGCTCAATGAACTGAGGCAGAACAGATAAGGAAGGAGAGTCCTACACCCTCTCACACCCATATATGCAGCATATTATCCAAACACAGATAACCAAGCCCACTCCACTTCCTCAAAACAGTCACTCCAGAAAAAGAATTGGCTGTTGTTGTGCTCCTAGGAAACTATACTAAAGTTCCGGGTCAAAATATTACTGACAGGACGATGGGGAAACAAGTACAGACAACTAGATATTGGTAGTACATGTAGTGCATTGTCATTGTCGTAATAATCATCAAACAATTCAAATAACTAATGTCAATACGGGAACCACTCTCAGCTGAATGAGAGTGGGGATCAGGAAGTAAGATTGTCATTAACACATGATCCCATTATGAGTAGCTGTCCAAGATTTCTACAACAATATGATGACCTACTATTAATTACAATATATTTCCTTCCAAACATTTTTTAAGTAGGCCCTATGTTAATAGGAGATTAACATGGATTGCAGGGACTCCTGAGTGGCGCAGCGGTCTAAGGCACTGCATCTCAGTGCAAGAGGCGTCACAACAGTCCCTGGTTCGAATCCAGGCTGTATCACATCCGGCCATGATTGGGAGTCCAATAGGGAGGTGCTCAATTGGCCTAGCGTCATCCGGTGTAGGCCGTCATTGTAAATAAGAATTTGTTCTTAACTGACTTGCCTAGATAAATAAAGGATAAATATAAAATAAGCAGCTTTTCTGTGTGACCCTGCTTTCCCTATTCACAAACAACACAATGGTGTGGGAAAATACCAGTCCTTATAAATATTATAAATAAGTAAAGGATGAGTCAACAACATTATTTGGATATGAGAGAACAGAATATGAGCTTTAAAAATGTGATTTTAATTGAGTTTCACTTTAATAGGTGATGGACGAAAAACTCTACAAAGAAACAAAAAGGCCTTGACAGTTTTTGACCTGAAGAAGATCTATCTTGCATTAAAACATTGTTTTATACAGTGTTGTCCTGGCCTTTTTGTGTCTTTATAATGAAGGCCAGTCAATCAACAAACACAAAGTTCTCTATGTGACAGTCAAATGTCATACTCAGGAAATATGCTAAAGACACAAAGAATGAGGACTACAGACTACAGAAAAGGATGTGGACTACAGGAAAAGGAGGACCGCCTCCATTCTCATCGACGGGGCTGTAGTGGAGCAAGTTGAGAGCTTCAAGTTCCTTGGTGTCCACAACACCAACAAACTATCATAGTTGAAACACACCAAGACAGTCGTGAAGAGGGCACGGCAATGCCTGTTCCCCCTTGGGAGACTGTAAAGATTTGGCATGGGGCCTCAGATCCTCAAAAAGTTATACAGCTACACCATCGAGAGCATCCTGACTGGTTGCATCACCGCTTGGTATGGCAACTGCTCGGCCTCTGACCGCAAGGCGCTACAGAGGGTAGTGCGTACGGCCCAGTACATCACTGGGGCCAAGCTTCCTGCCATCCAGGACTTCTATACCAGGCAGCCCTGAAAATTGTCAAGGACTCCAGCCACCCTAGTCGTAGACTGTTCTCTCTGCTACTGCACGGCAAGCGGTACCGGAGCGCCAAGTCTAGGTCATAAAGGCTTCTTAACAGTTTCTACCCCCAAACCATTAGACTCCTGAACAGTTAATCAAATGGCTACCCAGACTATTTGCATTGTCCCCCACCCCACCCCCCATTTCTACGCTGCTGCTACTCTCTGTTTATTAGCCATGCATAGTCACTGTACCTCTACCTACATGTACATATTACCTCAATTACCTTGACTCTGTACTGGTTCCACCTGCATATAGCCTCACTACTGTTATTTTATTGTTGCTCCTTAATTATTTGTTACATTTTTCTTTTTTTTCTTTCTTAAAACTACATTGTTGGTTAAGGGCTTGTAAGTAAGAATTTCACTGTTGCATTCGGCACACGTGACAAATAAAATTTGATTTGATGAGGAACACAATCAACTACATTGTTTGAATCACAGGTTTCAAGGTTGGCAAGTAGAGACAGCCAAAGCAAACCTGAGCAGAAATACACGAGGCACCGGCAAAATGCATCTGTTCATATAGTGAGCCTAATGGCATTTAAATGTACTTTTTATGTCATATTTTATGCAGACACTAATGACAAAGCTAAACACAAATGCTTTGAAAGGTGTGGGCTTCAACGAGTCACTCTGACATTAGTGCTGGCCTATCTACACAGGTACTGATAACCCCTTATCAACGCAGCCATTAAACCCACGGCATTACAGCGACATGTTATATCATAGTCGAACACCACCAGCAATACCACTAAACACACCAAGACCTAGAAAACCTATGTTTTACCTTCAGATATACAACCTGGTACTCTGTAAACCAGGAAAAGGATCCATTTCAAAACATCTCTTTACTTTCCCGGGATATCCAATCCACCTGAGCTCAGGTGAACATGCTAATCCCACAGCTGTCAGTGCAGCGGGAGTTATCGTTTAGTTATTCATTAACCTGCCACGGTGTCCCAAACCCACATAGCTAGTCCCACAGAGTCAACACAGAGAGGCAGGCTCACGCAGCCCTACAGATGGGCACTGTAACCTTGGTGATTCATCGTCGTCCCCCGTCTGTGCGTTGGGGGCTGTGGTGGGCCTCCTAGGGGCCAGACGGAGATCTATCAATCGGACGCCAATCGGAGAGGAACCGTGACGTGAGCGGAGCGTGGAGAGGCTGAGAACCAAGGTGCAAAAGATCGGTCTGTCTGTCCTCCTCTGCCTCCAAGGCTGGCCCACCACAGAGTCTAGATGTAAAATACCAATCTATCGGTCTGTCTGTGCTGCTCGCTCTCTCTCTCTCTCTCTCTCTCGCTCTCTCTCTTATCTCCCGGGGCAACCTGCTGCACCCCGCTGTCCACACCAAGATTAGAGGGAAGGACTGGCACTGGGAGGATTCTAACACCACGGCCTCCGGGCGCTCAGCACGTAACCCATATTCACTCACAGCACTAGTGCTGCTTTTCGAGTGTAACACCAGCATTCCACTAGTGTGTAATACCCACCCTGATGTAATGCTAGGGAAATTGGGTTTCCATAGCTAGGGCTGACAGTGAGGACTAGTGAAGAGCAGAATCAACAACCTCTGCATAATCAAAACACGTGCTTAATGAGAAGGTGTTAAAGTTCCCAAGTGAGCCTTTGTTATGTAAATGCAGCTGAAAAGTACCAGTGGCCTGGCTTTGGCCCCAAGTGAGAGCAGGTCCACGGGGGCCATGGCGCATTGAGACCCGGAAACAGAAGATGGAAACAGAAAAGTCTGAGCCTTTTGGGTAAAACACTGGCGTAAATCCATTGATGTACCATTGAATACACTTAAATGTAAAACCTGTCAAACTAGGTCTTACTATCTGCAGATGTTATCACAGGTGCAGCGAAATGTTTGTGTTTCTAGCTGCAACAGTGCAGTGTGTCCCTAGTCTCTTACCGTCAACAGCATAGACACATGCATAAAACTCTTTCTCATTGCAAACCTTCTTTCATTCACACTGTTTTTGCCTGTGCAGATGTTTCTCTCAAGCAAATGTACCAGTTGTCAGGTATTTACAAATGAAGCAGTCACACGATATTGGAATGCGCTGTTAGTCCTCCTGTATCACAACACCGCAATACACATTCTGGCTCCTCAGTCGGACTAGAAAAAACAGGCATAAACTGTTTCCTCGCTCTCTCTTCCTGTTCTTTCATGACCTGGTCTTCACCTCCTTCATTTCCTTTATATCTGCCTCAAACAACCCTTTCTTCAACAGCAACAAAAACCTCCCTCGTCCTTCACTTTGTCCTTGGAGAATGGGAGAACTTAGTGCTCTCCGCTACGTTCAGCTTTCTCTTATTTCATTCAAAGCCCCAGACAGGAGTGTCAAGTCCTGTTGTTCCCGGACTAAGTGCAACAGCTCCTGCCTGTGTGTCTACCCACATTTACTTTCGTCCTCATTCACTCTTCTAATTTGAACGTCTGCCTCTGGTTCAGGACAAGGAACTACGGAAACATTTTCAATAAACTATTTACACACTTTAGTTTTGTCTTAGAATGAGTAAGGCTTGAGACTTGGGAGTGGTTCCTTATCAAAATGATTCATTTTATAGCAACATGCGCGCGTGAGCACACACACACACACACACACACACACGCGAAGGACTCTATCAGAGAGATGTCAGCCTGGTAGGATTGTAGGTAGGTCTGGAACAACAGCAAACATGCTATGCCACACCAGCTACTACCAGTGAGTAGCACAACCCCAGCGGGCTGAATTGGGTGCAGATGATGTCATTACAACCAGATGAGGTCATTGAATCGGCAAGCATAGAAATGGAGCACATAGAATAGATCCACTGCTTATCAAATTGGCTTTCAATGAGAATGACAGATCTATAACCCACATTTGAATGTGAATTTGTCGGGTCGGCCCACAGAAGCTACGTGTACTGGAACTTTAAAGAGCATCGGAACGCAGCGACATGTGTTTCTCTGTTGATCATAAAGAAAAACTAGACTTCAGTCTTGGGGGTGTGGTTCGATGTGGCAGTTACTGATGTTTGTCCCACATGAGACACCATAGGAACAAAGACCATATTTCTTCCTCAACATAGTCTGAAGGAATCTATGTAAGATTTCAAATTGTTGCACAACGTCAGATCCGCTGCTCTGATGGGCAGGTCTGTCTCACTGCACTGTATGTGTGTTCTGTGATGGGATTGAATGGAGCGCAATCACCACAGATGTGTATCTCGTGTTAATGTGCAAGTGACCATTGTCAAAATCAAAAACCCAACCCTCAAATAAGTCATGACAACTCACTTGCAAAACTCAGGTTTGGAGGAGACTAATTTTATGAACAAAATTATCCCATTTACACTTTGTAGTCAATTTTGAAACTAGATTAAATGTTCCACATAGGCCGTTTTCTATCAGAGAAGTTGTTTCTTTCCTTTTAGTTGCGCTTTAAATACCCAGTCAATATCATCAGTAAATGACTGGTCAATTGATTGATTATGAATCATCCCAAATCAAATCCTATTTCATTTGTTACGTACAGTACACAGTTTACAGCCGGTATAAAATGTGCAGCTAAATGCTAGTATGCTAGCTCCCTCAATAGTGCAGTACAATAATCAATAATAAAGAAACAATAAAGAAACAAACAAGTAACAGAAGAGGTAGTATGCATAGTAACAGCCTCATACTGTATGTACACTATAGGATTTTGCGGTAGGCAGTCATTGTAAATAAGAATTTGTTCTTAACTGACTTGCCTAATTTAATAAAAAATACAGAAAAGATCATTGTTGAGCTCCCCATCTCTGTGCCATACGGATTCCCCTTTCCCTGCTTCACTCTTTCTTTCTTTCTCTCTTTCTATTTCTCTGTATGCTACACTTTCAAATCCTTAACTCTCTCTTTCAACTTCTCTCCCACTTCCTTGTTTATCTCTCGCCCTCCTCCTTGCAGACTAGAAAAGGGGGGCTAGCCTGTTTCGAGGTGATACTGCACAGCATCCTTCACCGAAAACCATCTATTTCTCTTTCATCGTTTATTCAATCAACCTTTAAAACCATATATTTCTCTTTAATCGTTTATTCAATCAACCTTTAAGAGCAGTCTATTTCTCATTTTGGGGCAGAATACATTTCAAGAGACTTACTATAATCAGAGAGCGCACAGATTCTTTTTCACTTCAGATACTTGTTTTCAAACAGTATACTCTCTCTCCCTACATATATATATAGGCAGTGCGTTCGGAAAGGCCCTTCTCCCCTGATTGCTCAGTTTCGACGGGCGGCCAGCTCTAGGAAGAGTCTTGGTGGTTCCAAACTTCTTCCATTTAAGAATAATGGAGGCCACTGTGTTATTGGGGACCTTCAATGCTGCAGAAATTATTTGGCACCCTTCCCCAGATCTGTTTCCTCGACACAATCCTGTCTCGGAGGACATGCACTGTCAACTTTGGGACCTTATATAGACAGGTGTGTACCAAATCAGGTCCAATCAATTGAATTTACCACAGGTGGACTCCAATCAAGTTGTAGAAACATCTCAAGGATGATCAATGGAAACAAGATGCACCTGAGCTCAATTTTGAGTCTCATAGTAAAGTGTCTGAATAGTTATGTAAATAAGGTATTTCAGTTTTTTTCGAAAAAATATGTTTTTGGTTTGTCATTATGGGGTATTGTGTGTTGATTGATGAGGGGAAGAACTATTTAATCCATTTTAGAATAAGGTTGTAATGGAACAAAATGTGGAAAAAGAGAAGGGGTCTGAATACTTTCCGAATTCACTGTATATTATTTGTTATTATTTTATTTCACCTTTATTTAACCAGGTAGGCCAGTTGAGAACAAGTTCTCATTTACAACTGCGACCTGGCCAAGATAAAGCAAAGCAGTGCGACACAAACAACACAGAGTTACACATGGGATAAACAAACGTACAGTCAATAACACAATAGAAAAATCTATATACAGTTTGTGCAAATGTAGTAAGATTAGGGAGGTAAGGCAATAAATAGGCCAGAGTGGCGAAATAATTAAAATTTAGCATTAACCCTGGAGTGAAATAATGTGCAGAAGATGAATGTGCAAGTAGAGATACTGGGGTGCAAAGGAGCAAAAAATAAATAACAATATGGGGATGAGGTAGTTGGGTGGGCTATTTACAGATGGGCTGTGTACAGGTGCAATGATTGGTAAGCTGCTCTGACTGGCCGGTTCCCCTCTCTCCACTGGGATTCTCTGCCTCTAACCCTATTACAGGGGCTGAGTCACTGGCTTACTGGTGCTCTTTTCATGCCGTCCCTAGGAGGGGTGCGTCACTTGAGTGGGTTGAGTCACTGACGTGATCTTCCTGTCTGGGTTGGCGCCCCCCCCCTTGGTTTGTGCCGTGGCGGAGATCTTTGTGGGCTATACTCGGCCTTGTCTCAGGATTGTAAGTTGGTGGTTGAAGATATCCCTCTAGTGGTGCGGGGGCTGTGCTTTGGCAAAGTGGGTGGGGTTATATCCTTCCTGTTTGGCCCTGTCCGGGGGTATCATCGGATGGGGCCACAGTGTCTCCTGACCCCTCCTGTCTCAGCCTCCAGTATTTATGCTGCAGTAGTTTATGTGTCGGGGGGCTAGGGTCAGTTTGTTATATCTGGAGTACTTCTCCTGTCTTATCCGGTGTCCTGTGTGAATTTAAGTATGCTCTCTCTAATTCTCTCCTTCTCTCTTTCTTTCTCTCTCTCGGAGGACCTGAGCCCTAGGACCATGCGTCAGGACTACCGGGCATGATGACTCCTTGCTGTCCCCAGTCCACCTGGCCTTGCTGCTGTTCCAGTTTCAACTGTTCTGCCTGCGGCTATGGAACCCTGACCTGTCCACCGGACGTGCTACCTGTCCCAGACCTGCTGTTTTCAACTCTCTAGAGACCGCAGGAGCGGTAGAGATACTCTTAATGATCGGCTATGAAAAGCCAACTGACATTTACTCCTGAGGTGCTGACTTGCTACACCCTCGAAAACTACTGTGATTATTATTATTTGACCATGCTGGTCATTTATAAACATTTGAACATCTTGGCCATGTTCTGTTATAATCTCCACCCGGCACAGCCAGAAAAGGACTGGCCACCCCTCATAGCCTGGTTCCTCTCTAGGTTTCTTCCTAGGTTTTGGCCTTTCTAGGGAGTTTTTCCTAGCCACCGTGCTTCTACACCTGCATTGCTTGCTGTTTGGGGTTTTAGGCTGGGTTTCTGTACAGCACTTCGAGATATTAGCTGATGTACGAAGGGCTATATAAATAAATTTGATTTGATTTGATTTTGATGCTTAAAGTTAGTGAGGGAGACTCCAGCTTCAGTGATTTTTGCAATTCGTTCCAGTCATTGGCAGCAGAGAACTGGAAGGAAAGGCGGCCAAAGAGGAGTTGGCTTTGGGGATGACCAGTGAAATATACCTGCTGGAGCGCGTGCTACGGGTGGGTGCTGCTATGGTGACCAGTGAGCTGAGATAAGGCGGGGCTTTACCTAGCATTGACTTATAGATGACCTGGAGCCAGTGGGTTTGGCGACGAATATGAAGCGAGGGCCAGCCAACGAGAGCGTACAGGTCGCAGTGGTGGGTGGTATATAGGGCTTTGGTGACAAAACGGATGGCACTGTGATAGACTGCATCCAATTTGCTGAGTAGAGTGTTGGAGGCTATTTTGTAAATGACATCGCCGAAGTCAAGGATCGGTAGGATAGTCAGTTTTACGAGGGTATGTTTGGCAGCGTGAGTGAAGGATGCTTTGTTGCGAAATTAGAAGCCGATTCTAGATGTAATTTTGGATTGGAGATGCTTAATGTGAGTCTGGAAGGAGAGTTTACAGTCTAACCAGATATATATACTGTATAGAAATAACGCCCCTACATTAAAATAGTCCACAGAAAGACAAGTGTTGGATCTTATTGAACCTGGCAGCTCTCTCTGCCTCTCTACACTCCAGAATGACCTCGAAAGTTTAAATTTACATTTTATTTTAGTAGGCAAGTCAGTTAAGAACAAATTCTTATTTTCAATGACGGCCTAGGAACAGTGGGTCAACTGTTGGTTCAGGGGCAGAACGACAGATTTGTACCTTGTCAGCTCGGCGATTCAACCTTTCGGTTACTAGTCCAATGCTCTAACCACTAGGCTACCCTGCCGCCCCAGTGAAGGAAGCCCATCCAGGCCTCACAGAGCTGACTCACTATGCGTCATACACACTATTCCTTTTATAATGCACTACTTTTGGCAAGGCTCTGGTCAAAAGTAGTGGACTATATAGGGAATAGGATGCCATTTGGGACACAGAGGAGTCTGCTCCCAGGCCCAGTCAGTGTGACGTTCTGTCTGCCACTGACTAAGCTGCCTTATTCATGTGACGATTGCAACACTAATAGAATACATGTAAATGCTATCGTGGTTCTTCTCAGAGGTGTTCTGATTGGCCAGGTTCAGACAGGTTCAGTGCACTGACACCATTTTCAGTTTTTCACATTGTTGCACAAAGCCAAACAATACCATGCTCACTTGGGTGTTTACTTTCCACACTGTCCTATCCAGCACGGTTCCAGCAACTATGGTGGATGGGTACCCAGGCCAGCTTGGCTCGGTAGTGTGAAAATAGTACGATGAGTGAAACGGGCACCAGGTGCTACGTGTCCTACCTTCATGGTGGGCGGGGCGGTGCGGGGGGGCGAGGGGGGGCAATCTCCCAAGGGCACATTGGAGATGGTCAGCAGTTCCTGCTTCCTGGAACACATCAAACACAACAAAGAACATTATAATAAGGCATCATGTCACATACAGAGGCACAATGAAAGTACACAGGATCGATGCTGCATCACATCTCACCCTACTTCACTGAGATGCTAGGGTGGGAGGTAGATGGGAGAAATGTCATTCCCCTAGACTGTGCAGCACCTGGTTGGGCCAGGCCTATTTATAGTCCATGTATATAACGTTGGCTCAGAGTTACTACTCCAGTCATGTGGTCAGGAAAACCCCCAAACCCTACTCATACTCCTAGAAGGAGAGAAAGGATGTCTGGCTCTGAGACTAAAGACTAGATCTCCAACATATCCAGCCAACTGAAGTAGTGGGTGTCCAGTGAGTTTGTGGGGCTTGCATATCTCTCTCTCTCTCTCTCTCTCTCTCTCTCTCTCTCTCTCTCTCATATGTGACAAATAAAGTTTGATTTGATTTATCTTTAAACAATTGGAGTATAACCGACTGCAATAAACACACTCTCTCTCTCTCCCCATCGCTCTCTCTCTCTCTCTGCCCATCTCTCTCTCTCTCTCTCTCTCCCCATCGCTCTCTCTCTCTCCCCATCTCTCTCTCTCTCTCTCTCTGCCCATCGCTCTCTCTCTCTCTCTCTCCCCATCGCTCTCTCTCTCTCTCTCTGCCCATCTCTCTCTCTCTCCCCATCGCTCTCTCTCTCTCTCTGCCCATCTCTCTCTCTCTCTCTTTGGGAGAAGAGGTCTGTGGAGAGTGTATGTAGTAGCCGAGAGGCCCGATAATGACTCCCAATCAGATGCTTAGTGACTAGCTGAGGTGGTTGTTGAGAGGCCCCCAGGGGAATCCGGGGGCTGAGAATGATCACACATTAAGAGGTGTTCATTGATCAAGAGGAGACAGAGTGGGGATTCAGAGGTTGATGTGAGAGGCGAGACACACAGGTTTGTAATTAGTAACATTCTCTTGACAGAGTTATTAAGACGGTTATCGAACACTGGATTTCATTCCCAGCCTCTGTTTTCCCCTCTCGTGTGTCAAGTCAGTGTGGTCCAAGCCTTTATGTGGACTGGAGAGACCACACTCATTTAGTTTATTGCAGTTGGTTATACTCCATCTATTTAAACTCTTATATTCCAACTGTTTATACTTATATTTCCCTCACTAACTTTAAACATCAGCTATCTGAGCAGCTAACCGATCGCTGCAGCTGTACATAGCCCATCTGTAAATAGCCCACCCAATCTACCTACCTCATCCCCATATTGTTTTTATTTACTTTTCTGCTCTTTTGCACACCAGTATTTGTACATGCGCATCACCATCTGCTCATCTATCACTCCAGTGTTCATTTGCTAAATTGTAATTACTTCGCTACTATGGCCTATGTATTGCCTTACCTCCTCACGCTATTTGCACACTCTGTATATAGACTTTCTTTTTTTTCCTATTGTGTTATTGACTGTACGCTTGTTTATTCCATGTGTAACTCTGTGTTGTTGTGTCGCACTGCTTTGCTTTATCTTGTCCAGGTCGCAGTTGTAAATGAGAACTTGTTCTCAACTAGCTAACCTGGTTAAATAAAGGTGAATTGTTTTAGATATTTAAAAAAAAAAATATTGATAAGTAGAAACATTTGAGTTAAGAAAATATTTACTAAATAAACTAACAGAGAAAAAAGTAACACAATAAAATATCAATAACAAGGCTATATATACTGTACAGGGGGTACCGGTACCGAGTCAATGTGCGGGGGTACAGGTTAGTCGAGGTAATTGAGGTAATATGTACATGTAGGTAGGGGTAAAGTGACTATGCATAGATAATAAACAGAGTGTAGCAGGAGAGTAAATAAAAAGGGCGGGTTTGGTCAATGCAAATAGTCCGGGTAGCCATTTGATTAGCTGCTCAGCAATCTTATGGCTTGGGGGTAGAATCTGTTAAGGAGCCTTTTGGACCTAGACTTGGCGCTCCGGTACCGCTTGCCGTGCGGTAGCAGTCTATGACTAGGGTGGCTGGAGTCTTTGGCATTTTCTTGGGCCTTCCTCTGATACCGCCTGGTATAGAGGTCCTGGATGGCAGGAAGCTTGGCCCCAGTGATGTACTGAGCCGTACGCACTACCCTCTGTAGAGCCTTGCGGTCGAATGCCGAGCAGTTGCCATACCAGGCGGTGATGCAACCAGTCAGGATGCTCTCGATGATGCAGCTGTATAACTTTTTGAGGATCTGAGGACCCATGATAAATATTTTCAGTCTCCTGAGGGGGAATAGGCATTGTTGTGTCCTCTCCACAACTGTCTTGGTGTGTTTCAACCATGATAGTTTGTTGGTGATGTGGACACCAAGGAACTTGAAGCTCTCAACCTGCTCCACTACAGCCCAGCCAATGAGAATGGGGGCGTGTTCAGCCCGCCTTTTCCTGTAGTCCACGATCATCTCCTTAGTCTTGATCACGTTGAGGGAGAGGTTGTTGTCCTGGCACCACCCAGCCAGGTCTCTGACCTCCTCCCTCCAGGCTGTCTCGTCGTTGATCAGGCCTACCACTGTTGTGTCGTCTGCAAACTTAATGATGGTGTTGGAGTTGTGCTGGCCACGCAGTCGTGGGTGAACAGGAAGTACAGGAGGGGAATAAGAACACACCCCTGAGAGGCCCTGTTGAGGATCAGCGTTGCAGATGTGTTGTTACCTACCCTTACCACCTGAGGGTGGCCCATCAGGAAGTCCAAGATCCAGTTGCAGAGGGAGGTGTTTAGTCCCAGGGTCCTTAGCATAGTGATGAGCTTTGAGGGCACTATGGTGTTGAACGCTGAGCTGCAGTCAATGAACAGCATTCTCATGTAAGTGTTCCTTTTGTCCAGGTGGGAAAGGGCAGTGTGTAGTGCAATAGAGATTCCATGGGGCGGAATGCAAATTCGAGTGGGTCTAGGGTTTCCTGGATGATGGTGTTGATGTGAGCCATGACCAGCCTTTCAAAGCACTTCACTTCATGAAGGTTGCCTTGGTGTTATTGGGCACAGGGACTATGCTGGTCTGCTTGATACATGTAGGTATTACAGACTCAGTCAGGGACAGGTTGAAAATGTCAGTGAAGACACTTGCCAGTTGGTCAGCGCATACTCCGAGTACACGTCCTGGTAATCCATATGGCCCTGCGGCTTTGTGAATGTTGACTTGTATAAAGGTCTTACTCACATCGGCTACGGAGAGCGTGATCACACAGTCGTCCGGAACAGCTTGCGCTCTCATGCATGCTTCAGTGTTGCTTCCCCCGAAGCGTACATAGAAGTAATTTATCTCGTCTGGTAGGATCGTGTTCTGCCTTGCCAATGCACAGAAAACCCAGCAAACTGTATATTATCCATGTCGTCGTTTAGCCACAACTCAGTGAAACATAAGATAATACAGTTTTTAATGTCCTGTTGGTAGGATAGTCTCAAACGGAGCTCATCCAGTTTATTCTCCAATGATTGCACGTTGGCCAATAGGACGGATGGTAGAGGCGGGTTACCCACTCACCGACAAATTCTCACAAGGCACCTGGATTTGCGTCCCCTGTACTGGCGTCTCTTCATGTAAATGACAGGGATTTGAGCCTGGTCCGGTATCAGCAGTAAATCCTTTGCGTCTGACTCATTAAATAAAAAATTCTTTGTCCAGTTCGAGGTGAGTAATCGCTGTTCTGATATCCAGAAGTTATTTTAAGTCATAAGAGACGGTGGCAGAAACATTAAGTGCAAAATAAATCAAATCAAATCAAATGTATTTGTCACATACACATGGTTAGCAGATGTTAATGTGAGTGTAGCGAAATGCTTGTGCTTCTAGTTCCGACCATGCAGTAATATCTAACAAGTAATATAACCTAACAATTTCACAACAACTACCTTATACACACAAGTGTAAAGGAATGAATACGAATATGTACACAAAAATATAAACAAGTGACAA